>NC_134358.1:261859517-262500767 GCF_048569485.1 Anomaloglossus baeobatrachus | reverse complement strand
TGTGTGTGTGTGTCTTAGCTGAGGCTGCACAGGGTGTGTGTGTGTGTGTGTGTGTCTGTTAGCTGAGGCTGCACAGGGTTTGTGTGTGTGTTAGCTGAGGCTGCACAGGGTTTGTGTGTGTGTGTGTTAGCTGAGGCTGCACAGGGTTTGTGTGTGTGTGTGTGTGTGTGTTAGCTGAGGCTGCACAGGGTGTGTGTGTGTGTGTGTGTGTGTTAGCTGAGGCTGCACAGGGTGTGTGTGTGTGTGTGTGTGTGTGTGTCTGTTAGCTGAGGCTGCACAGGGTTTGTGTGTGTGTGTGTGTGTGTGTGTTAGCTGAGGCTGCACAGGGTTTGTGTGTGTAAGGTGTTAGCTGAGGCTGCACAGGGTGTGTGTGTGTGTGTGTGTGTGTGTGTGTGTGTGTGTGTGTATGTGTTAGCTGCGGCTGCACAGGGTGTGTGTGTGTGTGTGTGTGTTAGCTGAGGCTGCACAGGGTGTGTGTGTGTGTTAGCTGAGGCTGCACAGGGTGTGTGTGTGTTAGCTGAGGCTGCACAGGGTGTGTGTGTGTGTGTGTGTGTGTGTGTGTGTGTGTGTGTGTGTGTGTGTGTGTGTGTATGTGTGTCTGTTAGCTGAGGCTGCAGAGGGTGTGTGTGTGTGTGTACAATTTTTCCTAATTCTCTGGAACTGGTTCCTAGGTATATTGAGCAGCCACTTGTCATAATGGCTGCTAGTAAAATCTATGTATCCTTTACTAGCCACAGGTTAAAAAAGGTTTTTGTGAGGATGATTTCATTGGTATGTGAGATGGTGAGGTCCAAAAAGTCAATAGACTCTTCACCAGTGGTTGGAGAAAAGCGAGGTCAGTGTCCTGAAAAAAGGTCATTCCTTCTGCCCTGCCAAGCCTGCCGATGACTTCGAGCTATATATAGATTATAGATATATAGAAACCAGGGGCTGGCTGGCACAATTTTGCCAGGGGGGCAATCACAAAGCAGTGGCCCTCAAGTTGCGGCACTGGACTGTTCATCTCTGGCTGCTGCTTTAAAGCAGCAGTGGTAACAGGCTTTATGAACAGGCTGGTGTGTGTATAATATAATAATATATATTATTATATATATATATATATATATATATATATATATATATATATATATATATATATATATATATGAACAGAACCGCGCTTACTGTGTACATAGATACTGCAAAAGAACCAAGATGACTACATACAGTAGATACGGGAACTGAAGCAAGCTTATTGGAGCAGAGCCGAAATATGGGAGAAGAACCGAGCTTACTACAGAGATATGGGAGCAGAACCGAGCTTACTACAGAGATATGGGAGCAGAACCGAGCTTACTACAGAGATATGGGAGCAGAACCGAGCTTACTACAGAGATATGGGAGCAGAACCGAGCTTACTACAGAGATATGGGAGCAGAACCGAGCTTACTACAGAGATATGGGAGCAGAACCGAGCTTACTACAGAGATATGGGAGCAGAACCGAGCTTACTACAGAGATATGGGAGCAGAACCGAGCTTACTACAGAGATATGGGAGCAGAACCGAGCTTACTACAGAGATATGGGAGCAGAACCGAGCATACTACAGAGATATGGGAGCAGAACCGAGCATACTACAGAGATATGGGAGCAGAACCGAGCATACTACAGAGATATGGGAGCAGAACCGAGCATACTACAGAGATATAGGAGCAGAACCGAGCTTGCTACAGAGATATGGGAGCAGAACCGAGCTTAGTGTACCAATACAGGAACACAATTGTACTTACTCAGTCTTCTACATAGAAACAGCAACACAACCAAGCCTCCTACATACATACGGGAACAGAACAAGCTTACTGCATACACATAGTACCAGAACAAAGCTTACTACTTAAATATGGTACCATAACTGAGCTTACTATATAGATATGGGAGCAAAACCATGCTTACTACATAGTTACAGTACCATAACCCAGCTAACTACTTGTTGCTTCTCCTATATTTTGAATGTTAAACACGCACAGCAAACTGATGGCACATGGACTATACACTGATGCCATCTGTGTGCTGTGCGTATTTTTCACGACCCGTAGACTTCTATTGACCATAGTCATCTGTGCTGCAGGAAAAAAACAGACATCACTATGTGGATCACATGGACACGGTCTGTGTAAATACACAGACATGCGAGTAGCACCATAGGATATAATGAGTATATGCGGTAAAAAAAACGGATATAACACGTACCAGAAACATGGACATGTGAAGGAGACATTAAGGTGATAGTTACGTCACAGTGCAGGCAGGGGTTAATTTGCTTGTCTTTTCATAAACACAGAAAGACAAATTAAATTCTCTAACACATATGTGAGCCCTTAGGGCCCGTGCCCACGATCAGTGGCAGCAGCGTCTTGGGTGCAAAGTGTTTGAGTCCAAAATGCTGTGTTGTACAGCACACGCACAGTGGATGGATTTATAGAAATCTCCGTCCCGCTGTGCTTTTTTAGACTCTCCATAAACTGACCTGTGGGGCGAGTTTCTCATCTGCAGCTTGTGAATTTATTCTACGAGATGCTAGAGCTCTGAGCGGGAAAATACAGCAAAAATCCACTGTCAGTGACCCTGATCGTATACACAGACAGTGCACCTCCACTAGAGAAAGTACGCTGCGTACAGACCGTGAGGAAGCCTGATGGTGGGCACTCACCCTTAAAGATAAGATATTAGATACAAATGTTTTACACATACACCACAACACTATAAGGGTATGTGGCCACGGTCCAGACATGCTGCGTCCTGGAGGCAGCATGTCCTCTCCTGCGGGGCCACGAGTACTCTCCGAAGGGACTGCAGCTGCTTGTGCCCACAGTCAGGGTTAAGGCCGCTGCGGTCGTTTTCTCTGTTCTCTCTGCGGAAAACACTTGAATCTCCGCAGCAATAAAGTGACATGCTGTGGCTCGGGGATCCACGCCAGAGGTCAGCTTTTGCTGTGGGACGGGCAGTACATGCGCAGTGGGCATGGGATTTTTAGAAATCCATCCACTGTGCTTGTATTGTACAACACAGCGTTTTGGATGCAGCGAAAACACTCTACATCCAAAACACTGAACCCTGATCATGGTCACATACCCTTACATACACACATCATACACACATACATAGAACCCCACAAACACGGACACGCAAACATACAGTACAGACACGTACACCCACACGGCGTACAGACACGTACACCCACACGGCGTACAGACACGTACACCCACACGGCGTACAGACACGTACCCAGATTTATTCACATAAAGCAGATACATATTTGAAGAGAATCACAAACATATAAACATGCACACACATAAATAGACACAATCCTATACACACAGACTGGGGGGCTTTTACTTTTGATGATTGAGGACAACACTTCTCTTGCCTTCTGTGTGGCCCGCAGACTTGTTTGACGTTCCTCTTCGGTGGGGAGGCAGCGCACGCAGCATGACGCAGGACCAGGATTTTCAGGGCCCTATACTAGCAAAATTTTCAGGCCCCTTGAGACTCTGCCCAGGCTCCACCCCAGCTCCGACTCCACCACTCAAGCCTTCCATAGTACCACCGCCATTCTTGGCAAAACTCCACTTCTGAAAACCGTCCTCACAAACCAAACATTAACCGCTGTTCGGCTCAGCTATGCAGCACAGTCGTCATTTTGACAGCCTGAAAAAAGCTGCATGCACCATGTTTTTGGGTTATCAAAATGTAAAGCCCCAGATGGAATCATCAGCCATATGTGTGTATATCTAATATATAAAACTCAGTGTATGTATGTTTGTATGCATTTGTGTGTGTGTATGTCCACTAAAGGAATTTGCACCGTCGCATTTACAATCACAATATTTTGCACGGATGCCTCATGTGACTCAGGGAATGTCATAGACTATGTTTTGACGGGAAAATGTAACCCCGCGCTTTACAGTTACTCTCCAAAATCCTGCCTCCATTGAACTGAATGGAGGTGGGAGCAACAGGCTATTAATAGCAACTGTCAGTGTTTGCTATAGGAACAAAATAAACTCTAAAGGGGGCTTTACACGCTGCGACATCGCTAATGCGGAGTCGTTGGGGTCACGGAATTTGTGACGCACATCCGGCCGCATTAGCGATGCCGTTGCGTGTGACACCGATAAGCGATTTTGCATCGTTGCAAAAACGTGCAAAATCGCTAATCGGCGACATGGGGATCCATTCTTAAAAATCGTTACTGCAGCAGTAACGAAGTTGTTCCTCGTTCCTGCGGCAGCACACAGCACTGCGTGTGACGCCGCAGCAACGAGGAAGCTCCCCTTACCTGCCTCCCGGCTGCTATGCGGAAGGAAGGAGGTGGGCGGGATTTTACGTCCCGCTCATCTCCGCCCCTCCGCTGCTATTGGGCGGCGGTTCAGTGACGCTTCAGTGACGTCGCTGTGACGCCGCACGGACCGGCCCCTTAGAAAGCAGGCGGTTCGCCGGTCACAGCGATGTCGCCGGACAGGTAAGTATGTGTGATGGGTCTGGGCGATGTTGTGCGGCACGGGCAGCGATTTGCCCGTGTCGCGCAACAGATGGGGGCGGGTACCCACACTAGCGATATCGGGACCGATATCGCAGTGTGTAAAGTAGCCTTTAGTATAAGAAGCTTATGTGTGAGATAATAAGATGTCAGTGAGGAGACTGATAGAGAGAGACAGACAGACAGACAGACAGACACAGCCGGGGAAAGAGACAGACCTAGAAAGAGACAGACCTGGAAATAGACAGACTGATAGACATACAGACAGAGAGATAGAAACAGACAGACAAAGAAAGACACAGACAGAGAGACAGACAGACAGACAGCGAAACACAGACAGACTGGTGGAGAGACAGCTACAATCCCGATCCCAATCCCCAATATATATAAATTGAGGATGCAGGCTGCCGGCTGTGTGTATATATATATATATATATATATATATATATATATATATATATATATATATATATATATATATATATATATATATATATATATATATATAAAAATCTAGAGTCTGCTGGCTGCTATACAGTGGGTACGGACGGAAAGTGTTCTTGTTTAATAAATTTGCAAAACTTTCTACATTTCTGTTTTCTTCTATCCAGATGGGGGATGGGGTGCAGAGTGTACAACAAGGAGAAAAAAAAGAAACTTTTTTGAATTTACCAAATGGCTGCAATGAAACAAAGAGTCAAAATTTAAAGGGGTCTGAATACTTTCCGTACCCACTGTGTATAATATAGAGGCTGGAAGCTGCATATAGTGTATACACAGCACTATACTGTACACACACACCCACACTATATACATATAGTATATACAGACATAATGCAGACTGTAGTGTGCTCCTGTATATACAGTATGGTGCTGTGTATGAGCCAAGAGACAGACAGGCCCACAGACGCACACGGCTCCGCTCCATGCCCACAGACGCACACGGCTCTGCTCCATGCCCACAGACGCACACGGCTCCGCTCCATGCCCACAGGTGCACACGGCTCCGCTGCATGCCCACAGATGCACACGGCTCCGCTGCATGCCCACAGATGCACACGGCTCCGCTGCATGCCCACAGATGCACACGGCTCCGCTCCATATCCACAGACGCACATGGCTCCGCTCCATATCCACAGATGCACACGGCTCCGCTCCATATCCACAGATGCACACGGCTCCGCTCCATATCCCCAGATGCACACGGCTCCGCTCCATATCCACAGACGCACATGGCTCCGCTCCATGCCTACAGGTGCAAGCGGCTCCGCTCCATGCCCACAGACGCACACGGCTCCGCTCCATGCCCACAGGTGCACACGGCTCCGCTCCATGTCCACACACGCACAGGGCTCCACTCCATGCACACAGACGTACACGGCTCCGCTCCATGCCCACACGGCTCCGCTCCATGCCCACAGGTGCACACGGCTCCGCTCCATGTCCACACACGCACAGGGCTCCACTCCATGCACACAGACGTACACGGCTCCGCTCCATGCCCACACGGCTCCGCTCCATGCCCACAGGTGCACACGGCTCCGCTCCATGTCCACACACGCACAGGGCTCCACTCCATGCACACAGACGTACACGGCTCCGCTCCATGCCCACACAGCTCCGCTCCATGCCCACACGGCTCCGCTCCATGCCCACAGGCGCACACGGCTCTGCTTCATTTAAATATAGACACACACAGCTCACATGCACATATACAAACACATTGCCCTACTGCATGCACCTACATACATAGCTCTAATACATGCACCTATTAAACACAACTGTTAAATACTGCACATATAAACACAGCATTACAAGCACATTTACTTACAAACACACATTACCTCATCTTGCCGTTCCTGATCAGTGCAGACCAGGAGATGAGACGCTGGGAGCTGCATGGAGGCTGCATCAGCTACAGGACCTGCCGGGTCACCGGTCATGTGATCAGGCTTATGACCTGATGTAAGTAATTTCGGGACCTTTCACCTGCTGCCGCTCCAACATCTCCCGGCAGCTTCCTCCCCTCCACTGATCACATAGATTAGTGCAGAGCAGCAGGGGGAGGGCAGCTTTCGGTGAGCGGCCGGTTCTCCCTCCTTGCTTCTGGGCCCCATACACCAGTGAGGGCAGTAATGCCCTGATGGCGGCCCTGACATGACGTCATTACAATACACGGCCGCGCACAGTGTCTCCTGTACTATAATGCCGCCGGCTGACACTGTCTGCGCCTGTAATGTGTCAGTGTCGGCCCGCGGCATCACTGTACCAGAGACACGGCCGTGCGCATGAAGCGACCGGTGGTAGGGCCGCGGGTGTGTGTGTATGCTCTATTCCAACAAAATCCCCATACTCAGATTTTACCGGTAGTAACATTTCTTTACTAGGAAACATATTTATAATACAATCAACCGAACTATCTGCGCACATGTGTATAGTGGAGTCCCCGGATCTTCACTCCTTCCGGGTACGCAGCAAGAGAGAAAAAAAAAGAAAAGAGAAAAACAACAAAGAAATGGCAGCAACTTTCCCTAACTTTCCCTACAATCACGTACCAGTCTATCCCAGAAGAAGATGCCGCTCCCACGTCGCAGGCCTGGAGTCTCACGATGATGGGTCCCGGTGCAGCGCTGAAGGGATGCAGCTCCTCGGTCTTTTCCTTTGATCTTCTCCCGCTGGTAACGGATTATAGTCAGTCTTTTAGTCCCGGGGCACACCGAGCAGAAGAAGGGAGGTCACGGCTCCTGTACTTGCACTCAGGGTACGATGTTCTGCAGTCAAGTTGTCACAGCCCCTGGATTTGCACTCCGGGCGCGATGCTCTGCAGTCCGGGGAGATCCTCGGCGAAAACAAAGTCCTGCAGCCCGGGGATGGCAGGAACCACTTCCACAGGGTGATTCCTGCAAGAATCCGGTGGCAAAAGAGCCCTGTGTTCAGAGAGACCACACGCAGCTCTCTCCTGGCTGAGCTCCGGGGCTGAATAATTTTCCCGCACTTTCTCTTCCTGGTTAGAACACACCAGCTCCTGTAGGGGATTTCCCACCTCTGTGTTTGTGATTGCACAGTCTGACACTGCCCCCTTGTGGGCAAGGGCTGAAGCAATATTCAAATCCATTTCTACATTAATGATGCAGTCTGAATTGTTGATCCCATTACATACCCCCCCACTTAAAGGTTGGCAGTCCCTGTCAACTACCGTCGGCTCCCAGACAGCGATGACTGCAGATGTCACAGGGGTTGGTTGAGAAGTGGGCCATACATACTGGTCCCTGTAAGACCGCCCGGGCGGGATCCCAGCAGTGGTGCGGTCAGTGCGTCTCAAGGGTCGGTTGTTCCCTTCCCTGTCACTGTCTTTACGCCCCACTTCCTTCAGCACTCCGGGGGAAGAACTGGGTTGTGTAGGTGGGTCACCGGTCTCAGAGTCGACGTGATCACTATGCTGGGAAACGTCCGTGACGTCAGTCGTGTTGGCAGCATCACCCCCTCCGGGTACTGTGGTAGGGGAGTCAGGCTGGGATCGGCAGGGACGCAACATATTTCAGTGCACAGTGCGAATGTTGCGACTGTCTTCACCCTGCACTCGGTATACATGCCCGTTGGGGTAGGGGCGTTCGATTACCCGGTAGACTTCAGTCTCCCACTTGGCTCGAAGTTTCCCTTGTGGCTTCTTGATACGGAGCAAGACTAGCTGTCCTAAATTCAAGGGTTGCTCTTGCACGGGGAGTGGGTCAGCATGTATCTGGCCCCGGATTTGTTGGCTCACCAGCCGGTGTACAGTCTCCATCTTCTGGCGGTGAGCATTTAGCCAGGAGGGGTAGTTATGGCAGACATCATCTCCAGGGCGGAATAGGTTCAGGTCACGGACCCCTTTTCCGGGGCGGCCAAAGAGAAGGGTGTGTGGGTTGTAACCAGTCACGGAGTGGACCTGGTTGTTGTAGGCCCATACTAGATCGGGAAGGAATTGGGGCCATTGGTCTTTCTTATCATCGGCCAAGGTGCGGATCAGCTGGAGTAGAGTGCGGTTGAAGCGTTCACATGCACCGTTCCCTTGTGGGTGGTAAGGAGTGGTCCTCGACTTTTGGATCCCATACATCCGATGCAGCTCTTCGATGACTCGGCCTTCGAAACAAGCCCCCTGGTCGGAGTGCAACCTCTCCGGGCACCTGTAGACGTGGATGAACTGTCGACAGATGGCCCGAGCAGCCGATTCAGCCGTCTGGTCTTTGGTAGCGACAGCGACAGCGAATTTTGTGAAGTGATCCACCATGACTAGGCAGTACTGATAGCCACTGCTCGCCGTCCCAATCAGCAGATAGTCCACCATCAACAGCTCAAGGGGCCTGGATGTTTTAATTGTCTGAACAGGTGCACGCTGCTCAGGGGACTTGTGTAGTTCACAGGTGCGACAGGTCTGGCAGACGTCTTCAACCAGCTTGCGGAGCCACGGACAATAGATGGACTGTTGAATCCACCGAAAGGTCTTCTCTATTCCGAAGTGTCCATTCCTTTTGTGGGCTTGGGCCACCATCTCATGGGCCAATTGATCAGGCACCACAACTTGTGTGCATTCCTCCAGCATGTGCGACAAGAGAACCTTCCGGTATAGCACTCCTTCTCTCAGAATCAGCCGGTCCCACTGACTGAGCAGGGTCAAGGTCCCGGTAGACAGCCGTGCCCGTATATCGGCGGGAGGCTTCTGCTGCCGCTTCACCCATTGTTTGAGTAGAGCCCATTCAGGGTTCTGGTCCTGGAGCCTGCACCACTCCTGGGGTGGCAAGGCGACCCCCACTGGAGTTCCAGCTTCGCCCACAACAAACTGGCGGTACTCCACCATCTGTTGGGCGAGTTTTGCAAAGTCAGGCGTCTCGTCCCCTTCTAATTCTTCATCCCGGTCTCAGTTGAGTAAGGGGTATGACACTCTAGACAGGCTGTCTGCATTTTGATTCGCAGCTCCAGCCCTGTATTTGATCTTGTAATTGAACTTGGAGAGCCGAGCCATCCAACGCTGCTCCATGACTTCGAGCTTCGCATTTTCTAGGTGGGCCAACGGGTTGTTATCGGTCAGGACTAGTACTTCAGCCCCCGTGAGGTATCCTGCAAATTTCTCCGACATAGCCCACGTTAGGGCCAACAGCTCCAGCCGGAACGAGCTATAATTGGTGGGGTTCTTCTCGCCCTCATGTAGGGATCGACTGGCATAGGCTATGACCCGTTCCTTGCCTTCTTGGACCTGTGAAAGTACTGCCCCTAGACCCTGTAGACTGGCATCGGTGTGTAGTTGGAAGGGCAAGTTGTAGTCCGCATATGCCAGGATGGGAGGAGACGTTAAGGCACCCTTTAGGGCTTGGAAGGACTCTTCCTGGCTGGGTCCCCAGCTGATGGGTCGTCCTCTGGGGCTGTTGGTGGTCCCTCGAAACAGGTCATGCAAGGGTGCAGCAAGCCGGGCGAAGTTTTTGACGAACCGGCGGTAGTAGCCGGCCAACCCCAGGAAAGCCCTGACCTCCTTGACGTTTGTGGGCTGCGGCCAATCCCGTACGGCGGCTATCTTCTCTGAAGATGGCTGGACACCTTCGGCTGAGATCCGGTGGCCCAGGTAATTGATCTCGGGCTGCAGAAGACGGCACTTGCTGGGTTTCAACTTCAGGCCATGTTCTCTCAACCTACTGAACACACGGCCCAGCTGCTGCAGGTGTTCTTCAAATGTGGCCGAATAGACTACAATGTCGTCTAGGTAGATGAGGGTGAAGTCGAAGTTGAAGTCTCCCAAGCAGCGCTCCATCAGCCGCTGGAAAGTCCCCGGCGCGTTGTTCAGACCAAAGGGCATCCGGTCGAACTCGTACAGGCCCATGGGTAGGATGAAAGCAGTCTTCTCTCTATCTTTCTCGTGCATAGGTACCTGCCAATATCCGCTGGCCAGATCCAACGAAGAGAAGTATTTGGCTTTCTTCAGGGTTGTCAGGGATTCTTCGATCCTTGGCAAAGGGTACGAGTCCCGGATGGTGCAAGCATTCAAATGGCGGTAGTCCACACAGAACCTCAGGGACCCGTCCTTCTTCTTGACTATCACCACCGGTGCAGCCCAGGGGCTCTGGCTTTCTCGTACCACTCCAGCGTGTAGCATGGAATTCAGGAGATTTTTCACTTCTTGGTATTGCTGGGGAGGTATTTGGCGGTACCTTTCACGGATAGGAGCAGTGTCACCTGTGGGGGTTTCGTGCTTGATACTGGTGGTGCACCCAAAGTCGGTGTCATGCCGGGCAAAGGACGCCTGATGCTCTTGAAGTAGCTCTTCCACCTGGGACACCTCCCGTTTGGAGTATTGGGATACGTCCAACTGACACTTCTCTCGTAGTTCTCGCCCCGCGTTGGTGTCACCTGCGACAGCGACCATGGCAGAGACCGTCACTGTCCAATCTCCCTCTGTAGACGGTACAAACTGGAGGGGGCTCATAGGGTTCACCTCTTCGGTTAGAGCGTAGACTCGGGCGAGCTGTGTCCCGACTTCTAGGTCAACGCCCACGTTAGCCATGTTGCCCAGTCTGACAGGAATTCTTCCCTTTCTCACTACTGCTAGAGTTTGAGCGACTAGTGGATTCAGCTTCCCTTCCTTCGGGGTGCACGGCTCAATCAGCACCTCCACGGCTTCAAGCTGTCTCGTGGTGCTAAGAGGTAGTGAGATAACTGTCTCTTTCCCAGCCGGTAAGGTGATCCTAGTGTGGCGGGGTACGGTGACCGTGGCCAGCGGCAGTTGTTCTTCTGTCATTCGCTGGAGGTTGCAGGTCCGGACCACTTGCTGAAAGGCACGGCGGGTGGCCCTATGTGCGGTCACTTCTTGCCAGTACTTGGGCCCCTTCTTGGTAAACAACACCAGATTCAGGTCTTTCAAGATGTTCATCCCAATAATCATGGGCGTTTCTGATCCAAAGCCTTCCCTGACCACGATTATCCCTCTCTTCCCGAGATCTTGGCCACAGATTTCGGTGTTCATCCAGGCAACTCCCGTTACCGGAATGGGTAGATTATTGGCTGCTTTGATCTTGATGGCGGTATCAGGGTCATAGGCAACCCGCGGCTTTAGACATTCTTGTAGAACTGCTCGGAGATGGTGGATACCTGAGACCCAGTATCCATTAACCCTTGTACGGCGATCCCTTCCAGTAATACTTCCAGGGTGGGGCTATTTGATGCAAGTTTGTTCCGTGGCTGGCTCTGTTTTCCTACACCCCTCTCTTTGGCGTCCCCTGCCGAGTGAGCCTCTTTGGCAGGGGCGTCTAGTTTAAAGGCGGCCGCTGTTGTGAGACATGACTTGCTGGTTCTGGTAGATCGGACTGTGGATGAACTTGAAAGTTCTGGGGGCAACGGTTGGCTCTATGGCGGGGATCGCCGCATGTCCAGCATCTTCCCATCGACCGGCTGGGTTGTTGTCTCGCTTGCCGGCCCGCCTGTTGGTCTAGGGTGAGCTGTAACACCTGTTTCTGCAACGCTGCCACCATCTGCTTCAGTTCTTCCGTGTTGCTGTTCGGAGTCCCGATACCAGATATGGACCTGCAAGCCGCGGTATATGTCTGTGTCTCCACGACAGGTCCCCTTGAACGTTCTATAGCTTCTTGTTTGACCTCAGCGAACGTAAAGGCCGGATTTATCCGGAGTAGATCTTGCAATGAGCGGTTAAGGTACGGGTCTCTCAATCCGGTCACGAACTGATCTCTCAACACCAGGTCACGGGCACCCGTACTAGCTACCTGTTCTTCTTTTCTACAGACTTGTTCTAGCAGCACTTGAAGGGCATTGGCATATTGAGGAATGTCCTCCGACTCGAGCTGAGTACGCCGGAAGAACATATAGCGCAATGTTCCCGCATATGTGGTCGGCCCATAGGTGTTCTCCAGTACCCGCACCAAGTCATCCAACGTACGCTGGCCCCTAACCGTCTCCAGCCTGACTGTCGTCCACGCTTCCCCCTCTAATGTTAGCATGGCCATTTCTGCTAAGGTCTTAGGATCAGTGTTATACATTTCCCCCACTATCTTAAGTTGTTCAGTCCATTCAGTTACAGGATAGTTCCGTCCGTCAAACTTTCTCACCTGATTGACAATAGACGGCGGGGGAGCTGTCCGGTTATAAGTTACTACCGTGGGGTGATTTTGTTGGTCACACATCCTGACGACTACGCCTCATGAAGCGACCGGTGGTAGGGCCGCGGGTGTGTGTGTATGCTCTATTCCAACAAAATCCCCATACTCAGATTTTACCGGTAGTAACATTTCTTTACTAGGAAACATATTTATAATACAATCAACCGAACTATCTGCGCACATGTGTATAGTGGAGTCCCCGGATCTTCACTCCTTCCGGGTACGCAGCAAGAGAGAAAAAAAAAGAAACGAGAAAAACAACAAAGAAATGGCAGCAACTTTCCCTAACTTTCCCTACAATCACGTACCAGTCTATCCCAGAAGAAGATGCCGCTCCCACGTCGCAGGCCTGGAGTCTCACGATGATGGGTCCCGGTGCAGCGCTGAAGGGATGCAGCTCCTCGGTCTTTTCCTTTGATCTTCTCCCGCTGGTAACGGATTATAGTCAGTCTTTTAGTCCTGGGGCACACCGAGCAGAAGAAGGGAGGTCACGGCCCCTGTACTTGCACTCAGGGTGCGATGCTCTGCAGTCAAGTTGTCACAGCCCCTGGATTTGCACTCCGGGCGCGATGCTCTGCAGTCCGGGGAGATCCTCGGCGAAAACAAAGTCCTGCAGCCCGGGGATGGCAGGAACCACTTCCACGGGGTGATTCCTCCAAGAATCCGGTGGCAAAAGAGCCCTGTGTTCAGAGAGACCACACGCAGCTCTCTCCTGGCTGAGCTCCGGGGCTGAATAATTTTCCCGCACTTTCTCTTCCTGGTTAGAACACACCAGCTCCTGTAAGGGATTTCCCACCTCTGTGTTTGTGATTGCACAGTCTGACACTGCCCCCTTGTGGGCAAGGGCTGAAGCAATATTCAAATCCATTTCTACATTAATGATGCAGTCTGAATTGTTGATCCCATTACACGCAGTTCACTGTGCGCTGCCATGTGTGTATTATCATGACATTATGCAGCAGGCGGCCGGCCCTGTATAGCGGTTGGGAGGGCGGCCCGGGGGGCAATTGCCCCCCTGCCCCCTGGGCCAGCCCGCCCCTGATAGAAAACCAGCTAGCCCCTAGCAGGCTTAGAGATTCTGATAGTCCCACCACCAGCAATAAACCTTTAGGCGCTTACAAATGCTCTACCAGAAACTGTTTATGTTGTAAAAATATCCAACATGGAAGGGTGAACTTTGGTTTGGCCCCTGGAGTAATGGAGTTCCTGATAAAAGGACATCTTACCTGTCAATCTGACTTTGTGATTTATCTTATTGAATGTGATTGTAATAAGCATTATGTGGGCAGAACCACCCAGGCTCTACACAATAGAGTAAACTCCCACAGACATAACATTAAGGTGGGTTTTATGCTACATGGTCTGTCTCGACATGTGACCCTACATCATGCTAGAAATATTAAATTAAGGGTAACCCCCATTGAACAGATACCCCCACATGTACCTAATAGGATCGAGGTCCTGAACAGGAAAGAAACGTACTGGATATATAAGCTCAATACCTTGAAACCTCAGGGCCTCAATGAGGTAACGGATTAATTTCATTAGATACTCATCCTAATTTGGTTTTTATCTGGTTTTTAATTGATGTTACTATGGAAATATTGATAATTTATTATTCACTCCCCTATGGGGTTCTTAGACATCATGTATAGAAATATATGCATATTTTCCCTTATAGATGGGCTATGTTTTTATACATGTTTTATCTCATTCACATTGGGATTTTTATGGTATTTTATAAGGTTTTTATATATTATTTTAAAATATCATGTTCGTTTATCAATAGGTCGTATTTTAATTATTTATTCATATGTTGTATTACGGCCAGCATTTCATAAATATATACGGTATATATTTGTTTTCCTCATATTTGCCGCGGATACTAGGAATCATAAGTATTTTATCTCTCCTTCCCCGATAGCCATATTTGTGAATTTTAAAATACACAAGGTTTCTTTTTCATGTCAGTTCCCGGAATACGCTCTATCGGGCCTGTGTCCCCCTGGGTTTTTCTTCACCCGCTATTTCAGAGTAGCGGTATAGTCCCCCTATTCTTTACACGGACTGACTGTTCATGTGGGTTCTCTCCCCGCGATTTTCCCTCACCTATGTTTGCTGGCACAACCTAACGAGTATTGACCTTTGGGTTAGTTTTGAATTTTTCTACACTTTTTCCACTCATTTATTAAAAACACATGTATTTATATATATATATATATATATATATATATATATATATATATATATATATATATATATATATATTGTGAGACTGTGACCGGGGTTATCTATGACGGCCGGTATGTCTCGCCCCGGTTGTGCTCACTCCATGATAGAAAGTAAATCCACTCTAGGGTTAATGCTGTTTCCCTACAGGCTGAAGGAAGGGTTAAATAGAATCAGGAACAAGGGCAGGTGTGCCGGGTGTGGGGGAGTGAACACAACTCCCTGAGCTCTCTGCTGGAGAGGCACATGTATATTGTTGTGGACTTTTGTTTGGACATTAAAACCGTGTGCTGTGAACCTTAATGCCTGGATTCCGTGTCTTCTGCTGCGCAGCCGACCGTGCTACCTCACATATGGTGGAGAATGCGGGCATGACAGCCGGTGAGGTGTAGCATCCATCCCTGGTGACCCAGCAGCACATGTCCTGGATTCGAGCGGCTATACTACAGCCCAAACCCGGCGACGCCATGGAGGACATACTAAGGCAGCAGCAACAGACTAATGCACAGCTACAAGAGGCTAATGCACAGCAGCAACAGACCAATGCACACCTGCTCCGGGCGTTGGAACGTCAGCAGCAATCCTTACAAGTGCAGGAAAAAAGGCACCAAGAACAGATGGTTCTCCTGGCCAAGTCGATCCGTGCCGGACCGGCAGCAACAACCCCGGGACCGGGTGACGACGGCAGCGTCCGGAAAGCGGTGAGACAAGCATTACAAAAGATGACCCCGGGGGATGATGTGGAAGCATTCCTGGCGGTGTTTGAGCGGGTGGCCGAGCGGGAAAAGCTGCCGACCCCCCAGTGGGCTGAGGTATTGTCGCCCTATCTGACGGGGGAACCCCAAAAAGCGTACCTGGACCTCTGTACCGAGGACGCCATTGACTATGTGACCCTGAAAGCCGAAATACTGGCTCGGTTGGGGGTGAATACCTATGTACGGGCTCAGCGGGCAAATCAGTGGTTCTATGAGGAAGCCAAACCCGTACGCTCCCAGGCCTATGACTTGTTGCATCTTGTAAAAAAATGGTTGCAGCCTGACACTCTGAGCCCAGCGCAAATGGTGGAAAGGGTAGTAGTGGATCGTTTTGTGCGCACTTTACCCGTCACCGTTCAACGGTGGGTAGGACAGGGTGACCCGAGTACCCTGGACCAATTAGTGTCCCTGGTAGAGCGGCATGTGGCTACGCAGGACTTGATACGGGACACTGAGACTTTGCGTACCGCCCGTCGGTCCAGCCCCTCCAAGCCTAGGGCCAAGGACCCACCGCTGACACCGGTGCAGGAGTCCTTTACCGTCCCGTCTGAGGCCGCGGCCGCCATTCCTGAGGTCCGGAAGGTTCTGTACCCTAAACGACAACCCGTCAAGGGGGTTTCCGTCTCCATTAGATGTTGGCGGTGCCAGCGGGTGGGACATATGGAAGCCCAGTGTCCACTCACCACGGAGCCCATGGATTGTGGGGTTACCCGGCGGGGTTCAATGTATGCTCAGGTGGTGTGTACCGCTGTCCTGGTCTCCCCAGAGACGGAGCCCCACTTGTGCCAAATACAGGTGAATGGATGTCCGGTTACAGGATTGTTGGATTCCGGAAGCTTAGTGACCCTTGTGCGATCCACCTTGAGGGCTAAAGTAAAGGCCACAGGACGTACCGTGGGGGTGGTTTGCATACATGGGGACCGCCGAGACTATCCCACGGGGATTGTCACCATCACAGCACCTTGCGGTCAGGTGCAACATGAGGTGGGACTTCTTAACACTCTTCCTTTTGACGTGATCCTAGGAAGGGATCTGCCCTATTTTTGGACTTTATGGAAGGGACCCCCTAAGTCTCCTCAGATATTGGTCAGTCTGGGACCTGAGCCCTACAATCCTGAATCCGGGACGCCTGCCGTAGGGGTCCCCATGATAGGGACAGAATGTGAACCCAATAGGTCGCCCCTAGAGGTATTGGCAGGAGAGGCTGAGACGGTCGAACCCATCCCGGAGTTGGAGGCGTCCCCGGATACGTTTGGGACAGCCCAACTCCAGGACCCTACGTTAATACATGCCCGGAGTCGGGTGACAGTAGTTGACGGGGTGGCACAGCTGCCCGGTGCCCAGGAAAGGTACCCCCATTTCGCCCTTAAGCAGGATTTACTCTACCGGGTAGATGAAATACGGGGCGTGGGGGTAGAACAGTTGGTGGTGCCCCAGCCGTATCGCCGGCGGGTCCTCGACTTGGCTCATAAACACCTGATGAGTGGCCACCTAGGGGTCAAGAAAACGCAGGAGCGAATATTGCAAAGGTTCTATTGGCCCGGGGTCTTTGGGGAGGTAAAACGGTTCTGCGAAACCTGCCCGGAGTGTCAGCTTACCGCACCCCTGACCCATTTTCGCAGTCCGTTGGTACCGTTACCCATTATAGAAGTCCCTTTTGAACGGATAGGGATGGATCTGGTGGGGCCCCTCGTAAAGTCCGCTCGAGGGCACCAACACATCCTAGTGATCGTTGACTATGCCACCCGGTATCCCGAGGCGA
Source organism: Anomaloglossus baeobatrachus (assembly GCF_048569485.1). Lineage (NCBI taxonomy): Eukaryota > Metazoa > Chordata > Amphibia > Anura > Aromobatidae > Anomaloglossus > Anomaloglossus baeobatrachus. Next base: position 262,483,366 of record NC_134358.1, on the reverse strand, counting down.
TACCTCTCAGACATACTGCAGCAAAGCTTATAGCTCGGGAGTTGTTTGCTGTGTTCTGCCGGGTGGGGTTGCCCAAGGAGATCCTTACGGATCAGGGGACCCCATTCATGTCTAAAGTGACCAAAGAGCTATGCCGGCTACTCCAGATCAAGCAGTTGCGTACGTCTGTGTATCATCCTCAAACGGACGGTTTAGTCGAGCGTTTCAATAAAACCCTGAAAACCATGCTAAAAAGGGTGATTTCAAAAGACGGGAAAGACTGGGATATGATGCTTCCCTATTTGATGTTTGCCATCCGTGAGGTGCCACAGGCATCCACGGGGTTTTCGCCTTTTGAATTGTTATACGGGCGACATCCCCGGGGATTGTTGGACCTGGCAAAGGAAACATGGGAGCAAGAGCCCACCCCCCATAAAAGTGTGATTGAACACATTTTGGGTATGCAGAACCGCATAAGTGCGGTCATGCCAATTGTGAAGGAGCATTTACAGGAGGCTCAGGCCGCGCAAAGCGGCCGCTACAATAGACAAGCCACCGTGCGGACCTTTAAACCCGGGGATCGGGTGTTGGTATTAATCCCCACGGCGGAGAGTAAATTCCTGGCTCAGTGGCAAGGCCCCTACGAGATAAAGGAAAGAGTCGGGCTGGTTAACTATAAAGTGTTGCAGCCCGGTAGGCGGAAACCTGAACAAATATACCATGTCAACCTATTAAAACCTTGGCAGGAACGGGAAAGCCTGATGGCTGTTTTTTCCCCATCTCCCTCCTCTTCGGGTCGTTCACATCCGGCTCCAGCGACCTCCGGAGAGGACGAACCGGAAGTAAGGATTGGAGAAGCCCTCACCAAGACTCAGAGGCGAGAGGCCAGACGGTTGGTTCAGCAGAACCCCGATGTCTTCTCCGAACTGCCCGGTAGGACCAGTCTGATACGACATGATATTGTCACCGAGCCCCACCTGAAGATACGCCTGAAGTCATACCGGGTACCGGAGGCTCGACGACAAGCCATATCGGAAGAAGTAAAGACAATGTTACGCCTGGGGGTCATCGAAACATCCCAGAGTGAATGGGCTAGTCCGATTGTCCTAATACCAAAACCCGATGGCTCCTTAAGGTTCTGCAATGACTTTAGGAGATTGAACGAAATATCCAAGTTCGATCTCTACCCCATGCCCCGGGTGGATGAGCTGATTGATAGGCTGGGACAGGCGCGATATTTTACCACGCTCGACCTGACCAAGGGGTACTGGCAGGTGCCACTAACGGAGTCCGCCAAGGAGAAAACCGCTTTTGTTACGCCGGAGGGTCTCTTCCACTATGTTGTCTTGCCTTTTGGGTTACATGGCGCTCCGGCCACGTTCCAGAGGTTGATGGACTTAGTGCTGGAACCCCACCAGGCGTATGCATCAGCGTACCTGGATGACATCATTATTTACAGCTCCGATTGGCAGACCCACTTGGAACAGGTACAAGCGGTGGTGGACGCACTTCGAACAGCCGGATTGACAGCCAATCCCAAGAAATGTGCGTTGGGACTCACGGAAGCCCGCTACTTGGGCTACGTGATAGGCCAAGGAGTGATTAAGCCCCAAATTAACAAGGTTGAGGCGATCCAGAAGTGGCCTAGACCCCTGACCACGAAGCAGGTTAGGGCCTTCCTGGGTATCGTGGGGTACTACAGGAGGTTTGTAAAGGATTTTGCGGGACTATCAGCCCCCTTGACGGACCTTCTCAAAGGCAAGAAGTCCGTCATGGTGCGCTGGACTCCGCAGGCCGAGGACTCCTTCCGGGCCCTGAAGGGGGTCCTGTGCGGACAGCCCGTTCTTGTACACCCTGATTTCCGGAAGGAGTTCATAGTACAGACTGACGCTTCAGAGGTCGGCCTGGGGGCAGTGCTGTCTCAGGTGGTTCAGGGGGAGGAACACCCCGTCACCTTCTTAAGTAGGAAGCTCACCCCTCCCGAGCGGAATTATAGCGTAGTGGAGAAGGAGTGCCTGGCGATCAAGTGGGCCTTGGAGTCCCTACGCTATTACCTGCTGGGACGGCAGTTTCGCTTGGTGACGGATCACTCTCCACTGGTCTGGATGAGGTCCGCCAAGGAACGGAGTGCCCGTGTTACCCGGTGGTTCCTTTCTCTGCAGAACTTCCGGTTTACGGTTGAACATAGGGCCGGTAGGTTGCAGGGCAACGCCGATGCCTTGTCCCGCGGCCCGTGTTTGATGGCGGGAGTTCAACCCCGCACGCTTGAACTGAGGGGGGGGGGTATGTGAGACTGTGACCGGGGTTATCTATGACGGCCGGTATGTCTCGCCCCGGTTGTGCTCACTCCATGATAGAAAGTAAATCCACTCTAGGGTTAATGCTGTTTCCCTACAGGCTGAAGGAAGGGTTAAATAGAATCAGGAACAAGGGCAGGTGTGCCGGGTGTGGGGGAGTGAACACAACTCCCTGAGCTCTCTGCTGGAGAGGCACATGTATATTGTTGTGGACTTTTGTTTGGACATTAAAACCGTGTGCTGTGAACCTTAATGCCTGGATCCCGTGTCTTCTGCTGCGCAGCCGACCGTGCTACCTCACAATATATATATATATATATATATATATATATATATATATATATATATATATAAAAGCTTCTTCTATGTTTATTTTTATTCCCCGGGCATGATCTCATACCCTATTTTTCTATGCACTACCCGTCATTCTCGGGTTTCATTATCTTCCTGTCCCAATGCTAACTGAGACACTTGCGTTATGCTGTAGCTGACGCATGCGCACCCACTTTTTTCCCACGGGTTTGAACTCTATTCACCTCTTCCCCTTCTGATACTCGGTTCCTGCGCAGCCGCTTTGTTTTTTCCCACGGTGTTGAACTGTATTGAACTCTCACTCCATATGAAAGTCAGGAGCGGTTTCTGTACTTTCATTGAGGGTTACACTATTGTTGAGGGTACCTCTATGCGTGTATGTGTGTGCATTTGTAGATGCATATGCATATGTGTATATATGTATGCATATGTACATTTATTCTTTTTCACTCATTTCTGTCACAGTGGATGTGGTTTATAAAAACTGTTCTATATGCACAGTTGTTTGTCCTAGAGTTCTGTAGTCTTGGTGCAGAATTCTTTTCTTCCATATGGTTATGGTGACTTGTAAATATCTCTTTTGGTGTTGTCCTTTCTTCCTCCACACGTTCTGATCAACCACTATTCCCGTTGGGTGGACTGGCTTGCGCCTCCACAATTCTGATCCTTACTTACCTATAGTTCTCCGCTTATAATTCTGGATGAGTTCTAGGCTTTCCCCGGAGTTTATCATGCAAACAGATTTTGTGTATATACATATGCACATACGGATTCAGTGGATTTTATTTTATTTTTCTGTCACACACAATTAGATTATTAACATTTTTAAGTGTCACACAATTTATTATGCCGAGGTTACACCGCGAATGTCTATATGAGACAAGAATTTATGTTTTGTTCCTTCAGCATGTATTCACTTGTATTGCGTCATATATGGATCACGATATACCCTTTCCTGCCCGTTTTTTCTATACGGGGCGGTACTCTGACATCACTTTGTCTATTTAATGTACACATGTATCTACCACGGTAGATTTGATGTTGTCTTATTTCTGATGGTCCTGAGGAAGGGGGCAGAGCTCCTGAAACGCGTAGACCTATGCAACAATAAAGCTATATTAATCTGATCTTCAGACTTGTGATCATTGGCGCGGCATTAAAAACCCGTCTTCTACCTCTCTCCGTTATCTGCTGCTTTGGGTTGCTGCTGCCATGGTCCATTTCTACATGCGATTATAGTAGTTGTGACTGTCACAACTACAGTTGGTGAGTAATATTGCTCCCCCCTCCCCTGCCCTGTACATATTAGGGTAAGACCCTATTGCGCTTTATTTTCCACAGCTTTTTCTTCAATGAAGATAGTTATAACTGACTTGTCCGTTATTTTTAGTCTCATGTGCACACATGACAATATAATTTGGAACAGCAGTCAGATCCAGAGGGACCGCTTGAGTCTCATTTTAATCATCATTTTAACCTTATCAGTTGGCGCCCAACATGGGGCCACCGAAAAGAGTGAGTCAGATCTTCCACTTTCTGGACGTCTGGGGGCTACTCCACAAGTATCCAGGTGTCGCTCGATAGGATTGATCACCCTCATCCGCAGTAAGAATCATATACATTGTATGTGTTTTTCTATCTGTGGATCGAGAGACTCATGGCGAAAGGGGGTGGTCACTAGTCCGGAGAGTGGTAGTGCACTGGAGACCTAACGGTGTGACTGTCACTCGCAGGTGACCTAGAGAAGGAACGAACCCAGACCCATAGGTGCTGGTACAGTGGGTCTTACGGATCTGACTGGCTATCTGTATTTCTGCGTTGCAAAGAGGGAGGGGGGCTTTCAGCTTCACAGAAGGTTTGTAATTTCTTCGTTTTAACTCTGACTTAGTTCTCAAAGAGTTAATTGTCTGCAGTTGTTGGAATTAGTAGTGAAGAAGAAGGAGGGGTCATACACCCACCGGCTGTTTAAACAGGGACAGAGTGGGGGTCAAGACAGCACAGCCACACGACTGCTTGAAGTGAGGAGGAAGGGGGGTTACCAATCCCCCACTGCCGTAGTCTTTACATTGAGGAAGCAAGAAGGAGGGGGCTAGTGTGAGTGACTGAGAGGATTTTTTAGCAGCAGAGGGAGGGGGCTGGGAGCTCCAACCTTTTCACAGGGAGACAGAGGGGGCTATTTGCAAACATGACATGGAATTTGGAACAGAAACTAGCTGGCTTATGCGTTTTCAGTATTTTGTAATTGTTGGTTTGTTTTTAGAACAGAGAGATAAGGGAACCGGCGTTTTCCCCAGTGTTTGTATCACATCTATTGCCGTGTTTATAGCCGGAGAAATAGGAACATGTGGAGAACGGTATATAGTATCCACGTGTTGGATGCTGAAAATTGCGTCCTCTTTACACGGTAAAGAGGGGGAGGGGTTCCGGTGGAGAAGATAAGTGTTTGAATCAGTGTATTCCCCTGAGTATTAACTCATGCAGTGCTATGTAAGAAGCCGGAGAAATAGGGACGTATAAGGAACGGTTTTGTATTCATACGTTGGACGTCGTAAGTGTGTCCTTATTACATAGCAGGGGAGGAGGGAAAAGGATTCAGTTGGATGTGGCCAATCCAATTACAGCACTATGCATACTCTGTTAAAAAAGAAATGTGTCTTTTTTAGAAGGAGCTGAGAACGCTATCGCCCTAGTTGAAAGAAAAAAAAAAAGAGTGGGAAACAGTATACAAAAGATTGTAAAGAATTGTGTAAAGTAGTTGGACTACCACCAGATGGCAGGCTGCAACCCATGTACGAAAGTCCATATTAATCTCCAGTGAGGGTATACTGGAGGACAAAGACCATATTCACTTGCTGTTTCTAGAATTACTAAATGTCTTTCTCCAGCTGTCTCATTGTTCTCTTTTAGAAGTCATTACATTTGGTGTTAATCAATTGTATTGTATGCTGGAATGCAAACTGGTTTACAGCCATTAAAAGTAACATCCCTGGTTCACTACGTAGTTCCAGCCCCTCCCATTACCCCCAGGGAGTCACAATATGGATGTACACCCGGAAGTCAGGTGCCTGGAAGTTCCTGTGGCAGCCATCTTGCTACACGTACTCATGGCAGTACACCTCATAAGCCACGCCCCTCTAAATGGCTCTTTGTCCACAGCTCTACACCCATCCCCTTGAGAGGTGAGAGGTGTTTTCTGGTGTATATACGTTAAACATTTAAATAGTAAAATTAATTAATTAATTAATTAAATTTGCTTACTCAGCTATCCAATACATGCAAGTCAAAGATAAATAAGTGAAACTTTTACAGAATTGATAAATAGAATAGAGGTAGGAAAATACATATCTTTGTACTGTGTTAGTTAATTTAAAAAAAAATAATTGTAAAAGACTTACCCTAATGATGTCAGAAGGCTTTATATCCATTTGTAAGAGCATTAAGTAATGTATCCAGCGGAGATGTGGAAAGTAGATGTTTTCACGGCTATGTCTTTTTAAAATAGAAGATGAGGGTTTTTTTCCTTTCTCTCTGGCTTCTACTAACAGATAAGAATGGAAGGTGGTTTTCCCGGATGGTGAAATACGTTCTGTTTAACCCTTAGGGGCACTTTGCACACTACGACATCGCAGCTGCGATGGTGGGGTCAAATCGAAAGTGACACACATCCGGCGTCGCAGTCAATATCGTAGTGTGTAAATCCTTTTTGATACGATTAATGAGCGCAAAAACGTCCAAATCGTATCATCGGTGTAGCGTCGGTCTTTCCATAATTTAGGAAGGACCGATGTAACGATGTTGTTCCTCGTTCCTGCGGCAGCACACATAGCTGTGTGTGAAGCCGCAGGAGCGAGGAACATCACCTTACCTGCGTCCTGCGGCTCACGCCGGTTATGCGGAAGGACGAAGGTGGGCGGGATGTTTACGTCCCGCTCATCTCCGCCCCTCCGCTTCTATTGGCCGCCTGCCATGTGACGTCGCTATAACGCCGCACGACCCGCCCCCTTAATAAGGAGGCGGTTCGCCGGCCAGAGCGATGTCGCAGGGCAGGTGAGTGCATGTGAAGCTGCCGTAGCGATAATGTTCACTACGGCAGCTATCACTAGATATCGCACCTGCGACGGGGGCGGGAGCTATCGCGCTCGGCATCGCAAGCATCGGCTTGCGATGTCGTAGTGTGCAAAGTGCCCCTTAGAGTTCAGGATTTCACATTTTTAGTTTACTGCTTATACCTGAATGATTCAATTAATTTTGCAGGGAAAATTAGATTACATGAGATATGTGAATTATTTTCTGTGTTGTTTTGTTTTTTAATGGCGATTTATTCGAACAATATATTTTTATTTTGTGACCCTATCTCCTTTTCTGTTTGTATGATTTCTTTCTAAACAATTTATATTTTTTTTGCAGGTTACAGTCACAGCTGTCACCTAATCATGTCTCAGTTATTTCTACTACCAAAGGTTTTCTTTCCTTGTGGATACAGTATATATGAACTGTGTTGTTTATCATAAGGTTTTAAAATTCCCCAGCAATGTATATTGTTGTACGATATACGTTATTTTCAGTGTTTGTCCAATTTTAGTTTCTTGTATGTAGCTAATTTATAACCTTCTGTCTTATTTATTCTTTTAGGGAATACCAGCATAAAAACTCTGTATTTTGCCAGATTGGTAAACAAAAACTAAAAAACAAGGGGGGATTTCCCTTGCAACAGTTGAGTTTACTAGATTACTATGAGGCATATCTGTTAACTGAAATAGGAAAATCTTGTCTTATAGGTTTATTTGTTTATTTATTTAGTATGTTTAGTCATGTGAAGTATAGATGACCACTAACTGTATTATGGTCAGAGTTAAAGTTATAAGAATGATCTAATGTATATTTTTTAGTTTTTTGTATTCATAGATGGAACAAGATGTTGGTCGATTCTACACTGGATATGCTACATGAGGTAATCAAAATTTGAACCACTCCCTCCCCTCCTATCGGTACAGGAGGCAGTGACCTATTAAATGCCTTCTCTAGATGGGTAGAAGAGGAGTGGGTAAGAGTCTTTAGATGTGCATGTAGGTTGTAGATTTTTTCCTGTTGTCAAATGAGCTAGGTATACTGAAGAGAAAGTCTATATCTGAGCTGATGGAATCGGATGGAGATGCCCGCACAGGTGCAGCTGACCAAGAAATAATGAACGGGCTTAGAGTTGAGAATCTTTCACCAATATGGACCATACCTCTGTGACACCTGTCACGTTAGTGACTTCTGTCACTCCTTGTGTTCTTAAATCCTTACAAGAACAAGCAAATCAACAAGGAATGGAGTGTGACACGCAGGGAGCCAACTGACTGAGGAAGGTCTGTGGATTAAGGGTGGTAAGCTTTCTCTGCCATGAGATCTATTCTTAATGATGGCCCAGGTAACCTATGGACTAAAATCTGTATAAGACAATTGTCAGTGTGTGCTTTGGTGACACCAGGGTTCAGTACCAGGTAGGCAGACTCACCCAGTCTTGTAAGACATGTGCCTAAAACAAATGAGAAAAAAACTGTAAAGAGTCCGCAGAAACACCCTGCACCTGCTCTACCCATTTTTAGAGACTGCAAACTGATTATAGATGTATATCATGAGCACGTTGTATGCAAATCTGTGCGTGTTGTGTAGATTTCTCTCCAGGTTTGGTCAGAGGCATTCCAGTGCAGAAAACTACGTTATTGCGGAGAACCACATGATGGTGGTATGTAAAAAAAATGTGTTTACAGAAGTAAAAAAAAAAGTGTTTATTTTATATAAAAGTGGAAACTGGCAAATCGTGTACAAGATGTATGTTTTGTTTTCTTTTCGTAATAAACAGGTCTTTATGTGAGATATTTTTTGGTTTAGCACAGGCATATACAATTTTTAAATGATTGACTAAATAGTGTAATAAACAGGTGTATTTTCCAATTCCAGATATTAAATCAGAGCTAGTAGTATATGGTCTCCAGTCAGGAGACTGATTGATCCTAAAGGACAAGAGAAAAAGAGATGGTGATCAAGTTTAAACTGGAGCGGGGATGGGGCTTCATTAGCAAGCCCGATCTCACAAAGGACATTTTTGTCTCCCGGTGAGACGTGGAACCCCACCTGCAGAAGGGTCATCCTGGTCGCGACCTGCTACCAGGTGATGCCGTGGTGTACTCCCGACATAAAGGTGAAAGGGGTTGGTACGCCCTGAACGTAAGAAACCAGCACTCGGAAGAAGCTTCACCAGAGTGCGCACCAGACCATGAACTTGCCCTAGCCAGTGCAACAGACACTGTTTTCTGTGACCAGGGTACACACACACTGGGTCTGAGCTATGGCATGCCAGGGTACATGGACTGCCCTGAGCTGGGAAGCATACAAATCAAACAAAGTCCGTGGAGCCTCTGTTAGGAGTCTCGACACAGAAACTAGCCAGATATCCCTCCTGGAAGGACTTAGTCAAGGAGTGGCTATTTTTAAAGAGACCACCATAACCACCATTTTAAGTGGCCTTTTAGTCAATATCCAACTCTTTGACGAGTTTACAGATATGAAAAGGGAAATACCAAGACCATCTATCCATCCACAGACAGCTGTTTCGGGGTATAGCCCCTCATCAGTGTGGAGTAGGATTCTGGCTAGGTGGGAGCAATGCCTAGTAGACCAGCAAGACAAAACAATCACTGATCTCAGGAAGACCAGCCAGAGAAAACACTGCTGGCAGCCAGAAAAGGCGCTCAACACAGTGAAATCCTAAGTGCATTGGCCCCTGGGAAGTATGCAAATCAAAAAAGGTCCGCGGAGCCTCTGTTGGGAGTCTCGACACAAAAACTAGCCAGATATCCCTCCGGGAAGGACCTAGCCAAGGAGTTGCTCTTTTTAAGGAGACCACCATAACCACCTTATCAAGTGGTCCTTTTTGTCAATATCCAACTCTTTGACGAGTTTAAAGATATGACAAGGGAAATACCAAGGCCAGGTATCCATTCACAGACAGCTGTTTCGCCCCGTGATTGTTTTCTCTTGCTGGTCTACTAGGCATTGTTCCCACCTACCCAGAATCCTACTCCACACTGATGAGGGGCAATATCCCAAAACAGCTGTCTGTGAATGGATACCTGGCCTTGGTATTTCCCTTGTCATATCTTTAAACTCGTCAAAGAGTTGGATATTGACTAAAAGGGCCACTTAATATGGTGGTTATGGTGGTCTCCTTAAAAAGAGCCACTCCTTGGCTAGGTCCTTCCCATAGGGATATCTGGCTAGTTTCTGTGTCGAGACTCCTAAAAGAGACCTTTTTTGATTTGCATACTTCCCAGGGGGCAATGCACTTAGGATTTCACTGTGTTGAGCGCCTTTGCTGGCTGCCGGCAGTGTTTCTCTGGCTGGTCTCCCCGAGATCAGTGATTGTTTTGTCTTGCTGGTCTACTAGGCATTGCTCCCACCTAGCCAGAATCCTACTCCACACTGATGAGGGGCAATACCTCGAAATGGCTGTCTGTGGATGGATACCTGACCTTGGTATTTCCCATGTCATATCTTTAAACTCGTCAAAGAGTTGGATATTGACTAAAAGGGCCTCTTAATATGGTGGTTATTGTGGTCTCCTTAGAAAGAGCCACTCCTTGGCTAGGTCCTTCCCAGAGGGATATCTGGCTAGTTTCTGTGTCGAGACTCCTAACAGAGGCTCCTCGGACCTTTTTTGATTTGCATACTTCCCAGGAGGCAATGCACCTAGGATTTCACTGTGTTGAGCGCCTTTTCTGGCTGCCGGCAGTGTTTTCTCTGGCTGGTCTCCCCGAGATCAGTGATTGTTTTGTCTGAGCTGGGAAGCCGCTGACCTGGTGACAGGCAGTAAGCCTGTCTAAACGTACCTAATGTGAAAATAGTTAATTGGTTCAAATGTTGCAGATAATGTTTTGGGTTTGTGTGTGTGTGTGTGTGTGTGTGTGTGTGTTACAAATGGACAACTGGATCACTGGACGAGGTGTGATCTGAACTGCTTTTGTATATACTGTAGTTTGCACTGGTTAAAGTTCCCTTTAGCAGAATTCAAAGACCATAGAAGTTAAAACCCGTCTTGCGTGCTGAAGTAATAATAATAATAATAATCTTTATTTCTATAGTGCCAACATATTCTGCAGCGCTTTACAATTCAGGAGCCTCATATACATATCATATACATAAACATATACAAACAAGTAACAATTATAGAAGATACAATATTTAAAGGGAAAAAAGGCAACCCTGCTCGTGAGAGCTTACAATCTATAATGAGATAGGGGGAGGTGCATGGTACAAGTGCTTATTTACAATAACAATCCAGCCATCTCAAGGAAATGGGGGTTAGATAATGGCTTCCTGGACCAATAGGCCAGAGCCTTGAGATGCATTTGGGTGCCATGGAGTTTGACGTGGGGTTATGTTCTGAGAAATTGTAGAGGGATTAGGTGAAATTAGTTTGGCTAGGGAGTGTGATAGGCCGCTCTAAAAAGATGCGTTTTTAGGGAGCGTCTGAAGCTGAGTAAGTTGTGATTTGTTCTAACTTCTTGGGGTAGAGCGTTCCAGAGGTTTGGTGCAGCTCGGAAGAAGTCTTGGATTCGGGAGTGGGAGGTTCCAATTAGTGTGGATGTTAGTCGAAAGTAATTTGCAGAGCGTAGAGAACGGGTGGGATGACAGGCAGAGAGGAAGGTGGAGATGTAGGGGGGTGCTGCACTGTGAAGAGCTTTGTGGGTGAGAACAAGCAGTTTGAATTGGATTCTGTGATATATGGGCAGCCAGTGCAATGACTGGCACAGAGCAGAGGCATCCAAGTAGCGGTTAGCCAGATAAGTGACCCTGGCTGCTGCATTAAGGATGGACTGTAGAGGAGAGAGTCTAGTTAGGGGTACACCAATTAATAGAGAGTTACAGTAGTCAAGGCGAGAGTGGATCAGGGCCACGGTGAGGGTTTTTGTCGTTTCCATTGTGAGAAAGGGGCAGATTCTAGAGATGTTCTTGAGGTGCAAGCGGCAGGAGCGGGCAAGAGATTGTATGTGGGAGGTGAAGGAGAGATCAGTGTCAAGTATAACCCCCAGGCAGCGGGCTTGCTGCCTAGGACTTATCGTTGTGCCACACACAGAGAGGGAGATGTCAGGTTTAGGAAGGTTGGGAGGGAGGGAAAAGCAGAAGTTCAGTTTTGGAAAGGTTAAGTTTCAGATAGAGAGCAGACATGACGTTGCAAACTGCAGTCAGGCAGTCACTTGTGTTCATTAGTACAGCGGGAGTCAGCTCAGGGGATGAGGTGTATAGCTGTGTGTCATCAGCATAAAGATGGTACTGGAAGCCAAATCTGCTGATGTTCATTCCAATTGGCGCAGTGTAGAGGGAGAAAAGAAGAGGGCCAAGGACTGAACCTTGAGGGACCCCAACAGTGAGAGGAAGAGGAGAAGATGTGGAGCCAGCAAACGATACGCTGAATGAGCGGCCAGAAAGATAGGAAGAGAACCAGAAAATTACAGTGTCCTTTAGGCCGACAGAATGGAGCATAGTGAGAAGGAGATGGTGGTCAACAGTGTCGAAGGCGGCAGAAAGGTCAAGAAGAATAAGCAGAGAGTGGTCACCGTTACGTTTTGCTGTCAATAGGTCATTGGTCACTTTGACAAGGGCAGTTTCTTTTGAGTGTAAAGGGCGGAAGCCAGACTGTAAAGGATCTAGAAGCGAGTGAGTGGAAAGGTAGTGGGTGAGATGAGAGTAGACCAGGCGCTCCAAGAGTTTAGAGATGAAGGAGAGATTGGAGACTGGTCTGTAGTTGCTTGTGCAGTACAGATCAAGGGAAGGTTTTAGTAATGAAGCGTGGTCAGGAATGTTCTGTCGCACACCCAGAGCCTATGTTGGGGGTTCGTTTGTGGCGTGTTCCTCACATTGTTCTATTTGTTGCTGCTAATCTTGCACATAACAGGTGCAATGCAAAGGACTCTGGCATCATGGGCTTCTTAACAAAGTTAATCGTGTTAAAGTGATGTTTTATACTGCAGAGTTTTAAATTATATTGCAAAAAAATTATCATGTTGGTAACATTAAAACGATAATGTCTCCCATAAAGGGAAGAAAATATTTTACCTGTTAACAGCATTCAAAATTTGCATGTCATAATGCCATTGTATTTTTATTTCTGTTCCAGCCCGAGGACATGCTGTGGTTTGCTGTGAGGGAGTGTGGCACCCCTAAGTCTTCAGTCACCATAAAGGTACTGCATCTCAGCCAGAGGTATGGTGCCCCATCCCTGGGTAAGGAAAAGTTATCCCCCAGTATGCACACAAACACACACACACTCTCACTCAGCAACACCTCATCAGACCATGCTAAGGGCCTAGTGACTGTCCGACGCCAGTCTGGGGGGAGGAGTCTAGTTCGTGGGAGCAGTCTGTAGAAAGTGGGACAGTCGAAAGGAGCAGTGGAGGAGTGAAGACCTGTGGTCTGGAACTGGTGCAGCTCGGCCCAGGCACAAGAGAAGGGATCCTAGAGTCCACGGGAAGTTCACCATACTCACGTGGTCTCATTCCACGTACGAAATATTGGAGTGGAGGGACTTGGCCGCAGATGGGGATCCACTCCCTAGACTAGAGGAGAAGAACCAACATGCTCATCTAGTAAAACCGGAGGCTAAGGATACAGCTAGTACCAAAGCCAACTCCACACACAAATCCGCTGGAAGGTGACCACATAAGGCCAAGGGATAGAGCTTCAAGCCACCTGACAGGGTCCGTGGACACTGGCTCAGGGCACTGCATGCGTAAGTGCGGGACAGGCAGGCGAGAAGTCAGCACAGGAAGACAACCAGGGAAGGAACATAAGAGGGGTGCACCTGTCTTGACCTTCGAACTACCCGGGATCGACTGGAGCACATCACAGTGGAACCCAGCACTCCAAAGGTGGTCACTGACTAGTTGCGTTACCTTGGAACCTGCTACAGTGAGTAAAAACCTTGAGACTGCATTACTGTGTCGTTCCATTATTCGCCTGTGCCTCCGGCCCTGCACCCCTGCCATCACCGACTACTATCCCTATCGGCCCTGAGCCCAGCTCTACCTGTGGAGAGCTATACCAACCAAGGTGCATCAACACCTGCCCCAGAGGTCCCATCCCGCAGTGTAGGCTATCTCTGGCCGAGGACCAGAGGTGGCGTCACAAACTATTATCCTCACTATTATCCCTTTTAAACGACACCGCCGGGGTCACGGAATCGGGCTTGCTGTTGTGACATCCCTCTCCCCAGACAAGGAGCGTCCCGGTAAAGAGTGCCCCACAGCCCCAGTGTGGGTGTGTCAGGTGCAAATAGATCTTCAAAAAACAAGGGAAAAAGAGGCTAATGGATCAAGAAATTGAAGGAACTGTCAAGTTTGATGGAGGAAGCCTGAAGATATGTTTTTTTTCACAGTCAAAGGCATTGGATACTTGCCTAGGATCAATGGTGATCTCAATACTAAGGTATATGTGAGTATCCTCTATAGACGAGTTACTTCATACACTCAAGCACTATGGGTATGAAATGTATGACAGAGTGCTCCAGCAGGATTATGGCCTAAAGCATACATCGAGATTGTCGAAGAAATGGTTCAATGACAATGAAGTAAAGGTGCTGGTTTGGCTCCCACATTCCCCAAACACTTGTGTGTGGAGTTGTAGAACAAGTTGTATCCATACCCAAGTAAGTTGCCCAGTATGCACCAACAGTGGGAATGTGTAGAAGGGACCTAGGATCAGATTCCAGTCGAGACATGCTTGATTGTGATTGAGAGAATGCTTAAAAGAATTCAGTCAGAGTTGAAAGCCAAAGTGGCTTTACAAAATACTAAAACAAAATAATTTAGATTTTAAGGAGCAAAATAGTAATAATGCAGTGACATGACAAGAATCTGCATATCTAATTATGTGCTAAATAGTTGGAAGCCAAATTAATGATGAGATAGCCAAGATGATTGTTTATAAAATGAAGGTGGTCTCACATTCAAAGCTACAATGAATGGTGAGATATGGAGCCTGAAATTTAAAACTTCAGAACATTGTTGTTACCCTTTTGTTTGTCACTGTATATCACAAGAACCATTAACAGTACAGAAATATGGAATTGCAAATACAATCAGTTTCAGAGTTCATCATCAGAACCACTAACAGTACAGAAAAACAGTACCAGAACTACAAATGGTACAGAAATACTGTATATCACTTGAACCATAATCAGTATAAAAACATAGCATCACAATCCCCATTGGTACAGAAATGAATCATCAGAACCACCCTCAGTATAGAAATACATTACCATAAACACTATCAGAACAGAAATACATCATAAGAACCAAAGTCAGTACAGAAATAAACCACAGAACGACTAAAAGTGTAGAAATACATCACCAGAACCATCATTAGTATGGAGTTAAAACAACACAACCACCACCAGTATAGAAATACATCCCCACAGCAATTATCAGTATAGGAATACATCCCCATATGTATAGAAATACAGCATTACAACAACCTTCAGTACAATAATAAATGACCAGAACCACCATCAGTACAAGAATGCAGCACCAGACTCATCATCAGTACAGGATCATATAATCAGAATCACGATCAGTACAGAAATACTGCACCAGAAACATTATCTATATATTGATACAGCACTACGTTTGGTACAGCTATCAATTGTAATGTCAGAACAGCCCCATATACAATTGTATTGCATGAACCTACAGCTTTGAGTATGTCCTTAACAATGGAAAGAAGATACTAGGACTTATTGTTACCAGCCATCATCAGGTCATACAGGTACCACAATAGTGATGTGATGAAGTCAGCATTACAAATAAACATTTACACCCAGATACCTTTCACGTGACATGTTCCCTGATTGGAATTGTTGCCTTTATTTTCTTCTCCATCTTGTCCAGATGCCTCTTCATATCCACAGCTCATTTTTGCAGACTTCTCATTTTTTTAGTCTTCTGCAGCACATTCCGACATGGTGCCGTTAAATATATCAGTGCCATTGTAATGAACCTGTATAAAAACATATCTGTCCATGTGGTGACCCTGAATACTTGCCTTGCACTGTACTCCCTGCACAAAATATGGCCCCCACACTATCCTTATTATGGTACATAGACTACATGCTGTCCTCTCCTTTCTATACCCCCTCTTCAATCTGTCTCCTCACACTGTGCCTCTTCTATACTGCCTAGTCTTTAAACTCTGCCCCTCTGCACAGTGCCCACTCTGCATATTGTCTCCTCCATACTGTGCCCTCTCATTGTCCCCAATGCTTCTCCTTCTCTATAATGCCCCCACACTTCCCAGGCTCTATACTGTGCCCATGCACAGTTTTCTCCCCCATAATGCTATCTTACCCATTTCTATCTACTCTACATACTGACCTCTCATATCCACCCACCTGCCTATACAGCCTCCTAACACAATTACCACTCCTGCCCATAAATATGAAGAAAGTTCTCCACACACATTCCCCCCTGCTGACACTGTCTCCTCACACATTCCCAGTCCCCCTTACCTATATTGTCTCGTCACATATTCCCAGACTCCTTTCTATACTGTTTCAAAGCATCAGGTGGCATGCTGGTGCTCCACTGACATTTTTGCCTGGGGAAAATGCCACACCTGTTCATCCTCAACTAAAGGCCGCTTTACACGCTACGATATATCTAACGATATGTCGCCGGGGTCACGTCATTAGTGACGCACATCCGGCCTCGTTTGACATATTGTAGCATGTAACACAAATGAGCGACTGTGAACGAGCAAAAATACTCACCTTATCGTTGCTCGTTGACACGAAAAAAATCGAACATCCGGTTGTTCATTGTTCCTGAGGTAGCACACATCGCTCCGTGTGACACCCTGGGAACGATGAACTGCAGCTTACCTGCGTCCCGCCGGCAATGCGGAACGAAGGAGGTGGGCGGGATGTTTACGTCCCGCTCATCTCCGACCCTCCGCTTCTATTGGCCGGCCGCTGTGTGACGTCGCTGTGACGCCGAACGTCCCTCCCCCTTCAGGAAGAGGATGTTCGCCGCCCACAGCGAGGTCGTTCGGGAGGTAAGTACGTGTGACGGGGGTTACTCACTTTGTGTGACACGGGCAACAAATTGCCCGTGCGGCACATACGATGGGGGCCGGTGTGATCGCACATGAAATCGACGCGTGTAAAGCAGCCTTTAGATATTCACCTGCATTACAGCTCCCAAAGGAGTTTTTATTTGGCTTTTCCATTCTAGAATGGTATATCAAAGGATATATGCTGTAATATGTCTCTCCTTTTAATTCCATTACATAACTGCATCCATTACTATTTGTTAGGTCAACAATAAATATGACTGTTGGTTCAGACAACACAGGATTTTTTTGAAGTCTTTTACCATGGACAGATTGAAGTTGTAGACACAAAATTATCGTAAATCAGAACATTTTATTCAAGATCATCACCAACGCTGCAGCCAGGGAGTAGTAATAATATTAATAGTGTTTGTGAAGGAGAACATATCTTTTACTGGCCGGACATAATTGTTATCACCAAGCTTTCCTATGAACAGACATAGTTCAGAATTGACAAGAATAATTAGCAACTTTAATTAGATCTCAAATTCAACATAGCAGTCCTCTATAGTAACTGTTGAGGGTTGCAATAAAAAAATGAGGATTGAGTTCAAGTGAAATTTCCTAAAATTTGCAGTTTCACATGAATTTGAACATTTTGAGACCTGATTCACGGTTTTCAATACTAAAAACAAAACTTGACTAGCACCATTTCCCACTCAGTTGAAGCATTAGAGAGTAGGCTAACATCATTTTGCATGGCCATGCGGGCTTCCCCATAATACCCTGCAGCTGCAGTATGACATCTTATGGATTATCATACCTTGTACAGTGGTGGTCAGCACCTGGATCATCACAAATCAGTAGCTCCCAGTGGAACACAGTTTGTATGGCAGAGTCATTTTCCATCTCCAGAGTCACTGGGCAAGTGTCTCTATTCTGTAGAATGTAAGTTCATATGGTCAGTAGGGTTCTCTAACTTTCAAATAAGAGTGTTAAATTCTATAGTCAACAAGGTTCTCTGTCTCAGATAGCATGTAAGCTTTAATGTTCAGCGGGGTCTTCTCTCTTTCCTGTAGAGTGTAACTTAATACGGGTAAAAAGAGAAATGCGAGTTTCATGCTGCGCTAGAAACCACAAGAATCCAAGGGTATAAAATTAATTCCTTTTTCTTTATTTCTACAGGTCAACACATTTCAAAGACATATTTGTCTTCTTAATCAGGACAAAATCAAAAGGAACAAATCAGCAGGGTTACCTCAAACCTAGAGTGTAAGCACTTATGGTCAGTTGGTTTATCGCTCTCACTCTCGTTCACGTGTAGTGTAGGCTCTTATGGTCAGTGGGGTTACTTCTCTCATCCTCTCATATTCAGTGTAAGCTATTAAGGTCAGCGGGTTTATCTCTCTCACCCTCTCATATTAAGTGTAAGCTCTAATGGTCAGCAGAGTTCTTTCTCTCTCTCACGCTCTCTCACTTATAGTGTAAGCTCTTATGGTCAGTTGGGTTATCTCTCTCTCACTCTTTCTCACTTATAGTCAGCGGGGTTACTTCTCTCATCCTCTCATATTGAGTGTAAGCCCTAAAGGTCAGTGGGTTTATCTCTCTCACCCTCTCATGTTAAGTGTAAGCTCTAATGGTCAGTGGAGTTCTTTCTCTCTCCTCTCTCCTACTTGTATCTTCTGAGCACTTACAACTATCTAGTTCTCAGATTCAGGTAAATTTATTAGCCGCAAATCAAACTTTGAGAGTAAAGGCCCCTTTACACACTGAAACTTTCTAGCGATCCCACCAGCGATCCCAACCTGGCCGGGATCGCTACAAAGTCTCTGGTGAGCTGTCAAACAGGCAAACCTGGCCAACGACGCAACAGCGATCCGGACCTACAGAACGACCTAGCTAGTCATTGGGGACGTTGTAAAGCAGCTTTTTGAAAGGGAAGTCGCTAACGAAGTCGCTGTAAAGTCCCCTTTACACACTAAAACTTTGCTGCACAGCGGGAAACAAAGGACCAAAGAATGGTCCTGAACGATTTGTAGCGATCACAACTTCACAGCAGGGGCCAGGTCGCTGATGTGTTTCACACACTGAAATGTCGCTGGGGAGGTCGCTATAACGTCACAAAACCGGTGACGTTACAGCGATGTCGTTTGCGATGTTGCAGCGTGTAAAGCCACCTATAAATAGACAAAGTTGGTCAATTCGAATTTCCAATCATTTGCCCATCTCTAGTTGCAATAAATCTATAAAGCAAGCAGCTGTCTTTGGTTCTTCCCAATATCTATGCTATTATTCCCAATATGTACTCTGTGCCCATATTAGCCTCTCCCAACTAACCTAATGCATGATATGCTGAACCTGAGCTATGGAAAACAACAAACTGTTCAGCATTCCCTGTCTTTGAGACAGATCGTCCTATCTGTTTCCTAATAACTGTGATGAAATAATTAGATTCATTATAGCATTTATGACTGTTAGAACTAACGAAAGTATATTTTAAACATGTCAGCCTCATTGCCACAAATCTACTTAAATGTAAGCTGATATTGAAAAAGACATTTATGGAGCAATCTAATTCAATTGATGACAGTACAGTATATTGCTATGCTAATCGCTTATTTGGAATGCGGCTTTGTGTGCAAGCCAATACATTTTATTTGTACCCTCCTAACAGATAAATGTTTATATGACAAGTTTCATTGCTATTTTTTTCACCCATCTGAATTTGCTGGATGTTGCAACATTTATTAGACTTAAAATAAAATAAAAATATTTTATATACGATGCTGCCTGGTATGTTTAGAGTTAATGTCATTAGACTGGAAACAGTAATCTGCTGTTATGACTGATAAAAAGAGTAAATAATATAATACATCCAAACCTCAATGGTGCAGTGATCTTTACGGTTCTCCCCTGTTATTTAGAAGTACTAATTACCTATGACCCTACTGCAAATGTGATTTAATCCACCATCTTTACTGCCTGTTCAGGCGCTGCAAATAAAAAATAATGGAACTTGTAATTAAATTCGGCTGGCAACAGTTGATCCATTGGTGCATGACAGAGAAAGTTTCATTAGGTATGTGACTCCAAATATTGTTACAGATCAAAAGTTTATATATATATATATATATATATACTTATATATATATATATATATATATATATACTTATATATATATATATGTATAGTGCAAGTTATAAAAGTGCCAAATAATTTTTTAGACTCGATTTCATTTGTATTCCAAATGACATCCATTAATTCCATGGTAGAAAATTGGGAACACTGATGCTAACAGATACCATGGCTTATCTCATAATTACGTGCCCATAATAAAATTTGGGACGCTAAAATTAAAGGGAACCTGTCACCACTTTTTTGGCCTATAAGCTGCGGCCACCAGCACCGGGCTCTTATATACAGCATTCTAACATGCTGTATATAAGAGCCCAGGCCGGGGGTATAACATAAAAAACACTTTATAATACTTACCTAACGGCCACTGCGATGGGCCTTATGGGAGTCTCTGTTGTCCGGTTCCGGCGCCTCCTCTTTCGGCCATCTTTGTCCTCTTTCTGAAACCTGTGTGCATGTGTACCGCCCCCGCACTCGGCTGCAGCCGAGCCGCTCGGATCCGGACTCGTTGGTAGGTGGCTCGAGCGCCTCCAAACCTGGGGTCAGTTCGCTCTGAAAGGGTGCTGGCGCTACTTAGGGGGGTGGTAGGTAGGTGTACGGCCGGAGCCGTGTTTGAGTTCGTGACGCCACCCACGGGATGTGGTGAAGGTGTAGACACCACCGCTGCAGTTACGGCGCACCCGGGGGAGATGGTTATGCAGCAAGATGTTAACCCCTCTGTGGGCAGGGATGATGACCCCGGGACCCATTGGGAAGAAGTAGCTGGGCGGTGCAGTGCGGTGCACGGCCGGATAGCACTGTTGTACTCACTGTTATTGACACACACAAGTCTCTGGTAAACAAAGTTGATGGTAGTCGGTGCCCGCAGCCGGCTGCGTCTGGTCCCCCACCCGGTTCGGTAGTCTTTGCCCTTCTCCTGCACCGTGTAGTGTATGTGTAGACTGCCTGAGCTTCAGCGACGGGAGTCCGCTCCCCGGCTTTGTATGTGTCGGAGGAGCCCATTTGCCCGCAGACACTGGCCCGTTGGATCACTCTGCATGTGCGGTGGCTTTCTATCCCCCTCGGTGGGCTGTTGTCTTCAGTCGGGACTTGGGTGGGAAAGGACCTATAGTCCAGACTGCAATCAGTGAATTAACTCAGTACAGTGGATTCTGGACCTCGTTTCAGGGACTGAGTACCCCCCTGTGTGCTCCGGTTTCCAGTCGGTTCCCCGGGTCGTTACCGGCGGACCACTACCCTGTCCTGGTCCACCACGGTTCCACCGAGCCGTCTTCCCGGCTCCTGCAGGCTAGGCCACCGTCTGCCTCATAGCCAAGGTGTGTGGGCTACGACCCTCACACCTGTCAGTCTGACACAGGCCTGTCCTACAGGCCTGTCTTCCTCACTCCTCAACCTACAAACTCCTCTCTGAACTGACTGAACATTTCCTGCCTCAGGCCCTCTGAACTCCTCGGTGGGCGTGCCAACCACCTGGCTACGCCCCCTGGTGTGTCCATTAAGCTCTGAGGGAGGTGACTGGGGTTTATGGTTTGGCTGGTGTTACCTTGTGTGGGACTGGTGTTGTGCGGAGCGCTATCTGTGACTACCTGGCTAGTCCAGGGCATCACACATGACGCAGCTGCATCATACACACTCGCCGGTCCTGCGCAGGCACACTACAATACTTTCATCTGCCCTGCTCAGGGCAGATCAAAGTGCGCCTGCTCAGGACCTGAATGCCGGCGAGTGTGTATGACGTCGGACCCGTCACGCACGACGGCTAGAGAAGAAGGAGCACAAAGATGGACAAAAGAGGCGGCGCCGGCACCGGACAATGGAGACGCCCATAAGGCTCACCGCGCGACCGTTAGGTAAGCATTATAAAGTGTTTTTTATGTTATACCCCGGCCTGGGCTTTTATATACAGCATTTTAGAATGTTGTATATAAGAGCCCGGTGGTGGTGGCCACAGCTTATAGGCCAAAAAAGTGGTGACAGGTACCCTTTAACACAAATATACTGTATTTTTCGTTTTATAAGACACACCGGATTATAAAACTCACCCCAAGTTTAGAGGAGGAAAATAGGAAAAAAGAAGTTTTAATGTTAAAATGAGGGTCCGTCTTATAATCCTAGTGCGTTTTAATCCTAATGCTCCCCAAGGAGGAGCAGCGGTGGTGGAGTGGCTAAGGAAGGTCACAGGAGGCAGGGCGATGCAGCGGGCTAAGAGGAGGCGGTGTTGCGGCTCAGGAAGGTTGGCGATACTGTGGGCTTGGGGGTGTCACGGCGGTGGGCGCCATTGATTTACCGGCAGGCTGCAGGGGTGACACTGTAGTGGAGCGACTCAGGAGGGTCACAGGACGCGGCATCTTGGCGGTGGGTACCATTGATCTGACTGCGGGCTCCATTGAATCCCAGGTATGGCTAACTGGGGCAGCGATTTTGGAGCGGGGTCATAGGAGGTAGGGTCACAGGACACACTCAGGGGTGTCGTAACAAGCGCCATTGGTCTGTGGGTGGATGGGGTGCGGGTGTCACCGGATGGGGTGTCTTGGCGGTGAGTGCAGTGAGCTGACTGCGGGCTTCATTACATTGCCCGTGGTTGATGAGATGGACTTCAATAAAGTGACCACAAAGGCGGCGCGTGCGCAGATAGAACTTTGCGGCCATTTTCTTGCAGTCTATCGCATCAATCTGAGCATGCGCCGCGTCCATGGCCATTTTTTTTAACTTTATCACTTCAACCGCGATTCAATTAAGCTCACAGTCAGCTCAATGCACCTGCCGGCGAGACACCCCATCCTGTGACAACCCCACAGCCTGCCTGCCGATCAATGTAGCCCACCGCAACACCACCGAGCGTCTCCTATGACAATGCTCCACCACAGCCGCCATGGTAAGCCATATCCATTTTGTAAGACGCACCAATATTTTACCCCCAGTTTTGGGGAAAAAAGGTGCATCTTACAATATGGAAAATAGATTACTTATGTGTACATCTACATATACAGTGTCTTGCAAAAGTATTCACCTTCTTGAAATTTTTAGAGTTTTGTTTCCTCAGAAACTGGAATTTTACTAGCTTTTTTGAGAGTTTGCATCAGTTCATGTAAAGAACATGCCTACAACTATAAATTTGATTTTCTTTTTATTGTGACAAAAACAAAAATTAGGACAAAATAACTGATAACTTCAGTGTGCATAACTATTCACCCCCTTAAGTCATCACTTTGTAGAGCCTTCTTTTGTGGTGATTGCTGTGTTGGTTTGCTTTTACCTTGGTGGACCAAAAGTGCAATATTAGTCTTATCAGACCACAACACCTTCCTCCATCAATTTGGAAAGTCTCTCACATGTCTATTAGCAATATCAAAACGACTGTGACGGGGTACTTCTCCCATATCACACAATCCACAGAGCGAGAGATGGCTGTACAATCCAATAAGCGATAAATGTCCAGGTCTTTGTGGTGAGCCGCAGCTTTTCCCTCAGAGGTTCAGTCTTCTTCCTTCTCTCTTCAAGTTCTCAAACAGACTGACAAATCCCCCAGGTAAGCAGAGAGTTTACAGTAGGTGGATCCCAGGCCCCCTCCGACAGACTTAGGGCCATGAAAACTACAGGGGGTGATTACCTATAGACAATACATTGTACACACAAGCAATACAAATAATGGACAGTGAACCATGCCTTAACATTAACCCACACAAAATGGTACATGACCCACAATATCCCACCATCAAAACCTCTCCATCCTTTTTAATAAGTGAGTATCCGCCTTCACTCAAACTGTGTTTCCTGCATCCACAAATTGGCATTGTAGATCTTCCACATCATTTCCTAAGAGAATATCTGCAGGCAGGCCGCTCATCACTCCAACCACACATTGCTTGACCCCAAAGCCAAAGTCCTGATCTACAGTTGCCTTTGGGATATTCCTCCTTTGTCCTCCAGCCAATTCAATAACAATCCCTGGTCCATGATGTACTGCCTCTGGCCGAACCACCCGGGGATCAGTTATTGTGATAAATGCCCCGGAGTCACAAAATCCAATAACTCTTTATCCATCCAGCACAACCTCCTGTAAGTGCTTATTTTGATGGTAAGATGAACTCAGGGCTGTGGCTCGCACCCCATAAACCCCTAGTGGTTGACCACGAGTGTCTGAGTCATTAGGCAAGTCGACTTGAAGGGGTGAGAACTAGAGATGAGCGAACCGGTCCCGGTTCGGCTCGAGGTCGGTTCGCCAAACGGAGGTCCCGTTCGAGTTCGGCTCGTCGAACGTTCGACGAACCGAACTCGAACTGCATAGGAAACAATGGCAGGCAATCACAAACACATAAAAACACCTAGAAAACACCCTCAAAGGTGTCCAAAAGGTGACAAACAACTCACAACACAACACAAACACATGGGAAAGTGACAAGGACATATACTCATGCGAAAACAAAACAGCTGGACAAGGAAAAAGAGGAGGACACACAGATATATGAGTATATGCAAGGAAACGTCGATGCCATTACTGTGCAACTTGAGCCCTGCTCATTTTAGGCTTACAATCTGGATAAATTGCCTGAGCTTGCCACGTATGCCTTGGGGATCTTGTCGTGTCCTGCAGCCTGCGTTCTCTCTGAACCTGTCTTCAGTGCTGCTGGGGGTCTGCTGGCAGATAAGCACACGCGTCTGTCCACTGACAATGTTGACATAGCTCTCAGAGGACTTTTCTTCCCCTGGCTCAGCCAGGGGACGGCAAAGGCACGCGTATTTTTGAGAGTGCTTCATGCAAAGCATCTTTTTCATCTTGAAAATGGGGGTCAACTGATGCCAGTCAAGTGGGGTGTGTGTGGCCCAATTAGTGGAAACGAGGGAGACTGTGGTTGGAGTCCCCTCGCTGTGTTTCTAAAAGAACCAAGATGAACAAGTCATGGCTCTCAGAGGACTTTTCTTCCCCTGGCTCAGCCAGGGGACGGCAAAGGCATGCGTATTTTTGAGAGTGCTTCATGCAAAGCATCTTTTTCATCTTGAAAATGGGGGTCAACTGATGCCAGTCAAGTGGGGTGTGTGTGGCCCAATTAGTGGAAACGAGGGAGACTGTGGTTGGAGTCCCCTCGCTGTGTTTCTAAAAGAACCTAGATGAACAAGTCATGGCTCTCAGAGGACTTTTCTTCCCCTGGCTCAGCCAGGGGACGGCAAAGGCACGCGTATTTTTGAGAGTGCTTCATGCAAAGCATCTTTTTCATCTTGAAAATGGGGGTCAACTGATGCCAGTCAAGTGGGGTGTGTGTGGCCCAATTAGTGGAAACGAGGGAGACTGTGGTTGGAGTCCCCTCGCTGTGTTTCTAAAAGAACCAAGATGAACAAGTCATGGCTCTCAGAGGACTTTTCTTCCCCTGGCTCAGCCAGGGGACGGCAAAGGCATGCGTATTTTTGAGAGTGCTTCATGCAAAGCATCTTTTTCATCTTGAAAATGGGGGTCAACTGATGCCAGTCAAGTGGGGTGTGTGTGGCCCAATTAGTGGAAACGAGGGAGACTGTGGTTGGAGTCCCCTCGCTGTGTTTCTAAAAGAACCAAGATGAACAAGTCATGGCTCTCAGAGGACTTTTCTTCCCCTGGCTCAGCCAGGGGACGGCAAAGGCACGCGTATTTTTGAGAGTGCTTCATGCAAAGCATCTTTTTCATCTTGAAAATGGGGGTCAACTGATGCCAGTCAAGTGGGGTGTGTGTGGCCCAATTAGTGGAAACGAGGGAGACTGTGGTTGGAGTCCCCTCGCTGTGTTTCTAAAAGAACCAAGATGAACAAGTCATGGCTCTCAGAGGACTTTTCTTCCCCTGGCTCAGCCAGGGGACGGCAAAGGCACGCATATTTTTGAGAGTGCTTCATGCAAAGCATCTTTTTCATCTTGAAAATGGGGGTCAACTGATGCCAGTCAAGTGGGGTATGTGTGGCCCAATTAGTGGAAACGAGGGAGACTGTGGTTGGAGTCCCCTCGCTGTGTTTCTAAAAGAACCAAGATGAACAAGTCATGGCTCTCAGAGGACTTTTCTTCCCCTGGCTCAGCCAAGGGACGGCAAAGGCACGCGTATTTTTGAGAGCGCTTCATGCAAAGCATCTTTTTCATCTTGAAAATGGGGGTCAACTGATGCCAGTCAAGTGGGGTGTGTGTGGCCCAATTAGTGGAAACGAGGGAGACTGTGGTTGGAGTCCCCTCGCTGTGTTTCTAAAAGAACCAAGATGAACAAGTCATGGCTCTCAGAGGACTTTTCTTCCCCTGGCTCAGCCAGGGGACGGCAAAGGCACGCATATTTTTGAGAGTGCTTCATGCAAAGCATCTTTTTCATCTTGAAAATGGGGGTCAACTGATGCCAGTCAAGTGGGGTGTGTGTGGCCCAATTAGTGGAAACGAGGGAGACTGTGGTTGGAGTCCCCTCGCTGTGTTTCTAAAAGAACCAAGATGAACAAGTCATGGCTCTCAGAGGACTTTTCTTCCCCTGGCTCAGCCAAGGGACGGCAAAGGCACGCGTATTTTTGAGAGCGCTTCATGCAAAGCATCTTTTTCATCTTGAAAATGGGGGTCAACTGATGCCAGTCAAGTGGGGTGTGTGTGGTCCAATTAGTGGAAACGAGGGAGACTGTGGTTGGAGTCCCCTCGCTATGTTTTACATGATTTTCGAAGGGCATGACATGCCTAAGAGGTTGAGTTTCATCATCTGCAACTTGTTGGCAACAGAAAGGCTGCCTTTACACCCTTTTGAGACCGAGGATTTTCGAGACCTTATGCCCATTGCAGTGCCCCAAGAGCCGATGGCCAGTCGTCACTCCTTCTCCAAGAAAGGCGTGCCCGCGCTACCACAGTAGGTCCCACACAACCTCACCGATTCCTTGAGAAACTCTGTGTGTGACAGGGTGCATTTCAACACAGATACTTGGACCAGTAAGCATGGACAGGGGAGTTACATGTTGCTGACTGGGCACTGGGTAACTATGGTGAGAGATGGAGAAGGGTTTGCTGTACAAGTCTTGCCGTCCCCACGACTTGTGTGTCAATCCTTCCTCTGTATGTACAAGTTCCTCCACTGCTTCTGCCTCCTCAACCTCGTGTGGGTCCTCCACCTCGGCCCAAACCCTGTGTGGTCAGGCCACCCTTCCTTGTAACTGCGCCCAAGGAATCCCACACACCTCCTTACTATGCTGGCAGCAGAGCTCAAGGCCATCATGCGGTCAAATGTTTACTTTGAAATGTAGGGGAAATGTGAGACACCGCTGAGGAATTGTGGACGGTTAGCTCTGGAGAGTGAGACCGAGTTTCATCAATGGTTGTCTACAGTCAACCAGCAGTAAGGGAAGGTCGGGTGCGACAATGATGCAAACCAGTCTGCGACCCTTCTTCAGGGCAATGTGACACACGTGCCTTGTATGGCTCACGTGTTGAACCTGGTTGTCCAGCAATTTTTAAAACACTATCCCTGCCTACATGGCCTTCTGCAGAGGGCACGGTGTAACGCCTGCCTGGATCGACACACTCAGATGGGCTGTAAAGGATAGGCTAGAGGCAAGCCACTCACCAAGCTGGACACCCAGAACCCTGAAACCCTTTAACCCCTATACAGTGATTTGGAATTACACAGGGCCCACGTTGATCAATACCTGTGGAAGGCTGCAGTTCCAGAGAATAGTAGTCATGCAGGTTCAAAAACATTAATTGAGGAAGAGGAACAGAATGGGATGGCCAGGACTTAATCAGAAAACAAGCAGAGGTGAAATGCGGATCGGCCAACGAGGTACATAAACAGCAAGCAGGAAACGTAGTAAGGTAACAAGCACACAAACTCATAAAACTGAACTGGGGGTAACAGTAACAAGAGGTTCATAGCTTTGTCTGGCAGTGGTCTGCAGACAGGAGGGGCCTAAAAAAGGGTGTGGTGTCTTCCCATTGGGACCAGAGTACAAATTGATTGAGTGGACTACGTTGGTGACTTAAAAGCCGTGTGCGGCAATGATGCAAACCTGTCTGCGGCCCTTCGTCAGGGCAATGTGACACACGGGCCTTGTATGGCTCACGTGTTGAATCTGATTCTCCAGCAATTTTTAAAATACCATCCCGGCCTACATGGCCTTGTGCAGCGGGTACGCTGCTATGTGGTCACTTTCATCCTTCGCACCCAGCAGCTCAACAACTTTCATCGCTCCGGAAGTCTTAGGGTCTGGCAGTTAAACGCCGGAAATGCGATGTTCCGACACGCAGGAATTGGAATCTGCACATGTTGCAGCGTGTGTGGCAGCACCGCAGAGCCCTGCTGAAATACGGTATGACGTATACCCTGGGCTAACTTGATCCATAGGTGGTGCAGATCACGCTGCTGGAGTGGTGTCAGATCAAGGACCTATGCACCCTTCTACACAGTTTCCAAATGTCGACGAAGATGTTTAGCACTGGCAATGCCATTCTCAGCGTGACATATCTGGTCACCTACATGATGGAGCACACTGTAAGCATTATTCGGAGTCAGGTATTGGTCCAAGAGGAAGGTGAGGAAGTACAGGAGGAGTCATATGCAGAAGAGATAATAAGATCTACAAGGTCCATACGGTAAGCGGCACCTAGGCAGCAGTTATGGTGGGGGATAGGGATTAACAAGGGCGCATAGTATCAGCAAAAATTGTTGAGGAAGGTGCAGGAGCCATGAAGAAATGGAGGACGAACTTGCGATGGGCATGGAAGACTCAGCAGATGAGTGAGAGCTTGCTCACATTTCGGTTGTGCGAGGTTGGGGGGAGAGGGCAGAGGAAGGAGGCCCGATTCTCACCTCTCTGCCACCAACACACCAAGGACTTGGTCCTCCTGGATGCACAAGACACATGAGCGTCTTCTTGCTGCACTACCTACAACATGACCCTCGGATTGTACGAATTCCAAGTCATGCTGACTACTGGGTTGCCACACTGTTAGATCCCTGGTACAACACAAAATTTTGCGAAATAACTCCTGCCATAGAAAGGGACGCACGTATGCAGGAGTATCAGCAGAAGGTGTTACGCAATCTTACATCTGCTTTTCCACTAAACACCAGGGTGCACAGAGTGAATCTCAATGCTTTTTCATCGATAGGAGGAAATGGTCTTACTTGTCCACATCTGAGGGACCGAGGGCTGGCTGCTGTGCTGAGATGCCATTGAGTACGGTGTCCCTGCAGAGTTGCACTTTTGGTCATATACAAAATGAGTTGAAAAAGGACAGATGCTGGTGGAAAGGGGAACAGGTGTGTTGGAAAGGGGAAAAAAGTTTTGGTCCATGAGTTTGGTGGTTAAGCAAAAGTAACATTTGATGAAGAAACACCATCTGTTACAGTGGGACTGGCAGATTTGGATAAGGTGGTATATACTATGTTACCGCTATATAACGAAAATTAATAAGAAAAGAAAGATAAAGGTATATATCCCCATCAGCAGTCAGTGTCCACCGTGCTCCCAGATGGAAAAGGAGAGGTTGGCAACTGGAAGGTTCGGTGGAGGATACAGAGCTGTGTGGCTATGAAACTAATAGTAGCCTGAACCAAGTTAGACGCCACTCGGATCTTGAGACTGGGAGCCCTGTTAGCGTCACAGGGTCCACACGCCCACCCAGCCCAGGAACTCCCTGTTAACATCACAGGGGCCATTCAGTACGCTGACCGTGTGCATTGGGGCCACACCTGTGAACAGCAGGCGCATCAGCAGCAGCAGGCCTGTTAATGCCACTGGGCTGCACAAGCAGGACTTGTAGGACAGGAGCTGGTCTTAACCGTTCTGCGTTACCAACTGTGGTGGCGGCCTGCATCAACGCCCTATCCCTGCCTACCTCTGGCCTAAAGCCACAATGGGTTCAACACATGGAGGTGTGCTCTTTCGGAGCATAATAGAAGACTGCGCACCTCCTTGTTGTCTCCAGCACCTTCTATAACCTGGGTCCGCCCCAAACCAGGGTGGACCACAATGCACCTCCTGGAGACAAAAGCAGAGTGACACGTCATGAGTGGCATAACTAGCGTCCTATTTGGAACCACAGCTTCAATGATGACCTCATGGCTGTCATGACCCAAACACCTCACCAGTCATCGTCTGACCATCAATAATGAGGTGACAAGTCATAGGGGCGGGCCTCTGCAAGCCATTTGGGAGTGGCCTGGCCACATCGTCAGGACACCTGATGCCCTGTGGTCTAAATGGGCCCCCCACATCACGGGCAGGGCCAAAGAGTTCATTACCGGACCTAGTTTCTGATGCAGTAAGTGCCTGACCATAGTCAGTTGCATGAAATACAGTCTCTGAAAAAAGACTATCAGCTTTAGCATGGTGTCTATGCACAACACAGGACTTAGACCCGTCACGGAGTGCAAGTACCTGTGCAAAGAGGCTTTTCGCACTAAGTGTGAGAGCATGCGCTGTAGCCCGAAATGAAGACTTAGCCTAAAGCCCACTTTACACGTTGCAATTAGTTGTACAATCGCATTTGCGATGTGACACGCCCAGGTTGCATACGGGATCTATGAGATTTCACGTTGGTCGTTCATTTGCTGTCACACGAGCGTTAGTAGTCTATGTTAAATTGATCAATGTTATGTGCGATCCTTTAGATCATGTGCTCTGTGACGTATGCATTGGGCACCTTTTTTTTTTTTTATTTATTGACTTGACAAGCGTGTGTAATGTGTAGAGATGCGTTTTTACTATGTCATCTGCCATTCAGCTCTGCTACATGGCCGCTAACAGCAGACACAGACAGCCATGTAGCAGAGCTGAATGGCAGATGACAGCAGACACAGACAGAGCCGCACTGTCAGAATGAACTCGGGTGAACTTCACCTGACTTCATGGTCATGCTGCGGCTCTGTCTGTGTCGCGCCCTGATTAGCGGTCACCAGTGAAGACTCACCGGTGACCGCTAATCTCCTGAGTAACTGAAGTTAGCAGCCCTCTCTCATACTCACCAATCCCCGATCCCCGGCGCTGCACGGCTTTCTCACTGCTCCGGCGGCTTTTACTGTTTTGAAAAAGCCGGCCGCCCATTAAACAATTTCGTATTCCCTGCTTTCCCCGCCCACCAGCGCCTATGATTGGTTACAGTGAGACACGCCCCCACTCTGAGTGACAGGTGTCACACTGCACCCAATCACAGCAGCCGGTGGGCGTGTCTATACTGTGTAGTGAAATAAATAATTAAATAATTAAAAAAAACGGCGTGCGGTTCCCCCCATTTTTAAAACCAGCCAGATAAAGCCATACGGCTGAAGGCTGGTATTCTCAGGATGGGGAGCTCCACGTTATGGGGAGCCCCCCACCCTAACAATATCAGCCAACAGCCGCCCAGAATTGCCGCATACATTATATGCGACAGTTCTGGGACTGTACCCGGCTCTTCCCGATTTGCCCTGGTGCGTTGGCAAATCGGGGTAATAAGGAGTTATTGGCAGCCCATAGCTGCCAATAAGTCCTAGATTAATCATGTCAGGCGTCTATGAGACACCCTCCATGATTAATCTGTAAGTTACAGTAAATAAACACACACACCAGAAAAAATCCTTTATTAGAAATAAAAACACACACATATACCCTGGTTCACCACTTTAATCAGCCCCAAAAAGCCCTCCTTGTCCGGCGTAATCCAGGATGATCCAGCGTCGCATCCAGCGCTGCTGCATGGAGGTGACCGGAGCCGCAGCAGACACAGCCGCTCCGGTCACCTCCACACAGCAAATGAACACAGCCGCGCGATCAGCTGCTGTCACTGAGGTTACCCGCGGCCACCGCTGCATCCACCGGTGGCCGCGGGTAACCTCAGTGACAGCAGCTGATCGCGCGGCTGTCTT
Source organism: Anomaloglossus baeobatrachus (assembly GCF_048569485.1). Taxonomy (NCBI): domain Eukaryota; kingdom Metazoa; phylum Chordata; class Amphibia; order Anura; family Aromobatidae; genus Anomaloglossus; species Anomaloglossus baeobatrachus. The sequence goes on along the minus strand of NC_134358.1, from coordinate 262,451,733 downwards.
CATTTGCTGTGTGGAGGTGACCGGAGCAGCTGTGTCTGCTGCGGCTCCGGTCACCTCCATGCAGCAGCGCTGGATGCGACGCTGGATCATCCTGGATTACGCCGGACAAGGAGGGCTTTTTGGGGCTGATTAAAGTGGTGAACCAGGGTATACAGTTAGGTCCAGAAATATTTGGACAGTGACACAATTTTCGCAAGTTGGGCTCTGCATGCCACCACATTGGATTTGAAATGAAACCTCTACAACAGAATTCAAGTGCAGATTGTAACGTTTAATTTGAAGGTTTGATCAAAACTATCTGATAGAAATTGTAGGAATTGTACACATTTCTTTACAAACACTCCACATTTTAGGAGGTCAAAAGTAATTGGACAAATAAACCAAACCCAAACAAAATATTTTTATTTTCAATATTTTGTTGCGAATCCTTTGGAGGCAATCACTGCCTTAAGTCTGGAACCCATGGACATCACCAAACGCTGGGTTTCCTCCTTCTTAATGCTTTGCCAGGCCTTTACAGCCGCAGCCTTCAGGTCTTGCTTGTTTGTGGGTCTTTCCGTCTTAAGTCTGGATTTGAGCAAGTGAAATGCATGCTCAATTGGGTTAAGATCTGGTGATTGACTTGGCCATTGCAGAATGTTCCACTTTTTTGCACTCATGAACTCCTGGGTAGCTTTGGCTGTATGCTTGGGGTCATTGTCCATCTGTACTATGAAGCGCCGTCCGATCAACTTTGCGGCATTTGGCTGAATCTGGGCTGAAAGTATATCCCGGTACACTTCAGAATTCATCCGGCTACTCTTGTCTGCTGTTATGTCATCAATAAACACAAGTGACCCAGTGCCATTGAAAGCCATGCATGCCCATGCCATCACGTTGCCTCCACCATGTTTTACAGAGGATGTGGTGTGCCTTGGATCATGTGCCGTTCCCTTTCTTCTCCAAACTTTTTTCTTCCCATCATTCTGGTACAGGTTGATCTTTGTCTCATCTGTCCATAGAATACTTTTCCAGAACTGAGCTGGCTTCATGAGGTGTTTTTCAGCAAATTTAACTCTGGCCTGTCTATTTTTGGAATTGATGAATGGTTTGCATCTAGATGTGAACCCTTTGTATTTACTTTCATGGAGTCTTCTCTTTACTGTTGACTTAGAGACAGATACACCTACTTCACTGAGAGTGTTCTGGACTTCAGTTGATGTTGTGAACGGGTTCTTCTTCACCAAAGAAAGTATGCGGCGATCATCCACCACTGTTGTCATCCGTGGACGCGCAGGCCTTTTTGAGTTCCCAAGCTCACCAGTCAATTCCTTTTTTCGCAGAATGTACCCGTCTGTTGATTTTGCTACTCCAAGCATGTCTGCTATCTCTCTGATGGATTTTTTCTTTCTTTTCAGCCTCAGGATGTTCTGCTTCACCTCAATTGAGAGTTCCTTAGACCGCATGTTGTCTGGTCACAGCAACAGCTTCCAAATGCAAAACCACACACCTGTAATCAACCCCAGACCTTTTAACTACTTCATTGATTACAGGTTAACAAGGGAGACGCCTTCAGAGTTAATTGCAGCCCTTAGAGTCCCTTGTCCAATTACTTTTGGTCCCTTGAAAAAGAGGAGGCTATGCATTACAGAGCTATGATTCCTAAACCCTTTCTCCGATTTGGATGTGAAAACTCTCATATTGCAGCTGGGAGTGTGCACTTTCAGCCCATATTATATATATAATTGTATTTCTGAACATGTTTTTGTAAACAGCTAAAATAACAAAACTTGTGTCACTGTCCAAATATTTCTGGACCTAACTGTATGTGTGTGTTTTTATTTCTAATAAAGGATTTTTTCTGGTGTGTGTGTTTATTTACTGTAACTTACAGATTAATCATGGAGGGTGTCTCATAGACGCCTGACATGATTAATCTAGGACTTATTGGCAGCTATGGGCTGCCAATAACTCCTTATTACCCCGATTTGCCAACGCACCAGGGCAAATCGGGAAGAGCCGGGTACAGTCCCAGAACTGTCGCATATAATGTATGCGGCAATTCTGGGCGGCTGTTGGCTGATATTGTTAGGGTGGGGGGCTCCCCATAACGTGGAGCTCCCCATCCTGAGAATACCAGCCTTCAGCCGTATGGCTTTATCTGGCTGGTTTTAAAAATGGGGGGAACCGCACGCCGTTTTTTTTAATTATTTAATTATTTATTTCACTACACAGTATAGACACGCCCACCGGCTGCTGTGATTGGGTGCAGTGTGACACCTGTCACTCAGAGTGGGGGCGTGTCTCACTGTAACCAATCATAGGCGCTGGTGGGCGGGGAAAGCAGGGAATACGAAATTGTTTAATGGGCGGCCGGCTTTTTCAAAACAGTAAAAGCCGCCGGAGCAGTGTGAATGCTGTGCAGCGCCGGGGATCGGGGATTGGTGAGTATATGAGAGAGGGGGATAGACTGACATGGACAGAGAGTGAGGGACAGAGATAGTGACGGACTGACAGAGATTAGTGCATGACAGACATTGTGAGGCGCTTCAGAACGCAGCTTTTCAGCTGCGCTCTGAAGCAGACCTTTTTTAAGCTGCGGTGCAGAGCGCACACCTGCGCACATAGCATCAGACATCAAAATCGTATGAGGGATGTCACACGTTACAATTGACTAGGTTCGTGCAACAAAACGCTCAATTCTAGAGAATGATACGATGTGTTTGCGATCAACGGTTTTGCGTTCAATCCTGATCGCATGTAGCTGTCACACGCAGATACCTCACAAACGATGCCGGATGTGCGTCACTTACAACTTGACCCCAACGACGGATTGTGAGATATATTGAAGCGTGTGTAGCGGGCTTTAGGAATGGCACAGTCAGGCTGAGCATACTCACTAGGTGAAACACTGGAGTTAGGCTGCGGCTGGGGTAATTCGTCACACGCATGCGCACTAGCTGCCTCTCCACACTTACACATGGAGGAGAAAGCAGCCAGCTGGACAACCCGAGGCACAGGCCTAAATGGCAGCTGATGCCTGGGCGCAACTGAAACCGCAGCAGGCTGCTTGCGTTTAAGGCGTCACCGTTTTGTAACAACAAATAACATCCAAAAGAACAGGTGTACTTCTTCCCATGGATCATCTGATATGATCCCTTTTTTCATGGACACGACCATCGCTAACAAATGTAGATGAGGCCAAATCAGCAGCTGCTTCAATGGATCTGAATTGCTCCATAAAGTGGCCTCTCCTCCACCCCAATTTCAAGATCCCAAATACTCCATTCCTCTGTGGTGTCAATCCAATCGCACTTGCTTCCTAACAGCTCTCAAGTTTCCACCAGCGCTGCTGAGTATGGGGTGATAGAGATGGTTGAGTTTGCATAGCTGTTCAGTCGCACTATAGCCTGGGAATCAGAGGTCTGCTCCAAAGCTGCAATGAGTACAGACAAGGAAGTTATTATTATTTTTATCATTATTGATTTATAGAGCACCATTGATTCCATGGTGCTGTACATGAGAAGGGGGTTACATACAGAATACATATACAAGTAACTATAGACAGACTGGTACAGAGGGAAGAGGGCCCTGCCCTTGCGCGATTACATTCTAAAGGATTTTTGGGAGGAGACAGTAGGAGTTGTTTAGGTTGAGCGTCAAGTACGTATGGTGGTGGTGTCATTGAAGGTTATAGTCATTTCTGAACAGATGAGTTTTCAGATTCAGTTTGAAGCTTGCGTGTGTAGCAGATAATCTAACGTGTTGAGGTAGCGAGTTCCATGAGACAGGGGAAATGATCTGCGCAGATAGCCTGAAGCTTTGTGACTGGGATACAGGCCCCGATGAAGAAGGTGCTGAGCCTAATCTACACCCTCATTTCCAAATAGTAAATCCTCCTGGTGGAGACAATGGGGAACATGATGAGGAGCACAGATACCTGATTGGAAGGACAACTTTACTATTCAGTCAGGGCAGGAAGAGGTTGTCTCGGAGGACTCAGGACGAGGGGAATGAAAACACACAGGGTTATTGATGAGGTTGGAGACAACACTTACTGTCAAACCAAAGTCAGCCAGTCGATGAGGTCAGCAGAGGAGGTGGAGGAGGATGCTACTGACGACGAGGTTACGTTGCGTCTTCCTGGCCAGAGACAAAGTACTGGAAGCACGTCAACAACTGAATCCTGGACCACAACTTTGACTCTGAGCAGAAGTCGTGTTGGCTATGCAGGTCGCATGGGCTGTAAGCCTTTCCTAGCCTGTTAATTTTTGGACATCGCAAAGGATCACCCAAGTCATGGAATCTGTAAGATTTGTCAACAATCTGTAAGTAGAAGGCAAAAACTCACACTTTTGAGTACTTCCTCCATGAAGTATCACATGGATATGAATTGACAGCGTGAAGGTGTATTGCTCAGCTTTAGCAACTGTCAACGCAATATGCTTCTTTGCCGTTCATTGCATGCATTGTTGCAGACTACACACAAGGGGCTGCTGTTTTTTTGGATCTGCCTTTGGTCACTATAGCAATAGAAAATTGCTCTTCGGGGGTGGACTTGGAGATGCTGTCTATGAACAGAATGAAAAGCTAAAGGTGTGTGTTACAGCAAGGAGCCACCGCAGAAACACTTTGTTCAATTGTGAGGGGAGTTGTGTTGTACTTTGATGATGAGCACTGTAACGTCAGTGAGCAGCATCCTGTGCCACAGACCAACATTCTTACAGTTCTGTCTATAGTGTTTACCGTGAGAGGAGCGTAAAGTCTGTATTTCTGGCAACTGGACATCACAGTACCCGGGTACGGTAAGCTGTGCCCAGATACTAATGCGGGCACAAGGGGGGGCGTGGCCAGCAGGCAGCATGAGCGGTCGCTTTTGAGAGCAGCTCCGCAGTCCAACGCTGATAAATACTATTAATCCTGCCGAAATTGGTGCCTAGATACACCTCCGGATTACCTGTGGTGCGGTGAACATTCTGATCGGTACCATGAGCAGAGGTCGCAGCGCAGCGGCGGCTGAAAAGCTGAAGAAGTTTGCCCGGGACTCCCAGCAAGATGGCGCCGGCAAGCAGTCGGAGCGGGAATCCAGTGAGGCGGAGGAGGAGGAGAGCATGGAGGCCGGATCCAAGGAACCGCAGGAGCTAACCTTGCAGCAAGTTACTTCGCAACTACTTGCGGCGATCCAGGATTCAAAAGTGTCGCTGACGGGCAAAATCGAGGAGGTTAAGAAGATAGATGTGGGACTCCTCCGGCTGGACCTGCAAAATCTGAGAGAGCGGGTAAAGGAGACGGAGCAGCGGATCTCCACGCTGGAAGACGACGCAAGAGCGACGCCGGGCAGATTGTCCTCTTTGGAAAGCGCGGCAAACAACTGGGCGCAGAGGGCTGACGATCTGGAAAACCGCCTGCGTCGCAATAATTTAAGAATTCTGGGGATGCCGGAGAGGGCAGAAGGGAGCGACCCATGTAAGTTCATGGAAACATGGCTCTCTGAAACTTTCCCTGATGCGACGCTGTCAGCGGCATTCGCTATAGAAAGAGCCCACCGGGTACCGGCCAGACCTCCTCCCCCGGGAGCGCAGCCTAGACCTCTCCTGGCCCGACTGTTGAGCAGCAGGGATAGAGATGCGATCCTTGGTGCGGCGCGACGCAAAGGCCCGATCCTACACAATAATGCTCCCATACTGATTTTCCCTGACTTCTCTGCGTCTCTCCAGAAAACGAGGGCATCTTTCATTCAGGTGAAAAAACGCCTTAGAGATCTCCAAATTGCTTACTCCATGATCTTCCCGGCTCGTCTCAGAGTGGTTCATCAAGAGCGATCCTTGTTCTTTACATCTCCTGCGGAGGCGGATGACTGGATCAACACGCTGAAGAGGAAACGCTGATGCGTTACAGCCATGAGCGACGCCGGGAGGATCGCTGTTGTGATGGCGTCGCGGTTCTGATTTGCTTATTTCATCTCCTTTGGAGTGAGGTCGGTGATACGATTCCTTTTCCTGGGACGTCTGAAATCGCTGTTGCGATAGTTTTAGGATCATCCTATACAGATATTCGGCGTCCCTTGATATTGAAGGCGCGAAATATTTTTGTTTCCTTCACCCCTCCTGCCATGCGAGTGGTGCGGTGCTCGGGATCGCAGTTGCGTCCGCGTCCTGCTCTTTTGGTTCTATTTTGTTGAGAAATTGACGATTCCATCAGGATGCGCTGGTGCGCTTGCGACCCCCGGAAGCATGTGAGTTACTGGATGTGTTTATTATTGGCCTTCCATTGTGCCGGCCTTCAGGTTGGCCCCCCCCTCGTGGCTGGGCAGCTGGAGGTGGTGCCTCTGAGTGTGTCGGGACCTGAGTTCACTGCGATCATTACTAAGTCCTGTTGAGTTCTGGAATACTCGTCGCTGGTGGGACCGGATTGAACTGACTTCAGGCGGGACATGCGCCAGAATGCTGCTGCGGTGCAATGATCACCTTCATGCGATCTTGTATTATCCTGCATCTTGCGATCCAAAAGAGGACTTCACTCCGGGTTTGCAGTATTTGGCAACGCGCTTAAGTTCAGGATGCTGAATTTTGTCTTTAGAGTTATATTAAGGTTTTTTTTTAAGGTCACCATATATGATAATCACTTGTAATTTGGGATTACCTGCAAATTCTCCTGCCATTTCCTTTATATTCCTATCTCTTCTTCCCCCCTCTCAGCCTCACTTACTTGTTTAATCCCTCAGCCTCTTTTATTTCACCCTCATACCCATCCTTGCTATCCTATCCCTATCTACCTCTAAGTCTTCTTTTGCTATTCTCTCCAGCTTCTCTTTTCAACCTTCCTCTCTCTTCCCCAGTTTTCACCCAGTACGCCCTCCGTTACCCCTCTTCTTCTTATATTTCTATATTCCCTCCTCCTCACACTCTCTATTCTTCCGCCCATCTTAATTTCTCTCCTCTCTATCCTCTTCCCTTTGCCCTTTACTCTCTTCCTCACCCCTTCCCCGCCCACTTTTCACCCCCTCTCCTCCATCCCACCCCCCCTCCTTTTTTCCCTTTTTTTTTTTTTTTTTTTTCTTCTTTCTTTCTTCTCTCTCTCTCTCTCTTTCTTTCTTCCCACACTTCTAGGCCCATTTACTCTGGGTTCTCTTACCCACGTACGATTAATAGGCTATGTTGCAGGGCAATTAGATACGTTGGACTGCAGGAGAAGCTTAAGTCCTTGTTTCGAGGACACCCCCGTACCAAGTACACCATCTAGCCACGTTGGTTCACCCTAGTCGTTGCTAGGGAAAATCTTTCCTGGTCGCACTACTGGACAAGTTCTTGTCGGTTGTGTGTGCGCAACCGACAATTTGTATTTAAGGGTACGTTTACCCAAGTTCTACTGTAGGTTAAGTTTCTGATATTTTTCTAGCAATTCAGCAAGTGGCATCTCTCAATGGCTTTAAGCTTGATGACATGGAATGTTAGGGGACTGGGCACATCCAGGAAACGGGCGGCAGTATTTGCTCACATCAAAAGATCCAAAGCTCAGATTGTATGTTTACAAGAGACCCATTTATTGTTGGATACCACTAGAGTGCTTCAAAAGCCTTGGGTTCAATGGTCAGCTCCCTCTGTTCATTCATCATATTCTAGGGGAGTATCGGTACTAGTCCACAAAGCACTGCGGTGGGACCCGGGTAAAATTTTAAAGGATACTGATGGGAGATATGTATTTATCCAGGCTCACATCGATGGGGTCATGATAGTGGTCTTGGCCATATACATTCCGCCTGCAACGGGAATTTCGATTCTATATGAGGCGGCTAAGTTCGCCTCACAATTCCCACAAGCCTTAGTGCTCTGCATGGGGGACTTCAATTTGATTAATAACATGGGACTAGACAGATTCAACACCCGACAGGTCCCGATCTCCCCCACGATACAAACTAGATTGAGTATATTCTTACAGGAAGTGGGATGGTACGATATGTGGCGATTTTTTAACCCAGCACTGAGAGAATATACATGTTATACTCCGGGGAAAAACTCATTATCTCGAATTGATTACATCTGTGGAAATGAAAGAGTCTGTGCCCATATACAATCGGTATGTCATTTGCCCAGATCAGTATCAGATCACTCTCCGGTATTTGTAGGCATTAAATGGGAAGGATGTAAATCTCATAAATTGTCAAGGAAAATTAACCCTTGGTGGCTGTCACTCTTTGGTGCCAATGATAGGATTCCTGATCAGCTTGGGGCATACACGGAAATGAACTCCGTGGAAGAGAATCACTCGGCTTATTGGGACGCGCTTAAGGCGTATCTGAGGGGATGCTGCCACTCCTCTATTTCCTATATCAAGAAACAGGCGGCCAGGGAGGAGGAGGAACTGGCCACCCAAAATAGAGTGCTTGAACATAGATTCACCTCGGACCCCTCTGAGGAAAATAGATCTCATTGGCTTCAGGCTGGGAGGAAATATCTATTGTATCTGCAAGACAAGGCTAAGAGACATGTATTCTTCACGAGCCAGAGGTATTTTGAGCAAGGGAACCAATCCAGTAGCTTACTGGCGTTCCTGGTGCGTCAATCTAATAGCTCACCTGCTGTCTTTAAGATTAGAGACCCTCGTGGAGAAACAGTTACTTCCGTCAACGGTATACTGGAGGTATTCTTGGACTTCTATAGGAACCTGTATGAGTCCAGGCTGACCGTGTCAAGGGAGGAGATTGCTGAGTACTTACGAGATCTGGAGTTTCCCAGGTTGACTTTAGCTCAGAGATCGGCCTTGGATGAGCCCATTAGTATGGAAGAGATGGTGGAGGCGATGAAGACCCTCAATAAGGGTAAGGCGTCTGGGCCAGACGGACTCCCGATTGAGATCTTTGACAAATATCAGGGGGAGCTGGCCCCAGCCCTCCTGGAAACGGTTGAAGCCTCGTTCCGCAAGGGACGGTTGCCTGATTCCTTTTATGAGGCAACCATTGTCCTGCTATTGAAACCAGATAAGGACCCATTGGATTGTGGCTCGTACAGACCGATCTCTTTGTTAAACTCTGATTACAAAATTCTTACCAAAATTCTAGCAACTAGACTCAATAAAGTGGTCTCCTCTATAGTACATGAGGATCAGTCAGGATTCATTCCGGGTAGGAGCACCTCGGATAATCTAAGGAGGGCGCAGGTGGTCTTACAGATGGGCACCAAGTTAGAGGAGGATTGGGCTCTGGTCTCCCTGGATGCAGCCAAAGCCTTCGACTCTATAGAATGGCCGTACCTGCTGGAGGTGCTGCGGGCATTTGGTTTCGGCAACGAATTTATCAGATGGATTGAGATCATATATCAAGCTCCATCTGCTAACATTCAGGTGGGTGGTGGCGTGTCGGAAACTTTTCCTTTGGGGAGGGGAACCAGACAGGGATGTCCCCTATCCCCTCTCCTGTTCGCTCTTGCCATGGAACCGCTGGCGGTGCGCATTCGGGCGGACCCAGTCTACCGGGGGGTGAGACATAGTAAGGGAGATGAACGTTTATCTTTGTATGCAGACGATTTGTTACTGTTTGCATCTGATCCGGATTCCTCCATTCCTAGAGCCGTGCAATTGATTGATCGATTTGGGGAGTTCTCCGGTCTGTCAATCAACTGGTCAAAATCGTACCTCCTCTTTCTGTCTCGGAACAGAGAGGATCTGGTGTACGACCACATATTCAGGGTTCCGGTGGTGGATCATTTCAAATATCTCGGAATTATACTGGCGGGATGCCCTGCGGAGATGATAGCGAGAAATATAGCCCCCTTTCTAGCGTACTTCGGGGAGAAATTTAATAGATGGAGCCAACTCCCACTATCAGTGGCGGGAAGGATTAACCTCCTTAAAATGATAGTGCAACCAAAGTGTCTCTATATTACCCAGCATGTATTTGTACAGATTCCTCGCTCCTTCTTCCGGTCCCTGGAATCTCTAATGATTACCTTTGTTTGGGGCTCGTCCAGATCAAGGGTCCAATTGGCCAAATTACAAAGACCCAAGGATATGGGGGGTATGGCCCTTCCTGATCTCTATATTTACTATCTGGCCGGGCAATTGAAATATTTGGGTCAATGGACACTTCCCCGGGTTGGGGGTTCTCCGGAGGGACTCCTGACAGAGTTCACAGGTGTGGATCTCCTGTGGCCGTTATTGACGGATCACAGGAGGGCCCCTGAGGGTCGTGTCCTCCCGATACACAAATTGGGGGCCAGGATCTGGAAAGAGGCTAAAGCCGTATTTGGATTTTATGATGTACCAACTGAGACGCCCCTATGGGATAACTTGGACCTTCCACATTTTTGTGGGTTGCCGGGGTTTGGTGAATGGAGGAATCGCGGAATAATCTCCCTGGAATCACTGGTCCGGGATGGTGAACTCCGCCCCTTTGAACAACTGCGGACAGAATTCGACTTGCCGGAATCTCATGGGTTTCAGTATCTCCAGATTAGGCACGCCTTTCGAGCTCAGTTCTTTGGCCGTGGGGTTAGATTCTTTTCCTTCCCAGTAATTGGAATTATTAGAACACAAGGCCCTGGTGGTCTTATTTCTAAACTATACTCCTCCCTCATTCGGGCCAAGGCCATGAATAATCCTCTTTCTGTCCGTGAGAGGTGGAGTGCCAGGATCCCTGAAATTGATGATGTAGTGTGGGACGACATTGTCGAATCTCACACGTTGGTCTCTCCTGCTGTTAACAATAGACTGATCCAATTATATATAATACACCAAAGTTATATTACTCCCCAGAGACTGAACAAAATGAAAAAGCTGAATAATTCGGTGGGGATGGGCTGTCCGAGATGCGGGAGAGACGGTGCTGATTTCTGGCACATGATATGGGATTGCCGAGTCATTCTCTCCTATTGGAATGAGATTGTAATGACTCTTTCCGCCATATTTCAAAAAGCGGTTGCTATGTGCCCAGTCCTGTGCCTATTTGGGGTGGTAGATGTACACTCCTGGTCCCAAGATGAGAATCTATTAATAAAGAAGGTCCTTTTTCTGGCCCGGAAGGGCATTATATTAAATTGGATGAGCACTCATTCCCCAACTAGAGCCTCTTGGATTGCATTGGTAAATGCTATAATCCCGTCTGAACAATTTGTTTATAAGACAAGAGGCTCTTCAACTAAATTTGACAAAATTTGGGGTAGATGGATGAGGTCGCCCTTGACTGGCGGATCTCCTGGTTCTCTTGCTGATAACCTACAATCGGTATTATCACAATAATAGCCAGTGGTGCCCCAGTAGGCAGAGAGGAGACACATGTGATTCATGATACACTATATCAGGGATACCACGAGTTCCCTGAAACTTGGGTTGCTCTCTCCTTAACAATATGGGTTTCTTTTTTACCTTGAGTTGGATGTGTCTCGCGAGCTAACACCTTTGCTATGTTTGATGCTCTATGGATATGCTGAAAATAATGGACGCTGATTTGATTGTTGTTACTTTATTATACTGATGACCAACCAGTCTACATGTACTCTGTCTCACTGAACAATTTGCTGATTTATTCTTTTATGTAATGTTTTACTTAACTTTCAATAAAACGAGTTTAAAAAAAAAATAATGCGGGCACAAAACACTTTGTTTTATTAGCAAAACACATATCTGTTCTGGGTAGGCCGACTATATAGACAATAAGACTTGCTGCCTCTGCACTGTCAAATTGTCACGTACAGTTTAAATCATAGAGGGACAGCAACACATGTTTGCATTGACTGTTGTTTTTCAAGATTTCCATGACTGTGTTGCAGAGCTGTGTGGTTTGCATTCACACTGTTATCATCTGCAATATCTGTGAGGCTTCAGCTAACAAGGGTATTCAGGGGGGGTCATGTGTTTTGTCTATGTTTAGGTAGATAACTTGAAAGCTCTTGTGATGCGCCACTGGTAAGTCGTGTTCGCACACACACACACACACACACGCACAAACACACAATTACTGCTACACAGAGGGATTAGCAGGTAGTAGGCAACAGAATAGATTGTTCAATTATTTTAATTGTATGCATGGTTCTTATTGTTTGTTTTGGTAAAGTTAAACAATCATTTATCAACCCAACTGGCTAGAGTCCTTTTCCTTTTGCTTGGTTTTGCTGCATACTGGGGAGCCCACCCTGTACACGACTTAAAATGAAGCATAAGTCGCAATGTGAATTTCACTGTGCTCCAATGCGGACTAGCGTGCCTGTGCAACCACCGCCTGCCCCATCAAGTGCATCTGCGTGCTCTTCATCCTCTGTGACTGTGGGGACAGCAGTCACACATGGTTTTTCACACTGAACTTCCACTCCTTAACCCGCAACAGGGAGTGTGATTGGCATGTCATCACTTGTTTTGGAAGTGGAAACAGAAGGTATTGTTGAGCTGTCAGACATCGAGAGAACCATCATTGGATGCAGGCTACATTATATCCACGCCTGCACCTTCGTCACAGATTGCCTGGACTACCTGCAGTTAATAATTGCATTCCAGAAATGGAAATGAGTGTAGAATGCACATGTGTTGTACCTTGCTTGGCAGCAAAGGAACACTAACTTAGTATTCCAGACAATTTTAGGAAGGCAGAAAAAGAGTCAGCTCTTTGTGCAAATTAAATAGCGTGGCAAAAGTGGACAGATGGGTACAGTGGCCGTGTTCTGTGGGTCCAGGACAGTAAAAGAAGCTTCACTTTCTATCCCTCGTAATGATCAAATGCAGCAAGGAATTCCCTGAGTTTGCTATAAAATTAGCATAGCAAAATGGGCATGAGTGTAGAATGCAGAGGTGCTTGAGATTGCTTGGCACCAGTGGCACAATAAAGGAGTCCTACAGGCATTTTTTGTATACCACTAAGTGGCAGTATTTTTTGCTATAATTATAGCTTATTAAAAACAGAGCAGGAGGGTGTCATGCAGAGGTGCTAGAAATAGCTTGGCACCAGTGGGGCACTAATGGAATACAACAGCCAGTTCTATGATGCCACTAAATGGCACTATTTTGTGCTATAATTATAGCTTATTAAAAACAGAGCAGGAGGGTGTCATGCAGAGGTGCTAGAAATAGCTTGGCACCAGTGGGGCACTAATGGAATACAACAGCCAGTTCTATGATGCCACTAAATGGCAGTATTTTTTGCTATCATTATAGCTTATTAAAAACAGAGCAGGAGGGTGTCATGCAGAGGTGCTGCACAAAGATTTGCACCAGTGGGGCATTAATGGAGTACAACAGCCACTTCTTGTATGCCACTAAGTTTACTCAATTTTTGGTATTATAATGTATTAGTAACAATGAGTTTGAGTGTGCAATGCAGGCAGACGTGCTGCAAATATCTTTCCACTAGTGTGACTACACAAAAGTCCAATAGCTACGTTTAGGATGCCACTAGGTACACTGACTGTTTGCTAGTATAATGGCTTAGTTAAAAAGAGTTTGAGTGTGCAATGCAGGCAGACGTGCTGCAAATATCTTTCCACTAGTGTGACTAGACAAAAGTCCAATAGCCACGTTTAGGATGCCACTAGGTACACTGACTGTTTGCTAGTATAATGGCTTAGTTAAAAAGAGTTTGAGTGTGCAATGCAGGCAGACGTGCTGCAAATATCTTTGCACTAGTGTGACTAGACAAAAGTACAATAGCCACGTTTAGGATGCCACTAGGTACACTGACTGTTTGCTAGTATAATGGCTTAGTTAAAAAGAGTTTGAGTGTGCAATGCAGGCAGACGTGCTGCAAATATCTTTCCACTAGTGTGACTAGACAAAAGTCCAATAGCCACGTTTAGGATGCCACTAAGTACACTGACTGTTTGCTAGTATAATGGCTTAGTTAAAAAGAGTTTGAGTGTGCAATGCAGGCAGACGTGCTGCAAATATCTTTGCACTAGTGTGACTAGACAAAAGTCCAATAGCCACGTTTAGGATGCCACTAGGTACACTGACTGTTTGCTAGTATAATGGCTTAGTTAAAAAGAGTTTGAGTGTGCAATGCAGGCAGACGTGCTGCAAATATCTTTGCACTAGTAAGACTAGACAAAAGTACAATAGCCACGTTTAGGATGCCACTAGGTACACTGACTGTTTGCTAGTATAATGGCTTAGTTAAAAAGAGTTTGAGTGTGCAATGCAGGCAGACGTGCTGCAAATATCTTTCCACTAGTGTGACTACACAAAAGTCCAATAGCCACGTTTAGGATGCCACTAGGTACACTGAGTGTTTGCTAGTATAATGGCTTAGTTAAAAAGAGTTTGAGTGTGCAATGCAGGCAGACGTGCTGCAAATATCTTTCCACTAGTGTGACTAGACAAAAGTCCAATAGCCACGTTTAGGATGCCACTAGGTAAACTGACTGTTTGCTAGTATAATGGCTTAGTTAAAAAGAGTTTGAGTGTGCAATGCAGGCAGACGTGCTGCAAATATCTTTGCACTAGTGTGACTAGACAAAAGTACAATAGCCACGTTTAGGATGCCACTAGGTACACTGACTGTTTGCTAGTATAATGGCTTAGTTAAAAAGAGTTTGAGTGTGCAATGCAGGCAGACGTGCTGCAAATATCTTTCCACTAGTGTGACTAGACAAAAGTCCAATAGCCACGTTTAGGATGCCACTAAGTACACTGACTGTTTGCTAGTATAATGGCTTAGTTAAAAAGAGTTTGAGTGTGCAATGCAGGCAGACGTGCTGCAAATATCTTTGCACTAGTGTGACTAGACAAAAGTCCAATAGCCACGTTTAGGATGCCACTAGGTACACTGACTGTTTGCTAGTATAATGGCTTAGTTAAAAAGAGTTTGAGTGTGCAATGCAGGCAGACGTGCTGCAAATATCTTTGCACTAGTAAGACTAGACAAAAGTACAATAGCCACGTTTAGGATGCCACTAGGTACACTGACTGTTTGCTAGTATAATGGCTTAGTTAAAAAGAGTTTGAGTGTGCAATGCAGGCAGACGTGCTGCAAATATCTTTCCACTAGTGTGACTACACAAAAGTCCAATAGCCACGTTTAGGATGCCACTAGGTACACTGAGTGTTTGCTAGTATAATGGCTTAGTTAAAAAGAGTTTGAGTGTGCAATGCAGGCAGACGTGCTGCAAATATCTTTCCACTAGTGTGACTAGACAAAAGTCCAATAGCCACGTTTAGGATGCCACTAGGTACACTGACTGTTTGCTAGTATAATGGCTTAGTTAAAAAGAGTTTGAGTGTGCAATGCAGGCAGACGTGCTGCAAATATCTTTCCACTAGTGTGACTAGACAAAAGTCCAATAGCCACGTTTAGGATGCCACTAGGTACACTGACTGTTTGCTAGTATAATGGCTTAGTTAAAAAGAGTTTGAGTGTGCAATGCAGGCAGACGTGCTGCAAATATCTTTGCACTAGTGTGACTAGACAAAAGTACAATAGCCACGTTTAGGATGCCACTAGGTACACTGACTTTTTGCTAGTATAATGGCTTAGTTAAAAAGAGTTTGAGTGTGCAATGCAGGCAGACGTGCTGCAAATATCTTTCCACTAGTGTGACTAGACAAAAGTCCAATAGCCACGTTTAGGATCCCACTAGGTACACTGACTGTTTGCTAGTATAATGGGTTAGTTAAAAAGAGTTTGAGTGTGCAATGCAGGCAGACGTGCTGCAAATATCTTTCCACTAGTGTGACTAGACAAAAGTCCAATAGCCACGTTTAGGATGCCACTAGGTACACTGACTGTTTGCTAGTATATTGGCTTAGTTAAAAAGAGTTTGAGTGTGCAATGCAGGCAGACGTGCTGCAAATATCTTTCCACTAGTGTGACTACACAAAAGTCCAATAGCCACGTTTAGGATGCCACTAGGTACACTGAGTGTTTGCTAGTATAATGGCTTAGTTAAAAAGAGTTTGAGTGTGCAATGCAGGCAGACGTGCTGCAAATATCTTTCCACTAGTGTGACTAGACAAAAGTCCAATAGCCACGTTTAGGATGCCACTAGGTACACTGACTGTTTGCTAGTATAATGGCTTAGTTAAAAAGAGTTTGAGTGTGCAATGCAGGCAGACGTGCTGCAAATATCTTTCCACTAGTGTGACTAGACAAAAGTCCAATAGCCACGTTTAGGATGCCACTAGGTACACTGACTGTTTGCTAGTATAATGGCTTAGTTAAAAAGAGTTTGAGTGTGCAATGCAGGCAGACGTGCTGCAAATATCTTTGCACTAGTGTGACTAGACAAAAGTCCAATAGCCACGTTTAGGATGCCACTAGGTACACTGACTGTTTGCTAGTATATTGGCTTAGTTAAAAAGAGTTTGAGTGTGCAATGCAGGCAGACGTGCTGCAAATATCTTTCCACTAGTGTGACTAGACAAAAGTCCAATAGCCACGTTTAGGATGCCACTAGGTACACTGACTGTTTGCTAGTATAATGGCTTAGTTAAAAAGAGTTTGAGTGTGCAATGCAGGCAGACGTGCTGCAAATATCTTTGCACTAGTGTGACTAGACAAAAGTACAATAGCCACGTTTAGGATGCCACTAGGTACACTGACTGTTTGCTAGTATAATGGCTTAGTTAAAAAGAGTTTGAGTGTGCAATGCAGGCAGACGTGCTGCAAATATCTTTCCACTAGTGTGACTACACAAAAGTCCAATAGCCACGTTTAGGATGCCACTAGGTACACTGACTGTTTGCTAGTATAATGGCTTAGTTAAAAAGAGTTTGAGTGTGCAATGCAGGCAGACGTGCTGCAAATATCTTTGCACTAGTGTTACTAGACAAAAGTACAATAGCCACGTTTAGGATGCCACTAGGTACACTAACTGTTTTCTAGTATAATGGCTTAGTTATAATGAGTTGGAGTGTGCAGAGGACAGGAGGGTACAGTGCCAGGATTGTGGGGCTCTGGGTAGAGGAATGGAAGCCTGCCTTTCTATTCCCTCCTAATGGGGAAATGCAGCGACGAAATCCCTGACCTACTCTGTTTTCAGGACTTGTCACCTATGGCTCTGACCCTGCCGGTACGAGCCCTTAAAAGGACTTATAGAAAGTGCTCTCCCTAAGCTGTCCAGCGCTGTGTATACAGCAGTATCGGCGATAGGACTCAGGACGGAGCTGCGCCAGTGATGTCTGACACCAAGGACGCAGAAGGCAGATAATGGCGTGCTGGAGGAAAATGTCCGGTTTTATAATGCAGGGACATGTGACATGGACATCCTATCACACATGCCGTTGCTTCTCTGGCTAAAAGTCCACTTAGCTGTGTGTGTGTCTGGGATTGGCTGACATGCTGGCCCGCCCCACAAGACGCGCGCGCTTAGGGAAGGAAGACAAGGAAAAAAAAAAAATGGCGATCGCCATTATACAAACAGCAGTGATCTGAAGGCGCTGTTCACGCACACTATACACTGAAATGTCATAATAGTGTGAGTCACAGAGTGACTTACACTATTACAGCGGAAAGCCAGCTAGGAATTAGCTGTTTTTTTGCTGCTAGAACCGTTCTCGAACGTTTCTAGAACTATCGAGCTTTTGCAAAAAGCTCGAGTTCTAGTTCGATCTAGAACAGGCCCCAAAATCACTCGAGCCTAGAACTGGAGAACCTCGAACCGCGAACCGCGTTCAACTCTAGTGAGAACTCTTGCCCCATTGTATTTGGCTGTAGAGAACGAACAGGTCGATTTGGTGCAAAGTCATTCCTCAATCGACCAGCAGGGCTAGTGTTTTGCAAATGCCCAGGCTGCCCATATCGATAACATCTCCTCTGCATCAGACTCCTTCTAATGTGCATTCTGGAGAAGGCAGTAGGAGAACCTGGTGACAAAGGCCGGAGTCCATACACTCCAACAAGGGCATCTATGGTGCAGGGGTCAGCGGTACACTCTGGTGGAGGTGGTGGTAACTCTTCCTCAGGCGGGATGGAATGCACAAAATTCACCGGAGGAGATGGAGGTGCGTGGGGGTCTCTCCGAATAATGGACGGTGAACCACGCCTAAACATTAACCTACACAAAATGGTACATGACCCACAATATCCCACCATCACAACCTCTCCCTCCTTTTTAATAAGTGAGTATGCCATGAGGTCTACACAGAACTCTGGCCATCTCACTTAAGTCCATGTAGCTCAGCTGTGGATAGTCTATGGTTCTTCTTGCCGGGACAGTCCATCAGCATTCTGGTGTTGGCTTCTATGCTTGTATTGGATGGAGAAGCTGTAGATAGTCCCTTGTACAGTGGTAGGTTTGGAAGGACAAGCTTCCCTGTGTGTCCTCCTTCACTCAAACTGTGTTTCCTGCACCCACAAATTGGCATTGTAGATCTCCCACATTATTTTCTAAGAGAATATCTGCAGGGATGCCGCTCATCACTCCAACCACACATTGCTTGACCCCCAAAGCCAAAGTCCAGATCTACAGTTGCCTTTGGGATATTCCTCCTTTGTCCTCCAGCCAATTCAATAACAATCCCTGGTTCATGATGTACCGCCTCTGGCTGAACCTTCCAGGGATCAGTTATTGTGATAAATGCCCCGGAGTCACAAAATCCAATAACTCTCTATCCATCCAGCACAACCTCCTGTAAGTGCTTACTTTGATGGTAAGAGGAACTCGGGGCTGTGGCTCACACCCCATAAACCCCTAGTGGTTGACCACGAGTGTCTGAGTCATTAGGCAAGTCGACTTGAAGGGGTGAGAACTCTTCCCCCATTTTATTTGGCTGTAGAGAACGAAAAGGTCGATTTGGTGCAAAGTCATTCCTCAATCGACCAGCAGGGCAAGTGTTTTGCAAATGCCCAGGATGCCCACATTGATAACATCTCCTCTGCGTGACAAATCCCCCAGGTAAGCAGAGAGTTTACAGTAGGTGGATCCCAGGCCCCCTCCCTCAGACTTAGGGCCAGGAAAACTACAGGTGGTGATTACCTACAGACAATACAATGTACACACAAGCAATACATATAATGGATAGTGAACCACGCCTAAACATTAACCCACACAAAATGGTACATGACCCACAATATCCCACCATCACAATGACCCTTCCAATTTTTGGCGGTAAGTAAAGTCTTTTTCCTGGCCACACTTCCATAAAAGTCAGCTCTATGGAGTGTATGGCTTATTGTGGTCCTATGGACAGATACTCCAGTCTATTCTTGGGAACACTGCAACTCCTTCAGGTTTACCTTTGGTCTCTGCAATGTCTTTCTGATTAATGCCCTCCTTGCCCAGGCTAAGAGTTTTGGTGGGTAGCCCTTTCTTGCAAGGTTTGTTGTGGTACCATGTTTTTTCCGTTTGATGATAATGAATTTGATGGAGCTTTGGGGGGATCATCAGAGATTGGGATATTTTTTTTAGAACTCAACCCTGACTTGTACTTTTCAAGAACTTTGTCTCTGACTTGTTTGGAGACCTCTTTGGTTTTTATGATGTAGTTTGGTTAGTGGTGCCTCTTGTTAAATGGTGTTACAGCCTTTGTGGCCTCAGAAAAGGTGCGAATATCCTAGAAACCATGTGTAACTTACATTGCACACAGGTGGACTTCCATCCAGTGAGCATGGGGCTTAAGAAGGTAATTGCTTGCACCAGAAATTTTAAGTGCTTCATAGCAAAAGTGGTGAATACATATGCACATCACAATTTTTAGTTATTTTATCCCATAATTAAAATTTTGCCTGCACTTTTCTCACTTCACTTTCCCAATTTACACTAATTAGTGCTGATGCATCACACAGTTGTAAACAAAATAGGTAAAAAAGGGAGTGAATACTTTTACAAGGCACTGTATATGCTTGCAGACACAAGCATTCAGAAATCATTACATAGACATGCACACAAATAGGCACTTATAATATATCACAAAAGTGAGCTCAATTTCAGGGTGTTGGCAATCTTCTTATAGCTTAGGCCAGGGGTCTCAAACACGCGGCCCGCGGGCCGCATGCGGCCCGTCAGGCTGCTTCGTGCGGCCCCCAGGCCCGTTTCCCTGGTCACTATCGCGGCCGGTGCAGGGGCCGCAGCCACTGTCTGCACTTTGTTAGATGAGTGTTTTGCCGGCGCTGCGTTCTCAGAGGCAAGGACTGTGCACGTGCAGCGCCGGCAAAACAACCATCTGATCTGACATAAATCGCTGCCAGGGGCTGTGGCCCCTGCACCGGCCGCGATAGTCCCCGGGCACGGCCTGCAGACAGCGAGAAGCAGAGATGAGGAGCCAAGGGAACGCGGGACAGGTGAGAAGAATGGTGTTTTTTATTTTTTGTGTATGTGAAGGACGGCACATTAACCCCTTAGCAACCTATGACGTACTGGGTACATCATGGCTCCCTGGTACTTAAGGATCCATGACATACCCAGTACGTCATGGTGAAATCGCAGCCCCGGTGGCTGCGATCGCTGTTTACATTGCAAATAGCAAATACCTTAGATTCGGAGAGGAGGGAGCCTCAGGAGGGGTGGTGTCTCCTCCCCGGACCTACGGAGGCTGTGATTGGCTGTGCGGCGTTCGTCAGCCAATCACAGCCACTGTAATGTTCCAGCCATTGAAAATGGCTGTAACATTGAAATCCAGCCATGATCAGTGCAGCTGTAGTACCGATCATTGGCTGGAGCTGGGTGACCTCAGTTTCACCCGCCCCCAGCTCTGATTGGAGAGACCGGTCTTGTGACCGATCTGTCCAATCACTGTGGATCTGGGGCCAGAGACCGCCCCCTCAGCTTCACTCAGGAATCTGTGGGTGGAAGACGAGAACGATCGGTAAATTATCACCTTTCACCCGCCGCCACTGCCCCCACCACCCATTACTACAGGATGGGGACATTACTATAGAATAGGGACAAGGTGGGCACATGACTATACCATGGGGACAAGGTGGGCACATGACTATAGCATGGGGACAAGGTGGGCACATGTCTATAGAATAGGGACAAGGTGGGCACATGACTATAGGATGGGGACAAGGTGGGCACCTTACTATAGAATAGGGACAAGGTGGGCACATGTCTATAGGATGGGGACAAGGTGGGCACCTTACTATAGAATAGGGACAAGGTGGGCACATGTCTATAGGATGGGGACAAGGTGGGCACATGACTATAGGATGGGGGACAAGGTAGGCACATGACTACAGAATAGGGACAAGGTGGGCACATGACTATAGGATGGGGACAAGGTGGGCACATGACTATAGGATGGGGACATTACTAAAAGATGGGGACATTACAAGGATGGGCATAATACTATTGGATGGGGACATTACTATAGAATAGGGACAAGGCTGGGGTCATTACTATAGGATGGGGACAAGGTGGGCACATTACTATAGGATAGGGAACATTACTAAAAGATGTTGGCCAAAATTTCTATATAGTGATAATTGTAACACTATTAGTTACAAGAAAGGGATAAAATGTAAAAAAAACAAAAACAAAATAAGGCATGACTTTTTTTAACATCAAATTTTTTTTTTTTAGATTTAACCAAAGAATGTGCACATTTGTTATAATAAACAAGTGAAAAATGTTGAAAATCAGTCATCCAGAGGTGTGTAAAAAAATATATATGATACCAATAAAAATGTCACTTTGTCCTGCAAAGAATACGGCCCCCCAAATTTTCCTCGGTGCGGCCCATACACCCAGCCGAGTTTGAGACCCCTGGCTTAGGCTATCTTTATGTAGAGAAACAATCCTCAGAGAAGTCATTGCCATGAAGAGCCATGTTGAACTTCCGACCAGTATGAGAGAGTGTGAGCGATACCACAAAATTTACCATATTTGCTCCCTTTTCACACCTGAGATCTTGCAACACTAATAAGTCACTTTATACCGGGGAGGGAAAATGGCTAATTGAGCACACTGAGAGTGATAATCATTAGGCATAGTCATCAATATTAGATCGGTGGGGGCCAACATCTGCCACATCGATCAGCTGTTTGCAGCTCCATCAAATTGTAGACATAAACATTGTACAAAGCAGAACACCATAACTCTGTACACTGTTTAGTGGCTGTTGCTATTCATTTGAACTAATAGGAAGTACCTGAGTGTGGACAGTAAACAGTGGGACATAGTTGAGATTTTCTAATACCGATACCTGTTACATCTCGTGGCTCTCCTGAGGCAAGGACTGAGGCAGTCTCCCATTCCTTGCCTGCCACGAGCACTCCTACTCAGCAGCGCCGAAGGTCTGCCAGACTGCGCAGTGTGCAGGAGATACCTTCTCAGAGAGGCAGCAGAAGGGTGACACCTAGTGGTTCTCCTGTTACAAGGAGTGAAGCGGTCTCCCATTCCTGGCCTGCCGCAGACTCTCCTGCTCAGCAGCCCCGAAGGTCTGCGAGGCTGCGCAATGTGCAGAGGTTTACTGCTCAGGGAAGCAGTGAGATTCCCGTTATCTCTCCACATTGTGAGACCGAGGATCCCGCCTCTATTTCCCAGAGGCAGGAGGGTGAGCATGTGCAATGCGTGGTGGGTCCTGATTCGCTCACTGACGTCACATGGCTTGATGACAAGGCTGGTGACGTGGTGAATCCTGACTGGCCAGGCTGGGACGTCGTGGACCATGATTGGGTCAAGTCCGTCATCTCCGCCTCGCGCCCGCCCTCGGGTGGAGCTGCACCTCCTTAAAAGCTCCCCCTGCCATCATGGCGGCGCGCGACCGTCCTTCTATGTTTGGATGTCTGGCAGCGTGCTGCCACGCCACTGCTCAGGCATTACTGTCTCTTGTGGGCTTGGCCCTTGCTGCTCCGGCAGTACCTCGTTTGCAGGCCGTGTTCCTGCCTTGCTGCTCTGGCAGTACCCCTGTCAACAGGCCGTGTTCCTGTCCCAGGTGAGCTCCTCAAGTCTCCATTGGACTCACCTGGTTATTGAAAGCACACGTGCGTGGGCACCTCTGTGCTACCCTCGTGCCATATTCTCGTGACTTCCACTGGCACACGTGCGTGGGCACCTCTGTGCTTCCCCGTGCAACAGGTACACCGAGCCGTGAGATCTGTGCTATACAACCCTCACGGGTTAGGGCAGATCGGTGTACATAGATCGTCTGTGACATTCCAGACGATCGCTAGCAGCAACCCGCTCACTCTTCACCCACCATAGCGGCGGTCCCTTACACCGCACAGTGGACCTTGACCGGCGGAAGCAGTCCATTTCCCATCTTGGCACGCTTCCCCGGGTCCCCCTCATAACAGATACCTATGCTGCATTCTGACGGAACTATGTCACCAGCAATTTAGTGCATTTAACAGTCCAAGCCCCTCTCCTTGGATGCTAATCTTGAGTGGCATCATGCCCATTAGCCTGGGGCACTTTTCCAGGAACTAGACATTCAGTTGCATAAGTTTATATACCGTATTTTTCATTTTATAAGACGCACTGGATTATAAGACGCATCCCAAATTTAGAGATAAAAAAAGGTTAAAAAAAGGTCAAAAAACAAAATATGAGGTCCATTTTATAATCTAGTGGTGTCTTATCGGAGGGGGGCGGCAGCATTGTTGGAGCGGGGGTCACAGGAGGCAGCGGCGGTGGTGGAGCAGGTCGATGTTGTGGACGGTGCAGAGTGGGCTCACTGTGATGCTGTGCTGTGGCAGCGGGCACGGCTCTGTGCTGGTGCGACCGACGCTGCTCTGTGCTGTTGTTCGCTGCGGATGGAAAGGCAATGGCCATTCTGAAGATGTTGGCGGTGCGAGCTTCAAAGAATTGGTGGCTGGAGTCGGCGCATGCGCAGATGAGAGCTTGAGCTGAGAACTCCATCTGCGCATCTGCCGACTCTGGGCGCCATTATTTGAAGAACTTACCGCCAACATTTTCAGAATGGTCCGTGCCTCACTACCCACCTGCCACACAGAGCCTCGCTGCCCACCCGCCGCATAAAGCCTCGTCACCCGCCGCAGAAAGCAGTGCCCGCAGCACAGCGCACAGCATTGTTCTACCTCATGTGACCCCTCTCCACCCCCTCCCCGGTAAGCTACATTTTAAGACGCACCCCTCATTTCCCTCCCAAATTTTTAGGAGGAAAAGTGTGTCTTATAATGCAAACAATATGGTACCTAGACAGTGCAAAATTTACACTCATTAAGAATGGTCTCTTATGGAGCCAGTGCACAGCAAGGCAGAAAACCATGAAAAAGTCTACAACAAGAAGTCACAATACGTGTAATGTTAGAACTCTCAAAACATAAGGTAACATAATGAAGATTCAGCGTGCACTCATCACCATAGTTAGAGGTTTTTATAGTCTGATCTCCAAAGAAAAATGTCTTCATTTATACCACCATGGTTTATTGTCAAATACACCACAATACCTCTACGCCACTGAGTAAATGTAACAGCTTGCCCTGCATGTGTCCACCCCTGACCTGGTCAGGCACCACTGAGTACTGCACCCATGCTGGGGGCAGTACAATACAGGTAATCCAGAAGGCTGACCGAGGTGTGACTACACAGGCGCATAGTAATCAGGTCTCACACATCTACCTTTGGGAGGACTCCTGAGAGATTCCAGGGGAGGCGTAGCCTTCATGTCCACTCAAGGGGTGTGGTAGAGAGCCTGGTTGCTAGTTTGCATAGGCAAGAACAGGAGAGGACGAAGTAGTGAGCCAGTTGGTGAGTGAAGCTTAGGGAGAGCAGACGTGAGGAGCAGACCCTGCAGGCTGTTACAAGCTGACAGCGTACGCACAGTGACTACCGACGGTGGAGATCGGTCACCTGGTAGTACCACCCGAAATCCACCCAAAGCTAGAGAGAGCAAAGGGGTGGCAGAGTAAGGGGACCGCCAGGGAGGTACCAGGCCCGCAGGGGTAACAATTCCCAGTGCAGAGATAGATTCACCTTTCTTCTGCCAAACCTGCCGGTGTGGGGCCCTTAAAGCCCACACCATACCACCACAGAGTCCGCAGCCACGTAGCAAAGAGAGGGCCCATAGTTCACAGGAGGCAAGCAGCCGGAGTGACCTGGTCCATGCTACAAGCAAACGGGCCGAAACGAGGGGAGAACAGGCAGCAGCAACTTCCGTGGGTGACTCCCTTAGGGACTTCAAGTCGGCGTCACCACAAAACACAAAGGGCTAAGGAAGGCGAGTTGGTAGTCATCCTCATCAGCCAGCCGGAAGGATACCTGGTTCCAGCCTGGTTCATCCCAGCTACGCTCGGGTTACTCACCCTGCCATCTACTGTGAGTAAAAACCCTGAAAGACTGTCTGGACTGTGCCTGAGTCATTCTGCGACCTGTGGTTCCACACACCTACACAGGGCCCTGGGGCTTGCCTCACTCTCGGGAGGCCACTACAACTGACTGCACCCACCATCAGCCCCAGGCGTCCCCTAACTTGCAGTGGCAGTCCCCACTGACAGCAATACCGAGAGTGGCGTCACGACAATCCTAATAGAAGGTTCCCTACCTGTGACCAGTACGTTCCATCCACGTGGAGTCCCTGAAAGTAATGCACCGACACAACACCTGTGGGGCTTCACACATGCAGCACAGAGAGAAGGAAGACACAGTGGTGACTGTATTTATTATTACTAGTGATGAGCGAGCATGCTTGTTACTACTCGGTACTCGCACGAGTATCACTGTACTCGGTCTACTCGGCGGGGACCGAGTAATCTCGCGATACTCGTGCTGTACTCGTGGTCTTCATCCCTGCATGTTGGCGCTCTTTTGAGAGCCAGCCCTCATGCAGGGATTGGCTGGCAGACCACTGCAATGCCACAGCCCTGTTAGTTGTGGAATTGCAGTGATTGGCCGGCCTGCACAGCGTGACCGAGCCTTTATACCGGCGGGCGCGCTGTGCTCTGCTCACAGCTATCCAGACAGTCAGTGCAGGGAGAGTGTCGCTGCTTCAGGGAAAGGTTTGCGGCCCTTTATAGCTATTTCCGTATCAGGGCTGCAAACAGTGTGACCAAAAGTCCTTCTCAGGACTATTCTAGTTGTATACAGGCAGGCAGGGTATAGCCAGGTCGGAGTACAGTAGCAGAGTCCTTCTCAGGACTATTGTTGCTGTATACAGGCAGGGTATAGCCAGGTTGGAATACAGGCTAGTGACCAAAAGAGTCCTTGTCAGGACTATTGTAGCAGTATACAGGCAGGCAGGCAGGCAGGGTATATAGCCATTCCTAGTGGTGACCGTATACCAGCCTTCATCATATCTGGGGCTGGTGTATACAGTCTAAAACAGTCCTGATAGTGTCAGACTTCTCAGCAATTGTCGCTCCTAAAACCTGTTAGGTTCTTAGTGCGTCCGTGCTTGCATTTAAAAACCGCACGTGTGTGCCTGTCGGTGGCAGTGTACAGGTGCACTTGTGTGCGTTTTTACCAAACTATTATATAACGCACAAGTGTAGTGTATAATACACGTCAGTCAGCAGTGGCTGATAGTGTCAGAGTTCTTAATTTTTGCTCCTAAAACCTGTGTTAGGTTCTTAGTGCGTCCGTGCTTGCATTTAAAAACCGCACGTGTGTGCCTGTCGGTGGCAGCGTACAGGTGCACTTGTGTGCGTTTTTACCAAACTATTATATAACGCACAAGTGTAGTGTATAATACACGTCAGTCAGCAGTGGCTGATAGTGTCAGAGTTCTTAATTTTTGCTCCTAAAACCTGTGTTAGGTTCTTAGTGCGTCCGTGCTTGCATTTAAAAACCGCACGTGTGTGCCTGTCGGTGGCAGCGTACAGGTGCACTTGTGTGCGTTTTTACCAAACTATTATATAACGCACAAGTGTAGTGTAAAATACACGTCAGTCAGCAGTGGCTGATAGTGTCAGAGTTCTTAATTTTTGCTCCTAAAACCTGTGTTAGGTTCTTAGTGCGTCCGTGCTTGCATTTAAAAACCGCACGTGTGTGCCTGTCGGTGGCAGCGTACAGGTGCACTTGTATGCGTTTTTCGCAAACTATTAAATAACGCACAAGTCTAGTGTATAATACACGTCAGTCAGCAGTGCCTGATAGTGTCAGACTTCTCAGTAATTGTCGCTCCTAAAAACCTGTTAGGTTCTTATTGCGTCCGTGCTTGCATTTAAAAACCGCACGTCTGTGCCTGTCGGTGGCAGCGTACAGGTGCACTTGTGTGCGTTTTTCACAAACTATTAAATAACGCACAAGTCTAGTGTATAATACACGTCAGTCAGCAGTGCCTGATAGTGTCAGACTTCTCAGTAATTGTCGCTCCTAAAAACCTGTTAGGTTCTTATTGCGTCCGTGCTTGCATTTAAAAACCGCACGTGTGTGGCAGTCGGTGGCAGCGTCAGGCTCCATATTGTCCCTGGATAGAGACGTGCATGATGGCCTGTAAACATGAAGTGCCCATTGTAAGTTAGTGGGTCTATTGTAGTATAGCCCTTAGGCAGGGCAGCCAAAAATTTGGAGGCTCCACATTGTCCCTGGATAGAGATGTGCATGAGGGCCTCAAAACATTGTTCCCATTGCAAAGGAGCGGGTCTCCTGTCGTTGTAATGCCCATTCTGAAAGAATGGGCGAAAAAATTTACCACTGGGGGTATACCTGAAACAACGGCTTAACTATTGTAACGGTCATCATGATGGCGCATGAGGAGAAGGAGGAGCAGTCCAGCGATTAGCCAAAGTCCAGAAGTGTGTTACCATGGGTGAGTGGAGGTACATGGCAAATTCCCGTTACAAACTTTAAATTCCGCTGTCATTTGCTGGTGGTGTGGTGAAGTCTGGCCCAATCCAACCCTTGTTCATCTTGATCAGAGTCAGCCTGTCAGCATTTACAGTTGACAGGCGGGTGCGTTTATCTGTAATGATTCCACCTGCGGCACTAAAAACACGCTCTGACAAAACGCTAGCAGCAGGGCAGGCCAGGACTTCCAAGGCGTAGAGAGCCAATTCATGCCACGTGTCCAGCTTGGATACCCATTAATTGTAAGGCACAGAGGAATGTCGGAGTACAGTTGTTTGATCTGCAAGGTACTCCTTGAGCATCTGGGCAAACTTAGGATTTCTTGTGGCACTACCCCTCACCTCAGGGTCTGTGGTATGTGAGGGGCTGAGAAAACTGTCCCACATCTTAAAGACTGTTCCCCTACCTCTGGCGGATTGGACTTGTGCCCCTCTCGGCTGTACGCCTTGGTTGTCCACTGATTCCTGACCTATGCCGCTAGCGTTTTGTGAGGGGAATGCTTTGCCTACTTCCGTGACTATGGCCTTCTGGAACTGCTGCATTTTGCCTGACCTCTCCGCCTCGGGAATAAGAGACATAAATTTCTCCTTTTAGCGTGGGTCTAACAGTGTTACCAACCAGTAATGATTGTCGGCCAAGATGTTCTTAACGCGAGGGTCACGAGACAGGCAGCTTGCCATAAAGTCAGCCATGTGTGCCAGACTCTTAACAGCCATCACTTCAGTATCCTGACCAACACGATGACTGAACATGCTGTCCTCCTCCTCCTCCTCCTCATCATCTACCCGGTCCTCTGGCCAGCCACGCTGAACCGAGGATATGACTGCATGTCATATCCTCAATTTGGCCAGAGAGTTGCTCCATGTCTTCATCCTCCTCCTCGTCATAGTCCTCCACTGCACGTTGTGATGAGACGAGGCTGGGCTGTGTGTTATCACCCACACCCACTACTGTTTCTTGCTCAAACTCATCGCGCTCCGCCTGCAATGCATCATGGTTGTTTTTTGAGCAGAGACCATTTTAGAAGGCAGAGAAGCGGTATGGTGACGCTAATAATGTCGTCATCGCCGCTCACCATCTTGGTGGAGTCCTCAAAGTTTTGGCGGATGGTACATAGGTCGGACATCCATCTCCACTCCTCAGGTGTTATGTGTGGAGTTTGACCCATTTCCCGACGGCTTAGGTGATGCAGGTACTCAACAACTGCCCTCTTCTGCTCACATATCCTGACCAACTTGTGCAGAGTTGAATTCCAACGCGTGGGGACATCACACAGCAGTCTGTGAGCCGGAAGATGCAAACGGCACTGAAAGCCGGCAAGGCCGGCTGAAGCAGTAGGTGACTTTCGAAAATGTGCAGACAGGCGGCGAACTTTTACCAGCAGATCAGACAGCTCTCGGTATGACTTTAGAAACCGCTGAACCACGAGGTTGAGCACATGGGCCACGTATGGAACATGTGTCAGCTGGCCTCGCCTCAAAGCCGCCACCAGGTTCCGGCCATTGTCACACATGACCTTTCCTGGCTTTAGGTTTAGAGTTGTGAGCCAGTGATCTGCCTGCTGTTTCAGAGCTGTCCACACCTCTTCTGCATTGTGGGGTTTGTCACCTATGCAGATTAGCTTCAGCACTGCCTGTTGCCGCTTCGCCGAGGCAGTGCTGCAGTGCTTCTGTGTCGCTCTGGACAAGCCAGGGGCCACAGAGCACAACACTTAAACACCCCACACTCCCTGCAGGCATATCATAGTCAAAACACAAAATCCTTGTTGCCTTCCCCAGGGGCTGTTGTCCACACCAGGGTGTGGAGCCAGGCGGTTGGTCTCCACCCACCAAGGAGGAGGGAAAACACAGGCAGTGAGAGTTAAGCTAAGGAAGTGGAAGGAGGAAAGTAGTAGAGAGGAGAAAAGTGACAGCAAAGAGCCTGAAGTTGGTCCGGGTGTGTGGCCCGGACAGGACAGCAAGGTTGGCAGGATGTGGTGACCGTCTGCAATGGAGGCCGATTGGAGTCTGCCGTAAGGACCGTGGACGGGTGGTGACCCGGCCGTACCGGACCGGTATACAAAGAGAAGCCAGCACCATTGGCAGAGGACTTTCGGATCCCGGCAAGGCTTGGTGTCGCCGTGAATTTGCCAAATCCGTTAGTGAAGGGGACCTCAGGGTTTCCAAACAGCCAAGTCCCGATAGAAGGCAACCGTCCAACCGTGAAGGGGAGACACCGCCACCGCCAAGGGCAACCGTCTCCCAGGGCCAGCGCCTGTGGGCAAAAGGGGCTCCTCCGGCCCATATCCAGGTCGGGGAGCGGGTTACCGGTGGGAAACCATCACTACCAACACTGAACTTAGGTGCAGGGAGAGACAGTCATCGCTAACCTGCAGGGAGGAACAACCGCAGCCGTCCGAGGGACCCGTCCATCCAGCCACTTGTTTTACCGTGAACTGTGTCATCATCATTGGGCTGAGTGAGTACCTCCGTGCCGTGCGGCACAGCGCTGCCCCTGCGACCCTGCACCTCATCAGGCCCCGCAACCCGCCTGTCATCCATCTCTACCCCATCACCGGGCCCCGGGACAACCAACCCCCCTACCCACGGAGGGGAGAAATAACAACAAAGCTGCTCCCTGTCACAGGCTCCCGGGATCCCCGTCCAGAGCAGCGGTGGTGTCCACACAATCACCACAACCGTGGGTGGCGTCACGGACAATATCCCCAAAACCCAAACCACCCCTTTTCACTCACGGGCGAGTAGCGCCGCTCGAGTCCCCGGGATCCGGCCATCGCTCGAGCCAACGAACAGCAGCAGCCGTAGAGCAGCGGCAGCCGGACCCGAGCAGTGGGAGAGCGCACCGTCCCCTCCTCCGCCCGCGACACTTCCAGCTTGGGACTGGTGTGGAGGGTAAAGTGGATCAGGATGCGCAGGAGGAGGAGGAGGCTGAGGAGCATGACATTCCGGAGCTGTAGAGTGTGGGTGAAACCCTGACTGAGGTAGGGCCTGCAAAACTTGGTGTGTGAAGGACGTGTTCCGTCCCTCGCTCAGACTGGGTCCCAGCTTCCACAATATTAACCCAGTGTGACGTCAACGAGATGTAGCGGCCTTGCCCACATGCACTTGTCCACGTGTCTGTGGTTAGGTGGACTTTGGCTGAAACAGCGTTGTTCAGGGCACGTGTGATGTTTTGTGACACGTGGTTAATGGTTATGCAATGCGGGGACGGCACACCGGGAGAAATAGTGGCGGCTGGGGACCGAGTAACGTGGGACAGCTGCCACCATCAGGTTGCGGAATGCTTCTGTCTCAACCAGCCTAAAAGGCAACATTTCCAGCGCAAGCAGTCGCGAAAAGTTAGCATTTAGAAGTGTGGCATGTGGGGCGTTGGCAGTGTATTTGCACCTGCGTTCAAAGGTTTGCTGAATGGATAACTGAACGCTGCGCTGGGACAAGGACGTGCTTGATGATGGTGTTATTTCTGCGTGGGTAACTGCAGGTGCAGGGCCGGAGGAGGCTTGTTCGCAGGCAGCATGGACAGGGTATTGGCTCGCATGCACAACCAGCGAAGACGTAGCAGTGACATCAGCAAGCACTGCTCCTCGACTCTGTTGTACTTCCCACAAAGTCGGGTGCTTGGCTGACATGTGCCTGATCATGCTGGTGGTGGTCAGGCTGCTAGTTTTGGTACCCCTGCTGATGCTGGCATGGCAGGTGTTGCAAATGGCCTTTTTAGAATCATCTGGAGCCAACTTAAAAAACTGCCAGTGTCAGAGTTCCTGGTTTTCCAGTTTTCTTTTGAAAGAGCTTGCCCTTTGTTAACATGGAGTTTTCTGTTCTGTTGCCCTACTTCCTGTCCATCTGTTTAAAAGCCGCCCCTAAAGCTTAGTCCAGTGCCTGAGTATACTGCTTCCTGTGTGCTCCTGCCCTGCTGCTTTTGGTTCCTGATTGTTATTCGGATCCTCTTGGAAAACAACCGACACCGACTCTGGACTTCATCTGGTATCATCTAGCTGTGCCCGGACTCCGTTTGCCGTCTTTGGTCGGCACTTCTGCCCGGTTCCTTCCGATTAATACCACTCTGGACTCACATCACGTACGGACATTTTTGGACTTACCTATTGCCCTTTTGTGTCCCGGCTGCTGCGCATTTAGGCCTTCTGGGGTGATTGCCAGACAGTCCCTGTATAGGGGTTCGCTCTTGGTGGTCTCCCTGGGGGAGTCCGGTGCGCGGTCCCGTGAATTCCCTTTCGCTCCGTCCCTGGAAGGTATTTCCTGTATTTATGTTCTACTGTGTTTTTGTTCCGTTTATGTACATATTTGCTGGTTGCATATTACAAACGTCTTGCACCAAGAACTCGTCTCTGGTTGTCATTGCCCTAACGCAATCGAAATCCTCAATACATACAATAGTATTACAGCCAGACTCGGGAAGACCTAACATTTGTACAGGCACCTTGTGTCGTGTTGTTCCGGGGAACAGTTGCCTGACGTCTGCCTGGGGCCACCACTCTGCTTCTTACTGCCTGTTGGGATGCTACGCCTCCCTCCCCCTGTGCACTGCTGTCCTCGCTCTGCATATCCTCCTGCCAGGTTGGGTCAGTTACTGGATCATCCACCACGTCGTCTTCCTCTTCCGCACCCTGCTCCTCCTCCTGACTTCCTGACAATTGTGTCTCATCATCGTCCACCCCTTGTTGAGACACGTTGCCAACTTCGTGAGAACGTGGCTGCTCAAATATTTGGGCATCTGTACATACAATCTCGTCATGGCCCACTTCAACAGGAGCTGGCGAGAGGCCAGAATGTGTGAATGGAAACGTGAACGAACAGCTCTTCCGAGTGTCCAAGTGTGGGATCAGTAATGTCCGTGGACGTGTACTCGGCCTGGTGGTAGGAAGGAGGATCAGGTTCTGAAATGTGCGGTGCAGTATCACGGCTACTGACACTTGACCGTGTGGAAGACAGAGTGTTTGTGGTGGTGCCAATCTGACTGGAAGCATTATCCGCTATCCAACTAACAACCTGTTGACACTGGTCTTCGTTCAAGAGCGGTGTACTGCTGCGGTCCCCAAGAATTTGGTACAGGACGTGCGAGCGAGTAGATGTGGCCCTTTGTTGTGGCGAAATTAGAGCTTGCACACAACCTCGGTCTCTGCCTGCACCACCATCACGTCCACTTCCTTGTTCGTTGACAACGCCCTTGCGCATTTTGCAATGCTGTGCTGATGTGTATTCACTAGACTTGTGCGTTATATCCAAGTTTTTGCAAAACTCACACAAATGCAGCGGAAAGCTGCCACCAACAGGCACACACGTGCGGTTTTTAAATGCAAGCACGGAGGCACTAAGAACCTAACAGGTCTCTATCCAGGGACAACGTGGAGCTTCCCAATTTTTGGCTGCCCTGCCTAAGGGCTATACTACAATAGACCCACTTCCTTCCAATGGGCACTTCAGGTTTACAGGCCCTCATGCACGTCTCTATCCAGGGACAACGTGGAGCCTCCCAATTTTTGGCTGCCCTGCCTAAGGGCTATACTACAATAGACCCACTTCCTTCCAATGGGCACTTCAGGTTTACAGGCCCTCATGCACGTCTCTATCCAGGGACAACGTGGAGCCTCCCAATTTTTGGCTGCCCTGCCTAAGGGCTATACTACAATAGACCCATTTCCTTCCAATGGGCACTTCAGGTTTACAGGCCCTCATGCACGTCTCTATCCAGGGACAACGTGGAGCCTCCCAATTTTTTGCTGCCCTGCCTAAGGGCTATACTATAATACACCCACTTCCTGACAATGGACACTTAATGTTTTGAGGCCCTCATGCACGTCTCTATCCAGGGACAACGTGGAGCCTCCCAATTTTTGGCTGCCCTGCCAAAGGGCTATACTACAAAAGACCCACTTCCTTCCAATGGGCACTTCAGGTTAACAGGCCCTCATGCACGTCTCTATCCAGGGACAACGTGGAGCCTCCCAATTTTTGGCTGCCCTGCCAAAGGGCTATACTACAAAAGACCCACTTCCTTCCAATGGGCACTTCAGGTTTACAGGCCCTCATGCACGTCTCTATCCAGGGACAACGTGGAGCCTCCCAATTTTTGGCTGCCCTGCCTAAGGGCTATACTACAATAGACCAACTTCCTTCCAATGGGCACTTCAGGTTTACAGGCCCTCATGCACGTCTGTATGCAGGGTCATTGGTGAACCTCAAAATTTTGGACTGCCCTGGCAAAGGAAAATACTACAAAGACTCAGTTCCTCAAAATGGGCACATTAGACTCAGAGGCCTTTATGTATGTCTCTTCTCAGGGACATCGGAGTGCCACACAATGTTTTACGTAAAATCTTTCATGTATTGATCTCAAAAAGTAACATACATTAGCTCTATCTCACTATTGGGTATGTGCCCTTAACATTTCCGCCATGAAAAATCATTTTGGTGTCATTTTGGAAGGTTTTCTGGTGAGTCCGTAAAAATGGCGTAAAACGCGGACAAAATTGTTCACAGCTGTGACTTTTGAGTGATAAATGCTTCAAGGGGTCTTCCCCATGCTGTTGCCATGTCATTTGAGCACTCTTCGGAGACTTTTGTGCCATTTTTAGGGTTTCTACATGCTGCCGGTGGTCATTTCACAAAAATACTCGGGTCTCCCATAGGATAACATTGGGCTCGTTGCTCGGGCCGAGTACACGAGTATCTTGGGAGGCTCGGCCCGAGCTTCGAGCACCCGAGCTTTTTAGTACTCGCTCATCACTAATTATTACACAAACTGGAATAGGGCTAATACAGGGAATTGCTATCACAAGTATAATTGATCACTGTCTATTTAGATTACACATGCAATAAACATGACATTTGTTTATACACGTTCAGTTTAGCTAGCCCCAGAAGGAACACTACACCACTAAACAATTATTAACCCAAATCAACCACCAAGAAGGGTTATGTATGTCAGGGTCACTGTCTATAGTCCACATAATATCACATCCTAAGTTTCTCTGGACAACAGTCAATAACTTGTATAACAGATTAAACCTATGACACTATTATTACAGTTTTAAATGATCTCAAAGTCATGAGTTGTCCATTCTTGTAGAATACTTTGTGCAAAATAAATAATTTGTTACTGTTTTACACTACGGTTGAATGTCTAATTGTCTTATTGATGTAGTGCTGTAAGATGATTCCCGTTAGGGCTTACTAAAATGAATGTATAACACAGACAAGGGCTACTCGATAATTTGTCTGTTAACACCCAAACCAATGTTATACTTTGGGGCAGTACTAATCAGTCCCTTTTTTCTTGTGCTAATTCAGCATGAGGAAAAAAAATCACACCATGGTATAACTGGCAGCAGATATCTGATGGCGCGCACCCATTCAAGTTTATGGGTGTGGGCAAAACATTGGACTGCACTCGGATGTCATTGTAGTCCAGTCTGATTTTTTCCCACACAGACAATGGAGAAGACGGAGAAATTAAGTTCTCCATCATGACACTTGGCTCATGCTGTGATCAGAGTTTGAGCCTAGTGTCTAAGCTAAATCGGGCTGGTTCTCTTGCATAAGAGAACACAACCTCATGTGACCCCAGCCTGATGCTGTGTATTGTAAAGGAGCAGATGTCGATCCATGGTATTGTAAATGGAGACATGTCTCTAATGAGACTGCTGAATGAGCTATCAGAACCCTTGAATCTGGTCGAGAGCGGATATTGAATCTTCATTACCTTATGTTTTAAGCAGTTCACCATTATATTTGTTGTGACAGTTGCATAACTTGTCACAGAAAATATCACTTGTCAATGGCAGCACAACACTTCACATGGTAGCAAAAAAGAATATATTCTATAAATACACAATATATGCTAATATATACTAGACACTTCACAAACTGTATATGCATGGCAATAAATGGCATTTTTATATGAACAGGAACAGGCATAGCGCAGGGTAGCCACAGAGTCTAACTATGAATATAGAGTGCATGAAAATTAACAGGTGAGAAAATGAAGTGGCAAAGAGAATGCTGACTCTGTGGTATTATAAAGCATGTTATTTATTAACTATTTAAAGGTTTAGCAACACAAGGTGCAATATCAAGAGATGGCAATTTGTATATTAATAACAATGCAAACAATACAATGCAATTCCTGGACTCTCTTTTGTTTTAAAGGTTACCACTTGGTTCTGATTCTGACGTTGATACCGTGACCGCTACCCTTTAAAATAACACTAAGGGGCACTTTACATGCTGCGACATCACTAGCGATTGCTAGCGATGTCGAGCGCAATAGCACTCGCCCCCGTCGTATGTGCGACATTTGGTGATTGCTGCCATAGCGAACATTATCGCTACGGCAGCGTCAAACACACATACCTGGTCATCGACGTCGCTGTGAGTGCCGAACAATCCCTCCCTTAAGGGGGAGATGCGTTCGGCATCATAGCGATGTCACTGCGGAGTCACTAAGCAGCCGGCCAATAGAAGCGGAGGGGCGGAGATGAGCAGGACGTAACATCCCGCCCACCTACTTCCTTCTGCATTGCCAGTGGACGCAGGTAAGGAGATGTTCGTCGCTCCCGCGGTGTCACACATAGCGATGTGTGGTGCTGCAGGAATGACAAACAACATCGTACTGGTGGCAGCAGCGATATTAAGGAAATGAACGACGTGTCAACGATCACCATTTTGGAATGATTTTGCGATCGTTGATCGTCGCTCATTAGTTACATGCTGCGATGTCGCTACCGGCGCCAGATGTGCATCACTAATGACGTGACCCCGACGATATATCGGTAGTGATGTAAAGTACCCCTAAGCCATGCGAACTGGTAAATTAGTCGTCAGGTAGAAATCTCTAACTTTTCCTGATGTGGGTAACCACTGTTTTTTGGATTACTAAATGTTTCAAAGAACTATTTTATCTTTACTGAGAAACACATGAAGAACATGTACTAATATACTGTCATATGATTCAGTCATGGGTACGGGATTGAAATAGACCAGGTGAGTGCTACTAAGAGCAGTTCTACTATTTCATATGTGAGGCCGTTTGGCACATTTTATAAAAGTATTTTAGTGTTAGGACTGCCCCAAATGAGATTTGCCGTGGAGTGGCGGGGTGGCTCAAGAAATTGCAATTTTTTGCCAAAAATCTCAAATTTATAATAAGTACAGTTGGAATTTTTAGTGCTGTAGTGCACATTTAGTGCTAGCTTTTTTGTTTTTTCTTCATTGAATTGGTCGGTGGTTGACCTCCACCTTGCTATGCACCTCAATTTGGGATGTATTCCACCTGTCTAGATTTTGGCGATTGGTGACTGTTCACATTCAGTCATCAGGCCCTGTCCACAGGCTATTTACTTCATGCAGCATTTGCTTGGACCTGTCCCGCTCACAGCCATGACTCAGTCATGGGTACGGGATTGAAATAGACCAGGTGAGTGCTGCTAAGAGCAGTTCTACTATTCATATGTGAGGCCGTTTGGCACATTTTATAAAAGTATTTTAGTGTTAGGACTGCCCCAAATGAGATTTGCCATGGAGTGGCGGGGTGGCTCAAGAAATTGCAATTTTTTGCCAAAAATCTCAAATTTATAATAAGTACAGTTGGAATTTTTAGTGCTGTAGTGCACATTTAGTGCTAGCTTTTTTGTTTTTTCTTCATTAATATACTGTCATGGCCAAAACTGTTGGTAACCCTGAAATCTTCCAGAAAATGGAGTATTTCGGAAAGAAATTATTGCAATTACACATCTTGTTGTACAAATGTTTATTTCCTTTGAGTATAACAACACAAAAAAAAACCTGAAAAAAGGCAAATTGGACATAGTTTCACAAACCCCCCAAAATGGGCATGAAAAAAGTATTGACACCATTCTAAATTATTTGTAAACAGTTTTGTTTTCAAGCATGTAATGCTCGTTCAAACTCCTCTGTGGCAAGTAACAGGTGTGGGAATATGAAAATAACACCTCAAACCAGATAAGAAGGGGAGAGGTATACTCAATCTTTGCATTGTTTGTCTGTATATGCCATAGTAAACATGGAGAACAGAAAGAAGAGAAGAGAACTGTCCAAGAACTTGAGACCCAAATGTTTTGAAAAATATCATATATCTTATATGTTCCTTTGTCCATGGTGCACAACATAATATAGACATTTTTAACACATAGCACTGTAGCTATTCTCCCTGAACATGGATGACAAAGAAAATTTGATGAATGGTTGCAACACAGGATAGTTTGTATGGTAGATAAGCAGCCACAATCAAGTTAAAAGAAACAATTCAAGCTGTCCAGCAGGCTCAGGGTGCATCGGGTCAGCGCGAACTATCCATCGACATTTCAATGAAATGAAACAATATGGCAGAAGACGCAGGAGGACCCCACTGCTGACATAGAGACATAAAAAAATAGACTGCAGTTTGTCAAAATGTACGCGAGTAAGCCAAAATTTTTCTGAGAAAGTGTCTTGCAGAGAGATGAGACCAAAATGGAGCTTTTTGGTAAAGCACATCATTCTACTGTTTATCAAAAAATGGAATGAAGGCTAGAAAGAAAAAAACGCATTACCTACAGTCAAATATGGTAGAGGTTTAAAGATGGGATTTTTTTGCTGCCTCTGGCCCTATGTGCTTTAACTGTGTGCAATGCATCATGAAATCTGAGGATTACCAAAAGAATGAGGCCAAGAAAAAACAGAGTACATTATATACAGTCAAATACGGTGGAGGTGCAAAGATGTTTTGGGTTGCATTGCTGCCTCTGACACTGGGTGTCTTAAAGAAGTTGCCCAGTAACAAAACTGGGGTTTTTTTCCTCATAAGTCATGCTACTATGCGCCTTTCCACACATCTATTATGTTATTTTATCAATATTACCTTTTATCATGCTCTAGCAGGACATTCTTATTGCTAGCTCCAGCTCTGATGGGGTTAATCTCTCTCCTGACTTCCTTGGTTCAGTTCCTAAAACTTCCATGATCCTTTGCGGTGGCCTGTATCTCCCACCCACTCAGATCTCCCCCCAACTCCTCCTTGCCATCTTTCCTGTGTCTGCACCTGCTGCATGTTATTGAATCACAGAGAGAGAGATCACAGCAGCTCCAAGCTCTGCACAACCAGGGGAAGAAAGAGGCTATCTTCTGCTCATTCTGAGTTCATAGTGTGTGTGTGTGTGTGCGCTTGTGTCATATATTTTATATATATATATATATATATATACAGTACAGACCAAAAGTTTGGACACCCCTTCTCACTCAAAGAGTTTTTTTTTATTTTCATGACTCTGAAAATGGTAGATTCACATTGAAGGCTTCAAAACTATGAATTAACACATGTGGAATGAAATACCAAAAAATTGTGAAATAACTGAAAATATGTCTTATATTCCACGTTCTTCAAAGTAGCCACCTTTTGGTTTGATTACTGCTTTGCACACTCTTGGCATTTTCTTGATGAACTTCAAGAGGTAGTCACCCACACTGCTCTCTGCTCATGTACATTGCTCTGCTCACCTGCACTGCTCTCTGCTCACTCGCACTGCTCTCTGCTCATGTACACTGCTCTGCACACACATACTGTGCTCTGCTCATGTACACTGCTCTGCACACACACACTGTGTTCTGCTTATGTACACTGCTTTGCACCCACACTGTTCTCTGCTCATCCCCCTCCCCATCCGATAACATACTCACCCAACATGACTCTTCCTACTCTCCTCTCCTCTTGCTCCTGGTGCTGGCGCGCACCACACACAGCCGCAGGATGGGTAAGTAAATCCTCCTATTATTATTATGTTATTGGATTGAGTGAGTACGGAAGTGACCCTTACCGTCCCAACGGCACATCCCCGTCACCATCACCGAGTCCCGGGGCATCCCCCCTACCCGTGGAGGGGTTAAACACCTGGCTGCCCACACCATCGGGTTTGTTTTGGAAACAAGGACCACTTTGGGAATGAACCTCAGGAACAAACTATCAAACATTTTCTAAATTTTAATAAAAAAAAAAAATAATAATAATAAAAAAAAAATATATATTTATATATGTATTTATTATTTAGAAAGTTTATTTGGAGGATGTTTGATATTAATCCTAAATTTCCTTTCTTTACCATATATAAATTGATTGATATGTCTTTCTGACAATATATATATATTTATTTTTTAATTTATTATTGTAATTTTTCTGGATACTAAGCTGCTTTTTTAATTACCTTATTGTGATTTGTCTGCTGTGCTCCTTTCCAGTTGTCACCCACATGTCCTGTTTTTAAATAGTCTTTGTTCAGTTTAGCATGGTATGTATTATGACTAAGGACTCATTTGTCCGAAACGCGTAATACCATGGATCTTTTCTGATTTTATTCTGCCCTTGGATTTTTTAATGCATATTCAATAAAGGTTTGATTTTTAGATTTTGGACTGGATGCTGGATTCCCTTGTTTTCTCTTTAGATAGTGTATGTAAACTTCTGGTTTCAACTGTATAACTTAGTGCTGCTGAATTCTTTTGTTTTTAGATAGATAGATAGATAGATAGATAGATAGATAGATAGATAGATAGATAGAGGGATAGATAGTAGAGTTGAGCGCGGTTCGCGGTTTTCCAGTTCGCGGTTCGAGTGATTTTGGGGGCTGTTCTAGATCGAACTAGAACTCGAGCTTTTTGCTAAAAGCTCGATAGTTCTAGATACGTTCGAGAACGGTTCTAGCAGCAAAAAGCAGGGCTTTTTACAGCTACAGTGTGCAGGAGCCATCGCTGGCAGCCTGCCAGAAGCTGTCAACCAAGATAAACATTGGGTATCCAAGCAAAGCGCTTTGGTTAGTAACCCGATGTTTATCCTAGTTACGTGCAGGAAGCCCACACTTCCCCACTCAGCTCGGTCCGCCCCCTCCTGCCCGCGGCATGTACACACGTACACACACACACACACACACACACACACACACACACTCTGCACACACACTCTGCACACATGGTCCCGCTCGGCTTACCTGCGGTGATGAAGTCCCGCCATCCCGACCTCAGCGCTGTCACTGTCCTCCATGGCCGCCGCTTGTCACATCACCTTCTCTCGCTTCCGACCCGAGACTGACTAGCGGTGACGTCACGGGCCTCTCGCGATACTTGGCTGTGAAGGCGCCGGTCATTGAACTTAGTGACAGGTGCTGTCGGCAGTGCTGGAGATCAGCGCAGGTAATGTACCTCGCTGACAGAAGCACTTGTCATGCCCTGCAGTGACCTGGGCTGACCCATTGATGTTAGCTCAGGTCACTGCATTGCTCTCCCAGCCAATGGGGAACATCCTGCTCTTCATTGAATGGGACAGTGTGGATCGTCATGGCAACCCCTTGGATTACACCAGACCTGGATTTGTTTTTCTTTCTAATAAATTGGTTAAAGAGGGAATGTTTTGGGGAGTGTTTTTTCAAATAATAATGTGTTTGTCATCTATTTTTTTTTATTACCAACTGGGTTGGTGATGTCGGGTATCTGATAGACGCCTGACCTCACCAACCCCAGGGCTTGATGCCAGGTGACAGTACACATCTGGTATTAACCCCATATATTACCCCGTTTGCCACCGCACCAGGGCGCGGGATGAGCTGGGGCGAAGCACCAGGATTGGCGCATCTAATGGATGCGCCACTTCTGGGGCGGCTGTGGCCTGCTATTTTTAGGCTGGGGAGAGTCCAATAACCATGGACCTCCCTAGTCTGAGAATATCAGACCCCAGCTGTCTGCTTTACCTTGGCTGGTGATCCAATTTTGGGGGGACCCCTACGTACTTTTTTTTTTTAATTATTTATTTAATTTAAAATAACAGCGTGGGGTGCCTTCAGTTTTGGATTACCAGCCAAGGTGAGGTTGCCAGCTGTGGTCTGCAGGCTGCAGCCGTCTGCTTTACCCTAGCTGGCTACAAAACTAGGGGGAACCCTACGTCATTTTCTTTTTCATTTTTTTGGCTAAATATAAAGCTAAGCACCCCTTAGTGCCACATGAAAGGCACCAAAGGGTGCAAAATTACAAAATGCAGAACAGTGGGACATTATGTGTCTTTCTGCCATTATAATGACAGAAAAGACTGATATGATGTGTACAAGCACAAGAAAATCACCAGAGCGCTCTACGCTGTGAAAAGCAGTACAAAATGGCACTGGAGTGAACATGTGACCGCCTCATGTAGGATGAAGCTATGGATCCTGGGTAAATTTATGCATTTACCCTCCTTCAGTTTTTTTGCAGTACACAAAAAAACGGAAGGCACACGGATGACAAACAGATGACATACGGACCGTCTACGGAGCAGAAACGGATGCCACATGGATGCACCCGTGAAAAAAAACGGACTGTTTTTTGCAGACCGCAAAAATGGATCGGTCGTGTTAATGTAGCCTTATTCTGATCTGCCGTTTATAAACAGCAGGCAGAAATAAGTGAATAGCGCCCCCCGGCGTCAGAAAATCTCCGGGGTTTCAGGGCTAGCTGAGACCCTGGAGATCATGATTCAGGACGGTTTTTCCGGTCCCCGCTCACGTGATCACAGGTATACACCGTACACCGATGATCACGTTACAGTAAATGACAGCGCCGGTAAAAAATTATTTATCTCCCATCTGGCATGAACAAACACTTCTTCTCCACTTCTTCTCCACTTTTTCTCCACTTTTTCTCCATTTTTTCTCCACTTTTTCTCCATTTTTTTCTCCACTTTGTCTCCGTTCTTTTTCTATGGTCGGTCTACCCATTAGCTCTGCCATGCATACTGTAGCTCTACACCTACTGCACATGTTACTTTATGATTGACATCTCTTTCGTACCAGAGCTGTCTAAGCCTACTCTGACCCCATATTTGTCATTACTATATTGTCCTTGTACTGTATTATGACATTTATATCATGTGTTTCATTTCTTGCTGTGTTGCAATTTTTTTGCTGCATCCCAATTGTACCTCTACATTGTTCGAGTTTATGTTATTGTTCTCTCACTCTTATGTGATACTGATTATTGTCATTTTTCATGATTACATGCAGATAAGTCCAATCTGACGAAGGCTCAGGCCGAAACGTCATTTGTAACTTGTTTTGGACAAAACATATATGCTTATGAAAAAAATTTTTTTCTTAATACGGACCAATAAAGAGTGATTTTGCATTACTATCCGTTGTGACTTAAGGCTACTTTACACACTGCGATATCGGTCCCGATATCGCTAGTGTGCGTACCCGCCCCCATCTGTTGCGCGACACGGGCATATCGCTGCCCGTGGCGCACAACATCGCCCAGAGCCGTCACACATACTTACCTGTCCGGCGACGTCGCTGTGACCGGCGAACCGCCTCCTTTCTAAGGGGGCGGTCCGTGCGGCGTCACAGCGACGTCACTGAACCGCCGCCCAATCGCAGCGGAGGGGCGGAGATGAGCGGGACGTAACATCCCGCCCACCTCCTTCCTTCCGCATAGCGGCCGGGAGGCAGGTAGGGAGACGTTCCTCGCTCCTGCGGCGTCACACGCAGCGATGTGTGATGCCGCAGGAACGAGGAACAACCTCGTTACTGCTGAAGTAACGATAATTGGGAATGGACCCCCGTGTCGCCGATTAGCGATTTTTCACTCACTGTTTTGCAACGATGCAAAATCGCTAATCGATGTCACACGCAACGGCATCGCTAATGCGGCCGGATGTGCGTCACGAATTCCGTAACCCCAACGACTCCGCATTAGCGATGTCGTAGCGTGTAAAGCCCGCTTTACTGACTTAGTTTGGGAGATTTAGAGTGCCGAGGTTACTCACTAATTTTATCTATTATTACCTCTGAGCACCTATATACCAGTGAGCAGAGCTTCCTCTACAGTAGTTCTCCTGATTAGGCATGCCCTTACCTCATGAGCAGGGCATTGCAGCTTTGGTAGCAACCATTACGACATGGACTCTGCTGCTGTGGACCCGGGAAGAGTGAGTGCAGATTCATTGCACCCACACTCCTCACATGAAGGGGCCGCACTCCTAGAAAATGGGGGATACGTTCCCTGAGTGTCTCCCCC
The DNA here is from genome assembly GCF_048569485.1 of Anomaloglossus baeobatrachus. NCBI lineage: Eukaryota > Metazoa > Chordata > Amphibia > Anura > Aromobatidae > Anomaloglossus > Anomaloglossus baeobatrachus. Next base: position 262,408,109 of record NC_134358.1, on the reverse strand, counting down.
CCATATTCTAGACGGTCCAGTCGTCGTGGGACCCCTTTATTTTTTTTATTACAATAAATTGGTGAAAGAGGAAATGTTTTGGGGACTGTTTTTTCAAATTAAATTTCTTTTGTCGATTTTTTTTTTTGTTAGTACTGACAGTTTATGATGTTGGGTATCTAATAGACGCCATGACATCACAAACTGCTGGGCTTGATCTCAGGTGACTTTACAGCTAGTATCAACCCGATTTATTACCCCGTTTGCCACTGCACCAGGGCACGGGATGAGCTGGGGTGAAGCGCCAGGATTGGCGCATCTAGTGGATGCGCCACGTCTGGGGTGCCTGCGGCCTGCTATTTTTAGGCTGTGAAGGCCCAATAACTATGGACCTTCCCACCCTGAGAATACCAGACCACAGCTGTCCGCTTTACCTTGGCTGGTGATCCAATTTGGGGGGGACCCTACTTTTATTGTGTAATTATTAATATTTATAAAATAATTATAAAAAAGGGCCTGAGGGGACCTCCACATTGGATCCCCAACCACGGTAAAGCTGCCAGCTGTGGTTTTCAGGCTACAGCCGTCTGCTTTACCCTAGCTGGCTATCAAAAATGGGGGGACCCAACGTCATTTTTTTTTAACTATTTTTTAAATAGAAAAAATTAATGGGCTTCCCTGTATTTTGATTGCCAACCAAGGTAATGGCAGGCAGATGGGGGTGGCAACACATAGCTGTCTGCTTTATCTGCGCTGAGAATCAAAAATACCGCGGAGCGCTACGTCACTTTTTAAAGATTTATTTTTACAGCACTGTGATGTCCTGCAATCAAAATACAGGGAAGCCCATTTTGTTTTTAGTTATTTAAATAAATAATTAAAAAAAATATATATGGGCTCCCGCTGCATTTTTTGTATTGCTAGCTAAGGGTAATCCAAGCAGCTACTGGCTGCTAACCCCCACTGCTTGGTGTTACCTTCACTGGCAATGGAAAATCCAGGGAAGCATTTTTTATTTTTTTTGCCAAAAAACTACAAAAAAAGGACGTGAGCTTCGCCATATTTTTGTATGCTAGCCAGGTATAGCAGGCAGGTGCTGGAAGAGTTGGATACAGCGCCAGAAGATGGCGCTTCTATGAAAATGCCATTTTCTGAGGCGGCTGCCATCTGCAATTCGCAGCAGTGGGGCCAGAAAGCTCAGACCAACCTGTGCTGCGGATTCCAATCCCCAGCTGCCTAGTTGTACCTGGCTGGACACAAAAATGGGGCGAAGCCCACGTCATTTGTTTTCTAATTATTTCATGAAATTCATGAAATAATAAAAAAAGGGCTTCCCTTTATTTTTGGTTCCCAGCCGGGTACAAATAGGCAACTGGGGGTTGGGGGCAGCCGTACCTGCCTGCTGTACCTGGCTAGCATACAAAAATATGGCGAAGCCCACATAATTTTTTCAGGGGGCAAAAAACTTCTGCATATAGTCCTGGATGGAGTATGCTGAGCCTTGTAGTTCTGCAGCTGCTGTCTGTCTGTATGGAGAAGAGCAGACAGCAGCTGCAGAACTACAAGGCTCAGCATACTCCATCCAGGACTGTATGCAGAAGATTTTTGACCACCAAAAAAATGACGTGGGGTTCGCCATATTTTTGTATGCTAGCCAGGTACAGCAGGCAGCCACGGGCTGCCTCCAACCCCCAGTTGCCTATTTGTACCCGGCTGGGAACCAAAAATATAGGGAAGCCCGTTTTTTTTAATTATTTCACTTATTTCATGAAATAATTAAAAAACAAATGACGTGGGCTTCGCCCCATTTTTGTGTCCAGCCAGGTACAACTAGGCAGCTGGGGATTGGAATCCGCAGCACAGGTTAGCCCGAGGTTTCTGGGCGCCTCTGCTGCGAATTTCAGTCCGCAGCCGTCCCAGAAAATGGCGCTCTCATAGAAGCGCCATCATCTGGCGCTGTATCCAACTCTTCCAACAGCCCTGGAGCCGGGTGGCTTGTTGGGTAATCATGAGTTAATACTGGCTTTGTTTTACTAGCCAGTATTAAGCCAGAGATTCTTAATGTCAGGCACGTTTGACCCGGCCATTAAGAATCTCCAATAAAGGGTTAAAAAAAGACACCACACAGAGAAAAAATACTTTAATAGAAATAAATACACAGACACATTAGAGACTTCATCTTTATTACCCCCTGTCAGCCCTCCACGATCCATGGTCTTCTGTTTTTCTCGTTCAACAAATGCAGCTCTGCTCCATCACTGCTGCATGGGGGAAGACGCTGCTTCCCATGGAGCATTCACTCCGTGAAAGCTGCACGAGAAGCAGCGTGCAGCCTTCACTCCGTGAGTGATCAGTGCTGCTAGCGGTAACAGCGGTAACGCTGACAGACGCGTTACCATAGCAACGGTGCTCCCGGAGCCGCGGTTAGCGGTGACGTCACCGCTAACTGCGTTGCTATGGCAACGGTGATCTCCGTTAATGACCGGCTGTGTCAGCCGGTCCCTAACGGAACGGGGAGTCGACCGTGTGCTAGAGCATGTCGCCGGTACACGGCGATACACAAATGTGCACCGTGTACCGGAGAGATGCACTCGCAGGTCCTACATGACGCGTCATAGTCATGTGACCAGTCTGTAGCCAATGAGATAATAGCCACGTGACTGGTCACATGGCTATTTTGACGTCACGATAGGTCCTGCATCTCTGCTGGCAGTGCCGGTCACCGGGAGGATTCAGCGATCATCGGATGGAATAGCGGCAGGAGACAGAGTGCAGGAGGGATCGCGGGGACCGGTAAGTGTTATGGCAATGTTTATTAACTGTATGTGTACATTTATAATGCATTTTTATGTGTTTGTGATTGCCTCCCATTATAGCCTATTGGTTCGAGTTCGGTTCGTCGAACGTTCGACGAACCGAACTCGGACGGGAACTCCGTTTGGCAAACCGACCTCGAGCCGAACCGCGATCGGTTCGCTTATCTCTAATAGATAGATAGATAGATAGATAGATACATAGATAATGGATAGATAGATAGATAAATAGATAGAGGGATAGATAGATAGATAGATAGATGGATAGGTAGATAGATAGATAGATAGATAATAGATAGATAGATGGATAGGTAGATAGATAGATAGATAGATAGATGGATAGATAGGTAGATAGATAGATAGATAGATATATGGATAGATAGATAGATAATAGATAGAAGGATTGGTAGATAGATAAATAGATAGATAGATAGATTGATAGAGGGATAGACAGAAAGAGGGATAGATAGATAGATAGATAGATAGATAATAGATAGATGGATAGATAATAGATAGATAGATAGATAGATAGATAGATAGATAGATAGATAGATAGATAGAGGGATAGATAGATAGATAGATCGATAGAGGGATAGATAGATGATAGATAGATAGATAGATAGATAGATAGATAGATAGTTTTGATGCTGCTGTATGTATTTGTGTTTATGCTTCAGTATCTATTTAATCTGATGGTGGAGCCAAAGTTCCAGAAAATAAATCTCTGCACCTAACACACAGAGAGCATAGCTGCTATTTGCATTTGTGTATTTACAGTACATTGTATTTTAGCTAGCTGGTAATTGTGCATTGGTGTTCTAGGCAATATATTACATATAGACATTCATTATTGGCATGAAGTCCAATTTATAGGCTCATGAGCAATTTAGAATTCAGAGCATTGTTTATTTTTAGAGACGCTGACAAGACATTTAGCTCACCGCAGAAAACAAGACATTTTAGTAAAATATGCATCATGAAATAAATATCTAATCAATTTGATTTAACGGACTGTAAATTGACTGTCATATCTATTCATATATTTTCTACATATAGTGTATTAGGAGATAGGGCTGGATTACTACTAGTATATGCTAGTATTTTTTTTATCTTAACCACATTTTTTTATATTTCTTATGGATTAATTGTTGAATGTATAGAGTTTGCTTATTATGTATTCTTAAAATAATAAAAAGATATAAGCAGAAATTCTACATTACTTATAATAATTTAAAAGCTTATTACTAGCTGTTGCTATACTGCCCTATGATGATGGGAACATAGTCTTACTGCTGCATCTAATCTTTTGTTTCTGAAAATATAAAATGTGTAAAATGTGACAACTCACCTGCTGTGTGGACATTACTAGGCCAATATATGACCTTTCTCCCCAATAGCTGCCAGGCCATCCATTCATTTTCTAAAATAAAATCAGACCCCGTGTGACATTCTTCCTTCTTTCTCATCCTTCTCTAACCTATGTTTTGACCACAGTCTCCTTCCCCACAGGTATTATGTCTATCAAACTTACCAGAAAGTACAAAAGAGCACAAGAGAAGTTTGGAAAACATCAAAAAGTGGTGCAAACTATTCGTATTAAATGGAAACTGTCGCCTTCAAAATGCTTACAGGTAAACAGTGTTTTAATAATCCTCTGCTGTGTTACTACAATTACAGCTACAGGGAGAAAATTAACTGATATTCGCCCTGAAGCCAGTTGTGTTTAGTCATAGAGGCGGTGGAGAAAGCTGTAATATGTACCACTCACTACACAGTGAACTCACAGTTATCACTCCCCTGGGTTTTGAAGGTTACAGGCTCCCTTTAATACAATTAGTTTGAATTATTTTTTTCACTCAAGATGCAGGGCGAGTGATATCTGTACACTTACTAGTGATCAGTTACTTACAGGTCCCTGCGCCGCCTCTATGACTGGAGGCAAATGGCTGCAGCGAGAATATAAGTTATTTTTCCCTGTATATCATGATTCCTTCTAGAAGTGTTTTTGGATGCAGTGAGTTCAGCAAGCCAATATTGGGCAGGGTCATGGTGAGCTGTCAGTATAGTGACAGACAGTTCAGCAGTCCAATCAGAGGATGGGGTGGGCTGCATTTTCTCCATGTGTCTCCTGTTCAGAGTGATTACATAGCTATTTAGCTGGCTCACTGCCTCAAAATTACTGTCAGTTTTAGCTTTTACTCAGCGGTGTCTGTGTGCCTTTGGTTCTTGTGCTTCATATTTGATCTATTGTTCAACCTTGGACCTTTGTTCAGACTATCCACTTGCCTAGATTCGCTATCTTCCTGAAATTCTGACCTCGGACCATGACCTGACTATGGCTTTTGTCTTACCCCTTTGTTTATTACGAGCCCTCTTGGTGTTTGATCCCAGATTTCTAGACTACTGAACCTCACAATAAGCCATGAGTAGTGACTAGTGTCACATTACAAGTAGCCTGACATTTTTCCCTTCCCACCAGTATGGATCCTATTCATACACTGTGTGATCAGGTGATGAACCTGACCCAGTTGGTTCAAGATCTAGCTAAGGAGCACTAGTGACTAAAGACATTGCTATTCCAGTTGCTGGATCAGTTTTCTATGAGTGCTTCCAAGAGCCCTTCGCTGTTGGCAATAGTTTTGATATCGCTATCTTATAAGCTGTTGGTCATTTCTGAATCAGTAATGGCCTTCTCTGAGAAATTATTTGAGAAGAAAGCCCAGTATAGGGTGTTCCCGGATAGCTGTAAGCTATATTTTACTCTGTGAATCCAGTCATCAGGAAATGAGTCCCAGTTAGTGGGAATAATAATATACCTACTGTGAGGGGTCCACCGACTTAGGCCTTTTCCTTGTCCCCACAAGCCTTAGAATGGCCATCAGTTGACACCTTTTATTACACCTTAGAGATAATGTATGATGAACCTGATGGAGTCCAATTCACCGAGACAAAGATCATGAACATGGCGAGGGGTTCTGCATGCTTTGGAATATAGTACTGAGTTCCAACGATGATCCATGGAGGTTCTGTGGAATAATGCAGCTCTCAGATTTTACAGTGGCCTGTCGAATACACTGAAAGGGACTTTTTTACCAGGTTTTTGCTGCCTAATCTAAGAGCTGCATAATGTAGCGGCATACACCCTGACTCCAGATATGTATCACATACTAGGCTTCTTGGAGAAGTTTTTATGAAATCACAGTTTTATCTGCATTAGATTATCACTAGAGGACTAGCAAACCTGCTCCCAGGTAGTCATCCATATTCATGAGCTCTGTATAACCTTGCCTCCACCACTAATAGGCAGATTTTACGTAAGCATACTCTATACAGAAATCTGCCAATCAGTGCTTTTGAAGGGGGTTATACAGAGCTCACCACTCAGAGAACTGGTAGATCTGCAGCAGAGAAAACTGTGACTTTATCAAACCTGCAGAAATCAATAAAATTGCTGTAATCAGGGTCTCTGCACCTACGTCATACTGCTCTTAGATAGAGCAGTAAAAACCTGATGACAGGTTCCCTTTAAGTGTGCTCTACATAATTCAACCTGTTCCTTGGGGAAGGCAATGACTCAAGCCATTCAGTTGGATTGCAGGATTCAGAAAAGGCGTGATGAGTGACACAGGGTCTTGGATAATTTTCCTGAATCAGTCCACACACCTGAGACAGAACTGATGGAAGTCGGAGCTGCCAGTTGTCAGACTATTTAGAAGAGAGATCAGCAGAATCTTGGTCTTTGCCTCTATATTTTTGTCTTGTGAGGGGTTTCTGGGTGGTAGTTGTGCTCGAGCCTCGGTCCTTGTATGCCTCATCCATCCACATAGGGTGAGGGATTTTGTGTGTGATGTTGTGAGGGACGTTGGTGAGTGCAGGGGTTTGAGAGGCACCTTTAGAGCTGTTGCATATCGCCTGTGTCTCGCGCTAACCAGGGCTCATCCACAGTGGAGATAGGCTAGGCAATGAGGCAATCAGTTCTTTCTCAATGTCTCTTATACTTGAAAACAGTCAACTTTAAGAGTGATTTAGGGGGCACAAATCTTATGTACATTCTTTTCATTTAACATCAGATACACAGCAGTATAGCCTCTTAAGTTTTGTTCCCTACATAACGGTCAACTTAGGCTTCTCTTTTCTCTGGAGGATCTCCAAGAGGCACACTTACTATGTGGGGATCGAGACCCAGGCACTTGGAGAGAGCAAGTTCCAGCTTCTCATGAACTATCTCTGGAAACCCTATCCTCTTTTGACAAGAGTGAGTTAAGCGAGTCGACATAGTCCCAGTGAAGAGCTCCCTGTCGGAGCATTTGCTGCCGGAGGTTCTTTACATAAAGGTGGATCCCTGGCACATCAGAGTCAGTGCTTTCCCCTGCCTGGGAGGCTCAAGAGACTGGCTTGTAGTACGTTCACTAGTTTAGTCTCTATTATTGGGGCCATTCTTCATTTACTTACCCTTAGCTTTTTCATCTGAAGTTCCCATCGTTAGGAGGACTTCACACTACCTCGCAGTTGTTTTTTCACTTTGGAGTAAACGAGATCACTGTCACAAAGAATTTTGCACAAAGCTCACCGATTGTCATGGTGGCATCAGATGCTGTTCACATTACAGATCCTGACACTGCACTCTATGGTTTCTCTTGTGCTTCTGTGCTACAAAAGCAGGCTCGGGCATTAACCAGCTGTGGACTCATTGATGGTCACACTAGCAAGATTTAACCTCTGCTAGCCTGCTTGTTGCTTCTGGGATCACATATTGTTGGAGGCCTATCATATTGCCTCCCTTCCTATTTAAGATGGTGGAATCTGTCCTCTCATGCCAACTATAGTTCATTGCTGTGTTGGTCTGTGTGCTGCTGTGTCCTAACCCTGCTGGTGATTGTACTGCTTTGTGCTTGTTATTATTGTTTCCTTCCTGTTTTGGTTTCCCCTGTTTGTCTATTTCTGTTTTTTTAATCACACTCCTGTCCTAGCCCTCCCCTGGGGTTGAGGATCAGGACTAGACAGGAGCAGGGCCAGGAAGGCAGCTCAGACATCCTCTCCTTCAGAGATAACTGTAAGCTCATGGATAGCTAGGGCCACCTATCCTGAGGGCCAGTGTAGGAGCCCTGTTCCCAGCTTTCTCTGTAATCACCATGACAATCATTCACTAACAGTAGCCATTTAGGTATAACTCAACCTGAACTTCTGAACTCAACTGTAGTCATACCCTATCTGCATCTAAGATGGAACCAGACATGTGCTCTAGTCACTGGCCCTCCCCCTGTGGGCTAATCCCACAACTTAACTACATCCTTGCCCTGTAGTGAACTAGCAAACGGCAAGTCCTATCTTAGAAACAGCTTAATATTTACACATGCATACCTACATAAGAGACATATAAGAGACCAACTCTCTACATTCTTATCACTCCATGCAATATATACAGTATGTATATATATATATATATATATATATATATATGTATATATATATACATATATATATATATATATATATATATATATATATATATATACACACTCAAGCAAGCAAGCCTGCAAGAAGTGCCTAAAGGCCGCTTTACACGCTACGATTTATCTGCCGATATGTCGTCGGGGTCACGGTTTTCGTCACGAACTTCCGTCATCATTAGCGACGTTGCCGCATGTGACACCTACGTGCGACTCCGAACAATCGCAAATAGAGTGAAAATCGTTGATCGTTGACAAGTCGTTCAGTTTCAAAATATTGTTCGTCGTTTGGAACGCAGCAGACATATTGCTACGTTTGACTCCCTGCCAGCGAGGAACAACATCCACATGACTGCCTTGGTCAAACAATATATCACTGAAGGATGTAGTGTTGTTTGTGAGATATGTACGTGTGACCGCTACAAAACGACCTATGAGCGATCTCGGCAAATCGTAACAACGATCTTGGCGTGTAACATCGCTAACGAGATCGCTAGCGATATCATTGTGGGTAAAGCAGCCTTTAGGGGCCCTTTGCACACTACGACATCGCAAGCCGATGCTGCGATGCAGAGCGCGATAGTCCCCGCCCCCGTCGTAGCTGCGATATCTTGTGATAGCAGCCGTAGCGAATATTATCGCTACGGCAGCTTCACATACACTTACCTGCCCTGCGACGTCGCTCTGGCCGGCGACCCGCCTCCTTCCTAAGGGGGCGTGTCGTGTGGCATCACAGCGACATTACACGGCAGGCGGCCAATAGAAGCGGAGGGGTGGAGATGAGCGGGACGTAAACATCCCGCCCACCTCTTTCCTTCCGTAATGCAAACGGGACGCAGGTAGGAGATGTTCCTCGCTCCTGCGACTTCATACATAGCGATGTGTGCTGCCGCAGGAACGAGGAACAACATCTTACCGTCGCTGCAGCCAAAATAATGAAAATGACCGACACTACACCGATCATACGATATCGATGCTTTTGCGCTCGGTAATCGTAGTTAAAACGATTTACAGACTACGATGTCGAGAGCAACGCTGGAAGTGCGTCACTTTTGATTTGACCCCACCGACATCGCACCTGCGATGTCCTAGTGTGCAAAGGGCCCCTTAGTCTAGATGATTGCCAAGTAGGTCACCTAGACTTACAGGTACATTTTAACTCCTCAGATAAAGTACTGCTCAAAGTGGAACTACTTTTCCAAAATCAGCCATTATTTATCAGCATTTATTTTCATTGACTTTGTGTCTGCAGCCAACTTCATTCATTCAGGACTGGTTTTGAGACTAGGATTAATGACAGTTATTTTGGAAGGACCCATTCAAATTGTTGCAATTGACAGGACACCTTTACTCCAGAACCTTTTTTACCTGGATATAGTGGAATTCAGGTTTTGAATGGTAACACTTCACTCTGAGTCCATCTCCTGCTATATATTGAATAACTTACCTGCAGGATTGGTATTTGGAATGCCATGGCTGCATATTCACAATTCTGTCATTGATTGGTGTCAGAAAGATATTAAGTGGAGCCCCAATTGTCATAAGAGATGTCTTAGTTCTGTACACGTTTTCTCCAATGGTCTGGAGGGTCTACCTAAAAGCCTTCTGAGTAGTGATGGGCAGACACATCACCAGATTTCAGCACCAAATTTGCACCTTCTAACAGAAAACTGCACCAAAACGCCATGAAAACCATTTTTGTGGATTTTTTTGTGGCACCTCCTTAGGTGAGGTCACTGAGTTCAATGAGATCACTTAAAGGCCCCGTTACACGCAACGACATCGCTAACGAGATATCGCTGGGGTCACGGAAATCTGGCGTCGTTAGCGACGTTGTTGCGTGTAACACTTACGAACGACCGCTAACGATCTGAAAAATGTGAAAAATCGTTGATTGTTGACATTTCGTTCTAATCACAAATATCGTTGCTCTTTCTGGACGCAGGTTGTTCGTCGTTCCTGAGGCAGCACACATCGCTACGTGTGACACTCCGGGAACGACGAACAACAGCGTTCCTGCGTCCTTCGGCAACGAAGTGGGAGTGACGTTAATGCGGCTGCTCTCCGCCCCTCCGCTTCTATTGGTGGCCCGCTGTGTGACGTCGCTGTGATGCCGTACGAACCTCCCCATTAAAAAAGAGTTTGTTCGGCGGCCACAGTGACGTCGTTAGAAAGATATGTGCGTGTGACATGTACTAGCGATATTGTTTGCCACGGGCAGCGATTTGCCCATGACGCACGCACGACGGGGACAGGTGCGATCGCTAGCGGCCTTAAGGTCAGGTTAGCTGCAATCACAGGTGGAGGGGCGTGTTAACCTCCAGCTGTGACCGCAAGTAACTTGAGTGATGTCACCGCTCATCGCGCAGATCAGACATTCTGCACCTGAAGCTCACAGGGGGCTCTCATGTTTTATGCTCGCCAATATCACTTCAGATGTAGCAGAGCTGAGATTGCCATAGGACCTTGTGTGGATTATGTCAGACCTGGGTGTTTTGGTGGTTAATAAAGGGGTGACCGAGGATGGTTTTTGTTTTGTTTTTTTCATATTATTTAAAATAAATATTTTTTTGAGTGCTTATGTTTATTTCTTTTCAGTTACAGATTAGTAATGGGGGATCTCATAAACACTTCCCATTACTAATCTAGGGCTTATTGACAGCTGTGATCTGTTATTAACCCCTTATTATCCCAATTGCCACAGCACCAGGGCAATCGGGAAGAGTCGGGTAAAGTTCTGGGATTGTTGCATGTAATTGATGCGATAATCCTGGGTGGCTGCAGGCTTCTATTTTTAGGCTGTGGGGCCTAATAAGCTTGGGTCTCCCCAGCCTGACAACACCAATGCCCAGCTGTCGTGCTTTATCATGGCTAGGTATCAAAATTGGTGGGGATCGAATATCATTTTCTAAAATGATTTATTTAAATAATTTAAAAAAATGCATGCAATTTCTCTTATTTTGATACACAGTCAAGATGATACACAGTCAAGATAGGCACAAAGCTGGGGGCTGTAGCCTGAAGCCTTATGTTTTACCTGTGCTAGGTATCCTAAAATGGGGGGACCCTACTCCAATTTTTTCTTCATTTATTTATTTTTAAACCACAATAGATCCGCAGACAGGGTCTGTGATCGCAAGTCTGTTCAGGCTGGGGGAATGTCTGACTGCAACCAATCACAGATGTCAGGACTGCCGGTGGGTGAGGGAAGCAGTGAATATGTGTGAGTGATACTGAGTGGCCCCAGAAGTAGCGTTAGAGCTGTGCTAGAGACTGGCAAATATAACATGCCTGCTCCAATCCCCCTATTCCTTCTACAACCATGTTTTACTGCCACATTCTGGTCACCATAGACTTATATGGAGACTGGTGTCCAGCCAGATATCCAGATTATTTCTGAGCCAGAACGGGGTTTTTTTTAAACCCAGTTAGACATGCTGACCCAGGGTATCTGCGAGTCCGCCCATCACTACTTCTGAGATGTGTTCTCAGAAAAAGAGGTAGAGATTTTACCTCCCCATTGTCCTTATGACTGTGCTTCGAGAGTTGGCCCCCATAATTTTTGGATGGTTGGCCAGTCCCCTAAAAACCTACAGGTTTGGAAAACTTTTATCTAATGTTCATGAGGGATTTAAAACCCTTGAGGGACTGTATAAGAGGGGAAATCAAAGCCCTTAACACTGATGTCTGGAAGTGAAGAAACAATTTGTGGGAACTGTAAGAGAGGTAACGGCCTGACAATGGAAAGGATGCAAAAAAATGAAGCTGTCTGACAGGTGGTACAGTGTGAGTGTATTCTGTGATAGTAATGGAAACCTGACCAATGGATTGTACATATTTGGTACCTTTTATTTATTGAGTTTCCTTCCGAAGTATTACCCATAAATGAGTGTTACAACCAATATGAATCTAGTGTTCAGAGTTGTGTTCAGTAAAGTTACATGAGATGTTCCAAATACAAATGCAGAAAATATTATTACAATATTGGCATAGAGAAAATAATATAGAATATTTGGGAGTCCCAAAAGAATGCATATTTGTCAAAATATGAAAGTGATGTTTCTTGTAGTAAATTATGCAAATAGACTATTCACAGGCAATTATAACATTGTCTTTAGTTCCACTTATTGGAAATAGAAATATAATCAATATCAGACCTTCAAATTGCCTTGTCACATGACAGGAATTAGAGGTGAGCAAAAATATTTTCCCTGTCCTGGTCCAATATGCAGGTCTTCATGGCATCTGGACCAGGACATTCTGCACTTCTGCACACAAGATCCTGGGAGTTTCATGCGCTTAGCTGCAAAGTGCAGACATGTGGGGTCTAGTTACTGGAGCCCATGACATCGTAGAGCCTAGTAAGCACAAGCGCCACCCATGATGCCTAGAGCATAAATGATGTCATCCGCCCATTCCATCAGATTACCACAGATTACATAACTGGATCCCAAAGCAGGGCAGTGAAAATCTTTTTGCTCAACTCTATTATATTATAAATCGATTATAAAGACAAACTGCATTGGCATACAGCTGTTTTGGGATTCTTTCTCCACCATTTGTGCAATTAGAACACTGAATGGTTGAGTGAGGGGCCTTAAATTGGGTCTAAGGAGTACAGATTTCTTTAAGGAGACAATATGCAATGAATAACAGAGTGCGTGTGTGAATAATGAATAGCTTAATAAAGACTAAATCGGGCTTTACACACTGTGACATCGCTAGCGATGTCGCGAGCGATAGCACCTGCCCCCGTCGGTGGCGAGTCATGGGGTGATCGCTGTCATAGCGAACAATATCGCTACGGCAGCGTCACACGCAATTACGTGTTCACTGACGTCGCTGTGGCTGCACAATAGAAGCGGAGGGGCGGAGATGAGCGGCCGGAACATCCCACCCACCTCCTTCATTCCTCATTGCCGGCATCCGCAGGTACGATGTTGTACCTCGTTCCTGCGGTGTCACACAGAGCGATGTGACCTGCATTCTAAACGAGGAATGATTTTTTAAAAATGAACGACGTGTACACGACGAATGATTTGACACCTTTTTGCGATCGTTACTGATCACAAAAAGGTGTCACACACAACGACATCGCTAACGAGGCCGGATGTGTGTCACCAACACCGTGACCCCCGACGATATCTCGTTAGCAATATCATTGTGTGTAAATGGGCCTTAAGAGTTATGCAATGGATTTGATCTCATATCTTGCCCAACGCAAATGTAAAAGGTTATCAAGTCATTCCAGGTTGACTTTACTTGTGGCATATATGTTACACATGTAGTGGCCCGGTCCAGATTGTGTCTGTTTCTTTAAGTACATTCTCTTATATGTAAGATCATGTTATATGTTATAAGTAAAGCATTTCTCATTTGTTGTGTTCTAGCACCATCTACTGGTGAAAACTGTAAGAATCTGAAGTGTGCATTGGGTGTTATCCTATTGGCCAGTTCTTGGTCACATGGCTCAATAGGTGTAGCTTTTCTCCAGCCTCTGTCTGGAAAGAACTGGAATGAGCTGGTTCTGGCTGAGTCTCCTCTGAGGGAAGACATTATGTGGAGTTTCTCTTCACCACAAGACTCCTGCTAGGCCCGAAGCCTAGAATTTCATCATTTCCTGACTTTTACAGCCAATATGCTGAAGACTTGCTATCCTGAATCCTCACTGGCCAGATATACATTGTGCATCTCTTCAGACAGTAGGGCGTACTGATTATATACAAGACCCTACTGCACGCAGATTGGGGAAGTTTGAGGGTCTCCCACCCCACTGCAATATTAGTGGCTTTCATGCCATTGTCCATGCACCAGCCGTCCGGTAGCGCGCTGCGCAACTATCTACATTTGCTTACATGTACTGCACGTGTCTGAACTAGTGACATTAGTGAAATTAACCCCAGTGAAATTAACCCCAGGACTTCAGGTCTGTACAATCTTATTATATCTACCCTCTAAGCTCAAGAGACTCTGAACCTACTTCTAAAGGCATACCAGAATTAAATCTGAAGCAAATCGTGCTCTTAAAGCTACAGAACCCTAATTACACTTTAGCATTCCACACCAAGTTGTATTTGCCATGGCCTACCCACAAAAGACCGTGAAACATACTGTATATTCCGTGTTGTTTTCCTTTGTTTCTGCTGTATTAAAGCAACTGTTATCCCCAAGACCGTGTCTGTAGACTGTCCATCAGCTGTGGATACTGTGTGGGGGTGGATAGCAGGAAACATCAGGGCCTTGTAGACACCCCAGGGAACATGGCCCCTGCACCCTTGTGCCAGAACAGCAACTGTGACATACAGTGCCTACAAGTAGTATTCAACCCCCTGCAGATTTAGCAGGTTTGATAAGATGCAAATAAGTTAGAGCCTGTAAACTTCAAACAAGAGCAGGATTTATTAACAGATGCATAAATCTTACAAACCAACAAGTTATGTTGCTCAGTTAAATTTTAATAAATTTTCAACATAAAAGTGTGGGTCAATTATTATTCAACCCCTAGGTTTAATATTGTGTGGAATAACCCTTGTTTGCAATTACAGCTAATAATCGTCTTTTATAAGACCTGATCAGGCCGGCACAGGTCTCTGGCGTTATCTTGGCCCACTCCTTCATGCAGATCTTCTCCAAGTTATCTAGGTTCTTTGGGTGTCTCATGTGGACTTTAATCTTGAGCTCCTTCCACAAGTTTTCAATTGGGTTAAGGCCAGGAGACTGACTAGGCCACTGCAACACCTTGATTTTTTTCCCTCTTGAAACAGGCCTTGGTTTTCTTGGCTGTGTGCTTTGGGTTGTTGTCTTGTTGGAAGATGAAATGACGACCCATCTTAAGATCCTTGATGGAGGAGCGGAGGTTCTTGGCCAAAATCTCCAGGTAGGCCGTGCTATCCATCTTCCCATGGATGCGGACCAGATGGCCAGGCCCCTTGGCTGAGAAACAGCCCCACAGCATGATGCTGCCACCACCATGCTTGACTGTAGGGATGGTATTCTTGGGGTCGTATGCAGTGCCATCCAGTCTCCAAACGTCACGTGTGTGGTTGGCACCAAAGATCTCGATCTTGGTCTCATCAGACCAGAGAATCTTGAACCAGTCTGTCTCAGAGTCCTCCAAGTGATCATGAGCAAACTGTAGACGAGCCTTGACATGACGCTTTGAAAGTAAAGGTACCTTACGGGCTCGTCTGGAACGGAGACCATTGCGGTGGAGTACGTTACTTATGGTATTGACTGAAACCAATGTCCCCACTGCCATGAGATCTTCCCGGAGCTCCTTCCTTGTTGTCCTTGGGTTAGCCTTGACTCTTCGGACAAGCCTGGCCTCGGCACGGGTGGAAACTTTCAAAGGCTGTCCAGGCCGTGGAAGGCTAACAGTAGTTCCATAAGCCTTCCACTTCCGGATGATGCTCCCAACAGTGGAGACAGGTAGGCCCAACTCCTTGGAAAGGGTTTTGTACCCCTTGCCAGCCTTGTGACCCTCCACGATCTTGTCTCTGATGGCCTTGGAATGCTCTTTTGTCTTTCCCATGTTGACCAAGTATGAGTGCTGTTCACAAGTTTGGGGAGGGTCTTAATTAGTCAGAAAAGGCTGGAAAAAGAGATAATTAATCCAAACATGTGAAGCTCATTGTTCTTTGTGCCTGAAATACTTTTTAATACTTTAGGGGAACCAAACAGAATTCTGGTGGTTTGAGGGGTTGAATAATAAATGACCCTCTGAATAAACTTTTCACAATTTAAAAAAAAAAAAAGAAATAACATTCTTTTTTGCTGCAGTGCATTTCACACTTCCAGGCTGATCTACAGTCCAAATGTCACAATGCCAAGATAATTCCGAATGTGTAAACCTGCTAAATCTGCAGGGGGTTGAATACTACTTGTAGGCACTGTATAGAACATTTGAGGTCGTCTGTCCCTGGGCTCTTACACACACATTCATGGTAAATGTTTTGTTCAGTTGAATAACGCTTGTAGAACATCATGTTTATATTGTAGAAAAAACTCTATTCAGATTAACAAAGTTGATTTTTAGTTACAGAAGTTTCTATAATTATTCCACTGGCACATACAAACAGAAAAGGGGCAAAAGTGCAAGAACAGTATATGGGCCCTTTGGGGTCCAATATTTCATTGCACCAATTGTATTTCCACCCCTGAACTAAACTACTGCCATTGAGCAGGGTATAATGGTGGTGGTGTACGTCCCTACAGTTTCTGCCATTATAATTTAAGATGAGACAAGTAAATTAGACAAGTCTGATGCTCCTCATCCTATAAAGCAAAGTGCCTGCAACACTCAGCTTTTCTTCAACACCGAGCAGCACCAAACAAAGCTCAATATTCTTTATAACAAACATTTTATCAGTTATAATAATCACTTAAAAAACATGCAATTATTATTACAATCTGCTAATTGATGCTAATTAGTGTGTACTTGTAAGACTACTCTACAGTGGATACTAATGTGTAAAATTACTTTATTATTCTATTTGATGTGTTGTAACATGTATTAGTGAACAATATTGCTACCACTGATACTAAACCCTACAAATACAGATAGTAACACTCTTTTATTATAGCTTCGACTTACTACATTTATGATCATGAGTGATAATGTCACTGGTCACTAAACTGTAATGTTAGTAGTTTGTGCATGTCATCTGTTATGGACGGTTGTGACACAATCAAGGCACCACTGACTACTTACATCATCTTATCGTGCTGACATACATTAGAAATTCCAATGCATGACATGTAGATTAGGTAAGTCATAATTGAGGTGCCTTGTGATTAATAGCTGTTGCAGTGGGGACTGGTACGTAACATTATAGAACTATAGGGATCAACCAATAATGAATAGAGAATGTTATTCGCTCAACTTAAAATATCTACCTTGTGTGAGTTGTGTTTTGGCAATCTCTTATGAAAAAGATGTGGGTGTGCTATGTGAACAGGATCCAAATGCACGGTGATAAGAAGAAAAAATCTCCAGCAGCTCGGTGGATAAGATAAAACATGGTTTTTATTATAGTCCTATTAAAATGACCATAGAGGTAGCAGAGGTATACACAGTCAGGTGCTCAGCCCAATCCTACATGTTTCGGCAGAAAGCCTTAAGGCTCCATTACACGCAACGACGTCGCTAACGAGATATCACTGGGGTCACGGAATTCGTGACGCACATCCGGCCTCATTAGCGATGTCGTTGCGTGTGACACGTACTAGCGACTGCTAACGATGCAAAATACTCACCAAATCGTTGATTGTTGACACATCGTCCATTTCCCAAATATCGTTGCTGTTGCTGGACGCAGGTTGTTCGTCGTTCCTGAGGCAGCACTCATCGCTACGTGTGACACCCCAGGAATGACGAACAACACCGTACCTGCGTCCTCCAGCAACGAGGTGGGCGTGACTTTCATGCGGCTGCTCTCCGCCCCTCCGCTTTGATTGGACGCCTGCCGTGTGACGTTGCTGTGACGCCGCACGAACCGACCCCTTAGAAAAGAGGCTGCTCGCCAGCCACAGTGACGTCGCTAGGAAGGTAAGCATGTGTGATGGGTACTAGTGATTTTGTACGCCACGGGTAGCGATTTGCCCGTGACACACAAACGACGGGGACGGGTGCTTTCAGGAGCGACATCGCTAGCGATGTTGCTGTGTGTAAAGCCCCCTTTAGACTTGGAAGTTTTAAGCTTTTTGCCGAAACATGTAGGATTTTGCTGAGCACCTGACTGTGTATAGCTCTGCTACCTCTATGGTCATTTTAATAGGACTATAATAAAAATCACGTTTTATCTTATCCATCAAGCTGCTGGAAATTTTTTTCCTCTTATCACCGTGCTGTTTAACACTGCCCGAGGCCAGTGCAGCTCCGTGCACCTGCAAGGAATCTGGAAACTGCTTGAGGACTAGAGGTGAGCTGAAGATTTGCTTTATTTTTACTTCAACAGGATCAAATTCTCCACATATTACAGCATGTGCATATACAGTAGATGTTTTTTAAATTCTTTTCTTAAGCCAATGCTGTTCTTCTGAAAGCTTGACAGTTACCATGATGACAGTGGTGGACTAAGAGGAGAAGGAAGATGTGAAGCCTATTTCCAATAGTGTATGAATAGCCATATTGTATGCACACATGGCGTTTTGGGTTTTTTTCCATGCATTTTTCCTTGCTTATTTTAACCAATAGAAGCAAGGAAAAAGCATCCCAGCAAAGTCTATGAGAATCGTGACTTGATGTGCACACGATGCTTCTTTTTCCTTCCAGATTTTGTTGCTGAAAAAAGAAGCAGCATGTCAATTGTTTCTGCGTTTTTCTTTCCTGTGTTTCTATAATCCACTGCGGTGCTTTATCACTACAGGGGATTATATCGCAGCACTGTGCATCACACACCGTGCATACAGCATGGTGTGTGAGGCTCTCTATAAATCAGTAACCCAGGGTTACTATGGCAGTGACAGGTTCCTGTGATTGCATTACAGGGATCTGATTGCCAGGGAGAGGTAAGTGATTCATCTCCTTGCATTGTGAATGCTGCAATCGCACTGATCACAGCATTCAGGGGGTAAAACTGCCGGGAGCGGCGCGGGCACCGCTCCAGGCAGTGAGAGCCACATCCCAGTTGTAACATCAGCCGAAAATCTGGCGGCAATCGCAGGTGTACAGCACCTAAACCCCTGCGACTGCCATGACTAAAAAAGAAGGAAAGAATGCAAGTGAAAAACCGTGCAAATGCAATAAAAAATACGTGTTTTTTCAGTCGCTTTTTTTCCTGCCAAAATATGCTTTTTTGTGTACAGAAAAAAGTACACAAAAAAGGAAAGTGGGCACATAGCCTTTCTGTCTGTATTGGCTTTATTTTATCTCTACTATTATCTTGTGTTGACAAAGGCTGCATACAGCTAAACTCTCTGCTGTTCCTACATTTCCCATGAGAGAGCTGATGCCATACTCCTTTGGCAGTGGCTTACCTCCTGGAGAAGAAAAGGATTTACTGTTGGCAATCCAACAGGCTGTTGCCTTCTTTTGAAAGGTCCATGTAGCACCCAGGGGGCAGGGGGTAGTGAGGCATGGGTCTCGTACCTAGTTTACTCGTGACCGGGGCGGTGTAGTGGTCTGGAATGTCGTGGTGGCCTGCCCGGCTTTGTGCCCAAAGGTGTACACCAATAAAGAGGGATGATTGTTGTGACGCCACTTGTGGTTCGCAGCTAGAGATTAGCCACCGCTATTGTCACTGTCCTCCGGGGCGGATGGTAATAGCAGCCAAAGATGGTGGAGTGGGCCCCGGAAAGGATGATGAGGGTAGTAGTGAAGGAGATGGCCTTTGGCGCGAAGGTGCGGGGTGGTGGCGCCGGTAATAGGAGTCTGAGTCTGATGCTGCGGTTCCAGGTGTCTTTACTCTTTGTGCCGCTCACCCGGGTGGTACTGGTCACTCGCTGTGATGAGCCCCGTCGACCTCAGATAAGTTAGAAGCAGTCACCGGTGTTTGAAAGAAGAAAGTCATTTTTCAAAGCTGCTCTTCCAGCCGTGAGGAACCTGGGGGGAGCGCTCCACTCCAAGCCGCAGGCCCCGTGAAGAGAAGAAAGTGGTGGAGGTGTCGTGTCCCAGAACAGGAGTCCCGGGTAGACTGACTGAAGATTGTGTGAGTTGCTCCTACTTCTACCCCAAGTGGAATCCACCCCCCAGGTGGCTGGCTTCAGTGACCGCGAATGTCCCATGCCTCGTGATTGCTACCCCCCTGCCTACCCTGAGCCACCCCCTTCCCCTGTGAGAAGGCTCCTAAGCTGTATGTAAAGTGTGAATGTGGAACATTGGTGATTAACCCACTCCTTACCCAAGGCGAATATCGCACCTTAAATAAGATGCAATACTCTGTGGCGACTGGAGCCTCAGGGGCGCCACATCCACATTCACATTAGACTGTTGGTTGATCCCACTGATTTAGGCAGGCTTTGACAACTTTTGTTATTTATATCGGTGGGACTTAAAGGGGTTGTCTACTACTTGGCAACCATTTCTCATTTCCCATGCTTGGCCCCACTAAATAAAAAAGCTTATGCTCACCTCATGTTGTGGTACCATTCCAGTGCTATGGATATTTGTGTCCCCAGGGCTCAGATGAGTTTGTGACGTCATACAAGCCTGCACTCTTCTCTCTGGCCGCCTTCAGAGTTGTGAGTAGTTAAGAGGAAGTAAGAGCTATGGCTGGCTGTTGACTTCCTGTTAATTACTTACACATCCAAAGGTGAGGAGAAAGAAGCCGGTGATGATTGAGTGTGGGCTTGCATGACGTCACAAACTCACGTGAGCCCTGGGTGCACAAGTGACGACAATGCCACTGGAATGGTGCCAACACGGAAGGTAGGTATAAGCTTTTTTATTTTAATGGGGCCAAACATGGGAAATGAGAAGGGTTTGTCCAAGTAGTGGACAACCTCTTAGGGGTACTTTGCACGCTGCGAAATCGCAAGCTGATGCTGCGATGCCGAGCGCGATAGTCCCCGCCCCCGTCGCAGCTGCGATATCCTTGTGATAGCTGCCATAGCGAACATTATCACTACGGCAGCTTCACATCGACTCACCTGTCCTGGGACGTCGCTCTGGCCGGCGACCTGCCTCCTTATTAAGGGGGCGGGTCGTATGGCGTCACTGCGACGTCACATGGCAGGCGGCCAATAGGAGTGGAGGGGCGGAGATGAGCGGGATGTAAACATCCCGCCCACCTTCTCCCTTCCGCATATCCTACGGGAGCCGCGGTGACGCCGGTAGGAGATGTTCCTCACTCCTGCGGCTTCACACACAGCGATGTGTGCTGCTGCTGGAGCGAGGAACAACATCGGACCATCGCGTCAGCGTAATTATGGATTACGCCGACGCTACACCGATGACACGATTACGACGCTTTTGCGCTCGTTAATCGTATCATCTAGGCTTTACACACTACGATGTCGCCTGCGATGCCGGATGTGCGTCACTTTCAATTTGACCCCACCGACATCGTACCTGCGATGTCGTAGTGTGCCAAGTACCCCTAAATCGTTGCTCAATCCTTCATACATTTGTATCATATATCTCATAGTCTGTAAGAAATAGAGCTTTTCCTTTAACAGCAAAAATACATTAAAGAATACTTACACATTAATGAATAGCTCTTTTTTAATTGAATGTGTTCCAGCCTGGTGCATTTCCAAATGTCAAGGTTCTGTTATGAAGTAAATTGTTAATATTTAACCAGGCCCTCTTTGAGAAATACAGTGCTGCAAGCACATTTCCTTCCCTCTTGCATGAATGCAGTCTGAGGTACAGGAACCATTTTTGTCACAAATAATTACAGCAGTGAATTACTGTATGAGGGACACATTCACAGCAATTAGTTTTATAGCAATTCTCAATTACAGTGATTATAGTCTGAAATTTGCTGTTTTATGCAAAGGCAGGCCTGAATATACTTACAGCATTCATGCATGACATTCCTATATGTACATCAGGCAACAAACTAAAAATATGTTACAAAATACAGTACATAGAAAGACATTTCTCTCCAAATTCATACAATTCCTGCAATCATTCAGTAACTACAGTGAATTTCTATATTTTATAATAAAATAGTATTTTGACACTCCTAGACATAAGTTTTGTTGTTTCTTATATTTACTAGACTTACTCATTTTAGTTTTCACTGAGACTGGGAGTATTCGAGAAACCGCCTTTGTTACACTTTTTTTACTTTATTTTATTTTTTTTTACCTTTTTATTTAACATATTTTTCGTTTTATAAGATACACCGGATTATACGACACACCCCAAATTTAGAGGAGGAAAGTAGGAAAAAATCATTTTTAATGTTAAAATGAGGATCCATCTTATTATCCTAGTACATCTGATAATATCTCACCAGAGGGCAGCGATAGTGGTGGAACGGCTCAGGAAGGACACAGAAGTCAGCTGTCGTGGCTCAGGAGGGTCAGTAGATGGAGGGTTGGCGATACTGACAGTGGGCTGCGGGACCCAGTGAATCGCCCGCAGTTGACGTGATGGCCTTAAAAAAAAAGGCCACGGAGGTGGCGCATACTCATATAGGACTCCGCGTCCATCGCGTCAACCACGGGCGATTCAATGGCGCCCGCCGCATCGCTAACCCTCCATCCTGTGACTCTCCTGAGCTGCTCCACTGCAGTAACACCTTCTACTCCAAGCCCTCAGTATCGGCAAGATAAGCTCTTGTGACGACCATGAAAAATATATAAAATTTCCACTCTCTCCCTATAACAGCACTCAATATTGTCAGTATCACTGTCAACAATTGTAACAGCTATTCTGACCTCAAACAGTGACAATCACAATACCCTCATAACTGTGAGTGAAATGTGACGCCCTGGCCTATCAGGTCATCACAGGGTATTGTGCAATCTGCCCTTCTGCACGGTATCTGCATCCTCCTTGGTTACGGGTCCCTAGCCTTTGATGTTGCTAAGATCAAGCTAATCAAAATCCTAGAAACACTCTGTACCACACCCGCCAGACACACCAATGGGTAGCCTGAAGTGAATTGGGCCGCCCACTTGGTTAGGGAGTGTCAGGAGTTTCAGGAGACAGTGAGTGCTGTGTTGAAGGTGAAAGTGAGAGGAGGTCAGGAGCTGGGCTCCTTGCTACTAGGAGGCAGACGTTGGTCTGGGCCTGGTAGGAGCTGGAACCCCGGTCGCAGGGATCGTGATGAGGGGCACGGATCTGCCGAGGAGGGCAGCCGGCGGCCTTGTGCCATCTCCGGGCAGGGGCCAGGACACGACGGGGTACGTGGACCCTAGGCCGGGAAGTAGCTTCAAGCGTCCTGGTAATTCACCTGAGAAGTACAGAGCCTTCAAGATTCGTTCTCCACCTGGTCCAAAATCGGGGTACTAGCGCAATGAGGGGGATAGGACTTTCCCAATTCACAGTCCAGAAAATCCCAAGCGTGAACCCTGAAAGCAAGCTCACCCAGTTAGCCACACTGGTGAGGGGGACCCGACTAGTCTTACACTACAGGGACCAATCAGTAGAAAAGTGCCAAGGAAAAGGTCCCAGGCTAACAAGCAACACCAAAGGGCACGGGATCCAGGCGTGCTCGCTCCCCGCTGCAGCGGTGCTTAGAACTTCGGTTTACAAGTTGTCGGTGTCAGCGTTATTGGACTGAGTGAGTACGCAGTGACCCTTACCTCCCCGACGGTAAATGTACAGTCCCCTGTAAATACCCCGCTTTTTGTTTTGAGTGGCCGCATGACCCCCGGGTCCGGAGACCCTCTCAAGCCACGGATCCGGATCCGAGCAGTTACGACTGCTGACACGGGGGCGGTACAGAAACAGAAGGCTGCAGTCCATGATTTCCAAAAACTAATAAGCCAATTAGTGTTGCTAATATGAACCCATGAGTATCCTACAACATCCAGCCAAATTGCCCCAACTAATACAAGCTACAATACTTTCCACAAATATTAGTCTTGGTGACTTAGTACCAAGTAGAGATGAGCGAACCAGAATGGTAAAGTTCAGGGTTCGTAGCAGACAGTGGAAGTCCATGGTTAGGAGTCGAACTCAGACTTTTAAAGAATGTCCACATCAGAGTTCGGGTGCTGCTGACACGGGGACAGTACAGAAACAGAAGCCACATACCAGTGAAGGCTGCAGTCCATGATTTCCAAAAACTAATAAGCCAATTAGTGTTGCCAATAATGAATCCATGAGTATCTACAACATCCAGCTAAATTGCCCCAACTAATACAAGCTTCAATACTTTCCACAAATATTAGTCTTGGTGACTTAGTACCAAGTAGAGATGAGCGAATGGTAAAGTTCAGGGTTCTTAGCAGACAGTGGAAGTCCATGGCTAGGAGTCGAACTCAGACTTTTAAAGAATGTCCACATCAGAGTTCGGGTGCTGTTGGTATACTAATAAAGTTTGTTGAAATCAACAAGCTTTATTGCATGCAGAGGATGACTGTATGCTGCTGTGAACAGCAAATAGGATCCCGCCTATTTTTACCAGCGCAGGCAAAACAGACAGCTGCAGGCTGCAACACTTAGCTGTCTGCTTTACTTTGGCTGTTTACCAAAAATAGAAGAGATCCCACGTCTTTTTTTAATTATCTATTTAACTTTTTTGTTGTTGTTTGTTAGTCAGCGAGGGGTCCCTCCTCTTTTCTATAACCACCCAAGTTAAATCGGACAGCTGTGGATGGTGTTGTCAGACTGGGAAAGCCCATTGTTATTGGGCCTTCCAAAGCCTAAAAAATAGCAGCTTCCAACCACCCCAGTAGTGGTGCATCCATTAGAAGCATCAATTCTGGCACTTTACCTGACTTTTCCTGATTGCCCTGGTGTATTGGCAATCAGGGTAATACATGTGAGGTTGATATCAGCTGGGAATTGACAGCTAACATCAAGTCCAGGGGATAGTAATAGATAGGTGTCTAGCAGACACCCTCATTACTAACCTCTCAAGTATAAACTTAGAAAACGCAGATGTAGCACCCCTGAGGCCATCAGGGAGCTACAAGGTACTGCATCCCCACCAGGATGCAGGGACTACCCCCCCAGGAACTCGGAAGACCACTGCAGGTAACAAGAAAAACATTTCAGTTAATCCCTGTTTTTCCCCAATTCTCCCATTGACTGGTACCAGGCTAAGGTTGGATGAATGGCCGCCTAGAGGTGGAGCCAATCCAGTCCACTAGATGATCAGGGGGGAGGGGCAGACAGTGGACAGTCAGACAGTAATCTGTAGTGTGCCGCCCCCGTGGAAGCAGCCGAGCTGCTCGTATCTGGGTTCGCTGTGGCTCGAGGGTCTCCGGACCTCGGGGTCGTGCAGCCACTCAAATGAAAGGGGGTATTTACAGGGGAGTTGAAGAATAGTTTGTGATGCCACCCGTGGTGCACGGTAATTTGGGGAGTACCGCCGCTGTCGCTGGGAGCACCCAGGGTGATGAAGTGGGGCAGCAAGTTGTTGTAACCCTCCACGGGTAGGGGATGCCAAGGGACTCAGTTAGGGGTGCCGTGGGATGCAGGGGTCACTCTCGTACTCACTCAGTTCATAAGCAGACACTGACAACCGGTTAAACCAAGTTTCCGGGTACTGCTGCGGCTAAGGGGAGCTCATTCGGGTCCCGTCCCCAATGGTGCTGCCTGGTGATCCGTGACCTGCCTCCTGGCACTTAGTCTGACTTCAACTTAATGGCCCGGTAGCTTGGAACTATCCCCCTCATTGCGCTAGTGCTCCGATTCTGGAGAGGATGGGAACAGATCATAAAGGCTCCGTTCTCCTCAGGTGAATTGTCGGGTTGCCTGAAGCTACTCCCCGACCTAGGGTCCGTGTACCCCGTCATGCCTTCCGTCCCAGACCGGTGATAGTGCTAGGCTGCCGGCTGTCCTCCTCGACAGGTCTAAGCACCTCGCCACAATCCCCTGCGACCGGGGATCCAACTCCTCTAGGCCCAGACCACCGTCTGCAACCTAGACAGTTCCTTCAGGAGTCACTACTCCCGACTTCCTCTGAGCTCCTCACAGCTCTAGGGCTACTTCCCAACCCTCCTTCAACTCCATACTCTCTACACACACTCACTAACTGACTACACTGCTCACCTCCCCTCCCTGGCCCCCCCAGGTGGGCAACTCTATTCCACTCAAGCCGTCAACTGGTGTGTCTGGTGGGTGTGGTGCAGGGTGTATCTAGGATTTGACTTGCTGTTGGAGGCAACACCATTTAGTTAGGGACCCAGAACCAAGAGGGAGGCGGAATACTGCACAGAAGGGCAGCTTGTGCAGTACCCTGGGATGACCTGATAGTCCAGGGGTGTCACAGTAGGAGTCGGTGACAGAGAGAGGAAGCGAGTAGACTCACTGACAGGAGTGAAACAGTGACCTGAGGGCCCAGGCAGTTGGTTGCCGGTGGAGTACGGTGAAGTACTCCCAGAACCATAGCATCGACGGGTTACAGAATCCTAGGTCAGGCAAACGCTCCAAGCAGACCTGATAAAATCTGTACAGTGAGGGTACCATCAAGGACCTCACTGACCTTGAAGTTCGGAACACAGTAGCAACGGGAGAACCAGGGAACAGGACCAGAGACTCTGACCCCACAGGGTTCACGCTACCATCATACGGACTGCCGTTAAGAGACTAATAGGAGGGGACCCCCAGCCGCTCCAAGCCTCGGGAACCCACCAACCAAGAAGAGGTGCAGGGGAAAGAAGTCACCAGGTCACTAAACCGGCACTGGGACTAAGGGGACCTGCGTTCAACACCAGTTTTCCTCGGGTGACCAGTTTAAATCTTGCAGTGAGTAAAGTAACCAGTTACACTGCAATCCCTTGTGTGTCTTGTCTTCTTTGAACACCCATCTACATCACCTATCCACTGGGGTCTGCCCTGCTTGCCGAGGGCCTAACATCCAGGCTGCCACTAACACCAGTCCCAGTAGTGAAAACTGTGCAGTGGCGTCTCCATCCACATAGCCGCAAACCACAAGTGGCGTCACGTAATAAACTTTCATTTAATTTCCCTGTAAGTATACCTCTTTTAAAAAGCACCCAAGGCACGGGACTGGGCAACAGGCGCCAAGTGACATTCCCCAGTTATACACCGCTCGGGACCGAGTACCCCTTAACCCTGGGCGACACAGCTTTTTCCTGGTGTCACGAACAGGATTGAACTGGACCCGGTCATATCGGGGGACATGTGCCTTTGTAGACTGTTTTATGCACTGTGTTGTACTGCTTAAAAAAACGCCGTCATTTTTGTGTAAAAAGTGACTGCGCCACAGCAGTGAAAAAGGCGCGAAAGGGGATCCTGCCCACAGCTCCTGTAAGCGCGGGCAGAAGGGGGCAGTAGCCTGACCCAGAAGTTCCCAAAGTGCTCTAGTTCCACAAGAGAGTGATGAGAAACACCAAGGGGCTGCGCCATGGAGCGAGACAATCCTAAGCGTGCGCGGTGGGAGGTAGACCATCTAGCCGAGGATGAGCAGGTCGTACCAGTCCCCTCTTCCTTAGAATCGGAAGAGTGAAACTGAGCTTCCAGTACCCCAGAGGCAGCGTGGATCCCTCGTATGGGGGATATTCCCCAGTTATACACCACTCGGGACTGAGTACCCCATCACCCTGGGCGACACACAGACACTGGGAAAAAGTTTACTTGAATAAAGACTCCCCATGTGCCTTCGTTCAACAATTTATTACTTTAATAAATCATTATTTGCCCAAGACTCACAAAAGCCTAGCCCAGACCCCAGGGTGCTCGATCATATCTGGAATCAGGTCTTAAACAGCAAATCTCTTCCATTATATTAACTGATCGCTACAGAATTATGTCATAGGTTTAGATTTGTACCTACTCTAAGTGATTCAACACATCTCATTTCCATATTGAAATCACTTCCCCTCCCATTTCACTTTGCATTTTTTTTCTAATTTAGACACCAGTTTGATTTATTATAATATTGACCATCAACTGGAGTTAGAAGCTATTGAATTCTTCCTGGGTCAGGATATAACTATTCCTAATGTCCAGATGGAATTCATTTTGTAGGATATCAAATTCATACTCCTGCAAAATGTCTTCTCTTTTGAGGGGGTAACGTTTCGGCAAATGAGGGGCTATGCAATGGGGATGAGATTCACCCCTAGTTATATCAATGTCTGTATGGGGCGTGCCAGGTCCCTGTTCATCAGGCTATCCCATATACCAATGGGTCACATCCTCCAGTACAGTAGATTCATCAATGACTTGTTTTTCATTTGGAGGGAGACAGAGGATGAGGTAACATAATTCGTCAGGGAGCTAAATACTAACACATAAAGGCTAGAATTTATAATCACTAGCTCAAAAACATACACTGAATTTTTAGATATGATAATCAAGAAAAGTGAAGATGTACTACTTAAACATGCAATCATTTAAAAAAAAAAGTTGATGTGAATAGCTATTTAGAATATTTCAGGAGCTTCCAAAATGGATAAGAAACATACCTTATTGTCAGTGTTGACGCATTCATAAGAAATGCACCAATGACACTGATTTTTTTGAATAATCACGAATTTTAAGTAAAAGATTCAAAGATAAAGGTTACCCTGGAAATATTGTCAAGGATGATTTTAATAGAACAAAGAACGTCAAACAATCAAATTATCTATCAATAATAGGTAACAACAGAAAAACCCATCAATGTAGAGAACAAGAAATTGTGACAGATAATGCACTAGGGTTGAAATGCTGTTTAGTCACCACCTTTAATAATTCCTACAATGTAATCAAGGGATTAATAAAAAAAAAATATTGGTTTAATGTGAGAAATGATCCGCAGCATTATCAGAGCAGACCTGGTCACGTTATGCCTTTCTCAAGCGTTGTGCTCATCTAGGAGCATGCCAGTCTGTTAAAGCCAATGATCACGGCAGCATTGGACTGAATCCGGTCATGATGTGCCCCTTTCCAGAATTGTGTCTACCTGAGAGCATATTAGTCTGTGCAAGCCAAGGTCCTTTACTTTACAATATATTTCTACTGTCATTTGGAACTGGATCTAGTGGTTCTGAAGACGGTCATGTATCCTGTCAACTGCTTTTCATGTCTTGAAATGAAAATATTGCATAGAGATTAATATATATATATATATATATATATATATATATATATATATATATATATACTGTATTTTTCGCTTTAGAAGACGCACCGGATTATAAGACGCACCCCAAATTTAGACATAGAAAAAGGTAAAAAAATAAAAATGGGGTTCGTCTTATACTCCGGTGTTCTCTTACCAGAGGGGGGCTGCAGTGCTGGTGAAGCGGGGTCACAGGAGGCAGAGGTTGTTTCCTCGCAGGCGTGGCGGGTCAGTGGCGGCGGGGTCCGTGGTGGCAGGAGCCACGAGGTCCGTGGTGGCAGGAGCCGCGGGGCCCCTGGTGGCAGGAGCCGCGGGGTCCATGGTGGCAGGAACCGTGGGGTCTGTAGTGGCAGGAGCCGTGGGGTCCGTGGTGGCATCAGCAGCGGCATCCGTGGTGGCAGAAGCAGCGGTGTTCATGGTGGCGGCAGCAGCAGCGGCGGGTGAGTCGTGCAGCAGGACGGTGCGGTGAGTGTCCCAGTGTCCGCACACGTGCTGACTCCCGGAGCGGCGAGTGCGCAGATGGAGCTCTCATCCAAGACATCATTTGAAGCTGGGACCGCGGACAAACTGGGTAACCTGCTGCACAGCCGCCCGCCGCACGCACAGTGGCAGCCAGCAGGCAGCCCACACACCCTGCGTGCAAGCGGCCGGGTACCTGTGGCTGCATGCGGGGGTCAGTCGGGTGCCTGTGTGAGGGTGACAGCCGGGTGCCTGTTGGTGTCGGCTGCCTCCCGCACACAGGCACCCGACTGCCGCCCGCACGCAGGCACAGGCACCCGACTGCTGCCTGCACGCAGCCACAGGTACCCGGCTGCCACCCGCACGCAAGCACAGGTACTCGGACACCCGATCGCCGCACAGACAGGACCCCCAGGTAAAGTTATACTCGGATTTTAAGACGCACTCTTCATTTTCCTCCCAAATTTTTGGGAATAAAAGTGCGTCTTATAATCTGAAAAATACGGTATATATATATATATATATATATATATATATATATATATATATATATATATATATAACCACAATAGCAATTTAAAAGAGACCATGAGAAGACCTATAAGAAAACACATATGAAGGATATGTTGGGCTTTATTACTGTACTATCTACTGTAGAGCACCTTATCAAAGAGTTACTGAATCTATAGCTTCAAATAAAATAAGTCCTTCCCTATTTTGCACATATAGGTGTATCCAAAATACAGTCAGAGGCAATGGCTGAATAAATTTCAGAGTATCTTGTTTTTTGAGAGTTAGTTTGGTACATTGTTATGTGAAGAGTAGAGATGAGCAAACTCGAACCCAGCCAATCAACAAGCTTCTCAGCTGTGGGCACTTCCGGACCTATACAGCCTGGTGCTTACTGCCCTAAAAGCCTGTGGCATACTGCCCTAATAAGCCTGGTGCATACTGTCCAAATACAGCCTCGTGCATACTGCTCTAATGCAGCCTGGTGCATACTGCCCTAATAAAGCCTGGTGCACACTGCTCTAATACAGCCTGGTGGTTACTGCTTTAACACTAGAACTACTGAGGTAGTCATTTTGACTACTTCGCACTATGTATTTCTCCTCTGTGACTACATTTTTCGGAATTCGGGCTTGAGACTCTGTGACATTTCCTCAAATAGGATGTTAAAAAAGATTTTGTGGCAATAAATAATTTAGGTGCAAAAATTGCGCATTTATTTCAACATTCACCTATAACTACTAAAGGTAGTGATTTTGACTACCTGCTATATTTTGCTGTCCTTTTGTCACTAAATGTTGCTGTAAGTTGCTGTAAAGATTTGTGCATATTTTTTTCACTGTATCTTATTTACCCTGATGTTCATATAGATGTAGTTCAATTCAGATGTCAACTTTTCACATTTTCATTGAGTTACCTGGTTGTATTACTGTGTAATGCTGATCTGAATAGAGCTTTTTTGTAAAACTGTAGGCTCTTATCTTATCTTATGCTAACGAAGGGAGGTGTTTTTCTCTGGTCCTAGCAGTAGACAGTAAGGGGTACTTCACACACAGCGAGATCGCTACTGAGATCGCTGCTGAGTCACGTTTTTTGTGACCTCATTAGCGATCTCTCTACATGTGACACTGAGCAGCAATCTGGCCCCTGCTGTGAGATTGCTGCTCGTTACACACAGTGCTGGTTCGTTTTTTTATTGTTGCTCTCCCGCTGATAAGCACACATCGCTGTGTGTGACAGCGAGAGAGCAACAATCCTGAATGTGAAGGGAGCAGGAGCCGGCATCTGACAGCCTGCGGTAAGCTGTAACCAAGGTAAACATCAGGTAACCAAGTTGGTTACCCGATATTTACCTTCGTTACCAGCCTCCACAGCTCTCACGCTGCCAGTGCCGGCTCCTGCTCCCTGCACACGCTAAGTTAAGCGGTGTGCGCTGGTAACTAAGGTAAACATCGGGTAACCATACCCGATGTTTACCTTAGTTACCAGTGTCCGCAGGTTCCAGACGCCGGCTCCGTGCAAGCGCAGCGTCGCTTGCACGTCGCTGCTGGCTGGGGGCTGGTCACTGGTGAGATCTGCCTGTTTGACAGCTCACCAGCGACCATGTAGCGACGCAGCAGGGATCCTGACCAGGTCAGATCGCTGGTCGGATCGCTGCTGCGTCGCTAAAGTGTGACGGTACCCTAAGTCTGGATACTAAATTACTTTAATTTCACTTGGAGAGACAAAGACAACAGATGCAGAGATAAGAGCTCTGAAAACTGTTACAGGTATATACAACATTTTATTGTCATATTATTCGATTATTTTAGGAAAGACTTTAGCTGTCTGTCAACTGATTCAACCCACCTACGTTTGAAGGTGGCCGAACATGTATTATTTCTTATAGTTTTCATTTCATTTCTATTTTTCAGCAGTGAACCAGTGAACTCTCAAGTGGAATTTCTCCAATTTACTAATATGGCTAGAAGACGTGTGGTAAAGCCTGAAGATATTCTGGCTATTTTGCAATCCATACCAGAGGATGAATCGGAATCCGAATGTCAGGATACTCAAATTGATACGGACAGTGATGAAGATTTCAATCCTCAAAACATTTCGAGTGAATCTGAAGACTCAGAAGAAACAAATCTGGAAGGTAAGTAGTTATTTGTATTTATTTGTTCTTCCACACACTGAGTTACTAAACAAAAATTCTAAATATTCATCAACTTTTTTGCCAGACGTTGCAAGCTCATCAACTGTGGATCAGGCTCATGCGTTGATGTTGCCTCGCGACCATCCTCCCGGTCGTGGACAGAAAAATTCTGCAAAACGTCCCAGATATGTATCCACAACAGAAGACGATGGCGGCGAAGGCGATGCAACCAACACCACAGAAGGCGAATCTCCAGGAATACTAGTTTAAGCTGATGGTATTCAATGGAAACCTCTTGATATTGGAGAAAACTTACCTGGTAGGCGGGAAAAACAAAACATTCTTAGAGAAGCACCCGGCCCTACAGGATACGCCAGAAGAAATATAATTAGTGATAGTCCTTTGAGTACATGGAGATTATTTTTTGATTCATTTATCTTGACTCACATAAAGAACTGTACTATTGCAGAAGCACGCTGGAACAATAATGAAGAGTTTACTCTTTCTGATGAGGAGCTAGATGCAATTCTAGCAACATTTACTCTGCTTGTTGTTCTTGAGTTGTTGTTTATATGTGTGCACTTTAATAATAAATTATTTTAAAACCTCTATTATTATTGTTTTACTTAGTTTACTTTTATTTCCTGTAGAAAAATATGAAAAAAAATCAGAAAAAAACATTCCAAAGCATTACTGTTGGATCTCACAATAATAATACATTAAAAAAAATATAATTATTAATAAATAACCACAAATGAAACTCTAAAAATAAACGAAAACACGTCAGTAGTCAAAATGACTACATTCAGTAGTTCTAGTAGGTGTCACGAGTCCAGTAGTCCTAGTGTTAACAACCTGGTGCATACTGCCCTAATACAGCCTGATGCAGTATGCCATTATACAGCTCGGTGCAGAATTCTCTAATAAAACCTGGTGCACATTGTCATAATAAAGCCTGGTGGAGACTACCCTAAAACAGCCTGGTGCAGACTGCCCTAATGCAGCCTGGTGCAGACTGCCCTAATACAGCCTGGTGCATACTGTCCTAATACAGTCAGGTGCATATTACCTTAATATAGCCTTCAGCATACTGCAATAATAGAACCAGATGCATAGCGCCCTAATACAGCCTGGTGCAGACTGACCTAATACAACCTGGTGCAGACTGCCCTAAAACAGCCTGGTGCAGACTGCCCTAAAACAGCCTGGTTCAGACTGCCTGACAGTTTGGTGCAGACTGCTCTAATACAGCCTGGTGCAGACTGCTGTAATACAGCCCTGTGCAGAGTGCCCTAAAACAGTCTGGTGCAGAATGTCCTAATTAGGGCTGAGCGGATTGGCAAAAAAAACTGGGACCGGCGGATCACTGCTCAATTAAAAAAAATCTCAATTCGCTCCGGAATCCGGTGCCCATATAAGTCAATGGGGACCAGAATCTTGAGATTAAAAATGTTTGTGGAGGGGATAGGGGGGTAGGAGCGCGTGCTGTATACTCACCGAAGCAGTGTCATGGCGGCAAACTCCTTCCGGGTAACGCTTTTCCCTTCCGGAGCAGACAATTCAATATTCACTACTTTGCCCGCCCACCGGCGCATGTAATTGGTTGCAGTTAGACGCTTCTCGCTGACTGCAACCAATTACAGGCGCCAGGCTGGCCGGTAGGCGGGGAAATCAGTACAAGTGTCTGCGGGTCAGTATCTTGGTAAAAAATAAATTAAAAAAACAATCGTCGCAGGGTCAACTTATTCTGATGACAGCACAGATACAGCCCCTGGCTGCAGCCCCCAGCCATCAGGCTTTATCTGTGCTGTGTATGCAGTGCCCAGAGTCACACATTCGAGGCTTTGCCGGGTGATGCCATGGCAAACTCGCACAAGTCCCTCGCAAGTGAGCTTCCGCCCTAAAAGAAACTGCATGTGGCTTTTTTTTTTTTATTATTATTATTATTATTATCATCATTATTTAAATAAACAATAAAAAAAATGAAATGCAGTCCCTCCCAATTATCATCCCCAGCCAAGATAAAGCCAGCTGGGGACTGGTTTTCTCAGCCCGCAGCTGCCCAGTATTGCCGCATCTATTAGATGTGACAATCCCGGTGCTACACCAGCTTTTCCCGTTGCCCTGGAGTGGTGGCAATTGGAGTAATGAGGGGTTAATAACAGTGCACAGCTACTACTAAACCCTAGGTTAGTAATGGCACAGGCGTCTATAAGATACCTGCATCATGCACCTGTACATGATTGTAAATAAACACAGACACCGAAAAAATCCTTTATTTGGAATAAAGTTCAAAACGCACCCTCCTTCACCACTTTATTAACCCCAAACACCCTACAGGTCCGGCATAATCCAGATGAGGTCCCACGACGACACATCCAGCTCTGCTACATCTCACAGCTATCGGCCATAGAGAACAACCGCCAGCTCTGAGTGTAGCCTATGACTGAGCCGCGATGAGCGATAACTGCAGGCAGACACTGTCACAGGCTGGGGGCACGTCTGCCTGCAACCAATCACAGAGGAGAGGATGGTCGGTGGGAGGGGAAAACACGGAAAGCTGCACAGTACAGGAAGTGAATGCGCAGTTTGCCGCCATGACACAGTCTCGGTAGGTATGAAATAGTGATGAGTGAGTACTAAAAAGCTCGGGTGCTCGAGGCTCGGGCCGAGCATCCCAAGATACTCGTGTACTCGGCACGAGCACCGAGCCCAATGTTATCCTATGGGAGACCCGAGTATTTTTATGAAATGACCCCCGGCAGCATGTAGAAACCCTAAAAATGTCACAAAAGTCTCAGAAGAGTGCTCAAATGACATGGCAACAGCATGGGGAAGACCCCTTGAAGCATTTATCACTCAAAAGTCACAGCTGTGAACAATTTTGTCCGCGTTTTACGCCATTTTTACGGACTCACCAGAAAACCTTCCAAAATGACACCAAAATGAATTTTCATGGCGGAAATGTTAAGGGCACATACCCAATAGTGAGATAGAGCTGGTGTATGTTACTTTTGGAGATTACATGAAAGATTTTACGTGAAAACATTGTGTGGCACTTCGATGTCCCTGAGAAGAGACGTACATGAAGGCCTCTTGAGTCTAATGTGCCCATTTTGAGGAAGTGGGTCTATTGTAGTATAGCCCTTTGGCAGGGCAGCCAAAAATTGGGAGGCTCCACATTGTCCCTGGATAGAGACGTGCATGAGGGCCTGTAACCCTGAAGTGCCCATTGTAAGGAAGTGGGTCTATTGTAGTATAGCCCTTTGGCAGGGCAGCCAAAAATTGGGAGGCTCCACGTTGTCCCTGGATAGAGACGTGCATGAGTGCCTGTAAACCTGAAGTGTCCATTGTCAGAAAGTGGGTCTATTGTAGTATAGCCCTTAGGCAGGGCAGCCAAAAATTGGGAGGCTCCACATTGTCCCTGGATAGAGACGTGCATGAGGGCCTGTAAACCTGAAGTGTCCATTGTCAGGAAGTGGGTCTATTGTGGTATAGCCCTTAGGCAGGGCAGCCAAAAATTGGGAGGCTCCACATTGTCCCTGGATAGAGACGTGCATGAGGGCCTGTAAACCAGAAGTGTCCATTGTCAGGAAGTGGGTCTATTGTAGTATAGCCCTTAGGCAGGGCAGCCAAAAATTGGGAGGCTCCACATTGTCCCTGGATAGAGACGTGCATGAGGGCCTGTAAACCAGAAGTGTCCATTGTCGGGAAGTGGGTCTATTGTAGTATAGCCCTTAGGCAGGGGAGCCAAAAATTGGGAGGCTCCACATTGTCCCTTGATAGAGACGTGCATGAGGGCCTCAAAACATTGTTCCCATTGCAAAGGAGCCGGTCTCCTGTCGTTGTAATGTCCATTCTGAAAGAATGGGCGAAAAAATTTACCACTGGGGGTATACCTGAAACAAAGGCCTAACTATTGTAACGGTCATCATGGTGGCGCATGAGGAGAAGGAGGAGCAGTCCAGCGATTATCCAAAGTCCAGAAGAAGTGTGTACCCATGGGTGAGTGGAGGTACATGGCAAATTCCCGTTACAAACTTTAAATTCCGCTCTCATTTGCTGGTGGTGTGGTGAAGTCTGGCCCAATCCAACCCTTGTTCATCTTGATCAGAGTCAGCCTGTCAGCATTTTCAGTTGACAGGCGGGTGCGTTTATCTGTAATGATTCCACCTGCGGCACTAAAAACACGCTCTGACAAAACGCTAGCGGCAGGGCAGGCCAGGACTTCCAAGGCGTAGAGAGCCAATTCATGCCACGTGTCCACCTTGGATACCCAATAATTGTAAGGCACAGAGGAATGTCGGAGTACAGTTGTTCGATCTGCAAGGTACTCCTTGAGCATCTGGGCAAACTTAGGATTTCTTGTGGCACTACCCTGCCCCTCATGGGCTGTGATACGTGAGGGGCTGAGAAAACTGTCCCACATCTTAAAGACTGTTCCCCTACCTCTGGCGGATTGGACTTGTGCCCCTCTCGGCTGTACGCCTTGGTTGTCCACTGATTCCTGACCTATGCCGCTAGCGTTTTGTGAGGGGAATGCTTTGCCTACTTCCGTGACTATGGCCTTCCGGAACTGCTGCATTTTGGCTGACCTCTCCGCCTCGGGAATAAGAGACATAAAGTTCTCCTTGTAGCGTGGGTCTAACAGTCTTACCAACCAATAATGATTGTCGGCCAAGATGTTCTTAACGCGAGGGTCACGAGACAGGCAGCTTACCATAAAGTCAGCCATGTGCGCCAGACTCTTAACAGCCAGTACTTCAGTATCCTGACCAACACGATCACTGAACATGCTGTCCTCCTCCTCCTCCTCCTCCTCATCTACCCTGTCCTCTGGCCAGCCACGCTGAACCAAGGATATGACTGGTGTGCATGTCATATCCTCAATTTGGCCGGAGAGTTGCTCCATGTCTTCATCCTCCTCCTCGTCATAGTCCTCCACTGCACGTTGTGATGAGACGAGGCTGGGCTGTGTGTTATCACCCCCACCCACTACTGTTTCTTGCTCCAACTCATCGCACTCCGCCTGCAATGCATCATGTTTGTTTTTGATCAGAGACCGTTTTAGAAGGCAGAGAAGCGGTATGGTGATGCTAATAATGGCGTCATCACCACTCACCATCTTGGTGGAGTCCTCAAAGTTTTGGAGGATGGTACATAGGTCGGACATCCATCTCCACTCCTCAGGTGTTATGTGTGGAGTTTGACCCATTTCCCGACGGCTTAGGTGATGCAGGTACTCAACAACTGCCCTCTTCTGCTCACATATCCTGACCAACATGTGCAGAGTTGAATTCCAATGCGTGGGGACATCACACACCAGTCTGTGAGCCGGAAGATGCAAACGGCGCTGAAAGCCGGCAAGGCCGGCTGAAGCAGTAGGTGACTTTCGAAAATGTGCAGACAGGCGGCGAACTTTTACCAGCAGATCAGACAGCTCTGGGTATGACTTTAGAAACCGCTGAACCACGAGGTT
Organism: Anomaloglossus baeobatrachus; assembly: GCF_048569485.1. Classification (NCBI taxonomy): domain Eukaryota; kingdom Metazoa; phylum Chordata; class Amphibia; order Anura; family Aromobatidae; genus Anomaloglossus; species Anomaloglossus baeobatrachus. The sequence goes on along the minus strand of NC_134358.1, from coordinate 262,370,646 downwards.
GAGCACATGGGCCACGCATGGAACATGTGTCAGCTGGCCTCGTCTCAAAGCCGCCACCAGGTTCCGGCCATTGTCACACACGACCTTTCCTGGCTTTAGGTTCAGAGGTGTGAGCCAGTGATCTGCCTGCTGTTTCAGAGCTGTCCACACCTCTTCTGCATTGTGGGGTTTGTCACCTATGCAGATTAGCTTCAACACAGCCTGTTGCCACTTCGCCGAGTCAGTGCTGCAGTGCTTCCAGCTTGGGACTGGTGTGGAGGGTAAAGTGGATGAGGATGCGCAGGAGAAGGAGGAGGCTGAAGAGCATGACATTCCGGAGCTGTAGAGTGTGTGTGAAACCCTGACTGAGGTAGGGCCTGCAAACCTTGGTGTGGGAAGGACGTGTTCCGTCCCTCGCTCAGACTGGGTCCCAGCTTCCACAATATTAACCCAGTGTGCCGTCAACGAGATGTAGCGGCCTTGCCCACAAGCACTTGTCCACGTGTCTGTGGTTAGGTGGACTTTGGGTGAAACAGCGTTGTTCAGGGCACGTGTGATGTTTTGTGACATGTGGTTATGCAATGCGGGGACGGCACACCGGGAGAAATAGTGGCGGCTGGGGACCGAGTAACGTGGGACAGCTGCCGCCATCAGGTCGCGGAATGCTTCTGTCTCCACCAGCCTAAAAGGCAACATTTCCAGTGCAAGCAGTCGCAAAATGTTAGCATTTAGAACTGTGGCATGTGGGGCGTTGGCAGTGTATTTGCGCCTGCGTTCAAAGGTTTGCTGAATGGATAACTGAACGCTGCGCTGGGACAAGGACGTGCTTGATGATGGTGTTATTTCTGCGTAGGCAACTGCAGGTGCAGGACCGGAGGAGGCTTGTTCGCAGGCAGCATGGACAGGGGATTGGCTCGCATGCACAACAAGCGAAGACGTAGCAGTGACATCAGCAAGCACTGCTCCTCGACTCTGTTGTACTTCCCACAAAGTCGGGTGCTTGGCTGACATGTGCCTGATCATGCTGGTGGTGGTCAGGCTGCTAGTTTTGGAACCCCTGCTGATGCTGGCACGGCAGGTGTTGCAAATGGCCTTTTTAGAATCATCTGGAGCCAACTTAAAAAACTGCCAGACTCGGGAAGACCTAACATTTGTACAGGCACCTTGTGTCGTGTTGTTGTTCTGGGGAACGGTTGCCTGACTTCTGCCTGGAGCCACCACCCTGCTTCTTACTGCCTGTTGGGATGCTACGCCTCCCTCCCCCTGTGCACTGCTGTCCTCGCTCTGCATATCCTCCTGCCAGGTTGGGTCAGTAACTGGATCATCCACCACGTCGTCTTCCTCTTCCGCACCCTGCTCCTCCTCCTGACTTCCTGACAATTGTGTCTCATCATCGTCCACCCCTTGTTGAGACACGTTGCCAACTTCGTGAGAACGTGGCTGCTCAAATATTTGGGCATCTGTACATACGATCTCCTCATGACCCACTTCAACATGAGCTGGCGAGAGGCCAGAATGTGCGAATGGAAACGTGAACAGCTCTTCCGAGTGTCCAAGTGTGGGATCAGTAATGTCCTAGGACGTGTACTCAGCCTTGTGGTAGGAAGGAGGATCAGGTTCTGAAATGTGCGGTGCAGTATCATGGCTACTGACACTTGACCGTGTGGAAGACAGAGTGTTTGTGGTGGTGCCAATCTGACTGGAAGCATTATCCGCTATCCAACTAACAACCTGTTGACACTGGTCTTGGTTCAAGAGCGGTGTACTGCTGCGGTCCCCAAGAATTTAGGACAGGACGTGCGAGCGACTAGATGTGGCCCTTTGTTGTGGCGAAATTAGAGCTTGCCCACGACCTCGGCCTCTGCCTGCACCACCATCACGTCCACTTCCTTGTTTGTTGCCAACGCCCTTGCGCATTTTGCAATGCTGTGCTGACGTGTATTCACCAGACTTGTGCGTTATATCCAAGTTTGTGCAAAACGCACACAAGTGCACATGTACGCTGCCACCGACAGGCACACACATGCGGTTTTTAAATGCAAGCACGGACGCACTAAGAACCTAACAGGTTTTTAGGAGCGACAATTACTGAGAAGTCTGACACTATCAGACACTGCTGACTGACGTGTATTATTCACTAGACTTGTGCGTTATATAATAGTTTGTGCAAAACGTGCACCTGTACGCTGCCACCGACAGGCACACACGTGCGGTTTTTAAATGCAAGCACGGACGCACTAAGAACCTAACAGGTTTTTAGGAGCGACAATTACTGAGAAGTCTGACACTATCAGACACTGCTGACTGACGTGTATTATTCACTAGACTTGTGCGTTATATAATAGTTTGTGCAAAACGTGCACCTGTACGCTGCCACCGACAGGCACACACGTGCGGTTTTTAAATGCAAGCACGGACGCACTAAGAACCTAACAGGTTTTTAGGAGCGACAATTGCTGAGAAGTCTGACACTATCAGACACTGCTGACTGACGTGTATTATACACTAGACTTGTGCGTTATATAATAGTTTGTGCAAAACGTGCACCTGTACGCTGCCACCGACAGGCACACACGTGCGGTTTTTAAATGCAAGCACGGACGCACTAAGAACCTAACAGGTTTTTAGGAGCGACAATTGCTGAGAAGTCTGACACTATCAGGACTGTTTTAGACTGTGTACACCAGCCCCAGATATGATGAAGGCTGATATACGGTCACCACTAGGAATGGCTATATACCCTGCCTGCCTGCCTGCCTGCCTGTATACTGCTACAATAGTCCTGACAAGGACTCTTCTGGTCACTAGCCTGTATGCCGACCTGGCTATACCCTGCCTGTATACAGCAACAATAGTCCTGAGAAGGACTCTGCTACTGTACTCCGACCTGGCTATACCCTGCCTGCCTGTATACAACTACAATAGTCCTGAGAAGGACTTCTGGTCACACTGTTTGCAGCCCTGCTACGGAAATAACTATAAAGGGCCGCAAACCTTTCCCTGAAGCAGCAACACTCTCCCTGCACTGACTGTCTGGATGGCTGTGTGCAGAGCACAGCGCGCCCGCCGGTATAAAGGCTCGGTCACGCTGTGCAGGCCGGCCAATCACTGCAATTCCACAACTAACAGGGCTGTGGCATTGCAGTGGTCTGCCAGCCAATCCCTGCATGAGGGCTGGCTCTCAAAAGAGCGCCAACATGCAGGAATGAAGACCACGAGTACAGCACGAGTATCGCAAGATTACTCGGTCCCCGCCGAGTAGCCCGAGTACAGTGATACTCGTGCGAGTACCGAGTAGTAACAAGCATACTCGCTCATCACTAGTATGAAACTCTTGCTTATTTCTTGTTTTGTTTATTCTTCCTTTAATTCTGGAATCCGGATCATGCATCCTAAATCCCATGCCTGGGTCCAGCACCCGGGCATCTTTGAAACCGCGAGGATTTGGACTTTTACAGTCCAGATCCACTCAGCCCTAGTCCTAATTTAGCCTGGTGAATACCGCCAGAATACAGTCCAGTTCAGACTACCCTAATACGGCCTGGTGAAGACTGCACTAATAATGCTTGGTGCAGACTTCCCTAATAAATGCCTAGTGCATACTGCCCTAACAAGCTTTGAAGGGGCACTCTTAAACTGTTCCTCCATTTGGGAACTCTTCCAAGAATTGCAGTGGACCACCAGCTTGACACCAAATCCAACTATGAGCTTTTTAACGGCAGCAGCTGTAGTGTACGCTACTGGAGCTGAAATTTTCGCTTGTGGAGGAACTGTGAAAACAGGCAGTATAAAAATGTGCTGGGCTCACTTTCTCTATGTAAGCCTGGTAATGATCAGCTAAGTTCTTTTCTAAAATGCTTTTCAAATAACATATGATGCTGTTGAATAAGATTGTGGTGCTGTATGATGAAAGGAGGATGTGTTTAATAATAGGAGCGGGTGGGGATAGGCCAGAGGAGTGGTGCACTTTTTTTTCTTAACTTTATTTATTCCTGTAGCCAATCATGTTGCAGAAAACATCCACAAGATTCAGACACAAGGGCCTGTGCAATTGGCTGCCTAATTTACATGTCCCTGTGCATATAAAATGCGGACAATTTTTGTGTTTGTTAAAGCTTAGGGAAGATGCTGTCACTGCTGCTGCTAGACAGTTAGCTTAGCTAGGGATTTAATCATAGGTAGTTGAGATATATAGGAGAGCAATAGTGTGGAATAGAGACGTGCAGTGTAGGGAAAGGTGTATGCCACAAATCGGCATTTCATGATATAAATAGGGATTGCTACTTGTGAGTGCCTGCTAAAGAGTTGCCAGTGAACGATCTAAATAGGTATTGGTACTTTTTAGAGCCTGCTACAAATTTGCTATTGAGCGATCTAAATAGGTATTGCAACTTTTTAGAGCCTGCTAAAACATTTCCAGTGACCCATCCCAATAGATATTGCTACATTTTAGTGCCTGCTAAAAATTTGCTAGTAAACCATTTCAATAGGTATTGCTACCTTTTAGTGCCTGCCAAAAATTTGCCAGTGAACCGTTTAACTAGGTATTGCTACTTCTGTAGACCATCCCAATATTGCCATCTCAGTCAAGAAATACAGAATTTTACTTTTGAGTCAGTTGTCTGGCAGCTGTGGGCCTAAGGTTGTGAAACATCTATTTCAAAAGGGGAAGAGTACATAAAAAATAATTGTTAAATCATGAGGTCATGGCGGAAGGGGGAATTGGCAGGGTGTTTGAGTTGTACAAGGGGGCTGTTCTAATGTTAGTCAAAGCTCTACTGAGCAAACATCAGCTCGTCCTAACCCAAGACAACTGAGAACAACTTCTATTACTGCATGGGCTACTCCACACCATTTCTTTGGCAGCTGCACATCATTTCAAGTTGTAAATGATGGCCAGAAACAGCATGTGCTAGAGTGGATGGCAAGTGCTGAATCAAGTGGCCTCTCCTCTTCCTGCCACTCAAAATCACACATGGTTCATTCCTCAGAGGTGCCACCCCAATTACAATTGTTACCCTCCACGTCACAACTCTTCAACTGCCAAACTGACTGTGGGGAATTGCACATGGGCGAGTCTACAGAGCTGTTCGCACATTCTATGCCATGGGAATCAACGGTTTGCTCCAAAGATTCACAGACTGAAGAGGAGGAAAGCATCTGAATCGATGCCCAAAATCTTTGTCAGTTGTATCCGGGCTGGGACAAAATCAGGTTCGATCAGGATCCAGATCCTCATCAACAGACGTTAACCCCTGGGGGTGGAGGTGATGATGTTGAGACTCAGATACCTAAGGTGCACGCGATGAAGTTGTATATCCCACTTGATGCGAACCCAGGGGCACGCAGCTGAGTAGCTCAGCAGAGGAGATGGAGGAGGAAGTCGAGGTGCTTCCCGCACAGACATGGAGTGATGCACCCAGGACAACCACTGCATCCTCAGCCACAACTCTGGCTGTGTCTAGTAGTGGTGGCAAGTCTACATTTCACATGGATGTGAAGTGTTGCCTAGCCTGGGCTTTTATTGCAACCAAAATGGATGACCAATCTCACGGTCTCTGCAAACTTTGTAAAAAAATAACTCGGTAGAGGCAGAAATACAATTAATTTGTCTACTACATGCATGAACCATCACATGACCAACCAACATGCATTATTCTGGGAATCTTACTGCACTAAAATGTGTAGCGCCCCTGATGCCATCAGGAACTACAAGATACTGCATACTGTCAAAGATGCAGGGCCTACCCCCAGGAACCCAGAAGACCAGTGCCAGTAACACCAAAACACATATATAATCCCTGTTTTCCCTTCCACAAGGACTGGTGACAGACTAGGGTTGGACCCAATGGATGGCCACCTAGGGATGGAGCCGATCCAGTCGGCCCTGTGTCAGGCAAACCTGATAAAATCTGCACAGTGAGGGGACTATCCAGGACCTCACTGACTGTAAAGTCCGGGGGCACCAGCAGAGACAAGAGAGAACCAGAATGGAACACCGACCCTACAGTGTTCAAACTGCCCACCGTATGGACTAAAGACTAGAGATGAGCGAACCGGCCGTGGTTCGGCTCGAGTTCGGTTCGTCGAACGGAGGTCTCGTTCGAGTTCGATTCGGCGAATGTTCGACGAACCACTCGAAACCGCATAGGAAACAATGGCAGGCAATCACAAACACCTAAAAACACCTAGAAAACACCCTCAAAGGTGTCCAAAAGGTGACAAACAACTCACAACACAACACAAACACATGGGAAAGTGACAAGGACATATACTCATGCGAAAACAAAACAGCTGGACAAGGAAAAAGAGGAGGAGACACAGATATAGGTATGGCACGCCCTTCTAAAATCATGTAAAACACCGCAAGGTGAATCCAAGCGGAGTTCTCCCTTTTTTCCAAAAATTGGGCCACACACACCCACCCCTTCAGTGGCAGCACTTGTGCCCCAGTTGTACACTTCACAGCTAGATTTGCATCAAGCACATTCAAAAATACGCCATCCTTAACCGTCCCCAGGAGGACACCAGGGTAGGTAGCAAAGTCTTTGCTGATCCCAGATCTGTTCATCTTGGCTCCTTTTAAAGAACACAGTAAGGGTTACTCCAAGCGGAGTCTCCCTTTTTTTTCCAAAAATTGGGCCACACAGACACCCACCCCTTCAGTGGCAGCACTTGTGCCCCAGTTGTACACTTCACAGCTAGATTTGCATCAAGCACAATAAAAAATACGCCATACCTAACTGTTCCCAGGATGACCCCGGGGTAGGTAGCTAAGTCTTTCCTGATCCCAGCTCTGTTCATCTTGGCTCCTTTTAAAAAACACAGCAAGCAAGGGTTACTCCAAGCGGAGTCTCCCTCTTTTTCAAAAAATTGGGCCACACAGACACTCACCCCTTCAGTGGCAGCACTTGTGCCCTAGTTGCAAACAGGATGTTTTGATTTGCATCAAGCACATTCCAAATCCACAAGCATTTACTCTCCTCAGGATGACACAGGGGTAGTAAATTCCTTGTGGATCCATGACTTGTTCATTTTGATGAATGTTAGTCTGTCCACATTGTCACTGGACAGACGCGTGCGCTTATCTGTCAGCACACACCCAGCAGCACTGAAGACACATTCAGAGACAACGCTGGCAGCTGGACACGACAAAATCTCCAAGGCGTAAGTGGAGAGCTCTGGCCATTTTTCAAGATTTGAAGCCCAAAATGAGCAAGGCTCCATTTGCAAAGTCATGGCATCGATGTTCATTTGGAGATACTCCTGTATCATCCTCTCCAGCCGTTGACTATGTGTCAGACTTGTTGTCTCTGGTGGCCTTGCAAAGGAGGGTCTAAAAAAATTATGAAAAGATTCAATAAAATTGCTGTTACCAGCACCAGTTACAATGCTACTGGTACGGGTAGACTGTTGAAGATGACGAGACCGTCCCATGTTTGTCAAGTTACAACTGGGAGATTCACTCCCTGCACCTGCACGGTTGTTTGGTGGAAAAGCCGAGCAAAGATCGAGAAACAGCTTCTGCTGATACTCCTGCATACGTGCGTCCCTTTCTATGGAAGGAATTATGTCACAAAATTTGGACTTGTACCGGGGATCTAATAGTGTGGCAAGCCAGTAGTCATCATCACTTCTAATTCTGACAATACGAGGGTCATGTTGGAGGTAGTGCAGCAAGAAGGCACTCATGTGTCTTGCGCAGCCATGCGGACCAAGTCCACGCTGTGTTTGTGGCATAGAGGTGCTAACCGTTCTTTCTTCCTCTGACATCTCCCCCCAACCTCTTTCAACTGAAATTTGACCAAGGTCTCCCTCATCCGCTGAGTTTTCCATGTCCATGGACAGTTCGTCCTTCATTTCTTCATGTTCTCCTGCACCTTCCTCAACATTTTGCCTGCTACCATGCGCCCTTGTTGATCCCTGTCCCCCATGGTCCCATGCCTGCCGCGTTGGTGATGATGAATGTCTGGACCTGGGTGATGTTGTTGTCTCTTGCGCATATGAATCCTCCTGTAGTTCCTCCCCTTCCTGTTGTCCCACCCCCTGACTCCGAATAGTGTTTAGCGTGGGCTCCAGCATGTAAATTACTTGAATTGTCATGCTGATAATGGCATTGTCAGCGCTAAACATATTCGTCGCCATGTCGAAACTGTGCAGAAGGGTGCATAGGTCCTTGATCTGAGACCACTCCATCAGGGTGATCTGCCCCACCTCTGCATCTCGTTGGCCCAGGCTATACGTCATGACGTATTGCATCAGGGCTCGGCGGTGCAGCCACAATCGTTGTAACATGTGGAGAGTCGAATTCCAGCGTGTCGCCACATCGCATTTCAGGCGATGAACCGGCAGGCCGAAAGACTTCTGGAGCGATGCAAGTCGCTCAGCAGCGGTGGTTGAACGGCGGAAGTGAGCAGACAGTTTTCGTGCCCTGTTCAAAAGACCATCTAGGCCAGGATAGTGTGTTAAAAATTGCTGGACAACAAGGTTCAACATGTGAGCTATACAAGGCACGTGTGTCACCTTGCCCAGGCGAAGGGCCACACCCAGGTTTGCAGCATTGTCGCACACGGCCTTACCAGGCTGCAGGTTGAGTGGAAACAACCATTTATTAAACTCAGTCTCCAGAGCTGCCCACAACTTAGCCGCTGTGTGACTCTTATTTCCAAGACATTTCAAGCTAAAGACCGCATGATGCCGTTGCGCTCTGCTGCCAGCATAGTAATGAGGGGTGCGTGATTCCTTCTGTGCAGTGAGAACGCTGGTGGCCTGACCAGGCAGGCTTGGGGCGGAGGTGGAGGACCCAGATGAGGTGGAGGAGGCAGAAGCAGTGGCAGAACTTGGACAGACAGAGGATTGACACACAAGTCGTGGGGACGGCAAGACTTGTGCAGCAGACCCTTCACCATCTATCACCATAGTTACCCAGTGCCCAGTCAGCAACATGTAACGTCCCTGTCCATGCTTACTGGTCCAAGTATCGGTGGTGAAATGCACCCGTTCACACACAGAGTTTCTCAAGGAAGTGGTGATGTTGTGTGCGACATGCTGGTGTAGCACGGGCACACCTTTCTTAGAGAAGTAGTGGCGACTAGGCATCTGGTACTGGGGCACAGCGACAGACATAAGGTCTCTAAAATCCTGTGTGTCCACCAGGCGGAAAGGCAGCATTTCGGTAGCCAAGAGCTTACAGAGGGATAAAGTCAACCTCTTTGCTTTGTCATGGGTCGCAGGAAATGGCCTTTTATTTGTCCACATCTGAGGGACAGAGATCTGGCTGCTGTGTGTAGACGGTGTTGAGTAGGGTGTCCCTGGAAAAATGCAGGTTTGTGAGGAAAGTGCAGGCGTAGACATGATGTTGCCTTCATCCAATGTTGGTGCAATCGATGTCTGAGAGAGCTGTACACACGCACTTGTGGGGAAACAAGTGCGTGTGTACAGCTCTCTCAGACATCGATAGCACCAACGTTGGATGAAGGCAACATCATGTCTACACCTGCACTTTCCTCACAAACCTGCATTTTTCCTGCATTGCATTCCAAACCAACTGATGACCTACCAAGCAAACTGCCTGTTGCGGTTACAGTGGTGGAATTTGTGCGTGGAAAGCCAGGTGTGACAGCTGTCCCTACAGTCCTAGAAGATGAAGAGCGCGCGGATGCACTGGAAGGGGTAGGCGGTGGATGGTTCTCTCCGCTAGGCCGCATTGCAGCACGGTGAGCTTCCCACTGGGACATATGATATTTATTCATGTGACGATTCATGGAAGAAGTTTTCAAACTGCTGAGGTTTTGCCTCTACTAACAGAATCACGACAAATTTTACAGATCACATAATTTGGGCGATCATTTGCTATGTCAAAAAAGGACCAGGCTAGGCAAGGCTTAGAGGGCATGCGACCTGCTGATCCACCCCGACTAGTGCTCAGAGGCAGAGTGGTGGCTGAGGATGCAGTTGTAGACGTGCTACCAGTGCTCCGACTCTGTCCAGGAAGGCACAAGGTAACTTTGTCGTCGGTTGCATCCTCCTCCACCGCCTCTGTTGACCTCCTCGAGTGCCTGACTGTGGGTTGACAGTAGGTGGGATCTAGAACTTCCTCATCAATTGTTGTGTTTGCACTCCCCTCACCCTCAGACCGAGCCTCTTCTTGCCCTGACCGAATATTTAAGTTGTCATCTCAATCTGGTATCTGCGTCTCATCGTCATCAGTATGTTCCTCATTGTCCATAACAACAGGTGTTACAGTTTGTGAAAAAGGGTCAACATTATGCTCAGAAACTTGGTCCTCATGGCCTGAATCAGAGTCACAAAGGTTCTGGGCATCACTGCAGACCATTTCCTGGTCTGTACTCACTGTAGCTTGGGAGCAGACTTCTGATTCCCAGGCTATAGTGTGACTGAACAGCTCTGCAGACTCAGCCATCTCAGTTCCACCATACTGTGCAGGGCGGATGGAGACTTCAGAGCTGGGAGAAAGCATTGGGCTGACAACTCAGAGGACTGGTGTTTTTTGGATGCGGTAGTTGAGGTGGCGGAGAGGGCACTTGTTGGACCACTTGAGAGCCATTCAAGCATTTTACTTTTTTGGCCATCATCTACCTTTGTTCCAGTTGTTCGTGTCCATAAAAAAGGGAGCACATCGGATTGTCCACGGTAAGTAGTAGACATCTTACTTTTGCTGGAAGATGGTCTATCTTCAGCAGATGTTAATGGAGCTTTGCCACCTTCCCCACGGACAAACTATTTTTTTCCTTTTCCAACACGCCTCTTCCACTTTCCACCAGCATCTGTCATTTTGCCACTCATTTTGATTGCGACAAGATTGTGCACTTAAAATGTGGTAGTAAAAATTGAGAGGTAGTGTAGATTTCAGCGGTGGTCTAGCTTTATTAACAGCAGAATAAACAATAATAATTATCCCTGACAATGCAACTATGGCCCTTAAGCTGGCAGCATAGTTTGCTAGTATAATGGCTTAGTAACAATGAGTTTCAGTGTGCAATGCAGAGGTGCTGCAAATATCTTTGCACTAGTGGGACACTAATGGAAGTCCAACAGCCACTTTTAGGATGCCACTAAGTTTACTCAGTGTTTGGTATTATAATGGCTTTGTAACAATTAGCTTGAGTGTGCAATGCAGAGGTGCTGCAAATATCTTTGCACTAGTGGGACAATAACGAAGTCCAACAGCCACTTTTAGGATGCCACTAAGTTTCCTCAGTGTTTGCTAGTATAATGGCTTAGTAACAATGAGTTTGAGTGTGCAATGCAGAGGTGCTGCAAATATCTTTGCACTAGTGGGACAATAATGAAGTCCAACAGCCACTTTTAGGATGCCACTAAGTTTACTCAGTGTTTGCTAGTATAATGGCTTAGTAACAATGAGTTTGAGTGTGCAATGCAGTGGTGCTGCAAATAGCTTTGCACCAGTGGGACACTAATGGAAGTCCAACAGCCACTTTTAGGATGCCACTAAGTTTACTCAGTGTTTGGTATTATAATGGCTTTGTAACAATGAGCTTGAGTATGCAATGCAGAGGTGCTGCAAATATCTTTGCACTAGTGGGACAATAATGAAGTCCAACAGCCACTTTTAGGATGCCACTAAGTTTCCTCAGTGTTTGCTAGTATAATGGCTTAGTAACAATGGGTTTGAGTGTGCAATGCAGAGGTGCTGCACATAGCTTTGCACCAGTGGGACACTAATGGAAGTCCAACAGCCACTTTTAGGATGCCACTAAGTTTACTCAGTGTTTGGTATTATAATGGCTTTGTAACAATGAGCTTGAGTATGCAATGCAGAGGTGCTGCAAATATCTTTGCACTAGTGGGACAATAATGAAGTCCAACAGCCACTTTTAGGATGCCACTAAGCTTCCTCAGTGTTTGCTAGTATAGTGGCTTAGTAACAATGGGTTTGAGTGTGCAATGCAGAGGTGCTGCACATAGCTTTGCACCAGTGGGACACTAATGGAAGTCCAACAGCCACTTTTAGGATGCCACTAAGTTTACTCAGTGTTTGGTATTATAATGGCTTTGTAACAATGAGCTTGAGTATGCAATGCAGAGGTGCTGCAAATATCTTTGCACTAGTGGGACAATAATGAAGTCCAACAGCCACTTTTAGGATGCCACTAAGTTTCCTCAGTGTTTGCTAGTATAATGGCTTAGTAACAATGGGTTTGAGTGTGCAATGCAGAGGTGCTGCACATAGCTTTGCACTAGTGGGACACTAATGGAAGTCCAACAGCCACTTTTAGGATGCCACTAAGTTTACTCAGTGTTTGGTATTATAATGGCTTTGTAACAATGAGCTTGAGTATGCAATGCAGAGGTGCTGCAAATATCTTTGCACTAGTGGGACAATAATGAAGTCCAACAGCCACTTTTAGGATGCCACTAAGTTTCCTCAGTGTTTGCTAGTATATTGGCTAAGTAACAATGAGTTTGAGTATGCAATGCAGAGGTTCTGCAAATATCTTTGCACTAGTTGGACAATAATGAAGTCCAACAGCCACTTTTAGGATGCCACTAAGTTTCCTCAGTGTTTGCTAGTATAATGGCTTAGTAACAATGAGTTTGAGTGTGCAATGCAGAGGTGGTGCACATAGATTTGCACCAGTGGGACACTAATGTAAGTCCAACAGCCACTTTTAGGATGCCACTAAGTTTACTCAGTGTTTGCTAGTATAATGGCTTAGTAAGAATGAGTTTGAGTGTGCAATGCAGTGGTGCTGCAAATAGCTTTGCACCAGTGGGACAATAATGGAAGTCCAACAGCCACTTTTAGGATGCCACTAAGTTTACTCAGTGTTTGGTATTATAATGGCTTTGTAACAATGAGCTTGAGTGTGCAATGCAGAGGTGCTGCAAATATCTTTGCACTAGTGGGACAATAATGAAGTCCAACAGCCACTTTTAGGATGCCACTAAGTTTCTTCAGTGTTTGCTAGTATAATGGCTTAGTAACAATGAGTTTGAGTGTGCAATGCAGAGGTGCTGCAAATATCTTTGCACTAGTGGGACAATAATGAAGTCCAACAGCCACTTTTAGGATGCCACTAAGTTTCCTCAGTGTTTGCTAGTATAATGGCTTAGTAACAATGAGTTTGAGTGTGCAATGCAGAGGTGCTGCACATAGATTTGCACCAGTGGGACACTAGTGGAAGTCCAACAGCCACTATTAGGATGCCACTAAGTTTACTCAGTGTTTGCTAGTATAATAGCTTAGTAACAATCAGTTTGAGTGTGCAATGCAGTGGTGCTGCAAATAGCTTTGCACCAGTGGGACACTAATGGAAGTCCAACAGCCACTTTTAGGATGCCACTAAGTTTACTCAGTGTTTGCTAGTATAATGGCTTAGTAACAATGAGTTTGAATGTGCAATGCAGAGGTGCTGCACATAGATTTGCACCAGTGGGACACTAATGGAAGTCCAACAGCCACTTTTAGGATGACACTAAGTTTACTCAGTGTTTGCTAGTATAATAGCTTAGTAACAATGAGTTTGAGTGTGCAATGCAGAGGTGCTGCACATAGATTTGCACCAGTGGGACACTAATGGAAGTCCAACAGCCACTTTTAGGATGCCACTAAGTTTACCCAGTGTTTGCTAGTATAATAGCTTAGTAACAATGAGTTTGAATGTGCAATGCAGTGGTGCTGCAAATAGCTTTGCACCAGTGGGACACTAATGGAAGTCCAACAGCCACTTTTAGAATGCCACTAAGTTTACTCAGTGTTTGCTAGTATAAAAGCTTAGTAACAATGAGTTTGAATGTGCAATGCAGAGGTGCTGCACATAGATTTGCACCAGTGGGACACTAATGGAAGTCCAACAGCCACTTTTAGGATGCCACTAAGTTTCCTCAGTGTTTGCTAGTATAATGGCTTAGTAACAATGAGTTTGAGTGTGCAAAGGGCAGGAGGGTACAGTGGCAGGGTTGTGGGTCTGGGTAGAGGAAAGGAAGCCTCCCTTTCTATCCCTCCTAATGGGGAAATGCAGTGAGGAAATCCCTGACCTTAGCTACACAGACGCTGTCATCTTGTGTAGCTGTTAAAATCTGTTTTCACGGACCTGACTGTCACCTATGGCTCTGACCCTGCCGGTATTAGCCCTTACAAGGACTAATAGAAACTTCTATCCCTATTCTGTATAGCGCTGTGTATAGAGCATACACAGCAGTATCGGAGACAGGAGCTACGCCAGCGGTGACTGTCACCCAGACGCAGAAGGCAGATAATGGCGTGGTGGAGAAAAATGTCCGTTTTTATAATGCAGGGACATGTGACATGGACATCCTATCACACATGCCGTTGCTTCTCTGGCTAAAAGTCCACTTAGCTGTGTGTGTGTCTGGGATTGGCTGACATGCTGGCCCGCCCCACTACACGCGCACGCTTAGGGAAGGAAGACAAGGGAAAAAAAAAAAATGGCGATCGCCATTATCCAAACAGCAGTGATCTGAATGTGCTGTTCCCGCACACTATACGCTGAAATTTCATAATAGTGTGAGTCACAGAGTGACTTACATTATTACAGCGGAAAGCCAGCTAGTAATTAGCTTGTCTTTTTGCTGCTAGAACCGTTCTCGAACGTATCTAGAACTATCGAGCTTTAGCAAAATGCTCGAGTTCTAGTTCGATTTAGAACAGCTGGAGAACCACGAACCGCGAACCGCGCTCAACTCTACTAAAGACTGAAAGACCACCAGGAGGGGACCCCCAGATGCTCCAAGCCACGGAGACCCACCAACTAAAGACAGGTGCAGGGGAAAGAAGCCACCAGGTTACCACACCGGCACTGGGATGAAGGGAACCAGTGGTGAGGACCAGCCTTCCTCAGGTTACCAGCATAACAGCTCAGTGAGTAAAGAAACCAGTTACACTGCAATCCCTTGTGTGGCCTACTTTCTTTCCACACCTAACTCCATCACCTACCCCCCTGGAGCCCCGGCCCTACTTTGTGGAGGGCCCAACATCCAGGCTGTCATTAACATCAGCCCCAGCAGTGAGAGACTGTGCAGCTACAGCTCCATCTACCTAGCTGCACCCTGCAAGTGGCATCACGATAAAAACTTTGGTACTAATCCCCTGCAAATACCCCTTTTAAAAGCAACCCCAGGGTCACGGAACCGGGCAATGGCCACACAGTGAACTGTCCCCATAAATATACGGCCCGGGACTGAGTACACCATAGCCCTGGCGCGAGTCAAATGCGGGCATCCTACTGGGCATCCCCAACCACCCGACACCCCTTCAACTTCATCTGATGCTTCTTCCTCTGCCGTCTCCCTCGAAAATGTTCTCACCCGCAGAACCTCCACTTGTTAACTAACTACAGTTTGGGTAAGTGAGAGCTCATCAGTTGTTAAGCAAGTGGACAGGCCTGTGGATTTTAACCAATCTCACAGACCAAGCACACCCCATGTTTCTTAATCCACCAATCTCTGCCTGCACCTCCCTCGCAGTCCACCAGTTTGACCTGTACAGCTTACTCCACCTTGTCTCAGCATACTAGCCAGGCCTCAGACCTGCAGTTCTGGTCACAGAAAATATTATTTCCTTCAACACATGCCAAAGCTAAGAGCTTGAATTTTACCATATCCAATCTGTTGGCCTTGGAAATGCTGCCTTTCCACCTGGTAGATACAGAGGGTTTTCGAAACCTGATGGACATTGCAGTTCCTCAGTACTGGTTGCCCAGTCACCATTGCTTCTCTAATAAAGCTGTGCCTGCACTATGCCATCATGTCAGACATTGATTTTTCCTTGAAAAACTCTTCATTTCACCACTATCACCTGGACGAGCAAGCAAGGCTAGGGGAATTACATCTCGCTGACTGGGCACTGGGTTACTCTGGTGGTTGTGGGGGCAGGCGGGGAAAGGGCTGCTTCCCAAGTCTTGAAGTGCCCAAGGCTTACAGGTTCTACCGCTTCCTCCACTGCTTATACTTACTCCACCTCCTCTAGGGCCTCCACCTGCGCCATCAACCCATCCCTTAATGTAACACATGTTCCAACAATGCAGAGAGAATCCCCCCCAGCCAGGGATGAACATAATCAGGCAGTGCTGAAATTAATATACATTGGAGAACACAATCACACATCTGTAGAGTTGTGGGCCACTATCCAGGCCGAGTTTGATCAATGGCTGTCTCCACTGAACCTGGGCCCAGGGAATGTCGAGTGTGATAATGGTGCGAACCTGGTGGTGGCCCTACACCTGGGCGACATCACACATCTGCTTTGCATGGCTCACGTCATCAACCTGGTTGTACAGAAGTTTGGATGCACTGCTGCAGAAGGCACGGTCGCTGTGTGCTCATTTTTAAAAATGGAAATGGCAGGCCATATCCTGTCTATTGCATGCACCATACCTGACTGCTGTGCAAGCACACTATGGGGAAATGTTCAATTGATGTCACTGTCCTGCTGTCTGCCTGAAATGTTTATAAATATCAAGACTCCAAGATTGGTCTCCAAGTTGTGTCTTATCTCTACTGGCAGGGATGTGGGAGCTTCAGCCCTACACCTGTCTCTCATCCAACTCAATATTTCTTATATTAATGGTCTAGGAAGCTAATGGCTGTGCCAACACAGTGGTGCTGCACTGTAAAAGGTATTTTTGCTGTTTTGGAAGCTTTTCGACCCCTCTAAAGGTGTTTTCTCTGTCTTAGGTTTTGCTTCCCATTGAATTGAATGGGGTTCAAAAACATTTGATGATGCATTTGGCGAACATCGGGAAGTTCATCAAAGATCGACGAACCCAACTTTAAAAGGTTCCCTCATCTCTAATCTATACACCTCCCCCTGATTTCTTTGTCCAGGTCAGGCAGCCACACTGGACAAACTTTAAGGTGGGGTCCGTGAATTGGGCCTCCCTAAACTTCTTACAATCTATCTCCCGCCAGTCAATGGCCACAGTCCTATTAAGTGTACTCACTATCGTTGGCTCAGAGGTGAATGATGGAGGCTGGGGATCTGAGTTATCCTCAGACAAGGTTTCAGAACGATGTACATCAGGGTGCTGCTGCTTGACTTGGGTGTGGGTGAGGGCTGTGACAAACTGGCTGGATAGACTTTGTACTAGCCCCTTCTCTAAAATAACAGGTGTGGGGAGGCCGTCCATGCACTCTATTTCAACCTTTTCCTGGTTGGTCCCCTAGTCCAACTGCACATGTGCCAGAGGGATCCCTGACCGCTGGCAGCCAGACAGGGAGATGATGATCACACTCCAGCCTACTAAAAGGTATTTTGGGGGAACAATATCTGGGCTGACCATGGTGATGGAAATCCTAGTGTCTCAAAGTCCCTAAGTCCATAAGCATGTGTGTCACTGACCTTGACAGGCTGGATGGGGTGATGGAGGTTGGCTGGAGTAGGGTGACAGACCAGGTATATCACTTTCTCACTGTTGGTGTATCCCGAGGACAGCATCACTCAGACACCAATGGCTTGTCTCGGCAGATATTGACTGGGTGGGCCAGCAGATGAGATCTAGGCATGGGGCCCAAGCTTTGGAGACAATCATTGTCCATATGTTCAGGGCGCCTGCTCAAATAACAGCACCGTGGATTGGGCAAGTCACAGGACCTGTTTTTAAACCTTTGTCTTGGTGGGGCTCTTTCTATATAGTGTGATAATCCTGCTAAATTAGCTGGTCATAGGGGAACTTGAACACCCCAAACTGATTTCCAAACACAAGCCCTCTCCTGGGTTTAGGCTTTGGTCCCAAATCTAGCCAACAACTCCCAGATTCAGGTCGCTTGGGACAGGGTTGTTGATTGCAGACTGACATGGGATCCTTGATTTGGCATGCAGTTTAATTTCTCTTAGTCAATCATGCCAGAGTCTTTGTGACCCTCCATGCTGTTCTGGGCATGCCAAAGGCCCAATTCCTGGATCAAATGCAATTGGGTGTTAGTGACCCAATATTCGATCTCTCGAAGCTGGCTCAATATGTCAGTTCATCACAAGGTCTTTCAGTTCTGGCACAACAAACATGGCAGTTAAAGTGGCTCAAATGGTTCATAATAGTGAGATCACAGTCATCCATGCAAGCACCATGTGACACATATTACACAAGTTTGTAATTGTGGCTCGAAAAAAAGTGAAGAAGCCTCGACTTCAATATCATTATAAAAAGTGTCTGCTTGCATTTGAGGAGAAGTACAAAAAGTGGACAGTAGAAAATTGAAAACAGGGGAACTTAGAGTAATGATATGAAAGTCAATAGATTAGGCTCTGATAGGGGCAAATATGTCAGGAAGGAACAAGAGGAAAAGGGAGAAATTGACTAAACTCTCAAGCTCGGTAGAGGAAGATAGATGATATGGGGTTGTTTCACCGCCAAAGATATTGGATATATGAAAAAGATTGATGGTGGTCTCAATGCTGAGCAATATGTGAGTATCTAACAAGGTGAGTTACTTTGTGCACTAAAGTACTATGGGGATGAAAAGGACGACATAGTGTTCCAGCATAACAATGACCCAAATCATACGTCATGAATGGCAAAGAAATGGTTCAATGATAATGAAGTAGAGATCCTAGATTGGTCCTTACAGTCCCCAGCCCTCAACCCAATCCAACACTTGTGAATAGAGTTGAAGAAAAAAAGCTATATCCATAAACAAGTGAATTGACCAGTATGCAACCAACATTGGGAAGGTGTAGAAGAGACCTGGGATCAGACTTCAGTCAAGATATGCTTGAATCTGATTGATAGTAAGACCAGAAGAATTCAAGCAATGTTGAAAGTCAAAGGTGGAATTACAAAAAAATCAAAATTAAAATGTATATTTTCTTTTTAAGAGCAAAACAGTAACAATGCAGTGACATGACAAAAATCTCCATAACTAATCATATGTTAAATACTTGCAAGTCTAATTTATGTATAAGATAGCCAAGATGATTGTCAATAAAATAAATGCTTGACCCCAGGGGGGGTGGCATCACCACCCCCCATCGACGATAGATGTGATTGGCTGTTCATATCTGAACCGCCAACCACATCGTTCGCACTAATTTCGGCAAAAATAATGCCTGAATTAGTGCGATACTGTGAGATCCAGCTATGAGATGCTGTAGCAGCTACAGCAGATCATAGGTGGACCTCAAACATGTCGCCCCCAGCCCCTGCAGCACTGATTGGAGCGATCGTGCTATGACGCACAATCGATCCAATCAGTGTGCAGTGGGGCGGTCTGATCTGCAGGTGGCCGCCCTCCCCAGGCCTGTGCTGGTCTGGGAAGCCCTCCCCCAACATGTCTGCAGGGTGGACTGGCTGGTACTTGTGGTACCACGCCACCACCGCTGATGTCACTGCTCCTGCTCCACGTGAGTACTGTGCTCACCTTGCAGCCCGTGCGTGCCCCCGTGATGCCCCCTGCGTGCTTCCGTGATTGCCCCTGCCCGTGCCCCCCTGCGATCTGCCCCCCCATGCCCCAATCTGCCCCCCGACATCCCGATCTGCTCCCCCCGCGATCTGCCTGCCTCCCCCATGATCTCTATTCTGCTTCTGCAGCTCCTTCTCCAGTATCCCACTCCCCCTCTGCTCTCCCCAGTCCACCTCTGCTCTCCCCCTCCCCCGCTGCTCTCCCACCGACGTCCTCTTACCTGTCTTCACCGGGTCGTCCGAGGTCTTCACTGGCCCGATCACATCTGCCTCCGTCGCTGGGTCCTTCCTGGGTATTCTGCAGAGCTGTCCAATGTCCTGCATGCTGCTCCTGTAAAGCTGTCCATCTTGCTTGCCTTCTGTTCCTCCTGCAGTTCTTCTGGTCAGTGATCCTCCTGCTAATCCTCTGGGTACTGTGAGTATAACTTTTTTTTTTCTTCTTTCTGTATCCCATGTCTATTTTTACACCTCATCCGTCCGTGCGTCCCACCGAGCGCTGATCAAGGATGCCCATAACGTATCTGCATCCCTGCTCAATTTTTGCCGTGACTTTTTTTTTCTGTATCCCTGACGCTTTTTGTATCGCATCAGTCCGTGCGTCCCGCCGAGTGCTGATCAGGGATGCAAATTACGTATCTGCATCCCTGATCAATTTTTGGCGTGACTTTTTTTTTTCCGTATCCCTGATGCTTTTTGTATCGCATCTGTCCGTGTGTCCCGCCGAGCGCTGATCAGGGATGCATATAACGGATCGGCATCCCTGCTCAATTTTTGGCGTGACTGTTTTTTTTTTTCCGTATCCCCGACGCTTTTTGTATTTCATCCGACCGTGCGTCCTGCAGTGGCCGATCAGTGCACCGCGCCTGTGCGTTTGAAAAGTCAAATGGCGTTCCTTCTCTTCTGAGCCCCGCCATGCGCCCAAACAATTGATTTCCACCACATATGAGGTATCTGGGTACTCAGGAAAAATTGCACAATACGTTTTATGGTGCATTTTTTCCTGGTACCGTTGTAAAAAAAAAAAAGCTACCTAGTTGAAGCAACAGTTTTGTGGTAAAAAAATTTTTTTTTTCTTTTCACAGCTCAACATTATAAACTTCTGTGAAGCCCCCAGGTGTTCAAAGTGCTCACCAAACATCTAGAAAAATTATTTGAGGGCTCTAGTTTCCAAAATGAGGTCACTTGTTGGGAAGCTCCATTGTTTAGGTACCTCAGGGGGTCTTCAAACCCGACATGGCGTCCGCTAATGAGTCCAGCTAATTTTACGTTCAAAAATTCAAATGGCGCTCCTTCCCTTCCGAGCTCTGCCGTGCGCCCAAACAATTGATTTTTACCACATATGGGGTATCAGCGTACTCAGGAGAAAATGCACAATAAATTTTATGGTGCACTTTCTCTTTTCTCCCTTGTGAAAATGAAAATTTTATGGCTAAAGTAACATTTTTGTGTTAAAAAGTAAAATTTTCATTTTTTTCCTTCCACATTGCATTGGTTGCTGTGAAGCACCTAAAGGGTTAATAAACTTCATGGATGTGGTTTTGAGCAGTGTGAGGGGTGCAGTTTTTAGAATGGGGTCACTTTTGGGTATTTTCTGTCACCTCGGCCTCTCAAAGTCACCTCAAATGTGATGTGGTTCCTAAAAAAATTATTTCCTAAATTTTGTTGGAAAAATGAGAAATTGCTGATGAACTTTGACCCCTTCTAACTTCCTAACGAAAAAAAATTTGTTTCAAAAATTGCGCTGATGTAAAGTAGACATGTGGGAAATTTTATTTAGTAACTATTTTGTGTGACATATCTCTCAGATTCCTGGGCATAAATTTTCAAAGTTTGAAAATTGCGAAATTTTCAAACTTTTTGCAAAATTTCCTAAATTTTCACAAGTAAACACAAAAAATATCGGCCTAAATTTACCACTGACATGAAGTACAATATGTCATGAAAAAACATTCTCAGAATCGCCAGGATCCGTTGAAGCGTTCAAGAGTTATAACCTGTCAAAGTGACTGGTCAGAATTGCAAAAAATGGCCCGGTCATTAGGGTGTTTTAGTGGCCGGGGGTGAAGGGGTTCATATGGTGGTTATGGTGGTCTTCTAAAAAGAGCCACTCCTTGGCTAGGTCCTTCCCGGAGGGATATCTGGCTAGTTTCTGTGTCGAGATTCGTAACAGAGACTCCACGGACTTTTTTGATTTGCATATTTTCCAGGGGGCAATGCACCTAGGATTTCACTGTGTTGAGCACCCTTGTTGGCTGCCGGCAGTGTTTTCTCTAGCTGGTCTCCCCGAGATCTGTGATTGTTTTGTCACAATGTAAGAGAAACAGTCTATCATTTAAATTGAAAAAAAGAAGTCCATCAAATAGATAGCAGAAATGTTAGGAGTGGTTGACGTGTCCCTGTTCCCGCAAGTGCATCCCTTTCCTTGACAGTGCTCGCGTCACTGTCAGGGCAGTGCTGGCCTCTGCACGCGACAGCAGTGGAACTCCAGACAGAGCGGGCAATAGATAACACTGTCTTTGGATACCTTTAATGTTGCCTCTCTTCCCTGATGAAGCCTTAAGGCTGCTTTAAACGCAGCGATATCGCTATTGATATCGCTAGCGTGCGTACCCGCCCTGTCGGTTGTGCGTCATGGGCAAATCGCTGCCCGTGGCGCACAGCATCACTAACACCCGTCACACTACTTACCTGCCTAGCAACGTCGCTGTTGCTGGTTAACCGCCTCCTTTCTAAGGGGGCGGTTTGTTCGGCGTCACAGCGACGTCACTAAGCGGCCGCCCAATAAAAGTGGAGGGGCGGAGATGACCGGGACAAACATTCCGCCCACCTCCTTCCTTCCTCATTTCGGCTGGCTGCAGGTACGAGGTTGTTCCTCGTTCCTGCGGTGTCACACATAGCGATGTGTGCTGCTGCAGGAACGACAAACAAACTGCATCCTGCTACAGCAACGATATTTGGGAAATGGACAGCGTGTCAACGATCAACAATAAGGTAAGTAAAATTGCTCGGTAACGGTTGTTTGTGCGTTTCACACGCAACGATGTTGCTAAAAGGCCGTATGTGTGTCACAAATTCCGTGACAGCGGCCTTAAGACCACAGAGTATCAACAACTGGCGAAACGTACGTTGGTTGGTCTAGGGGCATCTTATCTGGGGAGTGGGGACACCCTGTGTAAGGACCTTTTTTACACATTATTTATACCCGCACATGGCACTTTATTATATCTTCCAGGTGGTCACAGCCTATATGCCACTTAGACAGTGTTACTAAATACATCTATTTTTGAACCTGGCAAAAATTGTTTTCATATTTATGTATGGACTATGTGCATTGTCTGTTCTGTACCCACTTGGGTTACATATATCCTTTCTTCTCCGGAGAGAGGTAATCTAATACATTCTGTGATGACACATAATGCATGTATTATTCATTTTTCTGGTACCAACACCAAACATTCCTTTTCCAGGTTCATGGTTGTAAATTCTATTTAATCGGAGTTGTGCATTTATCATCACTCTTGGGTCCATTCTCACGGGTTTTCCCCCCTCCATGCTGTTTTTAGTGTTTTTTTACCATGGCCACTTCCTCTTGATTTCTTCATTTACTTTACTTGTAAAATCGTTTTGTATTATACAATAAACAGTTGTGTTAAATTTTTGCACTATATCAGACTCCGATTCTCCTGATTCTATGTTTGCAATGGAGTTAGTGCTGGCTATGGATTGACCCTTAATTGGGTATCCATAGGCCCACACATAATTATATGGTGATGAGGATAATTATTCTCAATATAATATGATAGCAGAAGAAAAAAGAAGTGGTCCATCTAATCTATTCGAAGTTCTTTGTGTTTATTTTGGTTAATTTATGAAGAAACAATTTTTGTGAAACAATTTTAGTCTGAATTTCTTCTCTTAAAAACACATAAATGAATGTACTGTGTCTTAAATTAATAAAATATATATATTTTCCCTACTTCTTATGCCTGCTTTACACGCTTCAATAAATCTTTCAATCCGTCGTCGGGGTCAAGTTGTAAGTGACGCACATCCGGCATTGTTCGTGACGTATTTGCGTGTGACACCTACGTGCGATCAAGATTGAATGCAAATACGGTGATCGCATACACGTCGTTTATTCCTCATACATTGGACGTTTTGTTGCACGAACCTAGTCAATTGAAACGTGTGACATCCCTCATACGATTTTGGTGTCTGAGGCTATGTGCGCAGGTGTGCGCTCTGCACCGCAGCTTAAAAAAGGTCCGCTTCAGAGCGCAGCTGAAAAGCTGCGTTCTGAAGCGCCTCACAATGTCTGTCATGCACTAATCTCTGTCAGTCGGTCACTATCTCTGTCCCTCTCTCTCTGTCCATGTCAGTCTATCCCTCTTACCCCCTCTCTCATACTCACCGATCCCCGATCACCGGCGCGGCTCTGCACGACGTTCACACTGCTGGGGCGGCTTTTACTGTTTTGAAAAAGCCGGCCGCCCATTAAACAATCTCGTATTCCCTGCTTACCCCGCCCACCGGCGCCTATGATTGGTTACAGTGAGACACGCCCCCCACGCTGAGTGACAGGTGTCACACTGCACCCAATCACAGCAGCCGGTGGGCGTGTCTATACTGTGTAGTGAAATAAATAATTAAATAATTAAAAAAAACGGCGTGCGGTTCCCCCCTAATTTTAAAACCAGCCAGATAAAGCCATACGACTGAAGGCTGGTATTCTCAGGATGGGGAGCTCCACGTTATGGGGAGCCCCCCAGCCTAATAATATCAGCCAACAGCCGCCCAGAATTGCCGCATACATTATATGCGACAGTTCTGGGACTGTACCCGACTCTTCCCGATTTGCCCTGGTGCATTGGCAAATCGGGGTAATAAGGAGTTATTGGCAGCCCATAGCTGCCAATAAGTCCTAGATCAATCATGTCAGGCGTCTATGAGACACCTTCCATGATTAATCTGTAAATTATAGTAAATAAACACACACACCCGAAAAAATCATTTATTAGAAATAAAAAACACAAACATATACCCTGGTTAACCACTTTAATCAGCCCCAAAAAGCCCTCCATGTCCGGCGGAATCCAGGATGCTCCAGCGTCGCTTCCAGCGCTGCTGCATGGAGGTGACCGGAGCTGCAGAAAACACCGCCGCTCCTGTCACCTCCACATAGCTAATGAAGAGAGCCGTGTGATCGGCTGAGCTGTCACTGAGGTTACCCGCTGTCACTGGATGCAGCGGTGGCCGCGGGTAACCTCAGTGACAGCTCAGCTGATCGCGCTACTCACCTCAGTTGCTGCGTGGAGGTGACCGGAGCGGCGGTGAGTAGCGCGATCAGGTGAGCTGTCATTGAGGTTACCCGCGGCCACCTCTGCACCCACCGCTGCATCCAGTGACAGCGGGTAACCTCAGTGACAGCTCAGCTGATCGCGCGGCTGTCTTCAGTTGCTGTGTGGAGGTGACCGGAGCGGCTGTGTCTGCTGCAGCACCGGTCACCTCCATGCAGCAGCGCTGAAAGCGAAGCTGGATCATCCTGGATTCCGGCGGACATGGAGGGCTTTTTTGGGCTGATTAAAGTGGTTAACCAGGGTATATGTTTGTGTTTTTTATTCCTAATAAATGATTTTTTCGGGTGTGTGTGTTTATTTACTGTAATTTACAGATTAATCATGGAAGGAATCTCGTGGAGACGCCTGACATGATTAATCTAGGATTTAGTGGCAGCTATGGGCTGCCAATAACTCCTCATTACCCCGATTTGCCAACGCACCAGGGCAAATCGGGAAGAGCCGGGTACAGTCCCAGAACTGTCGCATATAATGTATGCGGCAATTCTGGGTGGCTGTTGGCTGATATTGTTAGGCTGGGGGGCTCCCCATAACGTGGAGCTCCCCATCCTGAGAATACCGGCCTTCAGCCGTATGGCTCTATCTGGCTGGTTTTAAAATTAGGGGGGACCGCACGCCGTTTTTTTTAATTATTTAATTATTTATTTCACTACACAGTATAGACACGCCCACCGGCTGCTGTGATTGGGTGCAGTGTGACACCTGTCACTCAGCGTGGGGGGCTTGTCTCACTGTAACCAATCATAGGCGCCGGTGGGTGGGTAAAGCAGGGAATACGAGATTGTTTACTGGGCGGCCGGCTTTTTCAAAAGAGGAGAAGCCGCCGCAGCAGTGTGAATGCTGTGCAGCGCCGGGGATCGGTGAGTATATGAGAGAGGGTGTCAGGGCCAGGTGGACGGGCAGACCCAGGAGGTGGATCCACTGGGCCGAACTCCTAGATGGTGGTAAGGGGTCCGGTAGCTGGAGCACTATAGGCAGCAGAACAGTCCGTGCACACGAGTATAACGGAGAAGTCCCTGGGACCACGGAGTCACTGGTGGTAGTCCGGGTGACGCAGCTCAGGTTCGGAAGCCGAGAAGATGTCAGGCGGGGTCCGGAACCTTTGGAGCGAGATGACGGGTCACCGCAGGGATCCGAGATGGTACGGACTGTCAGGATGGCAGATGGACAGCGTTCGGGGTTCGGGATTCGGTCAGGACCGGATGGCGAGGCAGGCACGGCTCTACAAGAGAGACAGGTGAGTATATCACAGAGACACCAGGAGACCTGACTCCTAGCTTAAGAAACACGAAGATCAGGCCCCGCCCCCTTGGACATTAAACCCCTTTATACCCTGTACCTGTTTTGCATCATTTCCTGTTAATGGACGCTGGCCCTTTAAGAAAGGGTCAATGACCGCGCGCGCGCCCTAATGCGCATGCGCGCGGCCCGAGTGCCAGAAGCCAGAGCAGGAAGCTGCGAGGAGGAAGCAGCAGGGCCGGGCTGGGGCTGTGAAGCCGACGGGCGCCGGGTGCGGGGACCAGGACGCTGGGGACGCGCCGGCAAAGGGTGCTGGAGAGCGGGGAGCGGCGGTGACCGGACCAAGGAACCGGGAAGCGAGGCGGGGGAGCCGGGGAGCGTGACAGGTGAGCCGGAGGGCAGCGCAGGGGACCCGGGGAGCGTGACAGTACCCCCCCCCACGCCCCCCTCCCCGCAACCGGGACAGGAAGGCACGGATCAGCGGAGTACCCACATTCTCCCGGGGCTCCCAGGACCTATCCTCAGGACCATACCCTGCCCAGTCCACCAGGAAGAACTGTCGACCCCGTACGGTCTTCATGGCCACGATATCCCTTACCGCATAGATGTCGTCATCGGCAATAGGTGGAGGAGCCGAACTGGCAGCAGCGGAGAAGGGACCCAGGACAACCGGCTTGAGCAGGGAGACGTGGAATGAGTTGGGTATCCTCATCGTGGCCGGGAGCTGTAGCTTGTAGGAGACCTCATTGATCTTGTTGAGGACTTTAAACGGCCCGATGTAGCGAGGACCCAGCTTGTAGGATGGTATCTTCAATCGGACGTACTTGGATGCAAGCCAGACTAGATCTCCAGGAGAGAAACACGGAGGGTCCAGACGTCTCTTGTCTGCGTGTCTTTTCATCTGCAGGGAAGCACGCCCAAGGGACGCCTTGACAGAGTCCCAAATGGTTGCAAAGTCACGGGCTACAGTATCAGCAGCAGGGACATCCGAAGAAGGGGACACAGGCAATGGGACGGAGGGCTGAAGTCCGTAAACGACATGGAAGGGAGAGCTGGAGGACGACTCACTGATGTGGTGGTTATGGGAGAATTCAGCCCAAGGAAGAAGCGTGGACCAGTCGTCGTGATGGGCGTTGACATAGTGACGTAAGAAAGAGGTCAAGATTTGATTGACCCTCTCCACTTGGCCATTAGACTGAGGATGGTATGCAGATGAAAAGTCCAGAGTCACTCCCAGATGTTTGCAGAGAGCCCTCCAGAAGCGGGAGGTGAACTGAGTTCCTCTATCAGATACAATGTGTAATGGAAAGCCATGCAAGCGGAAGATGTGATGTATATAGGCGTCCGCGAGTTCCTGAGCAGAGGGCAATCCAGCCATAGGGACGAAATGAGCCATTTTAGAGAACCGATCCACCACGACCCATATGACTGTGTGTCCGGAGGACAATGGCAAGTCCGTAATAAAGTCCATCGCTATGTGTTGCCACGGAACTGAGGGTATCGGCAGAGGCAGAAGACGGCCATATGGCAGGTGTTTGGGCGTCTTGTTCCTGGCACAAGAGGAGCAGGCAGAGACAAAAGCAGCGACATCCGTGCGAAGGGATGGCCACCAGTAATGACGTACAATCGCACCCCATGTTCTCTTCTGACCAGCATGACCGGCTGTTTTCGAGGCATGACCCCAGTGTAACACTTTTTGCCTGTCTGTCTCAGAGACATAGGTCTTCCCGGGCGGTATCTGGGCCAGGGTGACAGGGGCCAACGGAATGATTTTGCTAGGACAGATGATGGGTTGGGTAGTCTCCTCCTCCTGCTCCATGGGCATGAAAGACCTGGACAAGGCATCAGCGCATACATTCTTGTCCGCGGGTCGGAAATGGAGCTGGAAATCAAACCTGGCAAAGAATAAGGACCACCTGGCTTGCCGTGGGTTCAGTCGCTGAGCGGACCGTAGGTATTCCAGGTTCTTGTGGTCCGTGTAAATAATCACGGGGTACACTGCTCCTTCCAGAAGGTAGCGCCATTCCTCCAGAGCCAGTTTGACTGCCAAGAGCTCTCGGTCACCGATGGTGTAGTTGCGTTCAGGCGCTGAGAAGCTCTTGGAGAAGAATCCGCAAGTCACCATCTTCCCGGAGGAGGACTTCTGCATGAGCACTGCTCCGGCTCCTGAGGAGGAGGCATCCACCTCCAAGGTGAACTGGCGGTTTAACTCCGGACGGTGGAGTACAGGAGAGGAGGCAAATGCCCGCTTCAGAGAGCCAAACGCGGCGTCGGCCGCAGGTGACCAGTCCTTTGGATTAGCCTCCTTCTTGGTCAAAGCGGAGAGAGGAGCAGTCAGAGAAGTGAGGGATGAACTGGCGGTAGTAGTTGGCGAATCCCAGGAAGCGTTGGATTGCCTTCAGTCCAGAAGGAGGAGGCCAGTTGAGAATGGAGGAGACCTTCTTAGGATCCATCTGCAGTCCGGTATCAGAGATGATGTACCCCAGGAAGGGGAGAGAAGACTGCTCAAAGACACACTTCTCATACTTGGCGTACAGACGATTGTCTCTCAGTCTTTGTAGAACCAGCTGTACGTTCTCTCTGTGGGTCTGGAGGTCCGGAGAGAAGACAAGGATGTCATCCAGATACACTACCACACAGACGTAGAGAAGGTCCCGGAAAACGTCGTTCACCAGTTCTTGAAAGACGGCTGGGGCGTTACACAGGCCGAAGGGCATCACGCAGTATTCATAGTGCCCATCGCGCGTATTGAACGCGGTCTTCCATTCGTCCCCAGGGCGGATGCGTACCAGATTGTAAGCACCCCGAAGATCCAGCTTGGTGAACACACGAGCTCCTCTAAGCCGGTCAAACAATTCGGGGATGAGCGGCAGAGGGTACTTGTTTTTTACGGTGATTTGATTCAAACCCCGGTAGTCTATGCATGGGCGTAAGTCGCCCTCTTTCTTCTTGACGAAGAAGAAACCTGCTCCAGCAGGAGAGGAGGATCTCCGAATGAATCCCCTTGCCAGGCTCTCTGTGATGTAAGTAGACATGGCCCTTTTTTCGGCTGGAGACAATGGATATATCCGTCCTCGAGGTGGTGTTGTTCCAGGGAGCAGGTCGATGGCACAATCGTAAGGACGATGTGGCGGAAGTACCTCGGATTCCTTTTTATCAAAGACGTCTGCAAAGGACCAAT
The DNA here is from genome assembly GCF_048569485.1 of Anomaloglossus baeobatrachus. Classification (NCBI taxonomy): domain Eukaryota; kingdom Metazoa; phylum Chordata; class Amphibia; order Anura; family Aromobatidae; genus Anomaloglossus; species Anomaloglossus baeobatrachus. Next base: position 262,341,490 of record NC_134358.1, on the reverse strand, counting down.
AGGCCGAGGGCAGCCCCGGTAGGTTCTCTGGAACCGGAGGTCGTCGGATGGGTTGTATGGTCTTCAGGCACTTCTCATGGCACGAAGAGCCCCATCGGGTGATTTCGCCAGTGCCCCAACTGACTGATGGTTCGTGTGTCCGCAACCAGGGAAGTCCCAGCAGGATTTGATGGGACATGTGTGGGAGGACGTAGAAAGCGATGTTCTCGGTGTGCAGGGCACCGATACGCAGTTCCACCGGCTTGGTGATCCAGGAGATGGTGTCAGAGAGGGGTCTCCCATCCACAGAGGCAATCACGAGGGGCTTGTCGAGTGGAGTTACAGGCACCTGGTACTTGTCCACCGTGGCCTGCTGGATGAAATTGCCTGCTGCCCCGGAATCGAGGTATGCCTCAGCCGTGAACCGCGTCTCTCCCGTTGTCACTTGCACAGTCCACGTAACCGGGTCTGAGAGAGTCCCAGCACCTAGGGTGGCCTCTCCTACCAACCCTAGGCTTTGGAGTTTCCCAGCCTCTCTGGACAGGAGCGTAGCAGGTGTGTGCCCTCTCCGCAGTAAAAGCAGAGGCCCTTGGCGAGCCGCTCAGCTCGACGTTGTTCAGACTGCCGCACTCTGTCGATCTGCATGGGCTCGTGGACGGGGACCCCAGCTGTCGATGACTGAAGTACGGCGGGCTTCTGCGGAGGAGAGGAATGCCGTACCGGACGTCTCTCACGGGACACTTCCTTGGATCGCTCCTGAAAGCGAATGTCCACTCGAGTCGCTAGGGCGATCAGGGCATCCAGGGTGGTCGGTACGTCACGACCCGCCAGCTCATCTTTAATTCGCCCCGAGAGTCCTTCCCAGAAGGCGGCGGTTAGGGCCTCGTTGTTCCACCCGAGTTCCGAAGCCAAGGTGCGAAACCGGATTGCGTATTGGCCCACCGTCAGAGTCCCCTGACGTAACCGGAGAAGAGACGAAGCAGACGCGGAGGCGCGTCCGGGCTCATCAAAGGTGCCACGGAATGCCTGCAGGAACTCCTGGATGTTCATGGTCACAGGATCCCCCTTCTCCCACAAAGGATGGGACATGATGAAGGCGACCTTGGCTTGGTCAGAGGCAAACAAATGCGGCAGCTGCGTGAAATGGAGGGAGCATTGGTTTAAGAATCCCCTGCAGGTCTTGGGGTCTCCGGCGTACCGGGCTGGTGAGGCCAAACGAAGTCTGAAAGTATCTGAAGATGTCGCCACGGGAGCTGGAGCCGTGGCTTGACTAGTGGAAGCCTGGGATGCTGAAGACGTAACTGCCGCTTGTAGCGTGTTCAGGCGGGCGTCCACAGAAGACATGAATTGCAGCATGCGGGTCTGAGTCTCACGCTGGCGTTGGAGTTCCTCCTGTACGGCTGCTAGTGCTGCAGCGGGATCCATGGCCTGATCTTACTGTCAGGGCCAGGTGGACGGGCAGACCCAGGAGGTGGATCCACTGGGCCGAACTCCTAGATGGTGGTAAGGGGTCCGGTAGCTGGAGCACTATAGGCAGCAGAACAGTCCGTGCACACGAGTATAACGGAGAAGTCCCTGGGACCACGGAGTCACTGGTGGTAGTCCGGGTGACGCAGCTCAGGTTCGGAAGCCGAGAAGATGTCAGGCGGGGTCCGGAACCTTTGGAGCGAGATGACGGGTCACCGCAGGGATCCGAGATGGTACGGACTGTCAGGATGGCAGATGGACAGCGTTCGGGGTTCGGGATTCGGTCAGGACCGGATGGCGAGGCAGGCACGGCTCTACAAGAGAGACAGGTGAGTATATCACAGAGACACCAGGAGACCTGACTCCTAGCTTAAGAAACACGAAGATCAGGCCCCGCCCCCTTGGACATTAAACCCCTTTATACCCTGTACCTGTTTTGCATCATTTCCTGTTAATGGACACTGGCCCTTTAAGAAAGGGTCAATGACCGCGCGCGCGCCCTAATGCGCATGCGCGCGGCCCGAGTGCCAGAAGCCAGAGCAGGAAGCTGCGAGGAGGAAGCAGCAGGGCCGGGCTGGGGCTGTGAAGCCGACGGGCGCCGGGTGCGGGGACCAGGACGCTGGGGACGCGCCGGCAAAGGGGGCTGGAGAGCGGTGACCGGACCAAGGAACCGGGAAGCGAGGCGGGGGAGCCGGGGAGCGTGACAGGTGAGCCGGAGGGCAGCGCAGGGAACCCGGGGAGCGTGACAGAGGGCTGCTCAATTCAGTTACTCAGGAGTTTAGCGGTCACCGGTGAGTCCTTCACTGGTGACCGCTAATCAGGACGCGACACAGACAGAGCCGCAGCATGACCATGAAGTCGGGTGAGGTTCACCCGAGTTCATTCTGGCAGTGCGGCTCTTTCTGTGTCTGCTGTCAACTACCATTCACCGCTGCTACATGGCTGTCTGTGTCTGCTGTCAGAGGCCATGTAGCAGAGCTGAATGGCAGATGACATAGTAAAAACGCATCCCTACACATTACACACGCTTGTCAAGTCAATAAATAAAAAAAAAAAAAAAGGTGCCTAATGCATACGTCACAGAACACATGATCTAAAGGATCGCACACAAAATTGATCAATTTAACATAGACTACTAACGCACGTGTGACAGCAAATGAACGACCTACGTGCAATCTCATTCAATCGCATATGCGACCTGGGCGTGTCACATCGCATACGAGATCGCACACCTAATTGTAAGGTGTAAAGCAGGCTTTAGGCTATAAAATTGTTTGAACATGGACTGTGATGTCCAAGCCGGTCACGCATCTCCTGAAACAAACATCAAACTCAACAGTCTCGTAAATGTTTAGGACTCTCTAGTATATGGCTCATGAGCCCTGCGGCTGGTCTTGAACATCATGCCCTATACTTGAACCATATTTCACAAACATCTGACTTCACCCTTACTAACAGCCAACAAAAACTAGGATGAAGCATGATTGTAGAATATGACCAAACAGAGTTAACAAAAAGATTTATTACCATAGAGATCATATCGACTGGGTATAAAAAGTAGGAAATGTAAGATCTATTTTTTTTATTTGATATTCATTGAATCTTACCATCTGATTTATTAAAGTCATTCAATTTTTAAGTTTTGTTTGGATATTGGAAAGTCTCAGTAAGACAAAGCTCCTGATTACCAATTATTGAGCCGATGGTATTTTAAACTTTTTCGGGCGATGCAAAGGCAGTGGGGTTTTTTAGTATTTTATTTGAATCCATTTAAGGCTGCTTTACACACAATGACATCGCTAACAAGATGTCGTTGGGGGTCACGGAATTCGTGACGCACATCCGGCCTCGTTAGCAACGTCGTTGCGTGTGAAACAAACGAACGTCCGTTAACGATCAAAATTACTTACCTTATTGTTGATCGTTGACGCGTCGTTCCATTCCCGATTATCGTTGCTGTTGCAGGACGCAGGTCGTTCGTCGCTCCTGCGGCAGCACACATCACTACGTGTGACACAGCAGGAACGAGGAACAACCTAGTACCTGCGGCCGCCCGCAATGAGTAAGGAAGAAGGTGGGCGGGATGTTCGTCCTGCTCATCTCCGCCCCTCCGCTTCTATAGGGGGCAGCCGCTTAGTGACGTCGCTGTGACGCCGAACCAACCGCCCCCTTAGAAAGGAGTCGGTTTGCCGGCCACAGCGACGTCGCTAAGCAGGTAAGTATGTGTGACAGGTGTTAGCGATGTTGTGCGCCACGGGCAGCGATTTGCCCGTGACATACAACCGACGGGGGCGGGTACGCTCGCTAACGATATTGCTTGTAAAGTGCCTTTTAGGCTAGTCTGGAATGTGGGTAATCCATGCTTTCACAATTTTTTGATGTTTGTTTTAAGACATATTGTACATTCATAGCTAGAAACTGCTTTCCATTGTCTTTCTTAAATCACTTTTTATACTTACAAAAGCAATCCATAGAAATGTCAGCAATTCAAGGGGAGGTCACAGAACTGATATAAAACTTCCAAGTTTGCCTACCATGTGCATATTTTTGTACAAAGTGTAATTAGGCAAATATCATTTGTTGTGTGAGAACGTAAAAGTCAGAATTCTAACTTCTATAGCCCAGGTTACTGTCTTCTCTATCATCTAAACCATTATTCAAAGTGATTTACAGCTAATAAGCATCAGTCCTGTGCTTTTGTTCTGACAGAAATGAATGGAAAAGTACTGAGGAAAGAACATTAGTGTCAGCAGGGGCATAGAACATGTGTGGTTAAAACAAAAATCTCATCATTATTGTTACTTAACATGCAGCTATTTTAATAGAGTTCTCAATGTGTAGGCTATTTGATATTATAAAATCAAAGCAGAGTATTAAATGACCAGAGGCCAATCAAATTTTCTAAGGTGCAAGAACATCATAATGTGTTTTTGATAATATGCTTTAGTTTTTGCTTTTATTTTAAATTCATAGGTTATGAAAAGTTTAGAGTGGATTTTGCATAGAGAATTCAAGGTATTGTCTACACCAGGTCTTAAAAGTAAAGACTTTTTCTTTAAAATTTAAACAGTCCTTACTACTACCTAATTAATGTAACAATAGCCATCAATGTGATATATCCTAAACCTAGTCAAAGTGTAGAAAAACATAGAAAAAGTATTTTTGGAATACAGGGATCAATATTAAGATATTGACAACAATTAATATGATGGTGTAAATTGCTATTGTTTAATCACTATGTAGTTGTTAAGTCATTCAGTACTGTTTTGTTTCATTACAGGCAATTATGCTATTATTTGTGACAAATCTATCAAAATATCACATGAAAGTTGATAAACTAGAACTTAACCACTTCCAAACCGCCCATAGACTTTAAATGTAATAGAATCATAGAATCATAGAATGGTAGAGTTGGAAGGGACCTCAAGGGCCAACCCCCTGCGAGTGCAGGTTTTCCTAAATCATCCCAGCTAGATGTTTATCCAGTTTCTGCTTGAAGATTTCCATTGATGCCACCTCCCATGGTAGCCTGTTCTACTCCTGACTGCTGTCACTGTCAAAAAGTTTTTCCTAATGTCTAATCTGAATTTTCTTCCTTTAAAGGGGTGGTTCACCCATTTTTTTTATTTTCTGTAGGAGTTCTACTTACAATTCTAGGTATTTTCTCCATTGGCTTGTATTTCCAGTTCTGGCACTGAGCGGCGCTATCCTGCACGCTCAGTGCCTGTCACATGACCCCCTGGAGCTGTGGCCGCCAGCATCCTCTTACGTCCCGGCAAGTTCCGGGCTCTCAAACTTGACGGGTACATCAGAGGAGGCTGGTACCACTCAGATTGAGTGACAGGGCTGTGGGCGGTGACTACCGCACGTCACAGCCCAGCATCGAGGGGAGGAGCCGGAGGACGTGTGGAGCCGGCTAACCGTCCTGCAGATGGTGAGGCATGGGGCGCCAGTGTGCAGTACAGGGGGGTTCTTCAGCTGAAATCCCCCCCTGCACGTAAGTATGTGCTCACACTCTCCACCCGCCCGCTCTGCTGCGATGTCAGGAGAGCGGCCGGTGTTGGGCAGTGTGATCATGGGCTCCTCCCAGCAGCACTGCAGGACGCAGCAAGACACTAACAGGCATGTCACCGCTGTGCTCTGCCACCTGTCCTGCTGCATGGGACCAACTGTCTGCACTCTGTCACCTGCACCACAAGTCACAGAGTGGAGATAGTTGGTGACAGAGCACCTCTGCCCCCCCCTCTCTTCTTTCCCCACTCTCTTCTCTCCCCCCACTCTTCTCCCCCTCCTCTCTTCCCCCTCTTCTTTGCCCCCCTCTTTTCCCGCTCTCTCTCTTTTCCCTCCCCTTCTCTCTTCTCCCCCCTCACTCTTCTTCCCCCTCTCTCTTCTTCCCCCCCTTTCTCTTCTTCCCCCCTCTCTCTTCTCCCCCCTCTCTCTTCTCCCCCCCTCTCTGTTCTCCCCCCCTCTCTCTTCTCCCCCCCTCTCTTCTCCCCCCTCTCTCTTCTCCCCCCTCTCTCTTCTCCCCCCCTCTCTCTTCCCCCCTCTCTCTTCTCCCCCCTCGCTCTCTTTTCCCCCCCTCGCTCTCTTCTCCCCCCCTCGCTCTCTTATCCTCCCTCGCTCTCTTCTCCCCCCCCTCGCTCTCTCCTCCCCCCTCGCTCTCTTTTCCTTCCCTCCTCGCTCTCTTTTCCTCCCCCCCTCGCTCTCTTTTCCTTCCCCCGTCGCTCTCTTTTCCTTCCCCCACCTCGCTCTCTTTTCCTTCCCCCCCTCGCTCTCTTTACCTTCCCCCCTCGCTCTCTTTACCTTCCCCAATCGCTCTCTTTTCCTTCCCTCCCTCGCTCTCTTTACCTTCCCCCCTCGCTCTCTTTACCTTCCCCCCCTCGCTCTCTTTTCCTCCCCCCCTCGCTCTCTTTACCTTCCCCCCTCGCTCTCTTTACCTTCCCACCCTCGCTCTCTTTTCCTCCCCCCTCGCTCTCTTTTCCTCCCCCCTCGCTTTCTTTTCCTTCCCCCCTCACTCTCTTTTCCTCCCCCCCGCTCGCTCTCTTTTCCTCCCCCCCGCTCGCTCTCTTTTCCTCCCCCCCTCGCTCTCTTTTCCTCCCCCCTCGCTCTCTTTTCCTCCCCCCCTCGCTCTCATTTCCTTCCCCCTCGCTCTCTTTTCCTTCCCCCCTCACTCTCTTTTCCTCCCCCCCTTGCTCTCTTTTCCTCCCCCCCGCTCGCTCTCTTTTCCGCCCCCCCGCTCGCTCTCTCTCTTTTCCCTCGCTCTCTCCTGGCATGGTCAGTACAGAAATCTCTCCATCGTGGAGGGGTGAGAGGGAGTAATAAACATGGAGTCCCTACTGTGTCTGTGTATTTATTTCTAATAAAGTATTTTTCTCTGTGTGATGTCTTTTTTTTTTTAAACCCTTTGTTGGAGAATCTTAATGGCCAGGTCAAACTTGGCCTGACATTAAAAATCTCGGGCTTTATACCAGCTGGGAAAACATAGCTGGTATTAACCCCTTATTACCCAGCGTGCCACCTGCCACCAGGGCCACTGGAAGAGTTGGGTACAGTGCCTGAAGATGGCGCTTCTATGAAAGCGCCATTTTCTGGGGCAGCTGTGGATTGCAATTCGCAGTGCGGGGCCCAGAAAGTTTGGGCACCCTGCACTGCGGATTCCAATCCCCAGCTGCCTAGTTGTACCTGGCTGGACTCAAAAATTCGGCGAAGCCCACATCATTTTTTTTTTTTAATTATTTCATGAAATTCATGAAAAAAAGGGCTTCTCTATATTTTTGGTTCCCAGCCGGGTACAACTAGGCAGCTGGGGGTTGGGGGCAGCCCGTAGCTGCCTGCTGTACCTGGCTAGCATACAAAAAGATGGCGAAGCCCACGTCATTTTCTTAAAAAAGTTTTCAGGGAAAAACCTTTATAAAAAAAAAATGCTTCCCTGGATTTCTATTGCCAGTGAAAGTAACACCAAGCAGCGGGGGCTAGCAGCCAGTAGCTGCTTTGGTTACCCTTAGCAATAGAAAATGCAGCGGGAGCCCACAAACAATGTGATTTTTTGTGTTTTTTTATTTTTAATTTTTTTTTTTTAAACAAAATCGGCATGGGCTTCGCCCATCGAGCACCAGAGCATTTTACTGCTCATTCATCCCAAGTAATCAGATGACTCCAGTGTCGGCCGATTACTTGTTCTGTGTCCCCCTGCATCCATCGCAGCGTGTACAGGCTGTGAGGTCACCTGAGTTCAGTCCAGCACTGGAGTCAGCTGATCTGAACTCAGCTGAACTCCAGCCTGCACACGCTGTGATGGATGCAGGGGGAAACAGAACAAGTAAAGTCTAAGCCACACGGCGAGAAAAACAGTGCGAGTGGAGTGCGATATAACATCGCATTCCACTCGGACCAATATTAGCCTGTGTGTTAGCGCACATGAGTGATTATTTTCTCAGCCCTATTTGGACCGAGAAAACAATAGCAGCATGCTGCGACTGTAATGCAAGACTCTCTCTTTTACCCATTCAAGTGTATGTGGTGAGAGAAAAATCGCACTGCACTTGCGGTACATCGGTGGACTACGGAGGAGAGAGGGAGAGAAATCCCTCCCACCCCTCAGTGCTGGCCCACCCCTCGAGTGCTGGACCGCCCCTCGCAGCTGAGGTCTGCTCGCACAGTCGGACCTCAGTCGCAGGGACACACGCATGACACTCAGCTCTGCTGTACTGAGCATGAGCCGAGTGTAATGCGAGGGGATCGCAGTAATCCCCGTGTGGCCCCAGCCTAGAGAGATGAATGAATGAATGAATAGAGGGCTGGATAGATAGATGAGAAAGACATATATAATGTCCCACCCCCATGCATATTCTAAGCGGTCACCCTTTTGTGACTTTCATGTGGCATTAAGGTGCTTAGTCTTGTATTTAGCCAAAAATAAATAATTAAAAAAAATGACATGCAGTCCCCCTATCTTTTGTAGCCAGCTAGGGTAAAGCAAACTGCTGCAGCCTGCAAACCACAGCTGGCAGCTTCACCTTGGCTGGTAATCCAAAACAGAGGAACCCCACGCTGTTATTTTAAATTAAATAATTTAAAACAAAAAACACGGGGTCCCCCGAAATTGGATCACCAGCCAAGGTAAAGTGGACAGCTGTGGTCTGGTATTCTCAGACTAGGGAGGTTCACCATTATTGGACACTCCCCAGCCTAAAAATAGCAGGCTGCAGCCGCCCCAGAAGTAGCGCATCCATTAGATGCACCAGTCCTGGTGCTTTTCCCAGTTCATCCCGTTGCCCTGGTGCGGTGGCAAACGGGTAATATATGGGGTTACTACCAGATGTGTAATGTCACCTGGCATCAAGCCCTGGAGTTAGTGATGTCAGGCGTGTATCAGATACCCGACATCACCAACCCAGGCAGTAATAAAACAAAAAAAAAATAGACAACAAACACATTTTTATTTGAAAAAACATTCCCCAACACATTCCCTCTTTCACCAATTTATTAGAAAGAAAAACAAATCCAGGTCTGGTGTAATACAAGGGGGTCCCACTGTCGCTGAACTTCGTGACAGCAGCGCTGTCACCGAGTTCAATGACCGCCGCCTTCACAAACCAAGTATCGCGAGCAGCCCGTGACGTCACCACTAGTCACAGTCTCGGGTCGACAGCGAGAGGTGATGTGACAAGCGGCGGGCATAGAAGGCAGTGACGACCGCTGACGTCAGGAGGGCAGGACTTCATCACCGTAGGTAATGAACTTACTAACCTCCTGACGGTAGCGCTTGTCATCCCCGCGGCTGCTGACACTGCAGTGCAGGCCGCAGCGCAGCCGCGGGGCTGGGGCTGGAGCGGGACACTGACTGCACGGGCACCCGACGGAAGTCACACGGAAGTGTTTCTGCATTGCTTTCGGGAATTTTGTGGACCCATTGACTTGTATTGAGTCACGGTTCGTTATTACGGAACAGAATAGGACATGTTCCATAATAACGGAGCGGACATACGGCATCCGATGTTTTTTTTTTGTAGGATCGGATGCACATGGAAGTGCTACCGTGTACCATCCGATCCTACACAAAAGACATTGAAAAGATGGTCCTGTCTGTGGGGCCGCAAAAAAACAGGAACTGACCAGGACAAACGGAATGGTCATGTGAATAAGCCCACCTGCAGCCATTGCAGCGTGTGCGGGCTGTGAGATCAGGAGTCAGCTGACTCCAGTGCCGGCCGATAAATTCTGTGTCCCGCTGCAGAAGGATCCGGTAAAATAACGGTTGCATGCGCTGCACATTTAACCCACAGGATCCGGTCATATGCGGTTTGCGGATGATACGGACGACACACAGACTAGGCAAGAGAGAAAAAAGCAATCTCATCACCCCGTCACTTTTTTTTCCCCAATTATTTTTTTCACATGTTGCGCCGGCTAATAAACATAATTTCTGTACACACACTCACTCACACACTCACACACTCACTCACACACTCACACACTCACACACAAACACACACACACTCACTCACACACACACACACACTCACACACACTCACACACACTTTCCTCCCCTGGCTGTGCAGAGCTGGCAGCTTCAGATGTCTCTGTGTGATTGCTCTCAGTGCATCCACACAGGGAAGAGGCAGGGAGGAGGCTTTGGGTGGAGAGGAGAGTGGGGTGTTACACACAGTGGGTGTGTTAGATAAGCTAGACACCGCCCTAGAGCAACAAAGAATTCTGGGACTTGTAGGAACTGAACACAGGAAGTCAGAGGAGAGATTAACCCCATCAGAGCTGGAGCCAGCAATGAGCATGTCCTGCTAGTGCACAATAAAAGGTAATTTTGCTGAAAAAACATAATAGATGTGTTGAGGGGCACATATTAGCAAGATTTATCAGAAAAAAAAAATCAGTTTTGGTAACTGGACAACTTCTTTAAGTTTCATCCCATTGCTTCTTGTACTTCCTTGTGCTAATGAAAATAGGGTAGTTCCCTCTGCACTGTGACTACCTTTCAGATATTTGTAGATCGCTATTAAGTCTCCTCTCAGCCTTCTCTTTTTCAAACTAAACATCCCTACTTTTTTTAGTCGTTCTTCATATGACATGGTTTCCAGACCTTCCACCATTTTGGTGGCTGTTCTCTGGACTTGCTCCAATTTATCGATGTCTTTCTTGAATTGGGGCACCCAGAACTGTACACAGTATTCCAGGTGTGGTCTGACCAGGGCAGAGTATAAGGGAATAAGTATCTCTCTTGATCTAGATTGAATGCTTGTCTTGATACATCCCAAAATTTGGTTGGCCTTTTTAGCTGCAGCACCACACTATTGGCTCATGTTGAATCTGTTGAATCTACAGTGGAACCTCGGTTTATGAGTAACTTGGTGTGCGAGTATTTCGCTATTCGAGCAAAGCTTGCTGTAAATTTGTAACTTAGTTTGCAAGCAAGCTTTGCTGTATGAGCATTACTCACCACACACGCTTCCGGTTCCGTACTTTCACCGCGCTTTGATTCCTTCTTGCAGTCCGCACAAACAAGCACAAACACACACAAACACGCACAGACACGGTACAAGATGTCTATCCGGTAACCATCTCAACAATGGAGGACCTTCCGCTGTCAGCCGCTTCTCAAAGGCAGCGGAATCTCTGGCATTGGTCACCGGTGAACTACAAGAACCGGGAGCGGGAGACTGGCGATGGAACGGAAGGTAAGGTGAGCATAATATATGTGTGTGCGTGTTTGTGCGTGTTTGTGTGTGTTTGTGCGTATGTAGAATGACACAATAGTGGACCAGGATGGGACATTGAACAAATTGTGGAACGAATTGTCTGAGCTTGAATTAATTCCTATGGGAAATTTTGCTTTGCTAGACGAGTAACTTGGTTTACAAGCACACTCCCAGAACGGATTGTTCTCGTAAACCAAGGTAACACTGTATTATGCCCAAGTCCTTTTCCCCTGTGCAGTAATGCACACAAGAGAAATAAAGTAAAATAAGGCTTTACTCAAAAGTACTACACCTGACCTGCCCTGTTTTTGTACAGACTGGAGGTCCCAGCTGTGCAGTGCCTAAAGGCCCCTGCACAGACAGAAACAACCTTAACTGGATGACTTAAGATGACCACTCGGACCTTTGCTTGCTAAGCAGTCATCGAGGATATCACTTACCTCCTTCAGAATCCAGGGGAAGTTGCAAAGTAAAAGTTAAGGTAAACCAAATGTAATGATCTGCCAGGAAAGCTCTAGGCAGACAGGCAGTAATTCCAAGCAGTGTCCACTTCAGAAATATCACCAATGGGAAATGCAAGCCCGGGGAATCTTTAAATAGTTACACCCACTATGTGATAGTGCAGACTGAATTACAGCATTGAAACACTTGTTGGCAGAAAGGCAATGAACACAAACAAACTGTTCAGAAACAGGGCAGTAACCGAGCCTGACTGTGGATTAGTAGAGAGTAGGGCTGAGTGGATCCGGACTGTAAAAGTCTGGATCTGCGCAGTTTCAATAATATCTAGGTGCCGGACGTGGGCGTAGGATTCTGGGTGCACGATACGGATTCGGCAAATAAAATAAAAATAAACAAAACAACAGATAAGCGTCAGTTTCATACTTACTGAGACTCGGTGTCATGGCGGCCTACTGCTTCAGGGTCGCGCTTTCACTTCCTGTACTGTGCACGCAATCAAACAGCTTTCCGTGTTTTCCTCGCCCACCGGCTGTCCTCTTATCTGTGATTGGCTGCTGGCTGACGTGTCCCCCAGCCTGTGACAGTCTCTGCTGCAGTCATCACTTATCGCAGCTCAGTAATAGGTTATACTCAGAGTTGGCAGTCTTCTCTATGGCTGTTCGCTCTGAGATGTAGCAGTGCAGGATGTGCCGTCGTGGGACGTTGTGTGGATTACGCCGGACCTGGAGTGCTGTGCTGGGGGTTAACAAAGTGGTGAAGGAGTGCGCATTTTGTACCTTATTTCAAATAAAGGATTTTTCTCTGTGTCTTGTTTATTTACTGGTATTTACAGGTTTGTGTGATGCAGGTATCTGATAGACGCCTGTGCCACCACAAACCTAGGGTTTAGTAGCAGTTGTGCGCCGCTATTAATGCCTGCTATTACCCCGATTGGCACTGCATCAGGCCACCGGGAAGAGCCAGTAATGCACCGGGATTGTCACATCTAATAGATGCGGCAATACCGGGCGGCTGGGGGCTGAGAATATACCAGTCCCCAACTGGCATTATCATGGCTGGGGATGAAAACTGGGTGGGACCGCACATTGGATTTTTTTAATTACTTATTTAAATAAAAGAAAGCTGCATGCGAGGGACTCCCGCGAGTCTGACATCGCACCACAGCCGCACACTTCTGACAGGAACGTGCATGTGTTTCTAGGTACATGCACACTCATGCTCAGAGAACGGCAGGCTGTGTCGGGTGATGTCATGCTTGGCAGACTCGCACAAGTCTGAAATCACTGGCACAGCAGCACTCTTCTGACAAGAGCGTGCATGTGTTTCTAGGTACATGCACGCTCATGTTCAGAGAACGGCAGGCTGTAAAAAAAAAATAAATTGCTGCCAGCAGATGGAAATTTGGTGTTGAAAGCTTGTACAGACGATTTCAGCACCAAATGTGCACCTCCTGGCAAAAAACTGTGGCAAAAATCGAGGAAAAATAACCGCGGCACAAACCGCGGCAAAAAAAGTGCGTCAAAACACCGCATTTTTTTGCCAGGAGGTGTAGATTAGATGCAGGAATATGGTGTAAAAATTTCAGCACCAAATTTGCATCCCTTGGCCCAAAAATAAAATAAATAAATAAATTTCTGCCAGCAGGTGGAAATTTGGTGCTGAAAGCTGGTGCAGACGATTTCAGCACCAAATGTGCACCTCCTGGCAAAAAAACAGTGGCAAAAATCACGGAAAAATATTAGGCAAAAAAAATGCTTCAAAACACCGCGTTTTTTTGCCAGGAGGTGTAGATTGGATGCAGGAATATGGTGTAAAAATTTCCGCACAAAATATGCATCTCGTGGCCAAAACAACTGCGATTTTTATGCTAGGAGATGCAGGTCTGTGAACTCAGTGACCTCCATCTGAGGTCAGGTTACCTGCGATCATAGATGAAGGACCGTGGGAACCTCCAGCTGTGACCACAAATGACCTGAGTGACGTCACCGCTCATTGCACAGCTCATTCATTCTCTGGAGCTCACAGAGAGTGGTCATGCTCTATGGCCTCTCTCTGTGATATTCAGATGTAGCAGAGCTGAAGCGGCGTGGTACCTCGTATGGATTACGTCGGACCTGGAGGGGTGTGTTGGGGATTTAATAAAGTGGTGAAGGAGGGTGTTTGTATTTTATTTCAACTAAAGGATTTTTCTGTTTGTGTTTATTTACATTAATTTACAGGTTTGTGTGATGCAGGTATCTGATAGACGCCTGTGCCATCACCAACCTAGGGTTTAGTAGCAGCTGAGCACTGCTATTAACCTCTCATTACCCCGATTAGCACTGCATCAGGTCACCGGGAAGAGCCAGTATCACGCCGGGATTGTCACATCTAATAGATGTGGCAATACCAGCGGCTGCGGGCTGGAATACCAGCCCCCAGCCAGTGTGATTTTGGCTGGGGATGATAATTAGGGGGAACCGCGCATCATTTGTTTTAAAAATTATTTATTTAAATAAAAAAAAAGCCGCATGCGGTTTTACCGCAATCACACATGTGAGGGACTTACGCGAGTCTGCCATGGCATCACCTTGCAAAGCCTCGCACGTGTGACTGGATACATAGCACAGATACAGCCAGACAGCTGGGGCTGCAGCTGCGAGCTATATCTGTGCTGCCTATTGTTTATTTTTTACCACCATGTTTACCGGCAGAAACTTGCACTGCTTTCCCCACCCACCATCCATCCTGGCACTAGTGATTTGTTGCAGTCAGCTGACACGCTGACACTCAGGGTGGGGGCATGTCTAGCTGCAACGAATTACACACGTCGGTGGGTGGGTAAAACAATGAATATTGAATTGTCGGCTCCGGAAGGTAAAAGCGTGACCTGGAAGGAGTGTGCCGCCATGACAGCGCCTTGGTGAGTACACCGCGCTCGCTTCTACCGCCCTATTCCCTCCACAAACGTTTTTAACCTCTAGATTACGGTCCCCATTGACTTATATGGACACCGGATTCCGAAGTGGATCGGTCTCTTTTTAAAATCTGTCAATGTTCCGCCGGTCCTGGATTTTTGGGCGTTCGATCAGCTCTAGTAGAGAGGTAAATGGACTAGACCACAGATGATTGTTGGATAAAATCTGAGGCATGACACCATGCTGAGTTTCATAAAAAAAGTGTATTTTCAAAAATGGGTACTGTTTTGATGGTACAGTGTGGTCACACCAAAAACTGATTTCTCTTTTTTTCCATTCACTTTGTATTTTTTTTAAGTTTTAAAAATTACTTATTTACAGTTCTATTTTTTAAAGCATCCTTACCTTGCAACATTTTTAATACACATGCCTTACTTTGTAACATTTCTTCCTTCACTAGTGTGTATAAATAAAATCAATGAAGGGTAATTTTAGATGTTACAGAAAAATAAATAAACACTAAAAAGAGCAAAAGGCACATACGCTGTCCTCTCAGATGGCTAAAAGGAAACTCTGTCCAGCAGAGAAAACAGGAGATTTCACTACTGAGCTACTGAAGCACTGTTCCTCCAGCTGTCAATCAAGGAAAACGTGCATTTTCAAACAAAGAAAACTGGTATTTTACACTAGGATTATTTAGACTTTTGTTTATTTTTCATTGCCTATCAAAATTATACATACAGTTGATTCCAGAAGTTTACATACACTATCTTAAAAGACACATATGCATATTTTTCTCACTATCTGACATGAAATCAAAATAAATATTTCCTGTTTTAGGTCAATTAGGAACCAAAATTATTTATATTTGTCAAATGCCAGAATAATGAGAGAGAGAAAATGGTTGAAGGCATTTTTATTACTTTCTATAAAGTCAAAAGTTTACATACACTAAGAGTACTATTCCTTTAAACTATATGGAACAGCCCATATGATGATGTCATGTCTTTGGAAGCTTCTGATAGGTTTATTGGCAAAATTTGAGTTAGTGACACGCCTGTGCATGTATCTAAATGAACACCTGAAACACACTGCTTCTTTGTGTAGCATCATGGGAAAGTCAAAAGAAATCAGCCAAGATCTCAGGAAGAGAATTGTGGACTTGCACAAGTCTGGTTCATCCTTGGGTGCAATTTCCAGACACCTGAAGGTGTCTCGTTCATCTGTACAATCAATTATATGCAAATACAAACAAGATTGGAATGTCCAGCCGCATACTGCAAAAAAAAGAGACTGGTTCTGTGTATCAGAGATGAATGTGCTTTGGTCAGAAATGTGCATACCAACCCAAGAACAAAAGCAAAAGACCCTGTGAAGATGCTGGTGGAAGCTGGTAAGATTGTGTCATTTATTCACAGTGAAACAAATACTGTATCAACACGGACTGAAAGGCCACTCTGCCAAGAAGAAGCAATTACTCCAAAAGAAATATAAAATAGGCAGATTAATGTTTGCAAATGCACACAGGAACAAAGACCTCAATTTTTGGAGACATGTTCTGTGGTCTGATGACACTAAAATTGAACCGTTTGGCCATAATGACCATCGTTACATTTGGAGTAAAAAGGGAGAAGCTTTGAAGACAAAGAACAGTATCTCAACTGTGAAACATGAGGGTGGCAGCATCATGTTGTGGGGTTGTTTTGCTGCAGGAGAGACTAGTGAACTTCACAAAATAGATGGCATCATGAGGAAAGAAGATTATGTGGCAACACTGAAGCAACATCTCAAGACTTCAGCCAGGAACTTAAAGCTTGGGTGGAAAGCGGTGTTCAAAATAGACAATGACCCAAAGCTTACTGTCAAACTGGTTACAAAGTGGCTTAAAGATAACAAAGTCAAGGTTTTGGAGTGGCCATCACAAAGCCCTGATCTCAATCCTATTGAAAATTTATGAGCAAAGTGGAAAAGGCAGGTTTAAGCAAGGCGACCTACAAACATGGCTCAATTACACCAGTTCTGTCAGGAGGAATGGGCTCAAATTCCTACGAACTATTGTGAGAAGCTTGTGGAAGGATATCCAAAATGTTTGACTCAAGTCAAAACCAAAGCTCAAGCACACTGTAAGCACACACAGCGGAAACGACAATATGTGCTCAGGGAGAAATAAAGTACAGGAATTAAATATAAAAAAAAAAAGGATATTTCCACAGCACACCAAATAGTATACAACCATTTACCAACTACTGGGTCACCACGCACAAAGATCAATAACGCTGGAGCAGAGCTAGAGCTATCTTCAGCATATGAGGCTAGGTTCCACCATCTTTAAATGGTGGGGGCGGCTTTGATAGAACATCAGCAACCTGTGACTCCAGCAGCCATTCAACAGCCAGCAGGAATTAATTCCTGCTAAACCGAAGAGCAGAGATCACAAAACAGTTGATGCCCGACTCCGGCTGAGCAATTAAGATTCATCAGGTTGCCTGCCAGACTCTGCAATGTGAATACAGTCTGGAGTCGCCATGGCATAAACTTTTGAGTTTAAATAAAAATGTCTAAAAATGTTTCTATGGCTGGAATTATTTCGACAAATTTTGACTTGTATTGGGGATCTAAGAGTGTGGCAACCCAGTAGTCAGAATTACTTCTAATTCAGACAAACCGAGGGTCATGTTGTAGGTAGTGCAGCAAGAAGGCTCTCATGTGTCTTGCGCATCCATGCGGACCAAGTCCTTGCTGTGTTTGTGGCTGCGAGGTGATAACCGTGCTTCCTTCCTCTGACCTCTCCCCCCAATCTCGAACAACCGAAATTTGATCAAGGTCTCCCTCATCTGCTGAGTCTTCCATGCCCATCGCCAGTTCGTCCTCCATTTCTTCCTGGGCTCCTGCACCTTCTTCAACAGTTTGGCTGCTACCATGCGCCCTTGTTAATCTTTTTCCCCCACTGTCCCATGCCTGCCGCCTTAGTGATGCTGAACGTCTGGACCTTGTAGATCTTGGTATCCCTTCTGCATATGAATCCTCCTGTACTTCCTCCCCTTCCTCTTGTCCCACCACCTGACTCCGAATAGTGTTTAGAGTGTGCTCCAGCATGTAAATGACTGAAATTGTCATGCTGATAATGACATTGTCAGCACTAAACATCTTCGTCGCCATGTCGAAACTGTGCAGAAGGGTGAATAGGTCCTTGCACTGAGGCCACTCCATCAGCGTGATCTTCCCCACCTCTGCGTCTCGTTGGCCCAGGCTATACGTCATAACGTATTGCACCAGGGCTCTGCGGTGCTGCCACAGTCGCTGCAACATGTGGAGAGTCGAATTCCAGCGTGTCGACACATCGCATTTCAGGCGGTGAACCGCCAGGACGAAAGACTTCTGTATTGATGCAAGTCAGTCAGCTGCGCCGTTGGAATGGCGGAAGTGAACAGATAGTGACCGTGCCCTGTGCAGAAGCCCATCTAGGCCGGGATAGTGGGTTAAAAAGTGCTGGACAACAAGGTTCAACACGTGAGCCATACAAGGCACGTGTGTCACCTTGCCCCGGTGAAGGACCGCACCCAGGTTTTCAGCATTGTCGCACACGGCCTTCCCTGGCTGCAGGTTGAGTGGAGACAACCATTGACGAAACTCCGTCTCCAGAGCTGACCACAACTGGGCAGCTGTGTGACTCTTATTTCCCAGACATTTCAACGTAAAGACCGCCTGATGCCGTTGAGCTCTGCTGCCAGCATAGTAAGGAGGTGTGCGGGATTCCTTGTGCGCAGTTACAACGCTGGTGGCCTGAACAGACAGGCTTTGGGCAGAGGTGGAGGACCCAGACGAGGTTGAGGAGAGTGAAGCAGTGGAGGAACTTCGACATACAGAGGATTGACGCACAACTCGTAGGGACGGCAAGACTTGTACAGCAGACCCTTCTCCATCTCTCACCATAGTTACCCAGTGCCCAGTCAGCGGCATGTAATGCCCCTGTCCATGCTTACTGGTCCAAGTATCGGTGGTGAAATGCACACTATTACACACAGAGTTTATCAAGGAAGTGGTGATGTTGTTGTGCAACATACTGGTGTAGCGCAGACACACCTTTCTTGGAGAAGTAGTGGCAACTGGGCATCTGGTACTGGGGCACTGTGATGGACATAAGGTCTCGAAAATCCTCTGTGTCTACCAGACGGAAAGGCAGCATTTCTGTAGCCAACAGCTTGCACAGGGTGAAAGTCAACCTCTTAGCTTTGTCATGGCTAGGAGGAAATGGCCTTTTACTTGTCCACATCTGAGGGACCGAGGGCTGGCTGCTGTGCTCAGATGGCATTGAGTAGGGTGTCCCATGAAAACTGCTCGTCTGTGAGATAAGTGCAGGTGGAGACATAATGTTGCCTTCATCCAAAGGTGGTGCTCTCGATGTCTGAGAGAGCTCTACACCAAGAATTGTTTCCCCTTCCAAAACAACTGATGACCTGCCAATCACACTGCCTGTTGCGGGTAAAGAGGTGGAAGGTCTGCATCGCAAAGCATGTGTGACTGCTGACCCCACAGTCATAGAGGATGAAGAGCGCATGGATGCACTTGAAGGGGCAGATGGTGGTTGGCCCGCTCCGCTAGGCAGCATTGTAGCACAGTGAGCTTCCCACTGGGACTTATGCATCATAGCCATGTGACAGTTCATGGATGAAGTAGTCAAACTAGTGAGTTTTTGGCCTCTACTTAGTGATTGGCGACAAATCTTACAGATGACATGCGTTGGGAGATTCTTTGTGATGTCAAAAAAAGACCAGGCTAGGCAAGGCTTAGAGCCCATGCGACCTGCAGAGCCACCACGACTTGTGCTCAGAGGCAGAGTTGTGGCTGAGGATGCAGTTGTTGACGTGCTTCTAGTACTCCGCCTCTGTCCAGGAAGGCACAAGCTAACCTCGTCGTCAGTCGCATCCTCCTCCACCGCCTCTGCTGACCTCCTCGAGTGCCTGACTGCGGGTTGACAGTAAATGGGAAATGCAACCTCATCATCAACCTGTGTGTTTGCACTCGCCTCGTCCTCAGACCTAACCTCTTCCTGCCCTGACTGAATAGTTAAGTTGTCATTCCAATCAGGTATCTGAGTCTCATTGTCATCAGTATGTTCCTCATTGTCTCCACCAAGAGGAGTTAAAGTTTGGGAATGAGGGTCTACATTATGCTCAGAAACTTCTTCATCAGGGCCTGAATCTGACTCACAAAGCTTCTGGGCATCACTACAGATCATTTCCTGGTCTGAACTCACTGTAGCTTCTGGAGCAGACCTCTGATTCCAAGGCTATAGTATGACTGAACAGATCTGCAGACTCACCCGTCTCTGTTACCCCATACTCTGCAGGGCGGGTCGAGACTTGAGAGCTGGTAGAAAGCAAGGGAGATTGTGGTGACAAATCAGAGGACTGGAGTTTTTTGGATGTTGAAGTTGAGGTGGAGGAGAGTCTACTTGATGGAGCACTTGAGATTAGAGTTGAGCGCAGTTCGCGGTTCGAGGTTCTCCAGTTCACGGCTCGAGTGATTTTGGGGGCTGTTCTAGATCAAACTAGAACTCGAGCTTTTTGCTAAAGCTCGATAGTTCTAGATACGTTCGAGAACGGTTCTAGCAGCAAAAAGACAAGCTAATTACTAGCTGGCTTTCCGCTGTAATAGTGTAAGTCACTCTGTGACTCACACTATTATGAAATTTCAGCGTATAGTGTGCGGGAACAGCGCATTCAGATCACTGCTGTTTGGATAAAGGCAATCGGCATTTTCTTTTTTCCTTGTCTTCCTTCCCTAAGCGCGCGCATGTAGTGGGGCGGGCCAGCATGTCAGCCAATCCCAGACACACACACAGCTAAGTGGACTTTTAGCCAGAGCAGCAACGGCATGTGTGATAGGATGTCCATGTCACATGTCCATGCATTATAAAAACGGACATTTTCCTCCAGCACGCCATTATCTGCCTTCTGCGTCTTGGTGTCAGTCACCGCTGGCGTAGCTCCTGTCTCCGATACTGCTGTGTACGCTCTATACACAGCGCTATACAGAATAGGGATAGAAGTTTCTATTAGTCCTTGTAAGGGCTAATACCGGCAGGGTCAGAGCCATAGGTGACAGTCAGGTCCGTGAAAACAGATTTTAACAGCTAAACTAGATGACAGCGTCTGTGTAGCTAAGGTCAGGGATTTCCTCGCTGCATTTCCCCATTAGGAGGGATAGAAAGGGAGGCTTCCTTTCCTCTACCCAGACCCACAACCCTGCCACTGTACCCTCCTGCCCTTTGCACACTCAAACTCATTATTACTAAGCCATTATACTAGCAAACACTGAGGAAACTTAGTGGCATCCTAAAAGTGGCTGTTGGACTTCCATTAGTGTCCCACTGGTGCAAACCTATGTGCAGCACCTCTGCATTGCACACTCAAACTCATTGTTACTAAGCCATTATACTAGCAAACACTGAGGAAACTTAGTGGCATCCTAAAAGTGGCTGTTGGACTTCCATTAGTGTCCCACTGGTGCAAAGCTATTTGCAGCACCACTGCATTGCACATTCAAACTCATTGTTACTAAGCCATTATACTAGCAAACACTGAGTAATCTTAGTGGCATCCTAAAAGTGGCTGTTGGACTTCCATTAGTGTCCCACTGGTGCAAAGCTATTTGTATCCCAACTGCATTGCACACTCAAACTCATCGTTGTTACTAAGCCATTATACTAGCAAACACTAAGTAAACTTAGTGGCATCCTAAAAGTGGCTGTTAGACTTCCATTAGTGTCCCACTGGTGCAAATCTATGTGCAGCACCTCTGCATTGCACACTCAAACTCATTGTTACTAAGCCATTATACTAGCAAACACTGAGTAAACTTAGTGGCATCCTAAAAGTGGCTGTTGGACTTCCATTAGTGTCCCACTGGTGCAAACCTATGTGCAGCACCTCTGCATTGCACACTCAAACTCATTGTTACTAAGGCATTATACTAGCAAACACTGAGTAAACTTAGTGGCATCCTAAAAGTGGCTGTTAGACTTCCATTAGTGTCCCACTGGTGCAAATCTATGTGCAGCACCTCTGCATTGCACACTCAAACTCATTGTTACTAAGCCATTATACTAGGAAACACTGAGTAAACTTAGTGGCATCCTAAAAGTGGCTGTTGGACTTCCATTAGTGTCCCACTGGTGCAAATCTATGTGCAGCACCTCTGCATTGCACACTCAAACTCATTGTTACTAAGCCATTATACTAGCAAACACTGAGTAATCTTAGTGGCATCCTAAAAGTGGCTGTTGGACTTCCTTTAGTGTCCCACTGGTGCAAACCTATGTGCAGCACCTCTGCATTGCACACTCAAACTCATTGTTACTAAGCCATTATACTAGCAAACACTGAGTAAACTTAGTGGCATCCTAAAAGTGGCTGTTGGACTTCCATTAGTGTCCCACTGGTGCAAACCTATGTGCAGCACCTCTGCATTGCACACTCAAACTCATTGTTACTAAGCCATTATACTAGCAAACACTGAGTAAACTTAGTGGCATCCTAAAAGTGGCTGTTGGACTTCCATTAGTGTCCCACTGGTGCAAAGCTATTTGCAGCACCACTGCATTGCACACTCAAACTCATTGTTACTAAGCCATTATACTAGCAAACACTGAGTAAACTTAGTGGCATCCTAAAAGTGGCTGTTGGACTTCCATTAGTGTCCCACTGGTGCAAATCTATGTGCAGCACCTCTGCATTGCACACTCAAACTCATTGTTACTAAGCCATTATACTAGCAAACACTGAGTAAACTTAGTGGCATCCTAAAAGTGGCTGTTGGACTTCCATTAGTGTCCCACTGGTGCAAATCTATGTGCAGCACCACTGCATTGCATACTCAAACTCATTGTTACTAAGCCATTATAGTAGCAAACACTGAGTAAACGTAGTGGCATCCTAAAAGTGGCTGTTGGACTTCCATTAGTGTCCCACTGGTGCAAATCTATGTGCAGCACCTCTGCATTGCACACTCAAACTCATTGTTACTAAGCCATTATACTAGCAAACACTGAGTATACTTAGTGGCATCCTAAAAAGGGCTGTTGGACTTCCATTAGTGTCCCACTGGTGCAAAGCTATTTGCAGCACCACTGCATTGCACACTCAAACTCATCGTTGTTACTAAGCCATTATACTAGCAAACACTGAGTAAACTTAGTGGCATCCTAAAAGTGGCTGTTGGACTTCCATTAGTGTCCCACTGGTGCAAACCTATGTGCAGCACCTCTGCATTGCACACTCAAACTCATTGTTACTAAGCCATTATACTAGCAAACACTGAGTAAACTTAGTGGCATCCTAAAAGTGGCTGTTAGACTTCCATTAGTGTCCCACTGGTGCAAATCTATGTGCAGCACCTCTGCATTGCACACTCAAACTCATTGTTACTAAGCCATTATACTAGCAAACACTGAGTAAACTTAGTGGCATCCTAAAAGTGGCTGTTGGACTTCCATTAGTGTCCCACTGGTGCAAATCTATGTGCAGCACCTCTGCATTGCACACTCAAACTCATTGTTTCTAAGCCATTATACTAGCAAACACTGAGTAAACTTAGTGGCATCCTAAAAGTGGCTGTTGGACTTCCATTAGTATCCCACTGGTGCAAACCTATGTGCAGCACCTCTGCATTGCACACTCAAACTCATTGTTACTAAGCCATTATACTAGCAAACACTGAGTAAACTTAGTGGCATCCTAAAAGTGGCTGTTGGACTTCCATTAGTGTCCCACTGGTGCAAAGCTATTTGCAGCACCAATGCATTGCACACTCAAACTCATTGTTACTAAGCCATTATACTAGCAAACACTGAGTAAACTTAGTGGCATCCTAAAAGTGGCTGTTGGACTTCCATTAGTGTCCCACTGGTGCAAATCTATGCGCAGCACCTCTGCATTGCACACTCAAACTCATTGTTACTAAGCCATTATACTAGCAAACATTGAGTAAACTTAGTGGCATCCTAAAAGTGGCTGTTGGACTTCCATTAGTGTCCCACTGGTGCAAATCTATGTGCAGCACCACTGCATTGCATACTCAAACTCATTGTTACTAAGCCATTATACTAGCAAACACTGAGTAAACGTAGTGGCATTCTAAAAGTGGCTGTTGGACTTCCATTAGTGTCCCACTGGTGCAAATCTAGGTGCAGCACCTCTGCATTGCACACTCAAACTCATTGTTACTAAGCCATTATACTAGCAAACACTGAGTAAACTTAGTGGCATCCTAAAAAGGGCTGTTGGACTTCCATTAGTGTCCCACTGGTGCAAAGCTATTTGCAGCACCACTGCATTGCACACTCAAACTCATCGTTGTTACTAAGCCATTATACTAGCAAACACTGAGTAAACTTAGTGGCATCCTAAACGTGGCTGTTGGACTTCCATTAGTGTCCCACTGGTGCAAACCTATGTGCAGCACCTCTGCATTGCACACTCAAACTCATTGTTACTAAGCCAATATACTAGCAAACACTGAGTAAACTTAGTGGCATCCTAAAAGTGGCTGTTGGACTTCCATTAGTGTCCCACTGGTGCAAATCTATGTGCAGCACCTCTGCATTGCACACTCAAACTCATTGTTACTAAGCCATTATACTAGCAAACACTGAGTAAACTTAGTGGCATCCTAAAAGTGGCTGTTGGACTTCCATTAGTGTCTCACTGGTGCAAATCTATGTGCAGCACCTCTGCATTGCACACTCAAACTCATTGTTACTAAGCCATTATACTAGCAAACTATACTGCCAGTTTAAGGGCCGTAGTTGCATTGTCAGGGATAGTTATTGTTGTTTATTCTGCTGTTAATAAAGATAGACCACCTCTGCAATCTACACCACCTCTCAATTTTTACTACCACATTTTAAGTGCACAATCTTGTCGCAATCAAAATGAGTGGCAAAATGACAGATGCTGGTGGAAAGGGGAAGAGGTGTGTTGGAAAAGGAAAAAAAGGTTTGTCCGTGGGGAAGGTGGCAAAGCTCCAATAACATCTGCTGAAGATAGACCATCTTCCAGCAAAAGTAAGATGTCTACTACTTATCGTGGACAATCCGATGTGCTCCCTTTTTTACGGACACGAACAACTGGAACAAAGGTAGATGATGGCCAAAAAAAGAAAATGCTTGAATGGATCTCAAGTGGTCCAAAAAGTGCCCTCTCCTCCACCTCAACTACCGCATCCAAAAAACACCAGTCCTCTGAGTTGTCATCCCAATCACACTTGTTTTCTCCCAGCTCTGAAGTCTCCATCCGCCCTGCACAGTATGGTGGAACTGAGATGGCTGAGTCTGCAGAGCTGTCCAGTCACACTATAGCCTGGGAATCAGAGGTCTGCTCCCAAGCTACAGTGAGTACAGACCAGGAAATGGTCTGCAGTGATGCCCAGAACCTTTGTGACTCAGATTCAGGCCGTGATGACCAAGTTTCTGAGCATAATGTTGACCCTTATTCACAAACTGAAACACCTGTTGTTATAGACAATGAGGAACAGACTGATGACGATGAGACGCAGATACCAGATTGGGATGACAACTTAAATATTCGGTCAGGGCAAGAAGAGGCTCGGTCTGAGGGTGAGGGGAGTGCAAACACAACAATTGATGAGGAAGTTCTAGATCCCACCTACTGTCAACCCACAGTCAGGCCCTCGAGGAGGTCAACAGAGACGGTGGAGGAGGATGCAACTGACGACGAAGTTACCTTGCGCCTTCCTGGACAGAGTCGGAGTACTGGTAGCACGTCTACTACTGCATCCTCAGCCACCACTGTGCCTCTGAGCACTAGTCGGGGTGGATCAGCAGGTCGCATGCCCTCTAAGCCTTGCCTAACCTGGTCCTTTTTTGACATAGCAAAAGATCGCCCAAATTATGTGATCTGTAAAATTTGTCGTGATTCTGTTAGTAGAGGGCAAAACCTCAGCAGTTTGACAACTTCTTCCATGAATCGTCACATGAATAAATATCATATGTCCCAGTGGGAAGCTCACCGTGCTGCAATGCGGCCTAGCGGAGCGAACCATCCACCGCCTGCCCCTTCCAGTGCATCCACGCGCTCTTCATCTTCTAGGACTGTGGGGACAGCTGTTACACCTGGTTTTCCACGCACAACTTCCACCACTGTAACCGCAACAGGCAGTTTGCTTGGTAGGTCGTCAGTTGGTTTGGAAGGGGAAACAAGTGCGTGTGTACAGCTCTCTCAGACATCGATAGCACCAACGTTGGATGAAGGCAACATCATGTCTACGCCTGCACTTTCCTCACAAACCTGCATTTTTCCAGGGACACCCTACTCAACACCGTCTACACACAGAAACCAGATTTCTGTCCCTCAGATGTGGACAAATAAAAGGCCATTTCCTGCGACCCATGACAAAGCTAAGAGGTTGACTTTATCCCTCTGTAAGCTCTTGGCTACCGAAATGCTGCCTTTCCGCCTGGTGGACACACAGGATTTTAGAGACCTTATGTCTGTCGCTGTGCCCCAGTACCAGATGCCCAGTCGCCACTACTTCTCTAAGAAAGGTGTGCCCGCGCTACACCAGCATGTCGCACACAACATCACCGCTTCCTTGAGAAACTCTGTGTGTGAACGGGTGGATTTCACCACCGATACTTGGACCAGTAAGCATGGACAGGGACGTTACATGTCGCTGACTGGGCACTGGGTAACTATGGTGATTGATGGTGAAGGGTCTGCTGCACAAGTCTTGCCGTCCCCACGACTTGTGTGTCAATCCTCTGTCTGTCCAAGTTCCGCCACTGCTTCTGCCTCCTCCACCTCATCTGGGTCCTCCACCTCCGCCCCAAGCCTGCCTGGTCAGGCTACCAGCGTTCTCACTGCGCAGAAGGAATCACGCACCCCTCAATACTATGCTGGCAGCAGAGCGCAACGGCATCAGGCGGTCTTTAGCTTGAAATGTCTTGGAAATAGGAGTCACACAGCGGCTGAGTTCTGGGCAGCTCTGGAGACTGAGTTTAATAAATGGTTGTCTCCACTCAACCTGCAGCCTGGTAAGGCCGTGTGCGACAATGCTGCAAACCTGGGTGCGGCCCTTCGCCTGGGCAAGGTGACACACGTGCCTTGTATGGCTCACGTGTTCAACCTTGTTGTCCAGCAATTTTTAACACACTATCCCGGCCTAGATGGCCTTCAGAACAGGGCACGAAAACTGTCTGCTCACTTCCGCCGTTCAACCACCACTGCTGAGCGACTTGCATCGCTCCAGAAGTCTTTCAGCCTGCCGGTTCATCGCCTGAAATGTGATGTGGCGACACGCTGGAATTCGACTCTCCACATATTACAGCGACTGTGGCAGCACCGCCGAGCCCTGGTGCAATACGTCATGACGTATAGCCTGGGCCAACGAGATGCAGAGGTGGGGCAGATCACCCTGATGGAATGGTCTCAGATCAAGGACCTATGCACCCTTCTGCACAGTTTCGACATGGCGACGAATATGTTTAGCGCTGACAATGCCATTATCAGCATGACAATTCCAGTCATTTACATGCTGTAGCACACGCTAAACACTATTCGGAGTCAGGGGGTGGGACAACAGGAAGGGGAGGAACTACAGGAGGATTCATATGCGCAAGACACAACAACATCACCAAGGTCCAGACGTTCATCATCACCAACGCGGCAGGCATGGGACCATGGGGGACAGGGATCAACAAGGGCGCATGGTAGCAGGCGAAATGTTGAGGAAGGTGCAGGAGAACATGAAAAAATGGAGGACGAACTGTCCATGGACATGGAAGACTCAGCGGATGAGGGAGACCTTGGTCAAATTTCAGTTGAAAGAGGTTGGGGGGAGATGTCAGAGGAAGAAAGAACGGTTAGCACCTCTATGCCACAAACACAGCGTGGACTTGGTCCGCATGGCTGCGCAAGACACACGAGTGCCTTCTTGCTGCACTACCTCCAACATGATCCTCATATTGTCAAAATTAGAAGTGATGATGACTACTGGCTTGCCACACTATTAGATCCCCGGTACAAGTCCAAATTTTGTGACATAATTCCAGCCATAGAAAGGGACGCACGTATGCAGGAGTATCAGCAGAAGCTGTTACTCGATCTTAGCTCAGCTTTTCCACCAAACAACCGTGCAGGTGCAGGGAGTGAATCTCCCAGTTGTAACTTGACAAACATGGGACGGTCTCGTCATCTTCAACAGTCAGTCCGTACCAGTAGCACCGTATCTGGTGCTGGCAACAGCAATTTTATTGAATCTTTTCATAATTTTTTTAGACCCTCCTTTGCAAGGCCACCAGGGACAACAAGTCTGACACATAGTCAACGGCTCGAGAGGATGATACAGGAGTATCTCCAAATGAACATCGATGCCATTCCTTTGCAAATGGAGCCTTGCTCATTTTGGGCTTCAAATCTTGAAAAATGGCCAGAGCTCTCCACTTGGAGATTTTGTCATGTCCAGCTGCCAGCGTTGTCTCTGAACGTGTCTTCAGTGCTGCTGGGTCTGTGCTGACAGATAAGCGCACGCGTCTGTCCAGTGACAATGTGGACAGACTAACGTTCATCAAAATGAACAAGTCATGGATCCACAAGGAACTTACTACCCCTGTGTCATCCTGGGGAGAGTAAATGCTTGTGTATTTTGAATGTGCTTGATGCAAATCTAGCTGTGAAGTGTACAACTAGGGCACAAGTGCTGCCACTGATGCGGTGTCTGTGTGGCCCAATTTTTGGAAAAAAGGGAGACTCTTCTTGGAGTAACCCTTGCTGTGTTTTAAAAAATGTTCCAAGATGCACAGCGCTGGGATCAGGAAAGACTTTGCTACCTACCCCGTTGTCATCCTGGGAACGGTTAAGTATGGCGTATTTTTGAATGTGCTTGATGCAAATCTAGCTGTGAAGTGTACAACTGGGGCACAAGTGCTGCCACTGAAGGGGTGGGTGTGTGTGGGGCCCAATTTTTGGAAAAAAAGGGAGACTCCGCTTGGAGTAACCCTTGCTTACATTGTTTTCAAAAATGATCCAAGATGAACAGAGCTGGGATCAGGAAAGACTTTGCTACCTCCCCCGGTGTCATCCTGGGGACTGTTAAATATGGCGTATTTTTGAATGTGCTTGATGCAAATCTAGCTGTGAAGTGTACAACTGGGGCACAAGTGCTGCCACTGAAGGGGTGTGTGTGTGTGGGGCCCAATTTTTGGAAAAAAGGGAGACTCCGCTTGGAGTAACCCTTGCTTGCTGTGTTTTTTAAAAGGAGCCAAGATGAACAAGTCATGGTTCAGCAAAGACTTTGCTACCTACCCCGGGGTCATCCTGGGAACGGTTAAGTATGGCGTATTTTTTAATGTGCTTGATGCAAATCTATCTGTGAAGTGTACAACTGGGGCACAAGTGCTGCCACTGAAGGGGTGGATGTGTGTGTGGCCCAATTTTTGGAAAAAAGGGAGACTCCGCTTGGAGTCACCTTGCGGTGTTTTACATGATTTTAGAAGGGCGAGCCATGCCTATATCTGATGTTTTTTTTAGGTTTTTGCACCCAGTTCAGACTTAGAATGGTGTTCCAAACGTTATTCCTTATTTGTTAGTAGTTTTTCGTTTGTGAACCCTCCCCAACCACACCTATTGCCAATCCATATCATACGCATAAATAGCCTGGGTCTCAGCTTCCCATACACGGTAAGTTTTTTAACTGCATGAGAGGACACACACAAGCTAGGGACCTGTGATACCAATGTGATATGACTGAAGACTGAATGTGATTTAGATAGGGATCATAATCAAAAGATAGGAGTGATCCCAGATATTATTTGACCTATCAATAATTCAGTATCAAAGAGATGTCCTCTGGATAACCAATTTCACTATGATGACCAAAGAATACATGTCAAACAGATTTTAAGATAATGAGGAAGTAACATTTACAGTTCCACTTACCGGAAACTTGTGGTTGGCTTAAAGACAGGTGTAAGGAAGCTTGCATATGAAATTTACGGCTCATTGCAATATTTCACTAACACTATGGTCAACTGTGGTCGGTGAGTTGTCAACTGGCAGGATGTACAAGTAAATGTGCAGGAAGCTGCTGGTGCCCATAGCAGTTTGTGGTCAAGTTACATGAAAATGACTCAGCTGTCACATGCTGGTGACCATTTAAACACAACCTACAAAGTTTTCCTATAAAAATACACCGGACTCGCTTAATGTTAGGGAAAACCTTCCAGGACATTGAAGTGTACGTACGCACTGTTCCTGTGATGCAAGAGGCCGGGTTGTTGTTTCCTTATCATTAAATCGAGTCCCTCCGATGAGAAGGATTGCTGCAACACACGGTAATGTTGATGCATATTTCTGTTATTGTATAAGATTCTATGACTAAAAAATAGTTCTTATGCCTATATGTACCAATGACTATTCATATGCTATTAAAATAAATAGTATCTTGCTATAAAGAATATTAGTATTCGTGCCTGATTAGGATATCAGTGAGCGCTTCGTAAGTACGGGCTTTCAGCCCCCTTTTTAGTAGAATTTAGCAAGACAGGACCGCAACGTAGAGAAATACTTTGGCGTAGTGTTGGGGCTCTATTGCATTGATCAATTCAGTAGCTAAATTTCTCTTGATTCATATGTTCATGGCAGTAATGCAGATTCCATTTTTCACATTTTCACTCTTACATATAGCTATTGGATTTTTCAAGTCAGTATTCACACAGCAGTTTCTGCTATTTCATGTATTCCCCTTACATAGTCACTGGTGTGCATACCTTATCTCCCCATAGTGATGTTTTTTTA
The DNA here is from genome assembly GCF_048569485.1 of Anomaloglossus baeobatrachus. Classification (NCBI taxonomy): domain Eukaryota; kingdom Metazoa; phylum Chordata; class Amphibia; order Anura; family Aromobatidae; genus Anomaloglossus; species Anomaloglossus baeobatrachus. Next base: position 262,311,156 of record NC_134358.1, on the reverse strand, counting down.
GGTTTTTGCACCCAGTTCAGACTTAGAATGGTGTTCCAAACGTTATTCCTTATTTGTTAGTATATTTTCGTTTGTGAACCCTCCCCAACCACACCTATTGCCAATCCATATCATACGCATAAATAGCCTGGGTCTCAGCTTCCCATACACGGTAAGTTTTTTTAACTGCATGAGAGGACAAACACAAGCTAGGGACCCCAACGTAGAGAAATACTTTGGCGTAGTGTTGGGGCTCTATTGCATTGATCAATTCAGCAGCTAAATTTCTCTTGATTCATATGTTCATGGCAGTAATGCAGATTCCATTTTTCACATTTTCACTCTTACATATAGCTATTGGATTTTTCAAGTCAGTATTCACACAGCAGTTTCTGCTATTTCATGTATTCCCCTTACATAGTCACTGGTTTGCATACCTTATCTCCCCATAGTGATGTTTTTTTAGGTTTTTTCACCCAGTTCAGACTTAGAATGGTGTTCCAAACGTTATTCCTTATTTATTTATGCCTATATCTGTGTCTCCTCCTCTTTTTCCTTGTCCAGCTCTTTTGTTTTTGCATGAGTATATGTCCTTGTCACTTTCCCATGTGTTTGTGTTATGTTGTGAGTTGTTTGTCACCTTTTGGACACCTTTGAGAGTGTTTTCTAGGTGTTTTTATGTGTTTGTGATTGCCTCCCATTGTTTCCTATGCGGTTCGAGTGGTTCGCCGAACCGGATCGCCGAACCGGTTCGCCGAACCGAACTCGAACGAGACCTCCGTTCGGCGAACCGAACTCGAGCTGAACTGCGACTGGTTCGCTCATCTCTACTTGAGATCCATTCAAGCATGTGCTTTTTTTGTGCATCATCTACCTTTGTTACAGTTGTTCGCTGCCGTAAAAAAGGGATCCTATCAGATTGTCCACGGAAAGTAGTAGACATCTAAAGCCTGCTTTACACGTTGCAATTTGTTGTGCAATCACGTTTGCGATGTGACACGCCCAGATCGCATATGTGATCTAATGAGATAGCACGTAGGTCGTTCATTTGCTGTCACACGTGCGTTAGTAGTCTATGTTAAATTGATCAATTTTGTGTGCGATCCTTTAGATCATGTGTTCTGTGACGTATGCATTGAGCACCCTTTTTTTTTTTTTATTTATTGACTTGCCAAGCGTGGGTAATGTGTAGGGATGGGTTTTTACTATGTCATCTGCCATTCAGCTCTGCTACATGGCCGCTAACAGCAGACACAGACAGCCATGTAGCAGAGCTGAATGGCAGATGACAGCAGACACAGAAAGAGCCGACCGATCAGAATGAACTTGGGTTAACTTCACCCGACATCATTGTCATACTGCGGCTCTGTCTGTGTCGCGTCCTGATTAGCGGTCACCAGTGAAGGACTCACCGGTGACCGCTAAACTCCTGATTAACTGAATTGAGCAGCCCTCTCTCATATACTTACCGATCCCCGATCTCCAGCGGCAGTACTGCACGGCATTCACACTGCTCTGGCGGCTTTTACTATTTTGAAAAAGCCGGCCGCTCATTAAACAATTTCGTATTCCCTGCTTTCCCTGCCCACTGGCGCATATGATTGATTGCAGTGAGACACGCCCCCACGCTGAGTGACAGGTGTCTCACTGCACCCAATCACAGCAGCCGGTGGGCGTGTCTATACTGTGCAGTGAAATAAATAATTAAATAATTAAAAAAAACGGCGTGCGGTCCCCCCCAATTTTAAAACCAGCCAGATAAAGCCATACGGCTGAAGGCTGGTATTCTCAGGATGGGGAGCTCCACGTTGCGAGGAAGAAGAGGCCGGGACCGGAGTGGTGAGCAGGGGACGCCGCCGGGAACCGGGGAGCGGACCTGTCAGGTTTCCGGGTTTTCCAGTTCTCTTTTGAATGAGCTTGCCCTCAGTTAACATGGAGTTTAATGTTCTGTTGCCCTACTTCCTGTCCAGCTGCTTAAAAGGCCGCCTCTAAGCCTAGTCCAGTGCCTGAGTATACTGCTTGCTGTGTGCTCCTGCTTTGCTGCTTCTACTTCCTGATTGCCTTTTGGATCCTTCTGAAAGACTACCGACCGACTCTGGACCATACCCGGTTTCTCCAAGCTGTGCCCGGACTCCGTCTGCCGTCTTTGGTCAGCACTTCTGCCCGGTTCCTTCTGGTTCATAACCACTCTGGACTATCATCCCGTACGGACACTTCTGGACTTTACCACTTGCCCCTTGTGTCCCGGCTGCTGCGCATTTAGGCCTTTCGGGGTGATTGCCGGACAGTCCCTGTATAGGGGTTCGCTCTGGTGGTCTCCCTGGGGGAGTCCGGTGCGTGGCCCCGGGAATCCCCTTCGCTCCGTTTCGGGAAGGTATTTCGTGTGTGTGTTCTACTGTGTTTGTTCCGTTGTGTATCTACCGTGGTTACATATTATAAACATCTTGTACCAAGAACTCGTCTCTGGTTGTCATTGCCCTAACGCTATCGAAATCCTCAGAACGTACAATAGTATTACATTATACTCAGGCCATAAGAGGATTTCGCTGGGGCAATGACTGAGACACGAGTAGATCAGCTCTTTTCCATGATTAACTCCTTACAGCAGGAGATGGAGGCGGTACAAACTAAACTTAGAGATGTGGAGGCACAGCTGGGTCATGATCACCAGGTACTGGGTCCGGCTATTCAGGATTTGCAAGTCAGAGTGGAGGCTCAGGAAGCCGTCCCCACTACGTCCGTATCAGCCGCCGGTATGCCTAGGTTACCCCCTTTCCATTTCAATGGTGATCGTAGTCAGTTTCGTGGATTTGTGAACCAATGTATACTATTTTTTGATGTACATGCTGATTATTACCGTTCTGACCGGTCCAAAGTGTTATGTATAATCATGTTATTAACCTCACGAGCACTGGCTTGGGCTAATCCTATGATAGAGAATCGGGACATCCGTTTAAATCACCTGGATGACTTTCTGACCACAATGGCGCAAATGTTTGATGATCCGAATCGCCGTGCTACCGCTGAATCGGCTCTCCTTTCCTTACGTCAGGGAAAGCGTTCTGTCGTTGAATACGCCACTGAGTTTAAGAGGTTAGTGGTAGACACCGACTGGGGAAACAATGCATTATTGTCTGTTTTCAGAAAAGGTTTGTCCGGTACCATCAAGGACGAGTTAGCTCGTTCCGAGTCTCCAGGGGATTTTGAACTGTTTCTCCAGCACTGTGTGCGTATTGATACCCGCTTGACGGAACGTAGACAGGAAAAATGGGCAGCTGTAAACCGTGTAAACAACTTTGCGTTTCCTTCCAGAGAACCCGCTCTCAGGACGCCACGGGAGGCCGAGGACGTTCCTATGCAAGTGGACTCTCTGCAAAAGCGAGAGACCAACGAACGTCGTGAACACCGGCTCCGTGAGCGTTTGTGTTTCTATTGCGGTCAATCGGACCATTTCTTGATCGACTGCCCGAAACGTCCGAATCGCCCAAATAAGGTATTGGCAGCCATGGCAGAGTGTGACAACACGGACGCAGAGTCCGATATCTCTGAGGCAAGTGGACACCTGGATGCGGTATTTCCCTTGACTGTAATGTCCACCTCACCGAAGGACTCAGAAGGGAAATATACCCATTGCTCGCTCCCCATTCAGATCCGGTGGGAGGGACAGCTAATACCTACCTCTGCAATGATAGATTCTGGGGCAGGGGGAAATTTCATGGACTCCTCTTTTGCCAGGAAACACGGTATCCGGACTCAGCAAAGATCCTCACCGGTTACCATGGAGACGGTAGACGGATCTCCGTTAATCTCTGGACCAGTTGATCGGGAAACAGTACCGCTAGAATGCGTGATGAAGCCAGGTCAGCAGGAGACCCTTGTGTTCATGATAATTTCTTCTAATCATTTTCCGATTATTTTAGGTATTCCGTGGCTACGGTCTACAAATCCAGTCATCGATTGGGAGACTAAGGAAATATCCTTCCCACCGCAGAGTGGTCCGATCATTAGTCCAACTGTTCCGGTTCCAGTAACACCGACTGGGGAGGGCACTGTACAGGTACCTGTTCTACCCCCGGTATATAATGACTTTGCTGATATATGCGACAAAAGAAAAGCCTATCGGCTTCCCCCGCATAGACCGTATGATTGCCCCATAGACTTACTCCCAGGGGCGGAGATCCCGTTTGGTCATGTCTACCCGTTGGCGGCACCTGAGCTAGAAGCACTAAAAGAGTACATCGATGAAAGTCTAGCCAAGGGATTTATTCGCCCGTCTACCTCACCAGCAGGGGCACCCATCTTTTTCGTGAAAAAGAAAGAGGGGACTCTGAGACCCTGTATTGACTACCGGGAACTGAATAAAATAACCATCCGGAACCGGTATCCGTTACCGTTGATTCCTGAGCTATTGGAGAGGGTCCAACAGGCAAAAATATTCACCAAATTGGATCTCCGTGGGGCATATAATCTACTTCGCATACGTCCCGGAGACGAGTGGAAGACCGCGTTCCGATGTCGGTATGGACATTTTGAGTACCTAGTGATGCCTTTTGGACTTTGTAACGCTCCCGCGGCTTTCCAACATCTAGTTAATGATATTTTTAGGGATATCATAGACCAATTCATGGTGATTTATCTGGACGATATCCTAATCTTTTCTGATTCCCTACAGGAACACCAGGAGCACGTCAAGACCGTACTTACCCGGCTGAGGGAAAATCACCTGTACATTAAACTGGAGAAATGCGAATTCCATTCCTCACAAATACAATTCTTAGGTTATGTCATCTCTCCTCAGGGACTGAACATGGAGTCTGGCAAGATACAAGCAATTCTAGACTGGCCGGAACCGGGAAACATCAAAGAGGTACAACGCTTTGTCGGTTTTGCCAACTTTTACCGACGCTTTATCCGTAATTTTTCAGAGATCGTTCGTCCCATCACTCTGTTAACCAAGAAAGGACAGAAGTTTGTGTGGTCCGCCCAGGCCCAGGAAGCATTCCATCGTCTCAAGGTTTGTTTTACCTCAGCGCCAATATTGGTACATCCGAATCCCGCACTTCCCTTTATCGTGGAAGTCGACGCTTCCGACTACGCATTAGGGTCCATCCTTTCTCAAAGGACTGGGGACAAGAGTCTCTTGCATCCGTGTGCTTTCTTTTCCCGCCGGTTGTCCCCTGCAGAAAGGAACTATGACATTGCGGACAAGGAATTGTTAGCGATTATTTCAGCTTTCAAGGAATGGAGACATCACTTACAGGGAGCCGCGCAGCAAGTGATAGTACTCACAGATCATCGTAATCTGGAATTTCTTAAGTCTGCCAGGTGTCTGTCTCCACGGCAAGCCCGTTGGAGTTTGTTCCTTAACCAGTTCAATTTTATCGTTACATACCGTCCAGGTTCACGTAATGGGAAAGCCGATGCCTTGTCCCGAATCCATGCCGTGGACTCCGTGCCTGGAACCCCGTCTCAGACCGTGTTATCGGATGCCAATTTCGTTGGAGTAATCCAGGACCAGGACTTGTGGAAGGACATCAAGCTGGCCTATGATGGTGACGTATTTCTTGCTGCCCCCCCGAATGATGTAACTCTTGTTCTTTGGAATGGTGTGTGGTTGAGAGAACGACGCATTTATGTCCCGGAGGCCGTAAGACTTCGGGTTCTCAAGTTGGTCCATGACTCCGTGTTGGCTGGTCATAGGGGGGTACAGAAGACGCAGGAATTTCTAAGCCGTTTTTTCTGGTGGCCTACCTGTTTAAAGGATGTAAAGGACTATGTCCACTCATGTGTGGTTTGTGCCCGGTGCAAGGTCCCTCGTGTGGCTCCTACGGGACTCCTCCAACCGTTACCCGTGCCATCTCGCCCTTGGGGGTCTATATCAATGGATTTTATTGTGGAGTTGCCAGTCTCAGGCGGTCACAATACCATTTTGGTGGTGGTGGATCGGTTGACAAAAGCTGCTCACTTTATTCCGTGTACCGGTCTTCCCTCAGCCGCAGAGACAGTGGATTTGGTTATCCAGAACGTATTCCGATTGCATGGGGTACCAGACGAGATCATCTCTGACCGGGGCGTGCAGTTCACGTCTAGGTTCTGGAAGGGGTTTTGTACGGCACTCCAGATTGATGTCTGTTTGTCTTCTGCATACCATCCTCAGACGAATGGGCAAACCGAACGGACTAATCAAACCCTGGAACAATACCTTCGATGTTATGTCAGCCATCTGCAGGACGATTGGTTGAAGATGCTTCCGTTGGCGGAGTTCTCGTATAACAACACTCAGAGCAGCTCCACTAAGGTAACGCCCTTTTTTGCTAACTTGGGTTACCATCCGACTATTGTGCCTAGGTCACCGGTTGCGGTTTCGGTGCCTGCGGTGGAGGACAGATTGACAGAGCTACGACAAAATCTGGAGGTTCTAAAGGACACTGTGGCTACGGCTCAGGAGCGTTACAAGAGGTCGGCAGACACTCACCGGAAACCGGCACCCATGTATAAGGTAGGAGACTCTGTATGGTTATCCACCAAAAACCTGAGATTGGGTGTCCCTTCGCAGAAGCTGGGACAAAAATTCATCGGTCCATTTAAGATCACCGGGATCGTGAGCCCTGTGGCCTGTCGGCTGCGGTTACCGCACCATCTGAAGGTACACCCGGTCTTTCATGTTTCTCTCCTCAAACCCGTTTCTCCTAATACGTTTCATGGTCGTGTCGTGCCTCCTCCTCCGCCTGTGATGGTCGACGGCGAGGAGCAGTTCGTGGTTGAGGACATTATTGACTCCCGGCTCCATCGTCGTCGGCTTCAGTATCTGGTACGTTGGCAGGGGTACGCCCCCGAGGACGATTCCTGGGAACCGGTGGGTAACATTCGGGCACCCCGGAAGATTGCTCAGTTTCATCGACGGTACCCGGATAAGCCAGGCCCTGATCCGTCCTGAGGCCGTTTCTGGGGGGGGGAGTAATGTCAGGTTTCCGGGTTTTCCAGTTCTCTTTTGAATGAGCTTGCCCTCAGTTAACATGGAGTTTAATGTTCTGTTGCCCTACTTCCTGTCCAGCTGCTTAAAAGGCCGCCTCTAAGCCTAGTCCAGTGCCTGAGTATACTGCTTGCTGTGTGCTCCTGCTTTGCTGCTTCTACTTCCTGATTGCCTTTTGGATCCTTCTGAAAGACTACCGACCGACTCTGGACCATACCCGGTTTCTCCAAGCTGTGCCCGGACTCCGTCTGCCGTCTTTGGTCAGCACTTCTGCCCGGTTCCTTCTGGTTCGTAACCACTCTGGACTATCATCCCGTACGGACACTTCTGGACTTTACCACTTGCCCCTTGTGTCCCGGCTGCTGCGCATTTAGGCCTTTCGGGGTGATTGCCGGACAGTCCCTGTATAGGGGTTCGCTCTGGTGGTCTCCCTGGGGGAGTCCGGTGCGTGGCCCCGGGAATCCCCTTCGCTCTGTTTCGGGAAGGTATTTCGTGTGTGTGTTCTACTGTGTTTGTTCCGTTGTGTATCTACCGTGGTTACATATTATAAACATCTTGTACCAAGAACTCGTCTCTGGTTGTCATTGCCCTAACGCTATCGAAATCCTCAGAACGTACAATAGTATTACAGGACCAGGGGGACCGGAGAGCGGGCCACGGGGACCAGAGAGCGGGGCACGGGGACCGGGAAGCGTGATAGTACCCCCTCCCCCACGCCCCCCTCCCCACAACCGGGACAGGAAGGCACGAATCAGAGAGTGCCAACATTCTCCCGGGGCTCCCAGGACCTATCCTCGGGACCATAACCCGCCCAGTCCACCAGGAAGTATTGCCGACCTCGCACGGTCTTCATGGCCACGATATCCCTTACCGCATAGATGTCATCGTCAGCGATGGGAGGAGGAGCAGTACCGGTACCAGCGGAGAAGGGACCAAGGACAACAGGCTTGAGCAAGGAGACATGGAAGGAGTTGGGTATCCGCATCGTGGCCGGGAGCTGCAGCTTGTAGGAGACTGCATTAATCTTGCTGATGACTTTAAACGGCCCGATGTAACGAGGACCCAACTTGTACGATGGCAACTTCAATCGGACATATCTAGATGCAAGCCAGACCAGATCACCTGGGGAGAAACACGGGGGATCCAGGCGCCTCTTGTCCGCATGTCTCTTCATCCGCAAAGAAGCACGCTTTAGGGAAGTCTTGACAGAGTTCCATATAGCTGAGAAGTCCCAGACCAGAGCATCTGCCGCGGGGACATCGGAAGCCGAGGATACTGGCAGCGGGACAGAAGGCTGAAGTCCGTAAATGACCTGGAAGGGAGAGCTGGAGGTGGACTCGCTGATGTGTTGGTTGTGGGAGACTTCAGCCCAAGGAAGGAGCGTGGACCAATCGTTGTGATGGATGTTGACGTAGTGGCGCAGGAAGCAAGTCAGGATCTGATTGACCCGTTCCACTTGGCCATTCGACTGAGGGTGGTAGGCCGAAGAAAAGTCCAAGGATACTCCTAGATGTTTGCAGAGAGCCCTCCAGAAGCGCGAGGTAAACTGAGTTCCTCTGTCGGACACAATGTGTGCAGGAAAGCCATGCAATCGGAATATGTGTTGTATGAAGGAGTCAGCTAGCTCCTGGGCAGAGGGCAGCCCGGCCATGGGAACGAAGTGAGCCATCTTTGAGAAACGGTCCACCACAACCCATATGACCGTGTGTCCGGAGGACAAGGGTAAGTCCGTAATGAAGTCCATTGCAATATGTTGCCACGGAACGGAAGGAATGGGCAGAGGCAGAAGACGTCCATATGGTAGGTGCTTGGGTGTCTTGTTCCGGGCACAGGATGGACAGGCTGAGACGAAGGTTGCGACGTCTTTACGGAGGGACGGCCACCAATAGTGACGGACAATCATACTCCAAGTCTTCTTCTGACCAGCATGGCCGGCGATCTTCGAGGCATGACCCCAGTGCAGGACTCTCTGTCTGTCAGTATCTGAGACATAGGTCTTCCCTGGGGGTATCTGAGTCAGAGCAACAGGAGCCACCGGAATAACTTTACTGGGGCTGATGATGGGCTGGAACGTCTCCTCCTCCTGCTCCACGGGCACGAAGGACCTAGACAAGGCGTCTGCCCGCACGTTCTTATCCGCGGGCCGAAAATGGAGTTGGAAATCAAATCGAGCAAAAAACAAGGACCAGCGGGCTTGTCGCGGGTTCAGTCTTTGGGCTGACCGTAGGTGCTCCAGATTCTTGTGGTCTGTGTAGATGATCACGGGGTATACTGCTCCCTCCAAGAGGTAGCACCATTCCTCCAAGGCCAGCTTGATAGCCAGTAACTTCCGATCACCGATGGTGTAGTTGCGTTCGGGTGCCGAGAAGCTCTTGGAGAAGAATCCGCAAGTGACCATCTTCCCGGTGGAGGATTTCTGCATCAAAACTGCCCCGGCCCCTGAGGAGGAGGCATCCTCCTCCAAGGTGAACTGTTGGTTCAATTCAGGGCGATGGAGAACCGTGGAAGAAGCAAACGCCTGTTTCAAAGAGCAGAACGCGGCATCGGCCGCCGGTGGCCAGTCCTTAGGATTAGCTCCCTTCTTAGTCAAGGCAGAGAGAGGCGCAGTCAGAGCAGAGAAGTGCGGGATGAATTGACGATAATAGTTTGCAAAGCCGAGGAAGCGTTGGATGGCCTTCAGTCCGGAAGGAGGAGGCCAGTTGAGGATGGAAGACACTTTCTCTGGGTCCATCTGCAGGCCAGTGTCAGAGATTACATAACCCAGGAAGGGAAGAGACGACTTTTCAAAGATGCACTTCTCGTACTTGGCGTACAGACGGTTCTCTCTAAGCCTTTGGAGTACTAGCTGCACGTTCTCTCTGTGGGTCTGTAGGTCCGGAGAGAAGACCAGGATGTCGTCCAGATACACCATGACACAGACATAGAGGAGGTCTCTGAACACGTCGTTCACCAGTTCTTGGAAGACTGCCGGAGCATTACACAGACCAAAGGGCATGACACAATACTCGTAGTGCCCATCCCGAGTGTTGAATGCGGTCTTCCATTCGTCTCCAGAGCGAATGCGAACCAGGTTATAGGCCCCACGGAGGTCCAACTTGGTGAATACACGAGCTCCTCGGAGCCGATCGAATAGTTCGGGGATGAGTGGCAGAGGGTATTTGTTTTTTACGGTGATCTGGTTTAATCCCCGGTAGTCAATGCAAGGGCGCAGATCACCTTCCTTCTTCTTGACGAAGAAAAAACCTGCTCCGGCAGGGGACGAGGATCTCCGAATGAACCCCTTTGCCAGGCTCTCGGTGATATAGGCAGACATGGCCCGTGTTTCAGCAGGGGACAAAGGGTATATCCTACCTCTAGGAGGCGTAGTTCCCGGCAGTAAGTCGATGGCACAGTCGTAGGGACGATGAGGCGGTAGTACCTCTGACTCCTTTTTATCAAACACGTCCGTGAAGGACCAGTAGGCAGAAGGCAGTCCTGGTAGAGACTCTGGAACCGGAGGTCGTCGGATGGGCTGTATGGATTTCAGGCATCTCTCGTGACACGAGGAGCCCCATCGGGTAATTTCACCTGTACTCCAGCTGACCGATGGTTCGTGTGCCCGTAACCATGGGAGTCCCAGCAGGATCTGATGAGACATGCGCGGGAGGACGTAGAAGGTGATATTTTCGGTGTGCAGGGCACCGATCTGTAATTCCACAGGCTTGGTGATCAACGAGACGGTGTCAGAGAGGGGTCTCCCATCTACAGAGGCGATCACCAGCGGTTTTTCTAGTGGGAGAACAGGCACCTGGTACTTATCCACCGTGGCCTGCTGGATGAAGTTGCCTGCTGCTCCGGAATCGAGATATGCCTCTGCCGTGAACCGGGTCTCTTCTGTAGTCACTTGAACAGTCCATGTGACGGAGTCTGAGAGAGTCCCAGCACCTAGGGTGGCCTCTCCTACCAAGCCTAGGCTTTGGAGTTTCCCGGCTTCTCGGGACAGGAACGTAGCAGGTGTGTGCCATCTCCGCAGTAGAAGCAGAGACCCTTTGCTAGTCGTTCTGCTCTGCGTTGCTCAGACTGCCTCAGGCGGTCAATCTACATGGGATCGTAGGTAGAAGCGCCAAGTGATGCCGACTGGGGAGCGATGGACTTCAGTGGTGGGGAGGAGTGCCGTATCGGACACCTCTCGCGGGACACCTCTTTGGATCATTCCTGAAAGCGAAGATCCACTCGGGTTGCTAGAGCGATCAGGGCATCCAGGGTGGAAGGCACGTCACGACCAGCCAGCTCATCTTTAATACGGCCCGAGAGTCCCTCCCAGAAGGCGGCGGTTAGGGCCTCATTGTTCCACCCTAATTCTGAGGCCAAGGTGCGGAAGCGGATAGCATATTGACCCACCGTCAAAGTCCCCTGACGTAGCCTGAGGAGCGATGAGGCGGAAGCGGAGGCGCGTCCGGGCTCGTCAAAGGTGATACGAAAAGCCTGCAGGAATTCCTGGATGTTGGTGGTTACCGGATCCTCCTTCTCCCATAAAGGGTTCATCCAGGCCAGTGCTTCTCCCTCCAGATGGGACATCACAAACGCCACCTTGGCTTGGTCGGAGGCAAACAGGTGCAGAAGCAGCTTAAAATGGAGGGAGCACTGATTCAAGAATCCTCTGCAGGTCTTAGGATCTCCGGCATATCGGGGTGGAGAAGCCAAGCGGAGTTTAGAAGTTTCCGAGGAAGCCGCCACGGGAACAGCGGCCGTGGACTGTGCTGTAGAAGCCTGAGATGCCAGGGACGTGGCTGTTGCTTGCAGCGTGTTCAGGCGAGCATCCACCGAGGACATGAAGGCCAGCATGCGGGACTGGGTCTCGCGCTTTCGTCCGAGTTCCTGCTGCAAGTTGCCCAGCTGGGCCGCTAGTGCTTCGGCGGGATCCATGGCCTGTTCTAGCTGTTATGTCCGGGTGGTGGAAACACTGGACCGTACACCGGGTTCCCCTGGTGAGGCAGCCAGGCCGGTCACCCCGCCAAGGGGTCTTGATGCACGGCAGCCGAAGCACTATTGGTAGCAAGCCAGTCCGTAGGAGAGCTGGAAAGTAGATGTCGCTGAGAACACGGAGTTCTAGACGGTTGTCCGGGTGACGAGGCTCAGGGTCCGAGGCCGGGTTGAAGGGTCAGACTGAATCCGGAACCTGCTGAGCGAGGAGACGGGTCACCAAACGGAGCCAGGGACTGGAGACTGGTGGAGCTGCAGAGGTGGTGGAACTTCCGCCGAAGTCACCGTCAGTAGTACTGGAACGGACGTGGTCAGGACCGGCTGGCGTGGCAGGACAGGCTCTGCGAGACAGACAGGGGTTAATACTGGACACAGCAATACGGGGACCTGAACTCCTAGCTTACTAAACACGTAGGGAGCGGTGCAGAGGAAGCAGGAGTGCCCGGGTGAGTGTCCCACGTCGCAGAGGGGCGCCGGGAGCGGGAAGCAGGACACATGGAGGGCGCAGGCGAGGAAGAAGAGGTCGGGACCGGAGTGGTGAGCAGGGGACGCCGCCGGGAACCGGGGAGCGGACCAGGGGGACCGGAGAGCGGGCCACGGGGACCGGAGAGCGGGGCACGGGGACCGGGAAGCGTGACAATACCTCACAAACGATGCCGGATGTGCGTCACTTACAACTTGACCCCAACGACGGATTGTGAGATATATTGAAGCGTGTAAAGCGGGCTTTACTTTTGTTGGAAGATGGCTTTTCTTCAGCAGATGTTACTGCAGTTTTACCACCTACCCCACGAACACAAACTTTTTTCCCTTTCCAACACGCCTGTTTCCCTTTCAACCAGCATCTGTCCTTTTGCCACTCATTTTGTTTGTGACCAAATTGGACATTTAAAATGTCGTAACAAAAATGGAGAGGTGGTGTAGATTGCAGAGGTCGTCTAGCTTTATTGACAGCTGAAGAACTAACACTAACTATCCCAGACAATGAAAATATGGCCCTAAAAATAGCAGCACTTTTGGGAATTAAAATTGCGTAGCAAAAATGGACAGGTGTGTAGAATGCACAAGTGGTGTACCTTGCTTGACAGCAGAGGAACCCTAAGGGGTACTTTGCACACTACGATATTGCAGGTGTGATGTCGGTGGGGTCATGTCGAAAGTGACGCACTTCCTGCGTCGCTCTCGACATCGTAGTGTGTAAATACTAGATGATACGATTAACGAGCGCAAAAGCGTCATAATCGTATCATCGGTGTAGCGTCGACGAATTCCATAATTACGCTGACTCGACGGTCCGAGGTTGTTCCTCGCTCCAGCGGCAGCACACATCGCTGTGTGTGAAGTCGCAGGAGCGAGGAACATCTCCTACCTGCGTCACCGCGGCTCCCGTCGGCTATGCGGAAGGAAGGAGGTGGGCGGGATGTTTACATCCCGCTCATCTCCACCCCTCCGCTCCTATTGGCCGCCTGCCGTGTGACGTTGCAGTGACGCCACACGACCCGCCCCCTTAATAAGGAGGCAGTTCGCCGGCCAGAGTGACGTCGCATGGCAGGTGAGTGTATGTGAAGCAGCCGTAGCGATAATATTTGCTACGGCAGCTATCACAATGATATTGCAGCTACGACGGGGGCGGGGACTATCGCGCTCGGCATCGCAGCATCGGCTTGCGATGTTGTAGTGTGCAAAGTACCCCTAAGTTAGTATCCCAGACAATTTTAGTATGCCCATAAAAGTGTCAGCACTTTTGGCAATTAAAAATGCGTAGCAAAAATGGACAGGTGTGGAAAAGGAGCAGTTGGTGTACCTTGCTTGACAGCAGAGGAACCCTAAGTTAGTATCCCAGACAATTTTAGTATGCCCCTAAAAGTGTCAGCACTTTTGGCAATTAAAATTGTGTAGTAAAAATGGACAGGTGTATAGAATGCACAGTTGGTGTACCTTGCTTGACAGAAGAGGAACCCTAGGTTAGTATCCCAGACAATTTTAGTATGCCCCTAATAGTGTCAGCACTTTTGGCAATTAAAATTGCATAGCTAAAATGGACAGGTGTGTAGAATGCACAGTTGGTGTACCTTGCTTGACAGCAGAGGAAACCTAAGTTAGTATTCCAGACAATTTTAGTATGCCCCTAAAAGTGTCAGCACTTTTGGCAATTAAAATTGCAAAGCAAAAATAGACAGGTGTGTAGAATGCACAGGTGCTGTTGCTAGCTTGTCAGCAGAGGAAGCCTCACTTTCTATCCCTGCCAATGAAACAATGCCCCGAGGAATTGCCTGAGCGGATTTAGCCAGACGCTGTGATGTAAACCCCTGCACAGCGCTGGCTCAGACCTGCCTAGCAAAAATGGCTATGAACGGCTGTAATGTAGCCCTGAAAAGGGCTGAAATTACAAGTAGTCCCTAATCCCTAAAGCGATGTGTAGATTACACTGTATGTCTATAGCGCACACAGCAGCAGCAGCAGTGGGAGCGGTGACAGTCACCCACCCGCAGCAGAGAGATAATGGCTGCGATGGGGAAAATGGCCGTTTCTTATAGGACAAAGACATGTGACATGCACAGCCTATGACACATGCCCTTGGTTGTTTGGCAAAAATCCACTTTGCTGTGTTTATGTCTGTGATTGGCTGACAGACTGGCCCGCCCAACTGTACGAGCGGTTAGGATAAAAAAATGGTGATCACCATTCTTTCAGCACTCAGCAGCAGCACTGATCTAAAGCCCGTCCCCCCGCACACTATACGCTGAATTTTGATAATGTCATGATTCACAGTGACTCACAGTATTACAGTGAAAAGCCAGCTAGTAACTAGCTACGCTTTTTGGTAATCAAACCGTTATCAAACGTAACTCGAACTACCGAACTTGAAGCAAATAGTTCGAGTTCGTCAAACGACTCAAACACCGACCAAAATTACTCGAATTTGAAATTGGCGAACCGTTCGAATCGAACATCACTCAACTCTAGTACTTACTTTTAACTGAATTTATTTAACTTTTTGTATTAATGGTTCAATAATCATGATTAGAGATGAGAGGACCCATTGAAATTCGATTCTGCGGGTTGAGCCGGACTTTAGATAAAGTTCGAATTGGGACCCGAACTTTACCTGAACCTCAATGGAAGTCACTAATCGGGTATTTGAGTCTGGGGGTAGGTGGGTGCGGTCTTTCCATTTTTTTTGTTTGGTGCACACTACATTCAATCCTGCTGTTGTTACCCCCAGTGCGAGCCAATCAAACACTGCAAGCGGCTCTCACCAGCCTGGGCACTAAGCGTACCCAATGATCATGCTAGTGGTTTGCATACGTAAAGCATCTGAATGCTGAACCCCAACTCTGTTTTTTTTTGTAAAGGCTGTGTGTGGTACGTACACTGACTCTCAAGTTCACTCATTTCCAATTAGGATTAGGAATGAGCGAATCCACACTTTAAAGTTCAGGGTTCATAGCGAACACCGGGTGTCCGGGTCTTGGACTCAAACACAGACTTTTAAAAAAAAAAAAAAAGTTTGACAGAATTCGGAATTTGCAAAGTTTGTTGAAAGGTTACAGCACAACCAATCAACAAGCTTTGTTGCATAAGGATGTTGCCTGTACACTGCTGTGAACAATAATGAAAAAAATGTCATGGATTCTCGCTTATTCCTGATAACCAACGCAGGTAAAGCAGACAACTGCGGGCTGCAACTTCGGGTGGCAGCTTTACCTTGGCTGATTATCAAAAATAGAGATTATCCCACAAAGTTTTTTTAAGTTGTTTTAATAAACAATTAAGAAAAAATAGCATGGGATCCCCCCCTGTTTTTGATAACTGGCCAAGGTAAAGCAGACAGCTGGGGGTAGGTAGAGTGGGCCATGGTTATTTGGCTTCTCCAAGCATAAAAATAGCAGTATTTGCAGTTGAAAAAAACACACACAGTTGATTTGAATAAACACTACTCCACAATCTCTCGTTCACCAATTTATTCAATAAAATTCCCATAGAGCGTCATTCTGAGAGCATTTTCAGAGTGAGGCTCCATAGATCGATGACGGTCAGCAGCAGCCTAGAAGTTCAGTGACATTACTGAGTTACTTACGTCATCGCTTATGAGAAATTCCATGCTACAGCTGACCAGCATTAACCTATGGAGCCTCATTCTAAGATTGTTCTCAGAAAGCTGTTGCATAGGAATGGATGGGCTTTGTGGGACAACTTCTTTGGATTCCTTTGGAACATCAAGGATTTTTTTAATTCAATAAATTGATGAGCGAGGGCATGTAGGGGAGTGTTTATTCAAATAAACTATGTTTCTCTGTGTATGTTATTATCTCTATCTAGGACTCTGCATTTAAACATTTCATTTCTTTTGGTACTCAAGTAGTTAAATGTCAGTTTTTCTGCCAGCAGCTCTCCTGCAGTTAAGGTCAGCTGCACCTTCTTTGTACACACACCCTTTTGTGCTTAAATAGCTAGCTAAGTCTCCCAGCAAGCTTTGCTGATTATACAAAGCCATATCTATGAAAGCCGCCTTGGTGGAAAGAGCTGCTACAGATTCTCCTGGATTCGTATCCTATCCATTTTTGGTTCTTTATTCCCTGTTTGTCTTCCTAACCTCTTGTCTCTTTAGTGCAGTGGTGGGTCTAGTCTCACCTGCCTCTTACTAGTCAGGGCATCTATAGGGTTTTCGCAGGGACCCAGGGTGCTGCTTGGAGACAGTTGCAGAGACTGTAGCTATTTAAGCACAAGGGGGTGTGTCTACAAAGCAGTTGCAGCTGACCTTAACTGCATGAGAGATGTTGTCAAAAAAGCCGACATTTGACTACTTCAGTACCAAAGGAAATGAAACATTTAAATGCAGAGTCCTAGATACAGATAAGAAGCTCCAATCATCCACCTGCCACTAATCTCCAAAAACAGGGAGATGACTGTGAAAGTGTGTTTTTTTTAATACTTACCAGGTTGGTAATTGGAGTATGTCATAGACGCTTATCCATTACTAAACCCTGGGCTTGATGCTAGCTGTCAATTCACAGCTAACATGAACCCCAAAAGTATTATGTGATGCCCTGGCAAAACCAGGTAGTCACAGTTAGGCCCCCGCATTACACCTTTCCCTCATTAGGAAACACACAGCCAACCATTAAACTCTAGTCACCCCCCTTAGAGACTGTTGGACACACCAGTGGGCGTGGCCAGGCAGTTGGTGCACGCCCACCTAGGGGTTTAGAAAGCCCGGGGTGGGAAAAGCAGCAGAACAGCATCAGATCAGTTTGAGAGTTCAGTAGTGGAGGTCAGGCCTGTGTGTCAGGCCTGAAGTAAACTGACGGGCTTACCAGAGACTTGTGTGTTTTCCTAACTGTGAGTACACCAGCACCCTCTGCGGTCGTCATTCCCCCTGCACCAGAGCCATCGGGTCCCGGGGCTACCATCCCTGCCCACGGAGGGGTTAACATCTTGCTGCACAACACCTCCCCCTGGTGCCCTGTAACAGCAGCGGTGGTGTCCCACCTCACCACATACCGTGGGTGGCGTCACGAACCTATCACGGCCTAGCCAGTACATCTACATCCCTCATTTTATATGGCGTGTCCACGAGACCCCCTGGTCCGGAGACCCTCGAGCCACCACCACTGAAGTCCGGATCCGAGCAGCGACCAGTTGCTGGCATGGGGGTGGCACACCCCAAAACTTGGCGTCACGAACAGAATACTTACCCATCTACTTACCTTGTGGAAGTGCGTCTTGTATTGGACAGTCAGCGGTGATCCGTTGCAAAATTTTCAGAAGTCGCCATCTTGCCGCCATTTTGATGCGAAAAACTACAGCTCAGCGTCTTCTTCCCCATGAAAAGGGCGTGAAAGCCGAAGCCCCGCCCCCTGGGAAAGCGATGCCGGAAGTCGCAAAACAAAACGTACAGGCCTGAAAGAGGAGTGCCAGCAAAAGACCAAGGGGAGCGGGTGAAGATTCTACAGCATGTGACCGGGCAGATAAAGGGTGGGGACTCCAGGATCTTGCCACATTTCCCATTCCTGGATACCAGCCGAGCAGTATGGCCGCACCATCTGGCAAGCCCGTGGTGGAGAAGCCCGCGCCCGGTACAGCGGCCTGGGTGGAAGCTCGGACGGAGCAGATGTGCCGCCGCATCCAGGCACAGGCGATTTGTCTGCTAAGGCGATGGGCAGCCGAGATGGTGGAGAAAGATGCAGCTGTGAGGATTCGTGAAGTGGATACAGCGTCGGAGGAGCGGGTAAGTGACCCACGGGGACCGGCCGTTCAGGCTGAAGGGCCCGGTCTGCGCCTGCCCGCCACGCTGCCTCCCTCGCTGCCCACACCAGTGACTGCCTCCCCGCTCGGTCCGCTGCCACCAACCCCAGCAGCGGTGCCCGTGCTGTTGGCCCGCGAGGACCAGCCCGAGGAAGCTGCCAGCAGTAAGCCCGTCACCGCCCCGGCACCAACGCCGGCTCCACGCAAGGCCGGTGCCCGAAAAGTGTCCCGTCCGGCCGAAGGCCCGACAGTGATCCTGGTCCCGAAAGAAGCCACGCCTAAGATGACAACAGCCCCGGCAGTTGGCCCGGCCACGGCGGAGGCAGACCAGAAGCCAGTCCCACAGGTCACGCTGACCACTCCCAGGTACCCGGCCTCGGCTGAGGCACAGCGAGGATGTAGCTGCCAAGCGGCAGAGCAGGCCACGTCACAGCGGGGTTCCCCATTGCAGAAGGTATCGGTCGTGGCCGCCACAGAGGAACTCCGGCTGGGTCCATTCCCCACACAAGTTGACCCGGAACAACCAATAGAAGCTCCGTACTGGGAGCGGCAGCAGCGGCAGCTGGGAAGGAAAATTGCCGCCAGGGAGAAGCGGAAAGCAGAAGTCCTGTCCCGGACCTATCAGGAAAAGGACAACCTCTGGAATGCAACCTTTCGGGTGAGGGGCCCGACACACAAAGGCCAGGTCCGGCACTTTGACCCCTGAAGAAGATAAGGTTTAATCTTTGAGCCGGGCATGGAAGCCAAAATCTTCGTGTCCCGGAGGGATGTTTACCCGCACCTGCCTATCGGCCATACTGACCAAGACATGGAGCCCAGGGAGTTAGTGACCTACACCCGACACTGTGGCGAGAGGGGTTGGTTTGCTCTAGATGTCCAGAGAAGGGTAGCCAGAGGTGCTCCACAGTGCAGCCACCCCTCTCCGCCTCCCTCCAGTCCAGAATACTCAGATTAAACGGATAGCGGTTCCCGGCTACCAAAAAGTTCAATTCCCCGCTGGGACAGTATGCCTTTAATGTTCCCGTTTGCAAGTTAAAACCAAAGACAATGGCTGAGAACTTGCAGGCCAACCCATAAACTTTTGGGCCTTGTAAATAGCCCCCAGACCGACCTTTTCACTTTGCAGCAGTCTCCAGAGAGGCTTATTGGAGGATGGGCCTGCGGTAGAGTAGGCCGAGGCCCAGTCACCATTGGGACCGGTGACTATCCTCCGGGTCAGGGGTCCACTGGACGTGGGGCCCTTGAAAAGGACTGCTGGGTAAGGAACTTTTTACCCGGCCTGTTCGGGAAACACCTGGACTTAACCTTGACTTGGGCAAGGGGTGCCAACCTGTGTTTTAGTGGTGGCACCAGGGTTTGGCTTGCTTGGGTGGTAAAGGCGAGAAGGACCCGGTCCCGTCCCGGTTATGTTCTGCAACGTTTAAGTAACCTGCCTCCCATAAGGGAGGAAACCAAAATATTCTTGCAATGTAGATTTGTTATTATACTTGTAAATGTTTTATTCCTTTTATCCTTCTGCTGTGGGAATGAACCAGTGGTGGTCGCACAGCCCGCGGACGGTCTGTGTTTGACCAAGGGGGAGTGTGACGCCCTGGCAAAACCAGGTAGTCACAGTTAGGCCCCCGCATTACACCTTTCCCTCATTAGGAAACACACAGCCAACCATTAAACCCTAGTCATCCTCCTTAGGGACAGTTGGACGCACCAGTGGGCGTGGCCAGGCGGTTGGTGCACGCCCACCTAGGAGTTTAGACAGCCCGGGACGGGAAAAACAGCAGAACAGCGTCAGATCAGTTTGAGAGTTCAGTAGTGGAAGTCAGGCCTGTGTGTCAGGTCTGAAGTAAACTGACGGGCACCAGGGTAGGAGCCCTGGTGCCACTGGCTAGGAGGCAGACGGTGGTCTCGATCGACAGGAGACGGGAAGACGGCTTGGTGGAACCGGGGTGGACCAGGCCAGGGTTGTAGCCCGCCGGTTCCGACACGGGGAACTGACCTGGAAACCGTAGCACAAAGGGGGGTACTCGGACCCTGAAGCTAGGAACCAGAACCTACTAGAACTGGTTAATTAACCGATTGAGGCCAGGACTAGAGGTCCTGTCGCACCTAAAGTCCCTCATAGAAGACAACAGCCCACCGATTAGGGATAAGAGGTCACCGCCAAGGCCCATAGATCCCACGGGCCAGCGTCTGCGGGCACGGCTCCTTAGGCCACATCCAGCCGGGAGCGGACTCCTACATTTCATACAAGGAAGTCTTTTCTACTAAAAAGGTGCAGGACAAGGATAGAGACCACCAGCCAGGTGGGGGATCCCGAACGCAACCGGCCGCGGCACCGGCCACCACCATCTTGGTTTACCAGAGACTTGTGTGTTTTCCTAACTGTGAGTACACCAGCACCCTCTGCAGTCATCATTCCCCCTGCACCAGAGCCATTGGATCCCGGGACCACCATCCCTGCCCATCTTGTTGCACAGCACCTCCCCCGGGTGCCCCATAACAGCAGCGGTGGTGTCCCACCTCACCACACACCGTGGGTGGCATCACAAACCTATCACGGCCTAGCCCGTACATCTACATCCCCCATTTTATTCGGCGTGTCCGCAAGACCGCCGGGTCCGGAGACCCTCGAGCCACCACCCCTGAAGGTCCGGATCCGAGTAGCAACCGGCTGCTGGCACAGGGGCGGCACAATCACTCCAATTGCCATCCTGCCAGGGCTATTGGGAAGAGCCAGACAAAGTGCCAGACATGGAACATCTAATGTAATGCGCCTCTTTTTGGTGTGACTGCAAGCTGTTATTTTTAGGCTGGGGGGGGGGCAAATAACCATGGGCCTTTTCAGCCTGATAATACCAGCCCCCAGCTGTCTACTTTACCTTTGCTGGTTATCAAAAATAGAGCGGAGCTCACACCACTTTCTAAAATTATTAGTTAAATAATAAAAAAAATGGTGTGGGGTCCTATCTATTTTTCATAACCAGCCAAGGTAACACTAGAAGCTAAGCATTGCACCCAGCAGTTGTCTGCTTTATCTGCACTAGTTATCAAAAATAGGTGGAAGCCCACATCATTTTTTTTCTATTTATTCCCTATCCTCATTTGTTTGCACGGCAGTTGCCCCCATTTTGCTTCCTTTTGCACCCTCCTAGTCCGTACTATGACCATTTTACAGCCAATTTACAGCCCTGAAGTTAGGGTCGCAATTGACTTATATGGGGGTTTAGTGTCCAGGATCAAGTTCAGGTCATGTCTAGGTCCTGAACCGAACTTTAAATTAAAGTCCGTCCGAAACCAAACATCCATGGGTCCGCTCATCTCTAATTACGACTGTTACTGGATTAGGTTCACCGTGGCAATACAAGTAAATAACATTTTGCCTTTACATAAGATATTTCTTTTTAACTAAATAAGCCATTATCAAAAACAAATCCATCGTTAGTCCTTGTGGAAATGTATCACTTACAGTTTGACACCAGTTTTTACTGCTTTTATGTTTGCTTGAACTGTATAATAGCTTTCAAAATATATCCTGTATCGCATATAATTTTTCTTTGATCTGCTATTCCTTTTAATCTGTGACTCATTGCTGAATTTGTTTCCCTTTTATTACCATCAGTGACCCACAAATTTCCATTTGAAGTAATGAATTTCAATGTTTATATATGAAAGAAGCAGTTTGAATTAAGAAAACACAAGTGCTTTAGCAATTTTCAATATAATAGATTATACATCTAAAAGGGACCAATATAAGTAAATTGATATGGAACAATTATATAATGTTATGCGTTTATTTTTCAATATGTCAATTAATATGAAATGTCAACTACTACTTAAAGTGAAACTCTCTCAATCTATTAGCTATAGTGCAGAGGATCCTACATTAATAGTTTAAGGGGTTAAGGCCACTTTACTCGCAACGACATCGCTACCGAGATGTCGTTGGGGTCACGGAATTCGTGATGCACATCCAGCCTCATTAGCAACGTCATTGTGTGTGAAACGCAGGAACGACCGTTAACGATCAAAAAAAATCACCATATCGTCGATCGTTGACACATCGTTCTAATCTCAAATATCGTTGCTGCTGCAGGTACGATGTTGTTTGTCGTTTCTGCGGCAGCACACATCGCTATGTGTCACACTGCAGGAACGAGGAAAAACATCGTACCTGCAGCCGCCGGCAATGAGGAAGGAAGGAGGTGGGCGGGATATTTCGGCCGCTCATCTCCGCCCCTCCGCTTCAATTGGAGGGTTGCTTAATGACACCGCTGTGACGCTGCACGAACCGCCCCCTTAGAAAGGAGGCGGTTCATCGGCCACAGCGACGGCGCTAGGAAGGTAAGTACGTGTGACGGGTGTTAGCGATGTTGTGCGCCACGGGCAGTGATTTGACGGGGGTGGGTGCTTTCACCAGCGACATCGCTAGAGATGTCGCTGTGTGTAAAGTGGCCTTCAGGAATGAAAAGGACCCCATTAAATATTTTAATTGGTATTTAAAGGGTTTTTTGCCACAAAGTTAATTTTAAAGTTAATTTTAATCAATAAGTCTTATAATAATAATTTCCACAATTAAATGTGTAAAACAAATGTCCCTGTGCTGAGATAATCTTATATATGTGTCCCTGCTATGTGCTGTGTAATGGCCGTGTCTGACTGTACAGGGACATGGGCTGATCATACCACATCTCCTGGGCAGGGGAAGAAATAAAACAGTATTCAGACATTAGAGCATGGGATCATAGCTGATTCTTTTTGTGAGGTAAAACATTTCCCTGCCTAGTATTAAGAAATATTTTACCTCAAAGAATATAATTGTCGACTGCTGTGCTGTAATGACTGTATACTTTGTTTCCTCCACTGCCCAAGGAGCTGTGGTATGATCAGACAATGTTCCTGGTCAGACACGGCCATTGCACAGTATATACCAGGTACACATATATAAGATTATCTCAGCACAGGAACATTTATTTGAAACATCCAATTGTGGAAATTATTATTATTCCAAGATCTATTAATTAAAATGAATTTTGTTCATGGGACAATCCCTTTAAAGAATACAGCACTCTCCATTTCTTTAAAACTGTTGGAATTTCTTGATTCTTTGCATCTTAATATATTTTTTTTTTATTGATAAAATAAAAATGAATGTCAGCTCAAATATTCACCCCGTATTGTGATGTCTCAGTTCCTCCCAGACTACAACGTCACAGAGTTCAGAAAAACTATAGAGCATTGACTGTGCTGTAAGTCCCCACATGAGTTACCGGGATCACTGCTGTGCTCTATTGAAGAGGTGGCTAGAAATGGCGTCCTTAGGTATTAGACAGGATGATAAAGGTTGCTAAGGTGACAATGTGCCATTCAAATGATCATTTGCAGTAACCGTCTGACTTCTGCTTCACATGCTTTCACTGAATAACAAAGAACATATCAAATCACATTAGCCTTTGTGGTCTTTGTGCTCAATATATTCATAATCAACAGCAGTTCCCCAACACCAGTCCTCAAGGCCCACCAACAGTGCATGTTTTTCTGGATTTTCTTAGTATTGTCCAGGTAATAATTTAATCACCTGCACAGGAAATGATTCCAAGACTCCTGCAATGCTGAGAAAATCCTGAAAACATGCACTGCTGGTGGCCCTTGAGGACTGGAGTTGGGGAACACTGATCTACAGTTAAGTTTCTCGTGTTATTCTAATCATTTGTAGAAACATGGTCTCATCAAGGGACAACTGTGCGTGTCATACCAATATCACTTTCTAAAATATCTGACTTCTTAAAAATTTGAAGCATTTTTTTCTTAAAGGGGTTGGCTGGTCTAAAATGATATGTCTGCAGTCCAGGGCCGTCATCAGGGAATTACAACCATGACTGGTGTACTGGGCATGGCGAATAAGGGGGGTCCGGGGTACTTACTTAACTTTATTAAGCCTCGGGTCCCATGCTGTGCATGGTCAGGTCCTGGCATATCATCTGCGTGAAGAGGATCCCGGCAACTTCTCTGCTCTCCAGACAGGACCTGCTCAGTGCAGGCTTCGCACCCTCAACCTCCTGTGCTGTGATTCATGGCTTCTCTCCTCGAAATGGAGCTTCTGGCCAGGCAGAGGCTGATAAGATGGATGTTTGGTGACAGCTCATGATAGGGGTCCGGGTTTGCTATACTGTGCTGGATGGAGGACTAATAGAGGGTCTGCACCTCAGTATGTTATTAGAGGCTGTGTGGCTGTGTATATTATAAAACGCTGAGTGGGTTAGGGGGGTTTGAGCTGTTTATATTATATGGGCCTGAGGTTTATTGCTATGTTAATTATAAGGGGTTGAGGTCTGCTAGACTTTACCCTGCGAGAAGAGGTGCTGCACTCTCTACTGTTAAGGGCTAGGGGCATATTACCCTGTGTACTTTGTGCTGCGCTGTATACTGGGGACGTATTGCCGTGTACTGTGTGTTGCACTGTGTACTGGGGACATATTGCCCTGTGTACTGTGTCACACTGTATACTTGGGACATATTGCCCTGTGTGCTGCGCTGTATACTGGGGACATATTGCCCTGTGTGCTGCGCTGTATATTGGGGACATATTGCCCTGTGTACTGTGTGTTGCGCTGTATACTGTGGACATATTGCAATGTGTACTGTGTCTTGCGCTGTATACTGGGGACATATTGCAATGTGTACTGTGTGACGCCCTGGCAAAACCAGGTTGTCACAAGTGGAGGAGGAGAAGGAGAACAGGGTTGAAAGTTGAAGTGTGGAGTAGTAGTAAGTGGAAGTCCAGTGCAGACTGTGCAGTGTAGTCAGGGGTAGGAGCCCTTGGACTACCCAGCTAGGTGGCAGACAGTGCGCAGGGCCACAGGCGATGGAGATCCGGTCGCGGGAGACCTAAAGTGGACTGGAGAAGGGTTGTAGCCCGCCGGTGCCGACAGCGGGAATCCGGTCTTCAGGCCGTGCACAGTCGGGGTACCTGGATCGTAGGGTGAGGAAGGTTACAAGCACCCTTGTCAATTGACCAGCCGGGGACAAGGTTCCAGGCCTTGTTCCGTAGAAGCCCAGAGAGCAAAACGGAAGCCAAACGCGGGGGATAGGGTGTTTGTCAGAACCTACAGAGATCCAAAGGGTCAGATTTCGTGGGCCACAGCTCCCAAATGCATACAAAACCGGGAGTGGACTTCTCTGTTCCATGCAAAGTCGTCCAAAAGGAGAGACAAACACAGCAAGCAGGAGGAAGGGACACCTGTTCACTAACCAAGGTGTGGGACCCGAATACACCCTCCAACTGCAGTCAGTCACTGGCAACTTGGTTTACTACTGGACTTGTGTGCAGTTGCTGAACTGTGAGTACACTATTGACCCCCGGTCCAATCCGGCGTGCCACCTCCAGCAGCCATCACTCCCGTGTACCGACCCAGGGCCCCGGGACCACACCTACACTACCCGTGGAGGGGATCCCATCTAGCTGTCCCATTCCACCAGCCCCGGGCGCCCCATCACCAGGCAGTGGCGGTGTCATCATCCCTCACCGCAACCCACGGATGGTGTCACAGACAATTCCACCTGTAAATAATCCCCCCTTTTTCCGACGGTTGTGAGGACAGACGGCCGTGCGAGCCCGGGTCCGGTCACCACTCAAGCCGCAGCAGTGAAAACGGATCCGAGCGAGCCCCAGGGAAGCAGCAGTGTCCCCTGCCCGCAACATACTGTGTGCTGCATTACATACTGGGGACATATTGCCCTGTGTACTGCGTGCTGCGCTGTACACTGGGGACATATTGCCCTGTGTACTGTGTGTTGCACTGTATACTGGGGACATATTGCCCTGTGTACTGTGTGTTGCGCTGTGTACTTGGGACATATTACCCTGTGTACTGTGTGTTGTACTGTATACTGGGGACATATTGCCCTGTGTACTTGTGGCGCCCTGGACTAGCCAGGTCGTCACAGGTACTACAACAACACACCCCACACCCCGAGATAGGCACATCAGTCACACACAAATCCTTGTTGCCTCCCTCCAGGGGCTGATGTCCACACCAGGTGGGGTGCAGCCAGGCGGTTGGCCCCACCCACTGAGGAGTTCACAGTCCTGGAGGCGGGAAAGGAAGAGAGAACAGATCAGAGAGGGAGAGTGAAGGAGAAGGAGTGAAGTAGTGGTAGAGGAGCAGACTGACCGTGTCCGGGTACGTGGCCCGGGCACCGTGATGGCCGTCTGCAAGAGAGGCCGATCGACGCGGAACCGTAGGACGGGGACGGGCAGTGGCCCGCCGGTACCAAACCGGGGAGCGAAGAGAAGCCAGCACAAACCGGCAGGGCCTGCGGACCCCGACCAGGCTTGGAGTCACCGTTAAACAGGTCAAATCCGTTAGCGACCAGAACCTCCGGGGTTTCCTAGCAGCAAAGACCCAATTGAAGGCAACCGTCCAAACAGAGTAAGGGAAATACAGCTACCGCCACAGCTAGGGTTCCCAGGACCAGAGCCTGCGGGCAAAAGGGGCTCCTTCGGCACATATCCAAGCTGGGGAGCGGGTTACCGGTGGGAAGACATCGGGACCGAATATACACAACAGGTGCAGGGAAAGTCAGCCACCACCAACCTTCCGGGAGTAACCACAGCAGCCGGCTGCGGGACCCGTCCATCCAGCCGTTTGTTTTACCAGAGACTCTGTATCCATTCTTGGCTGAGTGAGTACCACCGTGCCATCTTGCACCGCGCTGCCCCCGCGACCCTGCAACTCGCCAACCCTGCCTCCCCGACACCTCACTGGGCCCCGGGACAACCAACCCCTACCCACGGAGGGGGAAACAACATCCCAGCTGCTCCCTGTCATCGCTCCCGGGATCCCCGTCCAGAGCAGCGGTGGTGTCCCAATCTCACCACAAACCGTGGGTGGCATCACGGACCAACTCCCCAAACCCAAACTACCCCCCCTTTAACTTAAGGGGCGAGGAGCGCCGCTCGAGTCCCCGGATCCAGCCCACCGCTCGAGCCACCGAGCAGCAGCAGCACCAGACTCGAGCGTGGTGAGCGCAGCGCCCTCCCACGACAACTTGGCGTCACAAACAGGATCTTACCATTCTACCGGCTGGTAGAAGTGCGCCTTGTGTCCCGCCGGCGGTGTCCGGCCGAAAAATTTCAGAAGCCTCCATCTTGGGCGCGAAGATTTTCCCGCTCGAGCGTTTTCTCGAGCAGTAAAGGCGCGAAAGCCGAAGCTCCGCCCCTGAAGAGGAGGTGCTGAGAAAAGACCAAGGGGGGCGGATGGCGTCCGGCCGCATGTAAACTGTGGCTATAAAAGCAGGGACGCCAGGACTCTGCGGCCATATTTGGTTCCTGGAAGATACCGCTGCCAAGATGCACAGTCCGTCCGGTAACACCGCAGTCCCCGCGCCCGCGCCTTTTACCGCAGCGTGGGTGGAAGTCCGGACCAACCAGTTGAGCAGCCACCTGCAGGTCCGAATGCAGCTCCTCCTGGAGGAGTGGGAGGCCGACATGGCGGACGTGGTGGCGGCTATACGGAGACGCGAGGTGGAGGAAGATTTGGAGGAGCGGGTAAGCGACCCATGCCCCTGTATTCCCAAGGGATCGGCCGCTCACCCTGCTGCCTCCCCCGCTACCCGTGTTAGCAGCTACCGCCCCGCCACTAGGCCCGCTACCCGCACAACCGGTAGCAGAACCTTGCCCGTCCGCCCAAGCGGACCGACCTGCAGTTGAAGCCCGTAGCCGCCCTGAACCGCTTCCCTGGAAGTTGGCAAAGCCATTGTCCGCTGGCAAAGATGTACCGTGGCACATGCAGTGACCGTGCCTAGTTCCGTTCCGGCACCAGCGGTCCATCCCGTGCAGGAGGAGGCGGAGGTCAAGCGGGAGAGGACCCCTGTACCCATCCCCCACACCTTGGCTGAGGTTGCGCTGGGTCGTTGCTGTGAGGCAGCACCCCAGGCCATGACACCGCGGGATCTTCCACAGAGGGCCCCAGTAGTGGGCAGTGTGGTGGAAATCCAGCGGGGCCCGACCCGCGCGCAGGGGCAAGCAGTAGCCCCTTACTGGGACAGGGAACCGACCCTGCTGGGCCGAGAAATTGCGGAGAGGGAAAAGCGGAGGGCTGAGTTGATAGCCCGCACCATCCAAGAAAAGGAGAGCCTCCGCAGAGCCACCTTCCGGGTTCGGGGCCTGATCCACGAGGGGCAAGTGAGAAGGTTCGATGTCCGTCGGGGGTACGGATTTATCTTCGAACCGGGCCTGGAGGCCGAAGTCTTTGTGTCCCGTCGGGACGTTAATGCCCACCTGCCAGAGAACCACCCGGGCCGCAACCTGCTCCCAGGTGACTTAGTTACCTACACGCGGCATTGTGGAGAGAGGGGCTGGTTTGCTCTGGACGCCAAACTGAGAGGAGGCCAGGAGGCCCACGCACCAGCCCAGCCCCCTCCTCCGGTTTGCGTAGTGGATTTAAAGTAAAGTCAGCGGTCCCTCCGTTGCACCGTTGTCCCCGTTGAGACCATCAGTACCATTGTGAATGAAAATAATCAACCGAGATGCTAATCTGATTGTCAACCGTGATTGAACTGGCCATTGCCGGCAAGTTTGTCCCCGTAGGGACCCTTTGCACCGTGCGTAAGGAACTACTTACGGACGTGCCCGAGAACTCGCAGGGCAACCACAAACTTGTGGAATGTAAAAATGCTGGCATAATTCCGTGGCCGTCTCCAGAGAGGCAGATTGGAGGAAGGGCCCGCAGCAGAGTAGGCTGGGGCCCGGCCACCACCTGGACCGGTGGCCATCCTCCGGGGCTCAGAGGTTCCCCATGGACGCGGGTCCCCTGAAGTGACTGTAGGGTGCGAAACTTCGTACCCGTACCCGCTCGGGCAGCCTGGATATGGACTGGGGTCAAGGGGTGCTGCCCACTTCTTAGGGGTAGCATCAGGGCCAGGTTGTTTGGGCGGGAGAGAGCGGAAGCCGACCGTGACTGCTAATAAAATGTGTTTGTAACGTTAAAAGTACTCCCGTTAGGGGAAGTTTCATAAGAATACTTGTGTTTACTGTTTACATGTTTCTACCTATTTTACAGTGTTAAAATAAATAAATAAATAAATAAATAAATAAAACCGGTGGTGGACGGGCAGCCCGCGGACGGTCTGCATTTAACCAAGGGGGAATGTGGCGCCCTGGACTAGCCAGGTCGTCACAGGTACTACAACAACACACCCCACACCCCGAGATAGGCACACCAGTCACACACAAATCCTTGTTGCCTCCCTCCAGGGGCTGATGTCCACACCAGGTGGGGTGCAGCCAGGCAGTTGGCCCCACCCACTGAGGAGTTCACAGTCCTGGAGGCGGGAAAGGAAGAGAGAACAGATCAGAGAGGGAGAGTGAAGGCGAAGGAGTGAAGTAGTGGTAGAGGAGCAGACTGACCGTGTCCGGGTACGTGGCCCGGGCACCGAGAGCAATGTTGGCAGATGGTGGTGGCCGTCTGCAGGAGAGGCCGATCGACGTGGAAGCGTAGGACCGGGGATGGGCGGTGGACCGCCGGTACCGAACCGGGGAGCGAAGAGAAGCCAGCACAAACCGTCAGGGCCTGCGGACCCCGACCAGGCTTGGAGTTGCCGTTAAACAGGTCAAATCGGTTAGCGACCAGAACCTCCGGGGTTTCCTAGCAGCAAAGACCCAATTGAAGGCAACCGTCCAAACAGAGTAAGGGGAATACAGTAACCGCCACAGCTAGGGTTCCCAGGGCCAGAGCCTGCGGGCAAAAGGGGCTCCTCCGGCACATATCCAAGCTGGGGAGCGGGTTACCGGTGGGAAGCCATCGGGACCGAAGATACACAACAGGTGCAGGGAAAGGCAGCCACCACCAACCTTCCGGGAGTAACCACAGCAGCCGGCTGCGGGACCCGTCCATCCAGCCGTTTGTTTTACCGGAGACTCTGTATCCATTCTTGGCTGAGTGAGTACCACCGTGCCATCTTGCACCGCGCTGCCCCCGTGACCCTGCACCTCGCCAACCCTGCCTCCCCGACACCTCACCGGGCCCCGGGACAACCAACCCCTACCCACGGAGGGGGAAACAACATCCCAGCTGCTCCCTGTCATCGCTCCCGGGATCCCTGTCCAGAGCAGCAGTGGTGTCCCAATCTCACCACAAACCATGGGTGGCGTCACGGAACAACTCCCCAAACTACGCCCCCTTTCACTCACGGGCGAGGAGCGCCGCTCGAGTCCCCGGATCCGGCCCACCGCTCGAGCCACCAAGCAGCAGCAGCGCAGGACCCGAGCGTGGTGAGCGCAGCGCCCTCCCCGCCCGCAACATACTGTGTGTTGCACTGTGTACTGGGGACATATTGCCCTGTGTACTGTGTGTTGCGCTATACACTGGGGACATATTGTAATGTGTACTGTGTGCTGCGTTACATACTGAGGACATATTGCCCTGTGTACTGTGTGTTGCACTGTATACTGGGGACATATTGCCCTGTGTGTTCCGCTGTGTACTGGGGACATATTACCCTGTGTACTGTGTGTTGCGCTTTATATATTGGTGTGCTGGTGGGTGTTAGGCCCCTTTACACATTCATATATAAACACATGTGTGGTTCACTCCATTTTGACTGTGTTTATTTTTCTCATCCATTCGTGTGTA
The DNA here is from genome assembly GCF_048569485.1 of Anomaloglossus baeobatrachus. Taxonomy (NCBI): domain Eukaryota; kingdom Metazoa; phylum Chordata; class Amphibia; order Anura; family Aromobatidae; genus Anomaloglossus; species Anomaloglossus baeobatrachus. Next base: position 262,280,364 of record NC_134358.1, on the reverse strand, counting down.
TGTAGATTAAATTATTAAACTGTGTGCTATTGTCGCGGGCGGAGGAGAGGACACCGCGCTCTCCCACTGCTCGGGTTCAGCTGCCGCGGCTGCTGCGGCCTGCCGCTGCTCGGTGGCTCGAGCGATGGGCCGGATCCCGGGGACTCAAGCGGCGCTCCTCGCCCGTGAGTGAAAGGGGGTTTTTGGGTGTGGGGATTGTTTATTGTCCGTGACGCCACCCACGGTTGTGGTGAGTTGTTAACACCACCGCTGCTCTGTATGGGGAGCCCGGGAGTGATGGTATGGAGCAGCCAGTTGTTGATGTGCCCTCCGTGGGTAGGGGTTGTGGTGCTCCCGGGGCCCAGTGATGAGGTGGGTGATGCAGGGCGTGGTGGGGTGCAGGGACGCGGGGGCAGCACTGTTGACACAGTTCTTGGTAACTGATGACACAGTTCTTGGTAAAACACACGGCTGGAAAGATGGTTCCCACGGACGGCTGCACTTGCTTTTCCCCAGTAGGTGACGGTGACGGTCCCTTTTCCTGCACCTAAGATGATGATGGTTGCGATGAGTTCCCACCGGTAACCCGCTCCCCGGCTTGGATATGGGCCGGAGGAGCCCTACTTTGCCCGCAGGCGCTGGCCCTGAGAAACTGGTGCCCTGGCGGTGGCGGTGTCTCTCTGTAACGGTTGGACTGTTGCCTTCAATCGGGACTTGGTTGTTGGGAGACAGTCGTCCCCTTCACTGAAGGATTTGGCAAATTATGGAGACTCCTAGCCTTGCCGGGATCCGAAAGGCCCCTGCCCTGGTGCTGACTGTTCTTCGTACACTGCTCCAGACCGCCGGGTCACCACCCGTCCGCGGTCCTTCCAGCAACCTCCGAGCAGTCCCCCTGCGGACAATCACCGCCGTCTGCTGACCTTGCTGTCTCACAGTCCGGGGCACACACCCAGACCAGCTTCAAGCTACCTTACTGTCACTTTTACTCCTTTACTCAAGTTCCTCTCCTTGGCTCCTCTACCACTTCACTTCCTTCTACTTTCACTTCCTAAACTGCACCCTGTTCCTCACTCAAGCTCTGCCTGAGCTCAACTCTGTTCTGCCTGGTTCTTCCCGCCTCCAGGACTGTGACATCCTCGGTGGGCGGAGCCCACCGCCTGGCCCACCCCCTGGTGTGGACACCAGCCCCTGGAGGAAGGCAACAAGGATTTTCGGTTAGCCTTGGTGTTCCTAACTGGGGTGTAGGGTGTGGTGGTGTTATGACCTGCTTGCCCAGGGCGTCACACTATCAGTGTGCCATCCATGGTTTTTCAGTATGAATATTTAGAAAATGAAATTATAAAGTTTATCCTATACTTTGCAATGCTAAACACGTGCAGCACACGGACTGTAAACTGCTGGCATCCATGTGCTGTTTGTGTTTTTCACAGATCCATAGACTTGTATCAGCCTTTGTCATAAGTTCTGCTGGAAAAACATGGACTTGTGGGCAGCACCATAGGTTAAAATGGGTACGCGCGACATCTTTGTAGTAAGTAGGGATGAACGAGTAATGAAATACTCAGATTCACTATACTCGTAATGAGTAGGTCCTCATACTCAGGTACTCGTTACGAGTAGAGAGTCCAATGCAAGTAAATGGTAAATGCGAGTAATTATCTGCTAGACCCTACAAGGGGTCTGGGGGCTGAGTAAAAGGCCGCAAAGGGGCTGTAAAATAAACAACACAGTTAATAATAAACATTGTTATTCTACTTACAGGTCCCGCTACGCGTCCTGTAGCGCTGTCTCCCGCCGCTTCTGCTTCCAAGTAAGATCATCGCTGTGCCGCCAGGTAACCAAAGACCTTCCGTGACGTCATAGCATGTGACCAAAAAAAAAAAATATCATACGCATAAATAGCCTGTGTCTCAGCTTCCCATACACGGTACGTTTTTTAACTGCATGAGAGGACACACACAAGCTAGGGACCCCAACGTAGAGAAATACTTTGGCGTAGTGTTGGGGCTCTATTGCATTGATCAATTCAGTAGCTAAATTTCTCTTGATTCATATGTTCATGGCAGTAATGCAGATTCCATTTTTCACATTTTCACTCTTACATATAGCTATTGGATTTTTCAAGTCAGTATTCACACAGCAGTTTCTGCTATTCCATGTATTCCCCTTACATAGTCACTGGTGTGCATACCTTATCTCCCCATAGTGATGTTTTTTTAGGTTTTTGCACCCAGTTCAGACTTAGAATGGTGTTCCAAACGTTATTCCTTATTTGTTAGTTGTTTTTCGTTTGTGAACCCTCCCCAACCACACCTATTGCCAATCCATATCATGCGCATAAATAGCCTGGGTCTCAGCTTCCCATACACGGTAAGTTTTTTAACTGCATGAGAGGACACACACAAGCTAGGGACCCCAACGTAGAGAAATACTTTGGCGTAGTGTTGGGGCTCTATTGCATTGATCAATTCAGTAGCTAAATTTCTCTTGATTCATATGTTCATGGCAGTAATGCAGATTCCATTTTTCACATTTTCACTCTTACATATAGCTATTGGATTTTCAAGTCAGTATTCACACAGCAGTTTCTGCTATTCCATGTATTCCCCTTACATAGTCACTGGTGTGCATACCTTATCTCCCCATAGCATGTGACCAGTCACATGTGAATGTTGTATGATCTCATTGGCTACAGACTGGTCACATGATTATGACATCATAAAAGGTCCTGTAGTGTCAGCATGCTCACCAGTACTGGGTGCTCACCAAGCATCTCAGTACTCTCGGTATACTTGACAAGCACCGTGTACCGGCGGGATGCTCGGGCACATGCTCGGCTCCTCCTCCCTGCATGTTGGCGCTCTTTACAGAATCAGCCCACATGCAGGGATTGGCTGCCACACACACTGTAATGCCACAACCGGTGAACAGCGGCGCCGGGAATCAGGTGATCGGAGATCACCGTTGCTATAGTAACCTGCTCGTTAGGTTACTATGGCAGTGGTGGCAGCGATGACGTCATCGCTTACCAACCTTCAGCCTGTGCTCCCTCATTGAGTTATTACACAGCACAGGGAGCAGCGGCATTCTTCCTCCCTCGTGCTTTGTGATGTAGCAGATGGGTTGAAAACCAGGATCGTGGAGGGGTGAGAGGGAGGAAAAAAGATAAAGTCCCTAAGTGTGTCTATGTATTTATTTCTAATAAAGTATTTTTTTCTGTGTGGTGTCTTTTTTAACCCTTTATTGGAGATTCTTAATGGCTGGGACAAACTTGGCCTGACATTAAGAATCTCGAACTTGATACCAGCTGGAAAAACAAAGCTGGTATTAACCCCTTACTACCCAGCGTGCCACCTAGCACCAGGGCTGCTGGTAGAGTTGGTTTCAGTGCCAGAAGATGGCGCTTCTATGAAAGAGCCATTTTCTGGAGCAGCCGAAGACTACAATTCGCAGCGGGACGCCCAGAAAGCTTGGGTCACCCGGCATTACCGATTCCAGTCCCCAGCTGCTTAGTTGCACCTGGCTGAACACAAAAGTTGGGCGAAGCCCACATCATTTTTTTTTAAACTATTTCATAAAATAATTAAAAAAAGGACTTCCCTATATTTTTGGTTCCCAGCCGGGTACAATTAGGTAGCTGGGGGTTGGGGGAAGCCCGTACCTGCCTGCTGTACCTGGCTAGCATACAAAAATATGGCGAAGCCAACGTCATTTTTTTTTCTTACTTTTTGGCAAAAAACTTACAAAAAAAAAAGGGTCTTCCCTGGATTTTCCATTGCCAGTGAAGGTAACACCAAGCAGTGCAGGTTAGGAGCCAGTAGCTGCTTGGATTAGCCTTAGCTAGCAATAGAAAATGCAACGGGAGCCCATTTTTTAAATAACTAAAAAAAATGGCTTCCCTGTATGTTGACTGCCAGCCAAGGTAAAGTTAGGTAGATGTGGGTGGCAGACCGTAGCCGCCTGCCTTATGTGCGCTGAGAATCAAAGATACCACAGAGCGCTACGTCATGTTTTAAAATTATTTATTTTTATACAACTATATATTGCGTGTGTGTGTATACAGCATATATATATATATATATATATATATATATATATATACAGTGCCTACAAGTAGTAGTCAACCCCCTGCAGATTTAGCAGGTTTGATAAGATGCAAATAAGTTAGAGCCTGCAAACTTCAAATAAGAGCAGGATTTATTAACAGATGCATAAATCTTACAAACCAACAAGTTATGTTGCGCAGTTAAATTTTAATAAATTTTCAACATAAAAGTGTGGGTCAATTATTATTCAACCCCTAGGTTTAATATTTTGTGGAATAACCCTTGTTTGCAATTACAGCTAATAATCGTCTTTTATAAGACCTGATCAGGCCGGCACAGGTCTCTGGAGTTATCTTGGCCCACTCCTCCATGCAGATCTTCTCCAAGTTATCTAGGTTCTTTGGGTGTCTCATGTGGACTTTAATCTTGAGCTCCTTCCACAAGTTTTCAATTGGGTTAAGGTCAGGAGACTGACTAGGCCACTGCAACACCTTGATTTTTTTCCCTCTTGAACCAGGCCTTGGTTTTCTTGGCTGTGTGCTTTGGGTTGTTGTCTTGTTGGAAGATGAAATGACGACCCATCTTAAGATCCTTGATGGAGGAGCGGAGGTTCTTGGCCAAAATCTCCAGGTAGGCCGTGCTATCCATCTTCCCATGGATGCGGACCAGATGGCCAGGCCCCTTGGCTGAGAAACAGCCCCACAGCATGATGCTGCCACCACCATGCTTGACTGTAGGGATGGTATTCTTGGGGTCGTATGCAGTGCCATCCAGTCTCCAAACGTCACGTGTGTGGTTGGCACCAAATATCTCGATCTTGGTCTCATCAGACCAGAGAACTTTGAACCAGTCTGTCTCAGAGTCCTCCAAGTGATCATGAGCAAACTGTAGATGAGCCTTGACATGACGCTTTGAAAGTAAAGGTACCTTACGGGCTCGTCTGGAACGGAGACCATTGCGGTGGAGTACGTTACTTATGGTATTGACTGAAACCAATGTCCCCACTGCCATGAGATCTTCCCAGAGCTCCTTCCTTGTTGTCCTTGGGTTAGCCTTGACTCTTTGGACAAGCCTGGCCTCGGCACGGGAGGAAACTTTCAAAGGCTGTCTAGGCCGTGGAAGGCTAACAGTAGTTCCATAAGCCTTCCACTTCCGGATGATGCTCCCAACAGTGGAGACAGGTAGGCCCAACTCCTTGGAAAGGGTTTTGTACCCCTTGCCAGCCTTGTGACCCTCCACGATCTTGTCTCTGATGGCCTTGGAATGCTCCTTTGTCTTTCCCATGTTGACCATGTATGAGTGCTGTTCACAAGTTTGGGGAGGGTCTTAATTAGTCAGAAAAGGCTGGAAAAAGAGATAATTAATCCAAACGTGAAGCTCATTGTTCTTTGTGCCTGAAATACTTCTTAATACTTTAGGGGAACCAAACAGAATTCTGGTGGTTTGAGGGGTTGAATAATAAATGACCCTCTGAATAAACTTTTCTCAATTTAAAAAATAAAATAAAAAAAGAAATAACATTCTTTTTTGCTGCAGTGCATTTCACACTTCCAGGCTGATCTACTACTTGTAGGCACTGTATATATATATATATATATATATATATATATATATATATATATATATATATATATATATATATATATATATATATACACACGGCTCTAACAAAAATTAAGAGACCACTGCAAAAGTTTCAGTTTTTCTGATTTTTCTCTTTATATTTTTGAGTAAAATGTATATTGTTCTTTTAGTCTATAAACTACTGACAACGTTGCTGAATTTCCAAGCAATAAATTTTGTATTTATCTTCTGAAAATGCTACTTTACACTGTAGAATAAAAGAGCAATTTACATTTTACTCAAAAATATACCTATAAAGATAAAAATCTGAAAAACTGAAAATTTTGCAGTGGTCTCTTAATTTTGGCTAGAGCTATATATATATATAGATAATTAAAGATAATTTTTAAATTTGTCCAAAATTCATAAACTACAAGGCCATTTTGAAAAATGTAGCTCAAAAATAATCAATGATAACTATAAGACAAAACTAAGTCTATTTAAATATAAGCTCCAAACTTGACTGAAACTCCTTATGCCAGCCCTTTCTGTAGTATTCCAATGTAACCAACCCCAGTAGGCCTTAGGCCCTAAAACAAGGTATTATAGAAGGAAAAATCAAGTAGCCATCCCGGCTTCAGACAAAAGAATATGTTCAGCATTATAGTATATACTAGCTACTGAGCCCGTTCTACGCCTGGGTGTCAATGATTTAGCATCAGGGTGGGACTTTGTGGGTGAGGTCTTTTTTTATTTATTCTGTTGACCTCCTTCACCATGACGCTTGTGGTGTGGGTGGGTGGCTCTTTGCCTTTGCCTCTCCCCTCCCTCACCATGACGCTAGTGTGGGCAGGTGGATGTGACGACCAGCGCGTGTTCACGTGAACATAGCACTGCATATGCGCCAGCTCGGCTTCGGACAGAAGGACATGCTCAGCATTATATATGTAAAGCGCGATGGAATAAATGGCGCTATAATAATAAATAATAATTATATACTGAATAGAAGATTATTGGTTACGCTTGAAAAGGGTCTAGTTGTCCATAGCAACCAATCAGACCTCAGCTTTCACTTTACCTCAGTAGCTTTAATGTTGAAAGCTGCACTCTGGTTACTATAGGCAACCAGAGCGATCTTACTGGGAGACAATATCTATAAATGAGGCCCCAGTTCCTTCAGCAGTAGCTAATCTTTTTTTAAAGAAAAAAAAAATAGGCCCTTTCGCCAATGAAATGGTCTGATCCCAGCTTTGGCCAATCAAACGGTTTGATTCCGGCTTCAGACAGAAGGACTCATTTAACATTATGTAGTGAATTACAGGATAGATATAATACCTGTTCTCAATATGGATGTTGTTTGAGGAGCATCTGACCACACCTGTGTATCTGCCTCATCCAAATAAATGTACTGCACATGGGAAAACTGTTTTTCAATTGGAGGAGACTGATGGACAGGTCTGGTCACTTCTCCTTCACCAACAGCCAATTTAAGGACGGGAGAGCTGTGTAATCTGTGAAAAAGGCCTAAGGAAGGATTTGTATTTTATTTCAGACATTTATGACACACTTAACCCTGTATTGCTAAGTCAATAAAAAACACAGTGATACAAGCATTATACTGTAGCAGGGATGCCAGGGTAGAAATAATTGAGGGGTCATAGGCACATATAGTATATACATCTTGTGACAAAATAATATTAATCTTGAGCCACATATCTCCAGATATGTTAACATGGTCTAATACAGGAAGGCACAGCAATGGAAAAGCACGTGGACGTTTAAAGCGGAAGTCTCAAGTTAAGAAGTTACACTGAAAAGCAAAAAGGTAACAAAATTTTGACTTTTGAATTTCACCCTAAATCTCTCACCATCCTCTAAAGCTTTGGACGTGAGACTAACTTCATTTTATAGAAAATTATTTTGGCTATGTCATATATAAATTTGACTTGCAACTATTTAGCATATGATTAGTTGTGCAAATTCTTGTCATGTCACTGCACTGTTACTGTTTTGCTCCTAAAAATCTAAATGTAAATTTTTATTATTCTGTAAATTTACCTTTGGCTTTCAACACTGCTTAAATACTTCTGGGCATGCACTTGATTAGACTCAAATGTGTCTCGACCAAAATCTGATGCTATGTCACTTTTTCGAATGCCCCATATTGGTGCATACAGGTCCACTCGCTTTGGTATGTATACAGCTTTTTCTTCAACTCTTCCCACAAGTGTTTGATTGAGTTTAGGTCTGTGGACTGTGGGGCTAATCCAGCACCTCCATTTCATTGAGCCATTTCTTCATCAATCTTCATCAATCTAGACATATGCTTCAAGTCGTTGTCCTACTGTCCTGTCATCCTTTTCTTACCCATATTACTCAAGTGTAAAAAGTAACCTATATTGTAGGATACTCACATACAGCTTAGCATTGAGACCACCATTGACCCAAGTCAATTATCAAACACCTTTGACTATGAAATAACCCCATATCATCACGCTTCCTCCACCGAACTTGATAGTTCAGTCATTTTCTCGATACATTAGTCCCTTTTTAACTTGTTTCTTCAGGACCCATTTTTACCCATCACAGCCTAGTCTATTTATTTTCGTCTCCTAGCTCCAAATCACCCATTTCCAATCTTTTACCATCCATTTTTCGTATTTTAAGGTTTCTTCAACATTTTTCAGGCCATCATTTCAGACTTGTGTTTGTTGCATCAGAACTGATAGAACTTGTGATGAGCCAACTTGTTGACTGATATTTTGTCTGGACATCTACTTCTTGGATTTTGAATGGATGGACAAACTTAATTTTGTGTTCCTGGTGCCACACTCTCATTGTGTATCACCCTATATAGATTAGAAGGCCAGGATTGTGCCCCTCTGGAACTCACGCCCTCGGAAACCAGAAGTAAAATAACCTTGATTCAATATAACAGTGGAACACAAAACATGTCTTCTGAATGGAACGCATACTCCCAGAACCGGAAATTACATCGCACATCCATTGTAAGACTTCAATGGATTGCATGAGGCATCCAGGAGGAGCCCAGGCTACGAAACTGGAAGTGACGTAGCGCCCACATTAGTGAAACGCAAATGGAGTTCAAATGAAAAGCACAAATGTCTCCACTAATTGTAAAACAATAAAAGACAAATGATTTTATGACATCCTATTCTTAGGGAAGTAGGTAGAGATGGCAGGAAATATTTAAGAAGGATATTACTTGCAACAAATGTCTTAAAATAAAAATAGGTAAAATTCATAATGGGTGTCTGGGGATAGTAACACCCCATGTTCCTTGGCCAATAAAAAGCATGACAGCTTGTTATTTCCTATATGTCCCGTTTGTTTTCAATATCTCTGATATGTTCAGTTATTCTCCTTTTTAGTTCACACTTAAGCCTGCTTTACACGGTACGACCGATTGTGCGATTTCACAATCGATCGTACCCGCCCCTGTCCTTTTTGCGTCACGGGCAAATCGCTGCCCGTGTCGCACAAAGTTAGTAAACCCCGTCACACATACTTACCTCTCGTGCGACCTCGCTGTGGGCGGCGAACGTCCACTTCCTGGAGTGGGAGGGACGTTCGGCGTCACAGCGACGTCACACGGGCGCCGGCCAATAGAAGCGGAGGGGCGGAGATGAGCAGGACGTAAACATCCCGCCCACCTCCTTCCTTCCACATAGAGACGGCGGCGGCTCCGGGAGGCAGGTGAGCTGATCATCGTTCCCGTGGTGTCACACGGAGCGACGTGTGCTACCACGGAAACGATGGTCAACTAAAGTAACCGATATTATGGAACCTAACGAGCAGTACCCGACTCACGATTTGTGAGCGATACTGCGTCGCTAGGAGGTGTCACACAGGCCGGCATCGCCAGCGATGCCGGATGTGCGTCACAAAAACCGTGACCCCGACGATCTATCGCACGATAGATTGCCTGGTGTAAAGCAGGCTTTAGTCTTGTCAATATTTCCCATATTGCATGGGTAAATAGCTGTATAGGCCACCCTTTTTGCCAACAGTTTATAAAAGGTTTAATCCGAAAGGATTCCTTAGTAACCAAGCTAAGGAAATCATTTTAAACTATCAAGTTTGGGCATGCTGCACACCTGCTGCATCTAAAACAACCCTTTATGTTGTTTGAGAACCACATGGGAGGGTTTTGTGATACATAGTGGCTGTTAACCAAGCAATCTCTTAAGGATCTCCCCTTTTGGTTGATCATTTCGGGATATGGAGCAAATACATTTTCAAGATCTTTGTCCATTTTGAGTATGGGCATGTTTCTCCAAACTAGATATAACTTCTCTTGCGTCATTGCTGAAGATCATAATAAATCTGACATTGCTTATATCTTTTGTTTTGTTAATTTTGGAGGTCAAAAGTTTTGCTCTATTTCTTTGTTTAATCTTTGCAAAGGCCTATTTGAGGATTTTTTTCCTGGTTGCCTCTCTCAATGAATCTTGATCTAAGATCCCCGGCCTGTCCCTTAAAGGTATTGTTATCCAAACAGTTTCTATGGATCGTGTTATATTTGGCATGCCTTTCTTAAGGGAGATAGGAGAGCTACTTTCCCACCTTAATAATGAGTTAATCACTATTGGTTTCTTGTATGTTTGTGTAATTAGTGTCCTCTATAGTGTTATCTCAATCAGTACATCTAAAAATAGTAATTTATCACCACCTCCACCACCTCAACCACCACCGTCTCCAATGTAAAATGTAAGTCAATAGTGTTGACATTGAGTTTAAATATTAGTGAGGCAAATTGTTCAGCGTCATTTTTCCAAATGACAAAGAAATCATCAATATAACGTGTCCACCACAGGACCCTCTCAGATCTTTGAACCGGGTTGTCACCAAAAACTACATTTTATTCCCACTAGCTCAGGAGAAGATTAGCATAGGATAGCGTGGAGGGACTGCCCATCGCTGTACCCTATAGCTGGTACTTACTGTCAAACAGTAAATAGTTTTGTGTAAGGCAAAAATCCAAAATCTTTACCACAAAGTCGTTCTGATTGTAATACTGGAAGCACCTACTTTCAAAAATAGTGGCTGCCAGACCATCCTGAAACATTCTATCCCTGAAACAATTATTCTGTGTTTTATTGGGGATGCACCTTTGTGAGTCTTAGTTAAACAATAGAACCTAGGAGTCATTAAGAAATGAGTCAATTGTCAATTAGGCTCTTTTCCAGACCATCCAATAACAGATTAATCAGTTTTATATGAAAGTTTTTAGTGGGATTAGAGTCTCTATTATTTAGTAAGGTGGTGCATATGTGGTGATACTGAGATGTATACAAAATCACAACATTGCCACCTTTTTTATATGGTTTTATTATTATTATGTTTTGATCCCATTATAAATTTGTAAGATATTGCATTTCTCTTTTGGTCATATTAGACGGAACATGTGTTTTATATTTCTCCAGAGCCTCAAGTTCCTTACAGACCAACTGTACAAATATGTCTATTAAAGACAAATTATTAATGACTGGCAGCATCTTAGATCTTTTTTTTTAAAATCAGTAAAGGGTCCCTCCCTCCTCTCATTTGGATTTATTTCTGAGAGGTTATAGCGGAGTCTAATGTCTTCTAGTAATGAAGCAGGCACCTCCAGGTTTTGGCATACCTGTTCATCTTCTTTAACAAAATGCTTATTCCATTTTAGCTTCCTTGGAAACAAGATTAGGTCCTTTATATTTTCAAAGGCATTACAGTCTGAGGTAGGGACAAAAGAGAGGCCCTTACTCAAAACCCCTATCTCCACCTCATCTAGTTGTTTTGAGCAGGTTTACAATCTCTTTGACTTCTAGAGATTGTTGTTATTTTGTGTGTGGGCTCTGTTCCTTAAAGGATAGGGCTGTTCTAAAAAAAATACCCCCTTGTATAGATTGTCTATCATGCCCTTTACAATGTCCACCTTCACTATTTCTCTGTTTGTTCATTATAGTTTTATGCATGAGGTGGGCTCAGTATGCAAAAGGGAGAAGCATAGGGTGGGTTCAGTATAGAGAGAGAGGGGTGCTGACTATGGAGAAAGGGCAACATGCCTCAATATGACAACGTTTAATGTGAGGGAGATGGTTTGAAAAGGGTGCAGCATCGGGTGGGGACAGTGTGGAGATCGTAGTTCATAAGTTAAGAGGGTGCAATGGGTGTAATTTAGAAGGGGGATGGTGGGTGGTCATAGTATATAACTCGGGACAGTGTAATGGTCATAGAATATAAGAAGGAACAGAGTGCTAGTCATAGTATGTAAGGGGGATGGTGTGGTGGTCATGGTAAATAAGAGGGAACGGTAAGAAAGACATTTACCATAAGAAGGAAAGTGTGATATTTTTTGTGTAAGGACCACCGTGAGGGGCAGTTGTTAATTTGGGGGCACAACAAAGGGCACCTGCACTATCATTGGGAGCGTTCTCTGTTTTTAACAGACCAATCAAGTTAACCCCTTCACCCCCGGCCACTAAAACACCCTAATGATCGGGCCATTTTTTGCTATTCTGACCAGTGTCACTTTGACAGGTTATAACTCTGGAACGCTACAATGGATCCTGGCGATTCTGACACAGTTTTTTCGTGACCTATTGTACTTCATGATAGTGGTAAATTTAGGCTGATACTTTTTGCATTTATTTGTGAAAATTTCAGAAAATTTTGAAAATTTTGCAATTTTTAAACTTTGAAATTTTATGCCTATAAATCTGAAAGATAAGTCACACAAAATAGTTACTAAATAACATTTCCCACTTGTCTACTTTACTCCAGCACAATTATCGAAACAAGATTTTTTCTCATTAGGAAGTTAGAAGGGGTCAAAGTTCATCAGCAATTTTTCCAACAAAATTTACAAAACCATTTTTTTAAGGACCACATAACATTTGAAGTGACTTTGAGAGGCCCAAGGGATAGAAAATACCTAAAAAGTGACACCATTCTAAAAACTGCACCCCTCACGCTGCTCAAAACCAAATCTAAGAAGTTCATTAACCCTTTAGGTGCTTCACAGGAACCAAAGCCATGTAGAAGGAAAAAATGAAAATTTTACTTTTTTACACAAAAATGTTAATTTAGCCATAAAACTTTACATTTTCACAAGGGAGAAAAGAGAAAGTGCACCATACAATTTATTGTGCAATTTCTCCTGAGTATGCTGATACCTCATATGTGGTAAAAATCAATTGTTTGGGCGCACGGCAGAGCTCGGATGGTAAGCAGCGCTATTCGCATTTTTTAATCCAAAATTAGCTGGGCTTATTAGCGGACGCCATGTCGGGTTTGGAGACCCCTAGGGGTACCTAAACAATAGAGCTCCCCCACAAGTGACCCCATTTTGGAAACTAGACCCCTCACGGAATTTATTTAGATGTTTAATCAGCACTTTGAACCCCTGGGGGCTTCACAGAAGTTTATAATGTTGAGTCACAAAAAGTAAAAATTTTTTTTTACCACAAAACTGATGCTTCAACTAGTTAGCTTTTTTTCACAAGGGTACCAGGAAAACATGCAGCATAAAATTTATTGTGCATTTTCTTCTGAGTACAACAATACCCTATATGTGGTAAAAATCAATTGTTTGGGTACACAACAGTGCTCTGAAGGGAAGGAGCGCCATTTGAATTTTTTAACTCAAAATTAGCTGGACTCATTAGCGGATGCCATGTCGAGTTTGGAGACTCCTTGAGGTGCCTAAACAATAGAGCTACCCCACAAGTGACCCCATTTTGGAAACTAGACCCCTCAAGAAATTTATCTAGATGTTTGGTGAGCCTTTTGAACCCCCGGGGGCTTCACAGAAGTTGATAACGTTGAGCCGTGAAAATATATATATTTTTTTTTTTACCACAAAACTGTTACTTGAACCAGGTAGCATAGCGAAGCTCAGAGGGGAAGGAGCGCCATTTGACAGCAAAAGTGGTTGTAATCATTAGCAGACGCCATGTCACGTTTGGAGACCCCCTATGGTGCCTAAACAGTGGAGCTCCCCCACAAGTGACCCCATTTTGGAACTAGACTGATGTGTATCACTGATCGACTGCTGCAGGATGCACAGATGGATGAGATACAAAAAGCGACAGGGATACGGGAAAAAAAGTCACGCCGAAAATTGAGCAGGGGCGCCGATCCATTATGTGCATCCCTGATCAGTGCTCGGCTGCTGTAGGACGCACACATGGACGAGGTGCAAAAAACGACACAAGATACGGATGACAAAAAAAGTCCCGCCGAAATTTGACCACGGATACAGATACGTTATCTGCATCACTGATCAGCGCTCGGTGGGATGCACACATGGATGAGGTGTAAAAACGGACAGGGGATACAGGAAAAAAAAAGTTATACTCACAGAACCCAGAGGATTAGCACGCAGGAGGAATAGAAGGCAGCAGGTGGACAGCTACAGGAGCAGCAGGCAGGAAGTTGGACAGCTCATCAGAAGACCCAGGAAGGACCCAGCGATGGAGCAAGATGTGATCGCCGGGCCAGTGAAGACCTTGGACGACCCGGTGAAGGCAGGTAGGGGACGTCGGAGGGAGAGCAGATGGAGAGGGGGGAGGGGTAGACCGGAGAAACAGAGCAAGGAGAATGGGAGCAGAAAAGAGATTGCAGCAGGGCAGATCGCTGCGGGGGCCAGATCACGGTGTGGGGACTGATCATGCAGGGGCCATCATAAGAGCGTGCAGGGGCCATCAGGGGAGAACGCAATACTCACAGGGAGTAGGAGTGGCAATCGGGTGGCGGCATCAGCAGCGGCGGTGGCATCAGCAGCGGTGGCGTGGTAGTGCAAGTACCAGCCGCTGCACGCTGAAGACATGCTGGGGGAGGGCTCCCCAGACGAACACAAGCCTGGGGAGGGCAGTCACCTCCAGATCAGACCGCCCCACTGCACGCTGATTGGAGCGATTGCGCATCATAGCACAATCGCTCCAATCAGCGCTGCAGGGGCTGGGGGGAGCCATGTTGGAGCCCCAGCTATGATCTGCTGCAGCTGCTGCAGCACCTCATAGCAGGATCTCACAGGATCGCACTGGTTCAGGCATTGTTTTAGCCGAAATTAGTGCGATCGATGTGGTTGGCGGGTCAGATTTGAACAGCCAATCACCACGTTCGTCGATGGGGGGTGGCGATGCCAGCCCCCCTGGGGTCAAGCAAAGGTCCCCTGCTGTAAGAAACAGCAGGGGACATCGTTTGAAAGCCGATGCTGCCACGGCAATAAAATTAACTTTAGGCAGTAAAGTTACGTCCCTGGTCGTTAAGTCACCTAAAAATAGGACGTAACTTTACTGCCCACGGTCATGAAGGGGTTAATCAAGACAAGGGACTGGCTTTAATATGCAAATATTAAGGCATAACAGTGCACCAAAGAATTCATATGTACTATGCTTTTATTTAGTTACAGCAGGGTATACATCCATATTATTTTCATCTTTGGTTGTTCTTTGTCTTGTGGCCAGTGTGAACATGCTTACATGCATGAATACCGACTCATGCTCTAGCTCATTTTTTTGTTTTGTTTGTGGGGGGGTGTTTGTAGTCTCTTGTACTGAATAGAATTAGGGTGTGGCCCCCTTTTGTCTGAGTTGGGCATTTATTCTATTGTGCCTCCCATGGCTGTGTGTCCATAGTAGGGACCCAGTCACTCTCTTCCTTTATTCAGATGGAGGTCTGTTTTGACACAACGGTAAGGTTTTAATACTAGAGAGCATTAGGTACCATCCCAATTTGGGTACACCTTGTTGGGGCAATGGCTTAATGCTTTTTTGATCAAAAATAGTGTTTACTAAGTACCCTATGTTTATTCATATGCATTATTGTTGTGAATACATTTTCCAGTTTGGGGCTCCCTCTTGTCGTCAGTGCTAGATGTGCAGTTGACTTGCGGAATGAGAGCCAGACACCTGTGGAGGACTGGCAATCAGGTCTTTCATATTGGGCCTATATAACTGAGTAGTTTTCTCCTGTTACTTGCCGGTGCTCAATGGATCTCCTGTTGGGAATGTCAGTTATGCTTTTGCTGCTGTGAGTCTCCCTCTTGTCGCCAGGAATGGTTTGGACAGAGACCAGGTGTGTTGAGCAATGGGCGTTTCCATTTCTAACTCTCTGCCTATTTAAACCCTGATCTGATAGCAAGCTATGCCAGATGTCAGTTATTCCTTGTTCACCAGCCTGCTTCATCCTGCTCCAGACCACATCTACCTCAGATAAGTGCTTTTGCTTTTTATTTGTTGTTTGGTTCTTTTTCTCTTATCTAAGTTTGTCATTTACTGTGGTTGTTTTCAGTTTATTTGCATGCAGGGATCTTCCCTATCAGTTGATTAGCTGGGAAGATCCCTGCAGCTATGTTTGGAGTATTGCTCCTATAAGTCCATGTGTTTGTTGCTTCTTGAATTTGTATGGTTCCTGCTTTCTGTTCATTGGTATGACAAGAGCGCCTGGTATAGGACGGAGGGCTTTTTGTACAATTAGGTTTCTGGATTTTTGTAGGGTTTTTCTCTGGCCGCCATCAGTCCCTTTCCTATCCTGTCCTATTTAGTCATTAGGGCCTCACCTTTTCCTAATCCTATCATCTATCTGTGTATTGTGTATTCCTATATCACCACAGTCTTTGAATGTGGGGGGCTTGCTATTCTTTATCTATTTTCTGAGAGTTATTCATCTTTCCTTCCTTAAGGATAGCTAGTTCTCCGGCTGGGTTCGCGGTGCACAGGATGTTAGTTCACCCCTTGGCTACTTCTAGTGTTGATGGTTAGTAAGGGGATGGCGGTCAGATTAGTTGCCAATGCTCTTGTCACCTTTTACCAATGATTTATGGTAGTCTTCCATGGTTCCGGATCATAACAAGGACATTCTAAAACCAGCCCTTTTCTCTACCAGAACTCCTCTCAGAAAAGTTGGTCTTTGTACCTCTGGTTATTGTTTCCACTTTCTTGGTGTTTTTTTCTGTTTTGATACTCATGCTTAATTCCTATTTTGCCTGTGTGGAGTTCTTGGTGGAATAGGATCATTCCCTGCTTGGAGTGTCTGTATACTTAGCTCCATGATTCTGCTATGTATTGTGTTTTGTCATGCTTGGTATTAAATTCAGTCCCTCATCTATATTAGTGTTTTTGGATCCCAGTAACATCAGAGTGTATATATAGTGAGGGAGAGCCTGTGTGGGTTCAGGGTCGTTCCATATCAGGTGTGCTGAGATTTATTAGGGTTTTTACGGCTGCAGACAGTGCTCTTTCCTATCCTTTTCTATAAAGGATAGTTTGGGCCTCATCTTTGCTGAATCTGTTTTCTGGCTTTGTATTGTGTTTTCCTATATCACTGTAGTCTTTACATGTGGGAGGCTATCTATATCTTTGGGGATTGCTCCGAGGCAGATTAGCTTTTCTTAAATTTCTATCTGTAAGAATATTTAGTTCTCCGGCTGTATCTAGACAACTAGGTTATCGTAGGCTCGTCCCATGGCTACTTCTAGTTTTTTGTCAGGTTTAGGTCTGCAGTCCGTTAAGGTTCCAGCCACTCTAGTTACTTTTTGGGTTTCCGCAATTTTAATCCTCCTCGGTCACTGAATCATAAGACATTATGCTTTTATTTAGTTACAGCAGGGTATACATCTATATTATTTTTATCTTGTACATCTAATGTACTGCAGTTCTTCTATGGTCCATAGTTTGATGATGGCTTGTAACTAGAGATGAGCGAAACGGTCGCGGTTCGGCTCAAGTTCGGTTCGCCGAACGGAGGTCTCGTTCGAGTTCGGTTCGGCGAACCGCTTCGGCGAACCACTCGAACCGCATAGGAAACAATGGGAGGCAATCACAAACACATAAAAACATATAGAAAACACCCTCAAAGGTGTCCAAAAGGTGACAAACAACTCACAACACAACACAAACACATGGGAAAGTTACAAGAACAAATTCTCATGCGAAAACAAAACAGCGTTACAAGGAAAAGAGGATGAGACACAGATATAGGCATGGCATGCCCTTCTAAAATCATGTAAAACACCGCAAGGTGACTCCAAGCGGAGTCTCTCTTTCCTCCAAAAATTGGGCCACACACACACCCACCCCTTCAGTGGCAGCACTTTTGCGCCAGTTGTACACTTCACAGGTAGATTTGCATCAAGCACATTCAAAAATACGCCATCCTTAACCGTCCCCAGGATGACACCGGGGTAGGTAGCAAAGTCTTTCCTGATTCCAGCTCTGTTCATCTTGGATCATTTTTAAAAACACAGCAAGCAAGGGTTACTCCAAGCATAGTCTCCCTTTTTTCCAAAAATTGGGCCCCACACAAACCCACCCCTTCAGTGGCAGCACTTGTGCCCCAGTTTTACACTTCACAGCTAGATTTGCATCAATCACATTCAAACATACGCCATACTTAACCGTCCCCAGGATGACCCCGGGGTAGATAGCAAAGTCTTTGCTGAACCATGACTTGTTCATCTTGGCTCCTTTTAAAAAACACAGCAAGCAAGGGTTACTCCAAGCGGAGTCTCCCTTTTTTCCAAAAATTGGGCCACACACACACACCCACCCCTTCAGTGGCAGCACTTGTGCCCCAGTTGTTTACTTTACAGCTAGATTTGCGTCAAGCACATTAAAAAATACGCCATCCTTAACCGTCCCCAGGATGACACCGGGGTAGGTAGCAAAGTCTTTGCTGAACCATGACTTGTTCATCTTGGCTCCTTTTAAGAAACACAGCAAGCAAGGGTTACTCCAAGCGGAGTCTCCTTTTTTTTCCAAAAATTGGGCCACACACACACCCACCCCTTCAGTGGCAGCACTTGTGCCCCAGTTGTACACTTCACAGCTAGATTTGCATCAAGCACATTAAAAAATACGCCATCCTTAACCGTCCCCAGGATGACACCGGGGTAGGTAGCAAAGTCTTTCCTGATCCCAGCTCTGTTCATCTTGGATCATTTTTAAAAAACACAGCAAGCAAGTGTTACTCCAAGCGGAGTCTCCCTTTTTTCCAAAAATTGGGCCACACACACCCACCCCTTCAGTGGCAGCACTTGTGCCCCAGTTGTACACTTCACAGGTAGATTTTCATCAAGCACAATCAAAATCCACAAGCATTTACTCTCCCCAGGATGACACAGAGGTAGTAAATTCCTTGTGGATCCATCACTTGTTCATTTTGATGAACGTTAGTCTGTCCACATTGTCA
Source organism: Anomaloglossus baeobatrachus (assembly GCF_048569485.1). Lineage (NCBI taxonomy): Eukaryota > Metazoa > Chordata > Amphibia > Anura > Aromobatidae > Anomaloglossus > Anomaloglossus baeobatrachus. The sequence goes on along the minus strand of NC_134358.1, from coordinate 262,261,579 downwards.
CTGGACAGACGCGTGTGCTTATCTGTTACACCTCGTGGCTCTCCTGTGGCAAGGAATGAGACAGTCTCCTTGCCTGCCACGAGCGCTCCTGCTCAGCAGCGCCGAAGGTCTGCCAGACTGCGCAGAGTGCAGGAGAAACCTCCTCAGAGAGGCAGCACAAGGGTGACACCTAGTGGTACTCCTGTTGCAAGAAATGAGGCGGTCTCCCATTCCTTGCCTGCCGCAGCTCCTCCTGCTCAGCAGCCTCGAAGGTCTGTGAGGTTGCGCAATGTGCAGAGATTTGCTGCTCAGGGAAGCAGTGAGACTCCCGTTATCTCTACACATTGTGAGACCGAGGATCCCGCCTCTATTTCCCAGAGGCAGGAGGGTGAGCATGTGCTATGCTTGGTGGATCCTGATTCGCCCACTGACGTCACACGGCTTGATGACAAGGCTGGTGACGTGGTGAATCCTGACTGGCCAGGCTGGGATGTCGTGGATCCTGATTGGGTCAAGTCCGTCATCTCCGCCTCGCGCCCGCCCTTGGCTGGAGCTACACCTCCTTAAAAGCTCCTCCTGCCATCATGGCGGCGCGCGACCGTCCTTCTATGTTTGGATGTCTGGCAGCGTGCTGCCACGCCACTGCTCAGGCATTATCTTCTTCTGTGGGCTTGGCCCTTGCTGCTTAGGCAGCACCTGGTTTGCAGGCCGTGTCCCTGCCTTGCTGCTCCGGCAGTAGCTCCTTCTACAGGCCGTGTTCCTGTCCCAGGTGAGCTCCTCGAGTCTCCACTGGACTCACCTGGTTGTTGAAAGCACACGTGCGTGGGCACCTCTGTGCTACCCTCGTGCCATATTCTCGTGACTTCCACTGGCACACGTGCGTGGGAACCTCTGTGCTTCCCCGTGCAACAGGTACACCGAGCCGTGTGATCCCTGCCATACAACCCACACGGGTTAGGGCAGACCGGTGTACATAGATCGTCTGTGACATTCCAGACGATCGCTAGCAGCAACCCGCTCACTCTTCACCCACCATAGCAGCGGTCCCTTACACCGCACAGTGGACCTTGACCGGCGGAAGCTGTCCATTCCCCATCTTGGCACGCTTCCCCGGGTCCCCCTCGTAACATTACGGTCGCGCCAAAGGTCTGGCTATGGCTGAAGAGCAGCAGCAGTTGCTGCGTTATGTGCAGCAGTTGGAATCACGTTTGGCAGCAGTGGAGCAGTCTTCCTCCGACAAGACTGCTCTGATGACAGTCGCCACCCAGGCGGCTACCCAGGCTGTGCTATTGGGTGGAAGGTCTCCTCGCCTTGCCCTTCCAGAGCGCTTTAGCGGGGACAGCTCCGAGTGCCGTGGGTTTATAAACCAAGTTACCACCTACTTAGAGCTGTCCGCGACTCTTTACGCTACCGAGAAGGCGAAGGTAGCCTTCGTCCAGTCCCTGCTCACAGGGAGAGCGCTGAAGTGGTCCACGCCGTTGTGGGAGCGCGGAGATTGGGTGGTGAATAACTTAGCATCTTATCTTGGGGCCATGAGAATGGTGTTCCTCGGGCCTCAAGTCACCCACGACTCCGCGCTGCGCCTCCTACGACTTCGGCAAGGGTCCGCTTCAGTCGGGGACTTTGCCGTACACTTTAGGACACTTGCCGCAGAGCTGGACTGGCCCGATAAGGTCCTTGTCCCTGTGTTCTGGGAGGGCCTGGCAGGGTTCGTCAAAGACGCACTGGCCACGCGTGAGGTGCCTGCTACTTTAGAGTCCTTGATTGTGGTTGCCTCTCGCATAGACATCCGCCAGGCGGAGCGGAGGCTCGAGGTCTCTTCAGCACCCACGTCCTCACGGCCTAAAAAGCGTCTGGGTCCCGTCTTCCACCAGACAGGTCTCCCAGCCAGCTCTGTAGGCGACTCCGTGGAGTCAATGGAGGTGTCCAAAGCGGTCTCCTCTACCCCAGGTTCTCGGTCTGGTGTCATCTGCTTTTCCTGTGGGCAGAGGGGACACATAGCTACCCGATGTCCCAAACCGTCGGGAAAAGACAGCGTCTAGTTTCCATCAGAGGGGGGTTACTAGACGCTGCTTCTCCCTCTAGGTTGACTATCAGCGCCCAGTTGCGGTTTGGCACTACTCTCTTCTCTGCTCTGGCCTGCCTGGACTCAGGCGCTGATGGCAATTTCATTTCGACCTCCCTGGCAACCCGATACTCAGTTCCCCTGGTTCTCTTACCCAAGCCACTCAGGGTTCGAGTAGTCAATGGGTCCCTACTAGTCGATCCCATCACCCAGATCACCATCCCTCTCAGGATGGAAGTACCACCAGGACACCATGAGCAGGTGTCCTTCCTGGTGCTTCCAGGGGGGACGGATGAGATCCTACTGGGCCTCCCCTGGTTGAGACAGCATGCTCCTATACTCAACTGGGCAACAGGGGAGATCTCATCATGGGCAGGATCCTGTAGGGAGCACCTCGTGACTACCGAACTACCCGCTACCATTAGGTCGGTTGGGTCCTCAGGGAATACAGGGGAGCCAGGTTTACCGACACCTTATGAGGCCTACAGGGACGTCTTCTCCAAGAGGGCCGCAGATACCCTTCCTCCCCACCGGCCATACGATTGCCGAATAGACCTGAAGCCAGGCTCCGAGCCCCCTAGGGGCAGAGTGTATCCCCTCTCTGCTCCAGAGACGGAGGCTATGTCCAAATATATTCAGGACAGCCTGGCAAAAGGGTTCATTCGCAAGTCTATTTCTCCGGCCGGTGCGGGGTTCTTCTTCGTGCAAAAGAAGGAAGGGGATCTACGCCCCTGTATCGATTACAGGGGATTAAATGCAATCACGATCAAAAACAAATACCCTTTGCCCCTCATTACGGAGTTATTTGATCGATTCCGCGGGGCAAAGATCTTCACGAAGCTGGATCTACGCGGGGCGTATAATCTAGTGCGAGTCCGAGAGGGCGATGAGTGGAAGACCGCCTTCAACACCAGGGACGGTCACTACGAGTATCTCGTAATGCCCTTCGGACTTTGCAATGCCCCCGCCGTATTTCAAGACTTTGTGAATGATGTTTTCCGGGATTTGTATCTTTCCGTGGTTGCATACCTGGATGATATCCTTATCTTCTCCCCCGATCTTGCCACCCATCGGAGGGATGTCATCCGAGTACTTAAGAGGCTCCGCACTCATTCGTTATATGCTAAGCTAGAAAAGTGCGTTTTTGAACGTGAATCCTTGCCGTTCCTGGGGTATATCGTGTCCAGTCAGGGGTTAGCAATGGATCCGGGGAAGTTGGAGACAGTGATGAAATGGCCTGAGCCCCGCTCGCTGAAAGCGATCCAGCGATTCTTGGGGTTTATCAATTATTATCGCCAGTTCATTCCCAACTTCTCGACGGTGGCAGCACCCATCATTGCCCTTACCCGCAAGGGCGCTAATCCCAAAGCATGGACACGGGAAACGGTAGAGGCATTTCACACTCTCAAAACTTACTTCTCCAGAGCTCCCATCCTTCATCGTCCAGACATCTCCAAACCCTTTCTACTAGAGGTAGACGCCTCTTCGGTCGGTGCTGGTGCAGTCCTGTACCAGAAAGACGAACGAGGAAGGAAGCATCCATGTTTCTTTTTCTCCAAAACCTTTTCTCCGGCCGAGAGGAACTACTCCATAGGGGATAGGGAGTTACTGGCGATGAAACTAGCATTCCAGGAATGGCGGCATCTCCTGGAGGGTGCGAAGCATCCATTTGAAGTATTTTCCGACCATAAAAATCTCACATACCTCCAGACAGCACAACGCCTGAACCCAAGGCAGGCCCGTTGGTCCTTGTTCTTCTCCCGGTTCCGCTTTATTATCCGCCACCTGGCCGGTGAGAAGAACGTACGGGCCGATGCCTTGTCACGTTGTATGGTTGTGTTGGAGGAGGACGAGGAGGAGCCTCGTCTTATACTACCCCCGGACAGCTTGAGGATGGTCACTCCCACTTCTTTGGACCAGGTGCCACCTGGCAAGACCCTCGTTCCCCCTGAACTACGGAATGAGGTGCTATCGTGGGCCCATGCCTCCAAGGTCGGCGGTCACTTTGGGGTCAAAAGGACCAGAGACCTTGTGACTAGGCACTATTGGTGGCCGAGACTACCCCAGGACATACAGGAGTATGTGGGAGCCTGTATGTCGTGTGCACGGAATAAGCCGTCCCGGCAGAGACCGGCAGGTCTTCTTCACCCACTGCCAGTGCCGGATCGTCCCTGGGAAGTGGTGGGAATGGACTTCCTGGGAGATCTGCCCAAGTCAGCAGGTCACAAGGTCGTATGGGTCATCACGGATCACTTCTCTAAAATGGTCCACTTGGTGCCTCTCCCACGACTCCCGACGTCACGTGCTCTCGCCACCTTATTCATTAGGCATGTATTTAGGCTGCATGGCATGCCTGACAAGGTGGTGAGCGACCGGGGTCCCCAGTTCGCGTCTCGCTTCTGGAGAGAGCTCTGTAAGCTCCTGCAGATAGAGCTGAACATCTCCTCCGCATACCATCCCGAAACCAATGGACTGGTAGAGAGGACCAATCAGACCTTGGTAACTTACCTCCGCGATTTTATCTCCGCACACCACGACAACTGGGCTAACCTCCTTCCTTGGGCCGAATTTGCCATTAATAATTCGGTCCATGAATCCTCTGGTCAGACTCCGTTCCTACTCAATAACGGACAACATCCCAGAATCCCGGTTCCGATGCCCATTACGTCACCCGATCCTAGAGTGGAGGATTGGGCGACCGAGGCCCGGGAGATCTGGGATAACACCCAAGAGGCCCTTAAGAGGGCTAAAGACCGGATGGTGACAACGGCTGATGAGCGCCGCCGCCCTGCACCATCCTTCGCCCCTGGTGACCTAGTGTGGCTGTCCTCTAAGAATGTTAACCTACGGGTACAGGCAGCCAAGTTCGCCCCTAGGTACCTGGGTCCGTTTAAAGTGCTAGAGCAGGTGAACCCGGTGGCATACCGACTCCAGCTCCCTCCACGCTGGGCTATAGCCAACACCTTTCACGTGTCCCTCCTGAAACCCGTACGACTTAATAAGTTCTCGGGGTCCCTGATGCCTCAAACTGACTCCCCGCCCGACGACTCTGAGGTGGCGAAGCTTGTGGAGACAAAAGTTATACGGGGCAGGAGGTACTACCTCGTGGAGTGGGTCGGCCGTGGTCCGGAGCATAGATCCTGGGAATTGGAGGATCATATCCACGCCCCAGGTTTGATAGCGGGCTTCGAGCACGGGCAGGGGGGGGGGCCTAGACGGGGGGGTAATGTTACACCTCGTGGCTCTCCTGTGGCAAGGAATGAGAGAGTCTCCTTGCCTGCCACGAGCGCTCCTGCTCAGCAGCGCCGAAGGTCTGCCAGACTGCGCAGAGTGCAGGAGAAACCTCCTCAGAGAGGCAGCACAAGGGTGACACCTAGTGGTACTCCTGTTGCAAGAAATGAGGCGGTCTCCCATTCCTTGCCTGCCGCAGCTCCTCCTGCTCAGCAGCCTCGAAGGTCTGTGAGGTTGCGCAATGTGCAGAGATTTGCTGCTCAGGGAAGCAGTGAGACTCCCGTTATCTCTACACATTGTGAGACCGAGGATCCCGCCTCTATTTCCCAGAGGCAGGAGGGTGAGCATGTGCTATGCTTGGTGGATCCTGATTCGCCCACTGACGTCACACGGCTTGATGACAAGGCTGGTGACGTGGTGAATCCTGACTGGCCAGGCTGGGATGTCGTGGATCCTGATTGGGTCAAGTCCGTCATCTCCGCCTCGCGCCCGCCCTTGGCTGGAGCTACACCTCCTTAAAAGCTCCTCCTGCCATCATGGCGGCGCGCGACCGTCCTTCTATGTTTGGATGTCTGGCAGCGTGCTGCCACGCCACTGCTCAGGCATTATCTTCTTCTGTGGGCTTGGCCCTTGCTGCTTAGGCAGCACCTGGTTTGCAGGCCGTGTCCCTGCCTTGCTGCTCCGGCAGTAGCTCCTTCTACAGGCCGTGTTCCTGTCCCAGGTGAGCTCCTCGAGTCTCCACTGGACTCACCTGGTTGTTGAAAGCACACGTGCGTGGGCACCTCTGTGCTACCCTCGTGCCATATTCTCGTGACTTCCACTGGCACACGTGCGTGGGCACCTCTGTGCTTCCCCGTGCAACAGGTACACCGAGCCGTGTGATCCCTGCCATACAACCCACACGGGTTAGGGCAGACCGGTGTACATAGATCGTCTGTGACATTCCAGACGATCGCTAGCAGCAACCCGCTCACTCTTCACCCACCATAGCAGCGGTCCCTTACACCGCACAGTGGACCTTGACCGGCGGAAGCTGTCCATTCCCCATCTTGGCACGCTTCCCCGGGTCCCCCTCGTAACACTTATCTGTCAGCACACACCCAGCAGCACTGAAGACACGTTCAGAGACAACACTGGCAGCTGGACACGACAAAATCTCCAAGGCGTAAGAGGAGAGCTCTGGCCATTTTTCAACATTTGAAGCCCAAAATGAGCAAAGCTCCATTTCCAAAGTCATGGCATCGATGTTCATTTGGAGATACTCCTGTATCATCCTCTCCAGCCGTTGACTATGTGTCAGACTTGTTGTCTCAGGTGGCCTTGCAAAGGATGGTCTAAAAGAATTATGAAAAGATTCAATAAAATTGCTGTTACCAGCACCAGATACAGTGCTACTGGTACAGGTAGACTGTTGAAGATGACAAGACCATCCCATGTTTGTCAAGTTACAACTGGGAGATTCACTCCCTGCACCACGGTTGTTTGGTGGAAAAGCCGAGCTAAGATCGAGAAACAGCTTCTGCTGATACTTCTGCATACGTGCGTCCCTTTCTATGGCTGGAATTATGTCACAAAATTTGGACTTGTACCGGGGATCTAATAGTGTGGCAAGCCAGTAGTCATCATCACTTCTAATTTTGACAATACGAGGGTCATGTTGGAGGTAGTGCAGCAAAAAGGCGCTCATGTGTCTTGCGCAGCCATGCAGACCAAGTCCACGCTGTGTTTGTGGCATAGAGGTGCTAACCGTTCTTTCTTCCTCTGACATCTCCCCCCAACCTCTTTCAACAGAAATTTGACCAAGGTCTCCCTCATCCGCTGAGTCTTCCATGTCCATGGACAGTTCGTCCTCCATTTCTTCATGTTCTCCTGCACCTTCCTCAACATTTCGCCTGCTACTATGCGCCCTTGTTGATCCCTGTCCCCCATGGTCCCATGCCTGCCGCGTTGGTGATGATGAACGTCTGGACCTTGGTGATCTTGTTGTGTCTTGCGCATATGAATCCTCCTGTAGTTCCTCCCCTTCCTGTTGTCCCACCCCCTGACTCCGAATAGTGTTTAGCGTGTGCTCCAGCATGTAAATGACTGGAATTGTCATGCTGATAATGGCATTGTCAGCGCTAAACATATTCATCGCCATGTCGAAACTGTGCAGAAGGGTGCATAGGTCCTTGATCTGAGACCACTCCATCAGGGTGATCTGCCCCACCTCTGCATCTCGTTGGCCCAGGCTATACGTCATGACGTATTGCACCAGGGCTCGACGGTGCTGCCACAGTCGCTGTAACATGTGGAGAGTCGAATTCCAGCACATCGCATTTCAGGCAATGAATCGGCAGGCCGAAAGACTTCTGGAGCGATGCAAGTCGCTCAGCAGCGGTGGTTGAACAGCGGAAGTGAGCACACAGTTTTCGTGCCCTGTTCAGAAGGCCATCTAGGCCGGGATAGTGTGTTAAAAATTGCTGGACAACAAGGTTCAACACGTGAGCCATACAAGGCACATGTGTCACCTTGCCCAGGCGAAGGGCCGCACCCAGGTTTGCAGCATTGTCACACACGGCCTTACCAGGCTGCAGGTTGAGTGGAGACAACCATTTATTAAACTCAGTCTCCAGAGCTGCCCACAACTCCTCAGCTGTGTGACTCTTATTTCCAAGACATTTCAAGCTAAAGACCGCCTGATGCCGTTACGCTCTGCTGCCAGCATAGTAATGAGGGGTGCATGATTCCTTCTGCGCAGTTAGAACGCTGGTGGCCTGACCAGGCAGGCTTGGGGTGGAGGTGGAGGACCCAGACGAGGTGGAGGAGGCAGAAGCAGTGGCGGAACTTGGACAGACAGAGGATTGACACACAAGTCGTGGGGACGGCAAGACTTGTGCAGCAGACCCTTCACCATCTATCATCATAGTTACCCAGTGCCCAGTCAGCAACATGTAACGTCCCTGTCCATGCTTACTGGTCCAAGTATCGGTGGTGAAATGCACCCGTTCACACACAGAGTTTCTCAAGAGAAGCGGTGATGTTGTGTGCGACATGCTGGTGTAGCGCAGGCACACCTTTCTTAGAGAAGTAGTGGTCAACTGGGCATCTGGTACTGGGACACAGTGACAGACATAAGGTCTCTAAAATCCTGTGTGTCCACCAGGCAGAAAGGCAGCATTTCGGTAGCCAAGAGCTTACAGGGGGATAAAGTCAACCTCTTAGCCTTGTCATGGGTCGCAGGAAATGGCCTTTTATTTGTCCACATCTGAGGGACAGAGATCTGGCTGCTGTGTGTAGATGGTGGGGAGTAGGGTGTCCCTGGAAAAATGCAGGTTTGTGAGGAAAGTGCAGGCGTAGACATGATGTTGCCTTCATCCAATGTTGGTGCTATCGATGTCTGAGAGAGCTGTACATACGCACTTGTTTCTCCTTCCAAACCAACTGACAACCTACCAAGCAAACTGCCTGTTGCGGTTACAGTGGTGGAAGTTGTGCGTGGAAAACCAGGTGTGATAGCTGTCCCCACAGTCCTAGAAGATGAAGAGCGTGCGGATGCACTGGAAGGAGCAGGCGGTGGATGGTTCGCTCCGCTAGGCCGCATTGCAGCACGGTGAGCTTCCCACTGGGACATATGATATTTATTCATGTGACGATTCATGGAAGAAGTTGTCAAACTGCTGAGGTTTTGCCCTCTACTAACAGAATCACAACAAATTTTACAGATCACATAATTTGGGCGATCTTTTGCTATGTCAAAAATGGATAAGGCTAGGCAAGGCTTAGAGGGCATGCGACCTGCTGATCCACCCCGGCTAGTGCTCAGAGGCACAGTGGTGGCTGAGGATGCAGTTGTAGACGTGCTACCAGTACTCCGACTCTGTCCAGGAAGGCGCAAGGTAACTTCGTCGTCAGTTGCATCCTCCTCCACCACCTCTGTTGACCTCCTCGAGTGCCTGACTGTGGGTTGACAGTAGGAGGGATCTAGAACTTCCTCATTAATTGTTATGTTTGCACTCCCCTCACCCTCAGACCGAGCCTCTTCTTGCCCTGACCGAATATTTAAGTTGTCATCCCAATCTTGTATCTGCTTCTCATCGTCATCAGTATGTTCCTCATTGTCTATTACAACAGGTGTTTCAGTTTGTGAATAAGGGTCAACATTATGCTCAGAAACTTGGTCATCACGGCCTGAATCTGAGTCAGAAAGGTTCTGGGCATCACTGCAGACCATTTCCTGGTCTGTACTCACTGTAGCTTGGGAGCAGACCTCTGATTCCCAGGCTATAGTGTGATTGAACAGCTCTGCATACTCAGCCATCTCAGTTCCACCATACTGTGCAGGGCGGATGGAGACTTCAAAGCTGGGAGAAAGCAACTGTGATTGGGATGACAACTCAGAGGACTGGTGTTTTTTGGATGCGGTAGTTGAGGTGGCGGAGAGGGCACTTGTTGGACCACTTGAGATCCATTCAAGCATTTTCTTTTTTTGGCCATCATCTACCTTTGTTCCAGTTGTTCGTGTCCGTAAAAAAGGGAGCACATCGGATTGTCCACGGTAAGTAGTAGACATCTTACTTTTGCTGGAAGATGGTCTATCTTCAGCAGATGCTAATGGAGCTTTGCCACCTTCCCCATGGACAAACCCTTTTTTTCCTTTTCCAACACGCCTCTTCCCCTTTCCACCAGCATCTGTCATTTTGCCACTCATTTTGATTGCGACAAGATTGTGCACTTAAAATGTGGTAGTAAAAATTGAGAGGTGGTGTAGATTGCAGCGGTAGTCTATCTTTATTACCAGCAGAATAAACAACAATAACTATCCCTGACAATGCAACTATGGCCCTTAAACTGGCAGCATAGTTTGATAGTATAATGGCTTAGTAACAATGAGCTTGAGTGTGCAATGCAGTGGTGCTGCAAATAGTTTTGCACCAGTGAGACAATAATGGAAGTTTAACAGACACTTTTAGGATGCCACTAAGTTTACTCAGTGTTTGCTAGTATAATGGCTTAGTAACAATGAGTTTGAGTGTGCAATGCAGAGGTGCTGCAAATAGATTTGCACTTGTGGGACACTAATGGAAGTCCAACAGCCACTTTTAGGATGCCACAAAGTTTACTCAGTGTTTGCTAGTATAATGGCTTAGTAACAATGAGTTTGAGTGTGCAAAGGGCAGGAGGGTACAGTGGCAGGGTTTTGGGTCAGTGTACAGGAAAGGAAGCCTCACTTTCTATCCCTCCTAATGGGGAAATGCAGCGAGGAAGTCCCTGAGCTTAGCTACACAGACGCTGTTATCTTCTGTAGCTGTTAAAATCTGTTTCCACGGACCTGACTGTCACCTATGGCTCTGAGCCTGCTGTTATTAGCCCTTACAAGGGCTAATAGAAACTTCTATCCCTATTCTGTATAGCGCTGTGTGTAGAGCGTACACAGCAGTATCGGAGACAGGAGCTACGCCAGCGGTGACTGACACCCAGACACAGAAGAGATAATGGCGTCCGGACGGGCAGATACCCGTTTTTATAATGCAGGGACATGTGACAAGGACATCCTATCACACATGCCGTTGCTTCTCTGGCTAAAAGTCCACTTAGCTGTGTGTGTGTCTGTGATTGGCTGACATGCTGGCCCGCCCCACTACACGCGCGCGCTTAGGATAGGAAGATAAGGAAAAAAAAAATGCGCTGTTCCCGCACACTATACGCTGAAATTTCATAATAGTGTGAGTCACAGAGTGACTTACACTATTACAGCGGAAAGCCAGCTAGCAATTAGCTTGGCTTTTTGCTGCTAGAACCGTTCTCGAACGTAACTAGAACTATCGAGCTTTAGCAAAAAGCTTGAGTTCTAGTTCGATGTAGAACAGCCCCCAAAATCACTCGAACCGCGAACTGGAGAACCACGAACCGCGAATCGCGCTCAACTCTACTTGTAACTACAACAAATCCAATCATTTCCTTACCATTGTTAAGGACATACTAGGAGTCACAGTTTTATACCATACAAGTGTATTTTTCTAGAGGCTAACCTAAACATTTCAAATGATCGCTGAACTTACCTTGGTGATGTATTTATGTACTTATGGTGGTTCTGGTGCTGTATTTCTGCACTGATGATTGTTCTGTTGATGTCGTTATGTACTGATTGTGATTTTGGTGATGTATTCATGTACTGATTGTGGTTCTGTGATATAGTCATGTACTGACTGGCTCTGGTGACGGATTCATGTACTGATGATGGTTCTGGTAATTTATCAATATAGATGTTGTAATCTTTCATTTACTAGACATGATACTTTATCATTGTAAGTTCATTGTGCCAGGCTGATAATAAAGCGATCTGAATTAGGCCGTGATTTTCAGCTGAACAAGTGTTTAACTAATGCCTTCATATAAATTTATAGGCTCCCCAGACTCTCCCATATATAGAACTGCTTACTTTGCCGAGTGCTCCTGTGTTCTGTATAAGAGAGTTGCTGCCATACATCTCTGGAGGCTTATTGTTTAGAGGAATATAAGGATCTTCAGTCCTAAATCTGACCTGCTGGATCCTTATCTCCCTGGGCATCATTAGTCAGAGACACCCATACATATTATACTTTGTGCCAAATCTGTGCATATTGGCAGATTCTGACAACACTAGTCTAATGTGTATGGCAGGGCTTAACTACAATCTAATGAATCTGGGCACATTCACAGTATGTGCACACAATGTCTTTTAGATCTCTGCGAATTCCATGGGTTTTTCAGTCAGAAGATTCTTAAGGACACACCAGCGTCTTATGTGCTTAAGCGACTTTTTTGCTTCTTTTCAGTCATCTCATCTGTCATCTTTTGGGGACTGTTTTTTTTTATTAAATTGTATTATGATAATTAATGAGCAGCTTACAAGCGGAAGTCACCTGAGAAATTGTCGGGTCACTTAATTCAACCACTTTCACTCTCTGGAAACATGGTTTGGTTCAATGAATCTCAAAACACTTAACATAATCAACAAGTCATTTTTACTCTGCAGGGCATATATCTAGTCTTTCTAGAGTTTATTTAGCGCTGTTTCAGGCGGGTTTCCACCTGAAAAAGGTGGTGTGTGCATATACCCTTAGTCTGACTTACCAGTAGGGGGTGTGACAACTTACAGTTCCTGTAGCAGCATAAACACCAAAGACAGCCCTACTGCAGAGGGTTAATTTACATTAACTACAAGGATGAGTAATTATATCCCCTTCCCCTGTTGGCTAAATTTCCGTTTTTCAATTTTTTTATTTTTTTTTTGCTCCCCTTCTTCTGAGAGCCGTAACCTTTTTATTTTTCAATCAATCTTGCCATATGAGGGCTTGTTTTTTGCGGGACAAGTTGTGCTTTTAAATGAAACCATATGTTTTACAATATAGTGTACTGGAAAATGGCAAAAACATTCCAAGTGAAGAAAAATTGCAAAAAAAAAGTGTGATTGCATGATTTTTTGGCACATTTTATTCACCATGTTCACTATATGGTAAAACTGATGTGTTGGTGTGACACCAAACATGTATAGGTTTACTTTTATCTAAAGGGTTAAAAACAATTCAGACATTTGTCCAAAAAAGTGGCACATTTTTTGTGCAATTTTCCGCGACCCGTAGCATTCTCATTTTTCAGGATCTACAGCTCAGTGATGGCTTATTTTTTGAATCTCGAGCTGACATTTTTAATGGTACCTATTATAAGCAGATGCTATGTTTTGATTGCCTGTTATTATAGCATTTTGCCCAAATTTCTGGCAACCAAAAACTGTAATTTTGGCATTTGGATTTTTTTTTTCACGATACGACGTTTACTGAGTTCACCGAAAAGAATATACCTTTAAAATGTACCTTTTAATTATATCTTTTAAAACGACTACACTAGTCACACAGAATAATATACTTTTAGACAATTAGTTAAACAATCAGTACATAGTAACAAAAACAAGGGGGAGGGGATTGTATATGTTTAAAATACCCTGAGTCTGACCCTACTGGGCCCTGCTTGTCCACGAAGCTTTATGCACCCTAGGGTTCAAGTGGTGCCCCCGTTCCTTGATGGCTGTTCCTTTCTGAACCTGTGACACCCTATTTGACATGTAAGTGTAATATTGGGGTAACAAGAAATATACTCAGAGCCCCCTAAAAAAATTCTTCACCAACCTTATTTACTAAATAATCCTAGTATCAACTAAGTGTTGGTACTACTTCTAATCTATGTCTGGGTGAGGGTCTATCCCCCTCCCAGACATCCTGTCATACTAGGATCAGTAAACGAGTGTATACAATCTTTTTCCGGTATACTCTGTATATGTATACTCTGACAAAAAAAAATAAAAATCTTGCAATAAGAGCCTGGTGAGAACAGACACTGTGCTGCACCTCAAGTTATATAGATTTGGGGCCAATTTCCCACCTAACATCTGTTGCACATAAGAACATCAATAATGAATCCTACCCAGAGATATATTTATGTGTAAGTGATGTACTCATCTCACTTGACACGTTTCCCCCTGCTATGGGTTCATCAGGAGTGGCAGATGTATAAATCAGATGTTCAGACCAGGTACAGTCTTCCACACAATGTGCTAATATTATGCTGTTACCCCCAATAGGTACATTAACGGTGTGAGCGTCCTAGGGCTGCGGGAGTAACGCAGATAGATGACCCTCATATGCTGTGCACCATATGCCATTTACTGATCAGATTAATTGATTTTATATTTTGATAGATGGGGCATTTCTGAATGCAGCGATACCAAATGTGTGTATTTTTTTTTAACCTTTTAATTTTCAATGGAGCGAAAGGGGGGTGATTTGAACTTTTAGGTTTTTTAATTTTTTTTAAAACTTTTTTTATTTATTATTTATTATTTTATTAGTAGTCTGACCGCTTGTTCATTTCTGTTTATCACAGCTACACAGCTGTGATTTCCAGAAATACTCACCTCTTGTTACTGGCAGCACTCGGTCGGGTGAAACAGAAAGTGACTCATGATAGCTACAGGAGTCATCACATGACCCTGTGCTACCATGGCTACCTATTGGCTCACAGTGATTATGTCAAAGCGCCACCGATTGGGCTGAGTAATGGAAGATTTACTGCGGCGGGGATTTAAATCGCTATGTCACATTTTGACATTGCGATTTAAAGGATTAACAGGCTCAAGTGGATTGTTGATCCACCCGGATCTGTGAGGCACACATGTCAGCTGTTCAAATCAGCTTGCATATGCAGGAATCGGCACCAGCTACCTGCAGCAGCTGCTGTTGATTACAACTATATGCCTTAGGATGTACCGTTACAGCCCGCGGTCGTTAAGGAGATATTATACAACAAGGCAGGTGTGATAATTAAATATGTGACTGTTCTGTGGAGCTAGGCTCATACTGCAAGGATCATATGTGATTGGGGAGCACTATACCACTAGCAATCTAAATATGCATACTTCAATGAGGAGAGTAATTTATTACTCTACAAGGAATGTATGTAAAAATAATATGGGGAGCGATATTAGTACAAGCATGAGTATATAACATTAGCAATTTACTACAGGGGGTGTATATGTATATATAAGACTGTGGGGTTTATTATTATACTATATTGGGCATATACTACTGTAAGGGGTAAATGTATATAAATATAAATAATAAGTAATAACTATGTTATATGCAATTAAATTACAGAGGAAGTGATACTACTGAAATGAGTGTATGTTATAACACTGCAGAAGGGGGCTGGATGTGATTATAGGGCAAGTGAGGAGAATATGAATATAAAACTATAGGGAGTCGTTATACCGCAGTAGGAGGCATATATATGCCAACAGCTAAATTATGTATCTGGCAATCCCTGGCAATGCTAGTGCAATCCCTGCATGAAAGCACCACAAGTCACTTTTAGTGGCTACTCATGGGCCACTGCTGTGTGCTTTCTCCCCCCCAGCTAAAATTTGCCACCCATCCCCTGATTGTATGGCAGTGGCATTTTAGTTATATTATTACAAAATGATGCATCATTTTCCTAATCACAAAAATATCTACACAAAAGCAAAAAATAAAAGAAATTATATTTTTCTTGTCAGTGCATGCCATCATGTTAAACTTAACAACTTGTAGGAGAGCGCAATAAAATAGAAGGCTTTATTTAGTAAGTTTATTAGCTTTCTTAGAAGGTTAGCTGGGTTTGGCAATTTAGGGTAAAATAAATTTAATAAAAATGAAAATAGTGATATAAACATGCCTATACTTGTTGAATATTGCTGGTAGGAATAAGAGCACTGTTGGCCCTTTTTATAATTTGCTTTGGAATTATATATTGAAACACTCTATCAAAACATACTCCTACATAATTTATGACTTCAGTTGTATTATAGTTCTCATGTAACACATTTCACACATGGCAAATCCTTTCATAGCAAGAGTTATCTTTTTTGCCAGTCCAGAACAGTTGGTATAAAACAAACATTATAAATAATTTTAAACACGTGGCTCTAGTTTTAGTCTAGACGCAGTAGAAGTTGTAAAATTTAACTGAAACTAATTTAATAAATGGTACAAAATAATGCATGTGACCTAATTAATAGGGATGATCGAATACCGCAAATATTCGGCAACACCCATATTCGCCGAATGGGTCGCCGCTATTTGACTATTTGCGAATATTCGATGCGCAATGTAAGTCTATGGGAAGCCCAAATAGTTGCTATTCGGCAACTATTCGGGCTTCCCATAGACTTACTTTGCGCATTGAATATTCGCATAGCGGCGACCTATTCGTTGGATATTCGCGAAGCCGAACATTGCTGAATATTTGTGATATTCGATCATCCTAATACTAATTAACAAAGGAACAAAGAATACAAACCATGATTTTCGATTCTCTTTTTTCATTTAGGTGGAAAGGTTTGTCTAGTTATACATGATACATAGCAGAAATTCATCTTTTTTCCACCCACAATGAAGCTACTTGCCCTTTTCACATGACATTTTGAACTAACAATTAGAATCTTCCTTTGCGTTTGCCACGCAAGCTATGGACTAAATGAATGCAACTGTTCAGGTAGCTTTTAGTTAGTCCTTCAGTAAAATATTAAAAGTGCCAAAGGGCAAAGCACAACAATTCAATTATAATATAATCACATAATAAAGGGAAATTTGTTTTATTCATGAGTTTTTTAATTAATGACGCAATTAAACTGCATTAGGGCAGAGTTAAGGTTGTAGTAGTCCATCACATAAAATTTTAGGCTATAAATAAAACTTTAAATTATATAGTACCGGCTAACAGTTTGGGTACTTCTTCAGATAAAAGGGGTTTGTCTATGTGACTAATACAAGCGGAACTATATTGTGCCACAAAAGACAATATAATTAAACTACTGTAGATCAATCAATCAAATCCATTATCATCCAATGGAAAGAATATGGTACAACAACAAACCTGCCCAAAGGCTACCCTTTATGAACCTTGGGTAAGCGATAAAATGTAGCAATTTGTGGATGCTTAGGTTTTAAAAAAGTTGCTTCTATTTTGCTGATAAACTTGTCTTCCATTGGTCTCATAATCAAACAACTCACCTCCAGAAGATATTTGTTGGTGGGGTCTCTATCGAGGATCTCATAACATCCCTTGTCTGACAATAAGTCAACACACATCTGCTTATAAAATGACCTATCCATAATCATGATGTTGGCTTCTTTGTCCGAAGGTTTCACTATTGATGACTGAATCATCATTCAAAGCTAATGGTGAATGCAGTTCTTTAGCAGTTACTGTCCAAGGGACCTATTTCTATACTGCCCAAAGCATTTGTAACCAAACTTTCAAAAATGACAATTTGACTAGTGTCAAAGAGAGGAGGAGATTTATTGCCCCTTAACTTTAGTTCTATAAAGGGACCATCCCCTATCTTGACAACAGAGTTTTGAAGAAGGAGGTGCAGTGGATGTTTAGGTTAATAATGGTGGCTCCCCTTGGAATTAACGAAAATCAGTGTCTTATACAGCATTTAGTTGCGTCTAATTCAGTTTGGCAGAAATTGGTTTCTTTGTATATAGTATATCGTGTTATGGTCTCATAATCTTTTAGCTAAAACCTTCTTCAGTCTCATCAAAAACAAAATACAAGCTGATTTGGGTTGTAAAATTATTTTTTGCTTTGTTTCTTTATGGTAGTCAGCATTTTTCTAATTTCAGATTTTTTTAGATATTTGATGCTGTCTAGAGATGAGCGAACCGGTCCCGGTTCGGCTCGAGGTCGGTTCGCCGAACGGAGGTCCCGTTCGAGTTTGGCTCGTCGAACATTCGACGAACCAAACTCGAACTGCATAGGAAACAATGGCAGGCAATAACAAACACAGAAAAACACCTAGAAAACACCCTCAAAGGTGTCCAAAAGGTGACAAACAACTCAAACACATGGGAAAGTGACAAGGACATATACTCATGCGAAAACAAAACAGCTGGACAAGGAAAAAGAGGAGGACACACAGATATATGAGTATATGCAAGGAAACATCGATTCCATTATTGTGCAACTTGAGCCCTGCTCATTTTAGACTTCCAATCTGGATAAATTGCCTGAGCTCGCCACGTACGCCTTGGGGATCTTGTCGTGTCCTGCAGCCAGCGTTCTCTCGGAACCTGTCTTCAGTGCTGCTGGGGGTCTGCTGGCAGATAAGCACACGTGTCTGTCCACTGACAATGTGGACATGGCTCTCAGAGGACTTTTCTTCCCCTGGGTCAGCCAGGGGACGGGAAAGGCACGCATATTTTTGAGAGTGCTTCATGCAAAGCATCTTTTTCTTTTTCAAAAGGGGGCTCAACCGATGCCAGTCAAGTGGGGTGTGTGTGGCCCAGTTAGTGGAAACGAGGGAGACTGTGGTTGGAGTCCCCTCGCTGTGTCTCTAAAAGAACCAAGATGAACAAGTCATGGCTCTCAGAGGACTTTTCTTCCCCTGGGTCAGCCAGGGGACGGGAAAGGCACGCGTATTTTTGAGAGTGCTTCATGCAAAGCATCTTTTTCTTTTTCAAAAGGGGGCTCAACCGATGCCAGTCAAGTGGGGTGTGTGTGGCCCAGTTAGTGGAAACGAGGGAGACTGTGGTTGGAGTCCCCTCGCTGTGTCTCTAAAAGAACCAAGATGAACAAGTCATGGCTCTCAGAGGACTTTTCTTCCCCTGGGTCAGCCAGGGGACGGGAAAGGCACACGTATTTTTGAGAGTGCTTCATGCAAAGCATCTTTTTCTTTTTCAAAAGGGGGCTCAACCGATGCCAGTCAAGTGGGGTGTGTGTGGCCCAGTTAGTGGAAACGAGGGAGACTGTGGTTGGAGTCCCCTCGCTGTGTCTCTAAAAGAACCAAGATGAACAAGTCATGGCTCTCAGAGGACTTTTCTTCCCCTGGGTCAGCCAGGGGACGGGAAAGGCACGCGTATTTTTGAGAGTGCTTCATGCAAAGCATCTTTTTCTTTTTCAAAAGGGGGCTCAACCGATGCCAGTCAAGTGGGGTGTGTGTGGCACAGTTAGTGTAAACGAGGGAGACTGTGGTTGCAGTCCCCTCGCTGTGTTTCTAAAAGAACCAAGATGAACAAGTCATGGCTCTCAGAGGACTTTTCTTCCCCTGGGTCAGCCAGGGGACGGGAAAGGTACGCGTATTTTTGAGAGTGCTTCATGCAAAGCATCTTTTTCTTTTTCAAAAGGGGGCTCAACCGATGCCAGTCAAGTGGGGTGTGTGTGGCCCAGTTAGTGGAAACGAGGGAGACTGTGGTTGGAGTCCCCTCGCTGTGTCTCTAAAAGAACCAAGATGAACAAGTCATGGATCTCAGAGGACTTTTCTTCCCCTGGGTCAGCCAGGGGACGGGAAAGGCACGCGTATTTTTGAGAGTGCTTCATGCAAAGCATCTTTTTCTTTTTCAAAAGGGGGCTCAACCGATGCCAGTCAAGTGGGGTGTGTGTGGCCCAGTTAGTGGAAACGAGGGAGACTGTGGTTGGAGTCCCCTCGCTGTGTCTCTAAAAGAACCAAGATGAACAAGTCATGGCTCTCAGAGGACTTTTCTTCCCCTGGGTCAGCCAGGGGACGGGAAAGGCACGCGTATTTTTGAGAGTGCTTCATGCAAAGCATCTTTTTCTTTTTCAAAAGGGGGCTCAACCGATGCCAGTCAAGTGGGGTGTGTGTGGCCCAGTTAGTGGAAACGAGGGAGACTGTGGTTGGAGTCCCCTCGCTGTGTCTCTAAAAGAACCAAGATGAACAAGTCATGGCTCTCAGAGGACTTTTCTTCCCCTGGGTCAGCCAGGGGACGGGAAAGGCACGCGTATTTTTGAGAGTGCTTCATGCAAAGCATCTTTTTCTTTTTCAAAAGGGGGCTCAACCGATGCCAGTCAAGTGGGGTGTGTGTGGCCCAGTTAGTGGAAACGAGGGAGACTGTGGTTGGAGTCCCCTCGCTGTGTCTCTAAAAGAACCAAGATGAACAAGTCATGGCTCTCAGAGGACTTTTCTTCCCCTGGGTCAGCCAGGGGACGGGAAAGGCACGCGTATTTTTGAGAGTGCTTCATGCAAAGCATCTTTTTCTTTTTCAAAAGGGGGCTCAACCGATGCCAGTCAAGTGGGGTGTGTGTGGCCCAGTTAGTGGAAACGAGGGAGACTGTGGTTGGAGTCCCCTCGCTGTGTCTCTAAAAGAACCAAGATGAACAAGTCATGGCTCTCAGAGGACGTTTCTTCCCCTGGGTCAGCCAGGGGACGGGAAAGGCACGCGTATTTTTGAGAGTGCTTCATGCAAAGCATCTTTTTCTTTTTCAAAAGGGGGCTCAACCGATGCCAGTCAAGTGGGGTGTGTGTGGCCCAGTTAGTGGAAACGAGGGAGACTGTGGTTGGAGTCCCCTCGCTGTGTCTCTAAAAGAACCAAGATGAACAAGTCATGGCTCTCAGAGGACTTTTCTTCCCCTGGGTCAGCCAGGGGACGGGAAAGGCACGCGTATTTTTGAGAGTGCTTCATGCAAAGCACCTTTTTCTTTTTCAAAAGGGGGCTCAACCGATGCCAGTCAAGTGGGGTGTGTGTGGCCCAGTTAGTGGAAACGAGGGAGACTGTGGTTGGAGTCCCCTCGCTGTGTCTCTAAAAGAACCAAGATGAACAAGTCATGGCTCTCAGAGGACTTTTCTTCCCCTGGGTCAGCCAGGGGACGGGAAAGGCACGCGTATTTTTGAGAGTGCTTCATGCAAAGCATCTTTTTCTTTTTCAAAAGGGGGCTCAACCGATGCCAGTCAAGTGGGGTGTGTGTGGCCCAGTTAGTGGAAACGAGGGAGACTGTGGTTGGAGTCCCCTCGCTGTGTCTCTAAAAGAACCAAGATGAACAAGTCATGGCTCTCAGAGGACTTTTCTTCCCCTGGGTCAGCCAGGGGACGGGAAAGGCACGCGTATTTTTGAGAGTGCTTCATGCAAAGCATCTTTTTCTTTTTCAAAAGGGGGCTCAACCGATGCCAGTCAAGTGGGGTGTGTGTGGCCCAGTTAGTGGAAACGAGGGAGACTGTGGTTGGAGTCCCCTTGCTGTGTCTCTAAAAGAACCAAGATGAACAAGTCATGGCTCTCAGAGGACTTTTCTTCCCCTGGGTCAGCCAGGGGACGGGAAAGGCACGCGTATTTTTGAGAGTGCTTCATGCAAAGCATCTTTTTCTTTTTCAAAAGGGGGCTCAACCGATGCCAGTCAAGTGGGGTGTGTGTGGCACAGTTAGTGGAAACGAGGGAGACTGTGGTTGGAGTCCCCTCGCTGTGTTTTACATGCTTTTAGAAGGGCATGACATGGCTTGGAGGTTGACTTTCATCATCTGCAAACTGTTGGCTACCAAAATGCTGCCTTTCCAACAACTGTGGTTATAGACAATGAGGAACATACTGATGAAGATGAGACGCAGATACCCGATTGGGATGACAACTTAAATATTCGGTCAGGGCAAGAAGAGGCTCGGTCTGAGGGGGAGGGGAGTGCAAACACAACAATTGATGATGAAGTTCTAGATCCCACCTACTGTCAACCCACAGTCAGACACTCGAGGAGGTCAACAGAGGCGGTGGAGGAGGATGCAACCGACGATGAAGTAACCTTGCGCCTTCCTGGACACAGTCGGAGCACTGGTAGCACGTCTACAACTGCATCCTCAGCCACCACTCTGCCTCTGAGCATTATTCGGGGTGGATCAACAGGTCGCATGGCCTCTAAGCCTTGCCTAGCCTGGTCCTTTTTTGACATAAAAAAAGATCGCCCAAATTATGTGATCTGTAACATTTGGCATGGTTATCTTAGTAGAGGTCAAAACCTCAGCAGTTTGACAACTTCTTCCATGAATCGTCACATGAATAAATATCATATGGCCTGGTGGGAAGCTCACCGTGCTGCAATGCGGCCTAGCGGAGCCAACCATCTACCGCCTGCCCCTTCCAGTGCATCCGCACGCTCGTCATCTTCTAGGACTGTGGGGACAGCTGTCACACCTGTTTTTCCACCCACAACTTCCACCACTGTAACCGCAACAGGCAGTTTGCTTGGTAGGTCGTCAGTTGGTTTGGAAGGGGAAACAAGTGATTGTGTACAGCTCTCTCAAACATCGATAGCACCAACGTTGGATGAAGGCAACATCATGTCTCCGCCTGCACTTTCCTCACAAACCTGCATTTTTCCAGGGACACCCTACTCAACACCGTCTACACACAGCAGCCAGATCTCTGTCCCTCAGATGTGGTCAAATAAAAGGCCACTTCCTGCGACCCATGACAAAGCTAAGAGGTTGACTCTATCCCTCTGTAAGCTGTTGGCTACCGAAATGCTGCCTTTCTGCCTAGTGGACACACAGGATTTTAGAGACCTTATGTCTGTCGCTGTGCCCCAGTACCAGATGCCTAGTCGCCACTACTTCTCTAAGAAAGGTGTGCCCGCGCTACACCTGCATGTCGCACACAACATCACCGCTTCCTTGAGAAACTCTGTGTGTGAACGGGTGCATTTCACCACCGATACTTGGACCAGTAAGCATGGACAGGGACGTTACATGTCGCTGACTGGCCACTGGGTAACTATGGTGATAGATGGTGAAGGGTCTGCTGCACAAGTCTTGCCGTCCCCACGACTTGTGTGTCAATCCTCTGTCTGTCCAAGTTCCGCCACTGCTTCTTCATCCTCCACCTCATCTGGGTCCTCCACCTCCGCCCCAAGCCTGCCTGGTCAGGCCACCAGCGTTCTCACTGCGCAGAAGGAATCACGCAACCCTCATTACTATGCTGGCAGCAAAGCGCAACGGCATCAGGCGGTCTTTAGCTTGACATGTCTTGGGAATAAGAGTCACACAGCTGAGGAGTTGTGGTCAGCTCTGCGGTCCGAGTTTAATAAATGGTTGTCTCCACTCAACCTGCAGCCTGGTAAGGCCGTGTGCGACAATGCTGCAAACCTGGGTGCGGCCCTTCGCCTGGGCAAGCTGGCACACGTGCCTTGTATGGCTCACGTGTTTAACCTTGTTGTCCAGCAATTTTAACCCACTATCACGGCCTAGATGGGCTTCTGCACAGGGCATGGTCACTCTCTGCTCACTTCTGCCGTTTAAACGCCGCAGCTGACTTGACTTGCATTGCTCCAGAAGTCTTTCAGCCTGCCGGTTCATCACCTGAAATGCGATGTATCGACACGCTGGAATTCGACTCTCCACATGATACAGAGACAGCACCACCGAGCCCTGGTGCATTACGTCATGACGTATAGCCTAGGCCAATGAGATGCAGAGGTGGGGCAGATTACACTGCTAGAGTGGTCTCAGATCAAGGACCTATGCACCCTTCTGCACAGTTTCGACATGGCGACGAATATGTTTAGCGCTGACAATGCCATTATCAGCATGACGATTCCAGTCATTTACATGCTGGAGCACACGCTAAACACTATTCGGAGTCAGGGGGTGGGACAACAGGAAGGGGAGGAACTACAGGAGGATTCATATGCGCAAGACACAACAACATCACCAAGGTCCAGACGTTCATCATCACCAAGGCGCCAGGCATGGGACCATGGGGGACAGGGATCAACAAGGGCGCATGGTAGCAGGCGAGATGTTGAGGAAGGTGCAGGAGGACATGAAGATATGGAGGACGAACTGTCCATGGACATGGAAGACTCAGCATATGAGGGGGACCTTGGTCAAATTTCAGTTGAAAGAGGTTGGGGGGAGATGTCAGAGGAAGAAAGAACGGTTAGCACCTCTATGCCACAAACACAGCGTGGACTTGGTCCGCATGGCTGCGCAAAACACATGAGTGCCTTCTTGCTGCACTACCTCCAACATGACCCTCGTATTGTCAAAATTAGAAGTGATGATGACTACTGGCTTGCCACACTATTAGATCCCCGGTACAAGTCCAAATTTTGTGACATAATTCCAGCCATAGAAAGGGACGCACTTATGCAGGAGTATCAGCAGAAGCTGTTACTCGATCTTAGATCCGCTTTTCCACCAAACAACCGTGCAGGTGCAGGGAGTGAATCTCCCAGTTGTAACTTGACAAACATGGGACGGTCTCGTCATCTTCAACAGTCTACACGTACCAGTAGGACCGTATCTGGTGCTGGTAACAGCAATTTAATGGAATCTTTTCATAATTTTTTTAGACCCTCCTTTGCAAGGCCACCAGAGACAACAAGTCTGACACATAGTCAACGGCTGGAGAGGATGATACAGGAGTATCTACAAATGAACATCGATGCCATAACTTTGCAAATAGAGCCTTGCTCATTTTGGGCTTCAAATCTAGAAAAATGGCCAGAGCTATCCAGTTACGCCTTGGAGATTTTGTCGTGTCCAGCTGCCAGCGTTGTCTCTGAACGTGTCTTCAGTGCTGCTGGGTGTGTGCTGACAGATAAGCGCACGCGTCTGTCCAGTGACAATGTGGACAGACTGACGTTCATCAAAATTAACAAGTCATGGATCCAGAAGGAATTTACAACCCCTGTGTCATCCTGGGGAGAGTAAATGCTTGTGGATTTGGAATGTGCTTGATGCAAATCTAGCTGTGAAGTGTACAACTATGGCACAACTGCTGCCACTGAATGGGTGGGTGTGTGTGGGGCACAATTTTTGGAAAAAAGGGAGGCTCCGCTTGGAGTAACCCTTGCTTACATTGTTTTTAAAAGGAGCCAAGATGACCAAGTCATGGTTCAGCAAAGACTTTATCTACCTACCCCGGTGTCATGCTGGGGACGGTTAATTATGGCGTATTTTTGAATGTGCTTGATGCAAATCAAAACATCCTGTTTGCAACTAGGGCACAAGTGCTGCCACTGATGGGGTGTCTGTGTGCCCAATTTTTGGAAAAAAGGGAGACTCCGCTTGGAGTAACCCTTGCTTGCTGTGTTTTTTAAAAATGATACAAGATGAACAGATCTGAAGGCAAGATGAAGGCAACATCATGTCTCCGCCTGCACTTTCCTCACAAACCTGCATTTTTCCAGGGACACCCTACTCAACACCGTCTACAGACAGCAGCCAGATCTCTGTCCCTCAGATGTGGTCAAATAAAAGGCCACTTACTGCGACCCATGACAAAGCTAAGTGGTTGACTCTATCCCTCTGTAAGCTGTTGGCTACCGAAATGCTGCCTTTCCGCCTAGTGGACACACAGGATTTTAGAGACCTTATGTCTGTCGCTGTGCCCCAGTACCAGATGCCCAATCACCACTGCTTCTCCAAGAAAAGCATGCCCGCGCTACACCAGCATGTCGCACACAACATCACCACTTCCTTGAGAAAATCTGTGTGCGACAGGGTGCATTTCAACACAGATACTTGGACCAGTAAGCATAGACAGGGTCATTACATGTCACTGACTGGGCACTGGCAAACTATGGTGAGAGATGGAGAAGGGTCTGCTGTACAAGTCTTGCCGTCCCCACGAGTTGTTTCAATCCTTCTTCTGTATGTAGAAGTTAATACACTGCTTCTGCCTCTTCAACCTCGTGTGGGTCCTCCACCTTGGCGCAAACCCTGTGTGGTCAGGCCACCCTTCCTTGCAACTGCGCACAAGGACTACCACACACCTCCTTACTATGCTGGCAGCAGAGCTCAATGCCATCAGGCGGTCAAAGTTTTACTTTGAAATGTATGGGAAATGTGAGTCACACCGCTATTCCAGAGAATAGTAGTCAGGCAGGGTCAAAACATTAATTGAGGAACAGGAACAGAATGGGACGGCCAGGACTTAATCAGAAAACAAGCAGAGGTGAAATGCGGATCGGCCAACAAGGTACATAAACAGCAAGCAGGAAAAGTAGTCAGGTAACAAGCACACAAAATCATAAAACTGAACTGGGGGTAAAATTAACCAGAGGTTCATAGCTATGGCTGGCAGTGGTCTGCAGACAGGATGGGCATAAAAAAGGGTGTGGTGTCTTCCCATTGGTTGTAGCTGAATGATGGTATTTCATCTGTGAGATACCCACCAGCTACATTCAGCCAGAGATTCTGCATCTGTCAAGGTAATGCAGCCCAGTGGGTGAGCATAACCTGCGTCCACCTGCGCCGCTGGCATCGACTACTCTCCCATCATCAGCACTATTCATGAAAGGAACACGTTGTCACCTGGCGACCGGAGTACAAATTGACGGAGCGGACTCCGTTGGTGACTTAACAGCCGTGTGCGGCAATGATGCAAACCTGGCTGCGGGCCATCCTCAGGGCAATGTGACACACGTGCCTTGTATGGCTCACGTGTTGAACCGAATTCTCCAGCAATTTTTAAAACACCATCACGGCCTACATGGACTTGTGCAGCGGGCACGCTCGCTATGTGCTCACTTCCATCGTGCGCACACAGCAGCTCAACAACTTTCATCACTCCGGAAGTCTTAGGGTCTGGCAGTTAAACGCCGGAAATGCGATGTTCCGACACGCAGGAATTGGAATCTGCACATGTTGCAGCGTGTGTGGCAGCACCGCAGAGCCCTGCTGAAATACGGTATGACATATAGCCTGGGATAACTTGATCAAGAGGTGGTGCAGATCACGCTGCTGGAGTGGTGTCAGATCAAGGACCTATGCACCCTGCTACACAGTTCACAAATGTCGACGAAGATGTTTAGCACTGGCAATGTCATTCTCAGCGTGACAATTCTGGTCATCTACATGATGGAGCACACTGTAATTATTATTCGGAGTCAGGTGTTGGGACAAGAGGAAGGGGAGGAAGTACAGGAGGAGTCATATGCGGAAGGGATAACAAGATCTACGAGGTCCAGATGGTCAGCGGCACCTATGCGGCATTCATGGTGAGGGAGAGGGATTAACAAGGGCGCATAGTATCAGCAAAAAGTGTTGATGAAAGTGCAGGAGCCCATGAAGAAATGGAGGACGAACTGGCGATGGGCATGGAAGACTCAGCAGATGAGTGAGAGCTTGCTCACATTTCGGTTGTGCGAGGTTGTGGGGAGAGGGCAGAGGAAGGATGCACGATTCTCACCTCTCTGCCACCAACACACCAAGGACTTGGTCCTCCTGGATGCACAAGACACATGAGCGCCTTCTTGCTGCACTACCTACATGACCCTCGGATTGTATGAATTTGAAGTAATCCTGAATACTGGGTTGCCACACTGTTAGATCCCCGGTACAAGACAAAATTTGGCGAACTAATTCCTGCCATAGAAATGGACGCACGTATACAGGAGTATCTGCAGAATGTGGTACGCAATCTTAGATCTACTTTTCCACTAAACACCAGTGCTGCACAGAGTGAATCTCAACGCTTTGTCATGGATAGGAGGAAATGGTCTTTTACTTGTCCACATCGGAGGGACCGAGGGATGGCTGCTGTGCTGAGATGGCGTTGAGTACGGTGTCCCTGCACAGTTGCACTTTTGGTCATATCCCAAAATGAGTTGAAAAAGGACAGATGCTGTTGGAAAGGGGAACAGGTGTGTTGGAAAGGGGAAAAAAGTTTTGGTCCGTGGATTTGGTGGTTAAGCAACTGTAACATTTGCTGAAAAAACACCATCTGTTACAGTGGGACTGGCAGATTTGGATAAAGTGGTATATAATCTGTGACCGCTATATAACGAAAATTAATAAGAAAAGAAAGAGAAAGGTATATATCCCCATCAGCAGTCAGTGTCCACCGTGCTCCCAGTTGGAAAAGGAGAGGTTGGCAACTGGAAGGTTTGGTGGAGGATACAGAGCTGTGTGGCTATGAAACTAATAGTAGCCTGAACCGAGTTAGACGCCATTCGGATCTGGAGACTGTGAGCCCTGTTAGCGTCACAGGGTCCACATGCCCACCCAGCCCAGGAACTCCCTGTTAACAACACAGGGGCCATTGAGTACGCTGACCGTGTGCGTAGGGGCACACCTGTGGACAGCAGGCGCATCAGCAGCAGCAGGCCTGTTAATGCCACTGGGCTGCACAAGCAGGACTGGTAGGACAGGAGCTGGTCTTAACCGTTCTGCGTTACCAACTGTGGTGGTGGCCTGCATCGACACCCTATCCCTGCCTACCTCTGGCCTAAAGCCGCAATGGGTTCAACACATGGAGGTGTGCTCTTTCGGAGCATAATAGAAGACTGCGCACCTCCTTGTTGGCTCCAGCCCCTTTTATAACCTGGGTCCGCCCCAAACCAGGGTGAACCACAATGCACCTCCTGGAGACAAAAGTAGAGTGACATGTCATGAGTGGCATAACTAGCGTCCTATTTGGAACCGCAACTTCAATGATGACCTCATGGCTGCCATGACCCAAACACCTCACCAGTCATCGTCTGACCATCAATAATGTGGTGACAAGTCATAGGTGTGGGCCTCTGCAAGCCATTTGGGAGGACACCTGATGCCCTGTGGTCTATATGGGACCCCCACATCAGGGCCAGGGCCAAAGAGTTCATTACCGGACCTAGTCTCTGATGCAGGAAGTGCCTGAGCATGCTCAGTAGCATGAAATACAGTCTCTGAAAAAAGACTATCAGCTTTAGCATGGTGTCTAGGCACAAAACAGGACTTAGACCCGGCACGGAATGCAAGCACCTGTGCAAAGAGGCTTTTCACACTTAGTGTGGGAGCATGCGCTGTATCCCGAAAAGAAGACTTAGCGTCAGGAATAACACAGTCAGGCTGAGCATACTCACTAGGCGAAACACTGTAATTATGCTGCAGCTGGGGTACATCGGCACACGCATGCGCACTAGCTGCCTCTCCACACTTAGACGTGGAGGGGAAATTGCTCTTGGAGATGCTGTCTATGAACAGAAGGAAAAGCTAAAGGAAACCTGACTTTCTATCCCTCCGAATTATGAAATGCAGCAATGAATTCCATGAGTTTGCTATAACATTAGCGTAGCAAAATGTGCATGAGGGTGTGATGTAGAGGTGCTAGAAATAGCTTGTCACCAGTGGGGCACTAATGGAATACAACAGCCAGTTCTATGATGCCACTAAATGGCAGTATTTTGTGCTATCATTATAGCTTATTAAAAACAGAGCAGGAGGGTGTCATGCAGAGGTGCTGCACATAGATTTGCAGTAGTGTGAATAGACAAAAGTACAATAGCCACGTTTAGGATGCCACTAGGTACACTGAGTGTTTGCTAGTATAATGGCTTAGTTTAAAAAAGTTGGAGTGTGCAATGCAGGCAGACATGCTGCAAATATGTTTACAATAGTGTGAATAGACAAAAGTACAATAGCCACGTTTAGGATGCCACTAGGTACACTGAGTGTTTGCTAGTATAATGGCTTAGTTTAAAAAAGTTGGAGTGTGCAATGCAGGCAGACGTGCTGCAAATATGTTTACAATAGTGTGAATTGACAAAAGTACAATAGCCACGTTTAGGATGCCACTAGGTACACTGAGTGTTTGCTAGTATAATGGCTTAGTTTAAAAAAGTTTGAGTGTGCAATGCAGGCAGACGTGCTGCAAATATCTTTACAATAGTGTGAATAGACAAAAGTCCAATAGCCACGTTTAGGATGCCACTAGGTACACTGACTGTTTGCTAGTATAATGGCTTAGTTTAAAAAAGTTGGAGTGTGCAATGCAGGCAGACGTGCTGCAAATATGTTTACAATAGTGTGAATAGACAAAAGTACAATAGCCACGTTTAGGATGCCACTAGGTACACTGAGTGTTTGCTAGTATAATGGCTTAGTTTAAAAAAGTTGGCGTGTGCAATGCAGGCAGACGTGCTGCAAATATGTTTACAATAGTGTGAATAGACAAAAGTACAATAGCCACGTTTAGGATGCCACTAGGTACACTGAGTGTTTGCTAGTATAATGGCTTAGTTTAAAAAAGTTTGAGTGTGCAATGCAGGCAGACGTGCTGCAAATATCTTTACAATAGTGTGAATAGACAAAAGTCCAATAGCCACGTTTAGGATGCCACTAGGTACACTGACTGTTTGCTAGTATAATGGCTTAGTTTAAAAAAGTTGGAGTGTGCAATGCAGGCAGACGTGCTGCAAATATGTTTACAATAGTGTGAATACACAAAAGTACAATAGCCACGTTTAGGATGCCACTAGGTACACTGAGTGTTTGCTAGTATAATGGCTTAGTTTAAAAAAGTTTGAGTGTGCAATGCAGGCAGACGTGCTGCAAATATCTTTACAATAGTGTGAATAGACAAAAGTACAATAGCCACGTTTAGGATGCCACTAGGTACACTGAGTGTTTGCTAGTATAATGGCTTAGTTTAAAAAAGTTTGAGTGTGCAATGCAGGCAGACGTGCTGCAAATATCGTTACAATAGTGTGAATAGACAAAAGTACAATAGCCACGTTTAGGATGCCACTAGGTACACTGAGTGTTTGCTAGTATAATGGCTTAGTTTAAAAAAGTTGGAGTGTGCAATGCAGGCAGACGTGCTGCAAATATGTTTACAATAGTGTGAATAGACAAAAGTACAATAGCCACGTTTAGGATGCCACTAGGTACACTGAGTGTTTGCTAGTATAATGGCTTAGTTTAAAAAAGTTTGAGTGTGCAATGCAGGCAGACGTGCTGCAAATATCTTTACAATAGTGTGAATAGACAAAAGTACAATAGCCACGTTTAGGATGCCACTAGGTACACTGACTGTTTGCTAGTATAATGGCTTAGTTAAAAAGAGTTGGAGTCTGCAATGCAGGCAGACGTGCTCTGCAAATGTCTTTGCACTAGTGGGACTATAGCAAAGTCCAATAGCCACGTTTAGGATGCCACTAGGTACACTGACTGTTTGCTAGTATAATGGCTTAGTTTAAAAAAGTTGGAGTGTGCAATGCAGGCAGACGTGCTCTGCAAATGTCTTTGCACTAGTGGGACTATAGCAAAGTCCAATAGCCACGTTTAGGATGCCACTAGGTACACTGAGTGTTTGCTAGTAAAATGGCTTAGTTTAAAAAAGTTGGAGTGTGCAATGCAGGCAGACGTGCTCTGCAAATGTCTTTGCACTAGTGGGACTATAGCAAAGTCCAATAGCCACGTTTAGGATGCCACTAGGTACACTGACTGTTTGCTAGTATAATGGCTTAGTTAAAAAGAGTTGGAGTCTGCAATGCAGGCAGACGTGCTCTGCAAATGTCTTTGCACTAGTGGGACTATAGCAAAGTCCAATAGCCACGTTTAGGATGCCACTAGGTACACTGACTGTTTGCTAGTATAATGGCTTAGTTTAAAAAAGTTGGAGTGTGCAATGCAGGCAGACGTGCTCTCCAAATGTCTTTGCACTAGTGGGACTATAGCAAAGTCCAATAGCCACGTTTAGGATGCCACTAGGTACACTGAGTGTTTGCTAGTAAAATGGCTTAGTTTAAAAAAGTTGGAGTGTGCAATGCAGGCAGACGTGCTCTGCAAATGTCTTTGCACTAGTGGGACTATAGCAAAGTCCAATAGCCACGTTTAGGATGCCACTAGGTACACTGACTGTTTGCTAGTATAATGGCTTAGTTAAAAAGAGTTGGAGTCTGCAATGCAGGCAGACGTGCTCTGCAAATGTCTTTGCACTAGTGGGACTATAGCAAAGTCCAATAGCCACGTTTAGGATAACACTAGGTACACTGAGTGTTTGCTAGTATAATGGCTTAGTTATAATGAGTTGGAGTGTGCAGAGGACAAGAGGGTACAGTGGCAGGATTGTGGGGCTCTGGGTAGAGGAATGGAAGCCTGCCTTTCTATTCCCTCCTAATGGTGAAATGCAGGGAGGAAATCCCTGACCTTGGCTACACAGACGCTGTTGCTGTTTTCAGGACCTGTCACCTATGGCTCTCTGACCCTGCCGGTTTGAGCCCTTAAAAGGACTGCTAGAAAGTGCTCTCCCTAAGCTGTCTAACGCTGTGTATGCAGCGCATACAGCTGTATCGGCGATAGGACTCAGGAGGACGGAGCTGCGACAGTGATGTCTGACACCAAAGACGCAGAAGGCAGATAATGGCGTCCTGGAGGAAAATGTCCATTTTTATAATGCAGGGACATGTGACATGGACATCCTATCACACATGCCGTTGCTTCTCTGGCTAAAAGTCCACTTAGCTGTGTGTGTGTCTGGGATTGGCTGACATGCTGGCCCGCCCCACAAGACGCGCGCGCTTAGGGAAGGAAGACAAGAAAAAAAAAAAAAAAATGGCGATCGCCATTATAGAAACAGCAGTGATCTGAAGGCGCTGTTCACGCACACTATACACTGAAATGTCATAATAGTGTGATTCACAGAGTGACTTACACTATTACAGCAGAAACCAAGCTAGGATTTAGCTGGTTTTTTGCTGCTAGAACCGTTCTCGAACGTTTCTAGAACTATCGAGCTTTTGCAAAAAAGCTCGAGTTCTAGTTCGATCTAGAACATGCCCCAAAATCACTCGAGCCTAGAACTGGAGAACCACGAACCACGAACCGCGCTCAACTCTAATGCTGTCCCATTGGGACCTTATGAAATTGACTGGTCTTGAATAATCATCTTACAGACAAGTTGAAAACATATGGATCAAAGTGGACATGGAATTGAATATGTATGTTTTGATACAAGTAAAATATATCTTTGTACCGTGTTAGCCAGTAGAGATAAAAAAAATTGTTTAAAAGAACTGAGAGTCCTCAGTGGTTAGCCATTAAAAGGTATCAACCACTGAGGACTCTCAGTTCTTTTAAACAATTTTTTTTATGTATGTTTATCATTCATACCATAATTGGATATGGCTGTAGCACAACCACAATCCTGGAATTTGATGCTTATTAAGCTGGGTTTTTACCACGATCTCTTGAATGTATGGACACTAAATTCTCTGACACGCATAAATAGATCAATGCATAGCTGTACGGTGTTCCTCCGTGTCAGATTACTATGGTTACAGCCCAAGGTCCGGATATGACTTACTCTAATACCATTTCTCCACTCTGTGCAGTTATCCTATCTGGACCTGGCATTATGGCCGAAGTGCGAGCACTAACTTATGTAGGTAAGGCGTTTAGCGCGAAACTCATATCATAGCCTGTCTATGTAACGTACTTTTATTAATTTCCAGCACCTTCATCTAAAAACAAGAAAGAGGGGTGAATTTGTATCAATTAAGCCTCCTGATGTGTCTGCTGTGATATACTGTAGCTGGACGAAACGAGTTGAGGTGGATAGAGGCAGTGTATATTGCACTCTTCAATTTGTGTTGGTAAAATGTGCACTTAGCAATCATTTAAAATGAACAATGTCCCAGTTTGAAATTTAACTATGGTTCTATTTTTGCCATATGATTAACTAGTATAAGCAATAGTAGATTTGCAACAAGTGCTACACAGTTACTAATTGGTGTTACAGTAGTAACTTTTTAATAGAGGTACTCAATTTAATCAGAGAGGGATCATATGATACACTACAGTATTCCTAATTATCAAAATAGGGGGTTCCTCTTTAGTTCTAGCATCAAGGATAAATAACACCAAGAGGGTAATTATGCTCTAAAGTGATAGAGTGAAATATTATATTCATCTGCCTAAATTAAAGGCTAAAATGATGGAATTTAGGGGAGATTCACATCTCTGGGCTTTCTGGTCTCTCTCTCTGTATATATATATATATATATATATATATATATATATATATATATATATATATACAGTACAGACCAAAAGTTTGGACACACCTTGTCAATCAAAGAGTTTTCTTTATTTTCATGACTTTGAAAATTGTAGATTCACATTGAAGGTGTCAAAAGTATGAATTAACACATGTGGAATTAAATACTTAACAAATAAGTGTGAAACAACTGAAAATATGTCTTATATTGTAGGTCAGTCATGGCAAACCATTTACAGGCCGAGTGCCCAAACTGTAGCCCTAAACCCATTTTTTTTTTCCAAAGTGCCAACCAATCCTATTATGTAAATAATTGATTGTAACCTTACCTTTGCCGTCTTCTCTTCTCTTCAGCAGGGGGCATCACGCTCATGCTTACCACACATTGAAGCTGAGCCCCTGCCCTTTCCAGACACAGCAGTTGGATTGATCCCTCTGGAAAAAATTGCAGCATATTAGACAGAGATTTTAGCCTGGAATGCAATCAGATGTCGCCCTATAATCCACATCTACATTTCAAAGTCTGAACATCCTGAAATTCCATAAAGACATGCGAGTTGCTCCCCTCCTCTTTCATTGTATAGTTCTGTCCCCCTTCCTGGCCACTTCCTGGTAAACATGTCCCAGATATATATTTCCTACATTCTGGTATATTTGTCCCCATCATGGCCCCATCCTGGTAAATGTACCCCATTCCTGGTAAATGTCCTCCACTCTGGTAAATGTATCCCATCCTGGTAAATGTACCCCATCCTGGTAAATGTACCCCATCATTGTAAAAGTATCCCATCCTGGCATGTTCCCCCATGCTGTTAAATGACCCCATCCTGGTAAATGTACCTCATCCAGGCATGTTCCCTTATCCATGTAAATGTCCCCTTTCCTTGTAAATGTCCCCTTTCCTGGTAAATGTACACCATCCTGATAAATGTCACCCTTCCTGCTAAATGTTCCCCATCCTGGCATTTGTCCTCATCCTGGCATGTTCATATACCCCCCATCCTGGCATATTCCCCCCCATCCTTTCATGTTTCCCCCCATCCTGGTAAATGTATCCCCCATCATGGTAAATGTACCCCTTACTGGCATGTTTCCCTTCCTGCTAAATGTACCCGATCCTGGCATGTTTCCCCCCATCCTTGCAGCCATTTTTCCCCCCATCCTTGCAGTCATGTTTCCCCCATCCTTGCAGTCATGTTTCCCCCCATCCTTGCAGTCATGTTTCCCCCCATCCTTGCTGTCATGTTTCCCCCCATCCTTGCAGCCATGTTTACCCCCATCTTTGCAGTCATATTTCCCCCATCCTTGCAGTCATGATTCCCCCATCCTTGCAGTCATGTTTCCCCCATCCTTGCAGTCATGTTTCCCCCCATCCTTGCAGCCATGTTTACCCCCATCCTTGCACGTTTCCCCCTTTTTTGCATGTTTCTCTCCATCTTTGCATGTTTCCCCCATCCTTGCAGCCATGTATGCCCCGTGCTCTGTTTGCCCCCGTAATCTGTTTGCTTGCCCCGCGCACTGTTTGTTTTCCCTGCGCTCTGTTTGTTTGCCCCATGCTCTGTTTGCCCCGTGCTCTGTTTGTCCTGTGCTCTGTTTGCTTGCCCCGTGCTCTGTTTGTTTGCCCCGTGCTCTGTTTGTTTTCCCTGTGCTCTGTTTGTTTGCCCCATGCTCTGTTTGCCCCCGTGCTCTGTATGTTTACCTCCATGCTCCGTTTGTTTGCCCCGTGCTTTGTTTGCCCCATGCTCTGTTTGTTTGCCCCGTGCTCTGTATGTTTGCCCCATGCTCTGTATGTTTGCCCCGTGCTCTGTTTGTTTACCCCGTGCTCTGTTTGTTTGCCCCGTGCTCTGTTTGCCCCATGCTGTTTGTTTGCCCCGTGCTCTGTTTGTTTCCCCCGTGCTGCAATGTTTCCCCCGTGCTCCCATGTTTCCCCCGTGCTCCCATGTTTTCCCGTGCTCCCATGTTTCCCCCGTGCTCCCATGTTTCCCACGTGCTCCCATGTTTCCCCCGTGCGTTCCATGTTTCCCCTGTGCGCTCCATGTTTCCCCTGTGCTCCCATGTTTCCGCCATGCTCCCATGTTTCCCCTGTGCGCTCCATGTTTCCCCCGTGCTCCCATGTTTGCCCCGTGCACTCCATGTTTGCCCCGTGCTGGCTGTGTCCCCCACACCTTGGCACAGCCGCACACAGCTTAAAAATAAAAAAAACTGCGTCCTCAGTTAGTTCAATTCCCACGCAGCCACAAGACGCCGGCGCCGCCTACTGACGCTCCTCCGTCTCCTAGGCAACAGGCCTGCGGCTCAGGAGAGGAGGCATGTCAGAGGGAGGAGAAATGTTTCCTCTGCTCCAACACCACTTTGCACTGTCGGTGCGACCACACTGACAGTGCAAAGTGGCTGAATGTGGCGACAGCGCGCGTGCCAGCAAAAAGGGCTCTGCGTGCCCAGTCTGGCACGCGTGCCATAGGTTCACCATCACTCTTCTAGGTTCTTCAAAGTAGCCACCTTTTGCTTTGATTACTGCTTTGCACTCTCTTGGCATTCTCTTGATGAGTTTCAAGAGGTAGTCACCTCTTGACTGTTGATCTTCCAACAGTCTTAAAGGAATTCCCAGAGATGCTTAGCACTTGTTGGCCCTTTTGCCTTCACTCTGTGGTCCAGCTCACCTGAAACCATCTCAATTGGGTTCAGGTCTGGTGACTGTGGAGGCCAGGTCATCTGGCATAGCACCCCATCACTCTATTTCTTAGTCAAATAGCTCCTACACAGCCTGGAGGTGTTTTTGGAGTCATTGTCCTATTGAAAAATAAATGATGGTCCAACTAAACGCAAACTGCATGGAATAGCATGCCGCTGCAAGATGCTGTGGTAGCCATACTGGTTCTGTATGCCTTCAATTTTGAATAAATTCCCAACAGTGTCACCAGCAAAGCACCCCCACACCATCACACCTCCTCCTCCATACTTCACGGTGGGAACTAGGCATGTAGAGTCCATCCATTTACCTTTTCTGCATTGCACAAAGACATGGTGGTTGGATCAAAATATCTCAAATTTGGACTCATCAGACCAAAGCACAGATTTCCACTGGTCTAATGTCCATTCCTTGTGTTCTTTAGCCCAAACAAGTCTCTCCTGCTTGTTGCCTATCCTTAGCAGTGGTTTACTAGCAGCTATTTTACCATAAGGCCTGCTGCACAAAGTCTCCTCTTAACAGTTGTTCTAGAGATGTGTCTGCTGCTAGAACTCTGTGTAGCATTGTCCTGGTCTCTAACCTGAGCTGCTGTTGACCTGCGATTTCTGAGGCTGGTGACTCGGTTAAACTTATCCTCCACAGCAGAGGTGACTCCTGGGGCGATCCTCGTGTGAGCCAGTTTCTTGCAGTTGATGGTTTTTGCCACTGCACTTGGGGACACTTTCAAAGTTTTCCCAATTTTTTGGACTGACTGACCTTCATTTCTTAAAGTAATGATGACCAATCGTTTTTCTTTACTTAGCTGCTTTTATTCTTGCCATAATACAAATTTTAACAGTCTATTCAGTATATCAGTTGTGTATCAACCAGACTTCTGCACAACACAACTGACGGTCCCAAACACATTTACAAGGCATGGAATCCCACTCATTAAACCTGACAGGGCACACCTGTGAAGTGAAAACCATTTCCGGTGACTGCCTTTTAAAGCTCATCAAGAGAATGCCAAGAGAGTGCAAAGCAAAGGTGGCTACTAGTGATGAGCGAGTACTAAAAAGCTCGGGTGCTCGAGGCTCGGGCCGAGCATCCCAAGATACTCGTGTACTCGGCCCGAGCACCGAGCCCAATGTTATCCTATGGGAGACCCGAGTATTTTTATGAAATGACCCCCCGGCAGCATGTAGAAACCCTAAAAATGTCACAAAAGTCTCAGAAGAGTGCTCAAATGACATGTCAACAGCATGGGAAAGACCCCTTGAAGCATTTAACTCAAAAGTCACAGCTGTGAACAATTTTGTCCGCGTTTTACGCCATTTTTACGGACTCACCAGAAAACCTTCAAAAATGACACCAAAATGAATTTTCATGGCGGAAATGTTAAGGGCACATACCCAATAGTGAGATAGAGCTGGTGTATGTTACTTTTGGAGATTACATGAAAGATTTTACGTGAAAACATTGTGTGGCACTCCGATGTCCCTGAGAAGAGACGTACATGAAGGCCTCTTGAGTCTAATGTGCCCATTTTGAGGAAGTGAGTCTTTGTAGTATTTTCCTTTGCCAGGGCAGTCCAAAATTGTGAGGTTCACCAATGCCTCTGCATACAGACGTGCATGAGGGCCTGTAAACCTGAAGTGCCCATTGTAAGGAAGTGGATCTATTGTAGTATAGCCCTTTGGCAGGGCAGCCAAAAATTGGGAGGCTCCACATTGTCCCTGGATAGAGACGTGCATGATGGCCTGTAAACCTGAAGTGCCCATTGTAAGGAA
Organism: Anomaloglossus baeobatrachus; assembly: GCF_048569485.1. Lineage (NCBI taxonomy): Eukaryota > Metazoa > Chordata > Amphibia > Anura > Aromobatidae > Anomaloglossus > Anomaloglossus baeobatrachus. The sequence goes on along the minus strand of NC_134358.1, from coordinate 262,223,809 downwards.
GTGGGTCTATTGTAGTATAGCCCTTAGGCAGGGCAGCCAAAAATTGGGAAGCTCCACGTTGTCCCTGGATAGAGACGTGCATGATGGCCTGTAAACCTGAAGTGCCCATTGTAAGGAAGTGGGTCTATTGTAGTATAGCCCTTAGGCAGGGCAGCCAAAAATTGGGAGGCTCCACATTGTCCCTGGATAGAGACGTGCATGATGGCCTGTAAACCTGCAGTGCCCATTGTAAGGAAGTGGGTCTATTTTAGTATAGCCCTTTGGCTGGGCATCCAAAAATTGGGAGGCTCCACATTGTCCCTGGATAGAGACGTGCATGATGGCCTGTAAACCAGAAGTGCCCATTGTAAGGAAGTGGGTCTATTGTAGTATAGCCCTTTGGCAGGGCAGCCAAAAATTGGGAGGCTCCACATTGTCCCTGGATAGAGACCTGTTAGGTTCTTAGTGCGTCCGTGCTTGCATTTAAAAACCGCGCGTGTGTGCCTGTTGGTGGCAGCGTTCAGGTGCACTTGTGTGCGTTTTGCACAAACTTGGATATAACGCACAAGTCTAGTGAATACACATCAGCACAGCATTGCAAAATGCGCAAGGGCGTTGGCAACGAACAAGGAAGTGGACGTGATGGTGGTGCAGTCAGAGACCGAGGTCGTGTGCAAGCTCTAATTTCGCCACAACAAAGGGCCACATCTATTTGCTCGCACGTCCTGTCCCAAATTCTTGGGGACCGCAGCAGTACACCGCTCTTGAACCAAGACCAGTGTCAACAGGTTGTTAGTTGGATAGCGGATAATGCTTCCAGTCAGATTGGCACCACCACAAACACTCTGTCTTCCACACGGTCAAGTGTCAGTAGCCGTGATACTGCACCGCACATTTCAGAACCTGATCCTCCTTCCTACCACTAGGCCGAGTACACGTCAACGGACATTACTGATCCCACACTTGGACACTCGGAAAAGCTGTTCACGTTTCCATTCACACATTCTGGTCTCTCGCCAGCTCCTGTTGAAGTGGGTCATGACGAGATTGTATGTACAGATGCCCAAATATTTGAGCAGCCATGTTCTCACGAAGTTGGCAACGTGTCTCAACAAGGGGTGGACGATGATGAGACACAATTGTCAGGAAGTCAGGAGGAGGAGCAGGGTGCGGAAGAGGAAGACGACGTGGTGGATGATCCAGTAACTGACCCAACCTGGCAGGAGGATATGCAGAGCGAGGACAGCAGTGCACAGGGGGAGGGAGGCGTAGCATCCCAACAGGCAGTAAGAAGCAGGGTGGTGGCCCCAGGCAGAAGTCAGGCAACCGTTCCCCGGATCAACAACACGACACAAGGTAAAAATGGAGGACAAAGGAGTTTTAAAGGTGAAAAAGTTAAAAGGTAATTTTTATTGAGACAATATGTTAAAAAGGGAATTTTACATTTCCATATGACACAACAATATATAGTTATAAATAAAAAAATGAAAACAGTACAAGGAGGTAGTACAGTGGGTAAGCAGGGCAAAAGTGACCTAAAATGCGCCCAATGTCAGGTGATCTAATAGTAATCGCCGAATATACGGCTACCAATGAAGGTCAGAAATAATACCTTGGACGCCTGGTGCACAAAAGCCTGCGGGTGGGAGCGATGGGTAGGCAAGCAGTACTGACCGGAGATATGCCCTGTACCTGGAAGCCTGAAAGTATTCGCCGGGTGAGCGGCTAACAAGGAGTCAGCGGTAATACCTGGGGCGCCGGTACACACAGCTGCAGATGGAAGTGCTCCGCGTGGAGGACCCGACGTATGTTTCGCAAAGGATTATGGTCGCTTATTCATGGGTAAGTTCACATGTGTTTGCAGGACCTTTTTGTATCTATGGTGACGGTCACATGACCGTCACAATATCCAATGGAAATGCACAACCGCGGCACATGTGCAGGCGCGTCACCGCATCACATACACCCCGAGCGGCGTCAGAGACCACGTGTGCCCCCGGAGACCCACAGGTAACCATGGGAACCGCAACGCACACGGAGATCATGTAGACGCCGTGAGGGGGCAGGAGGGGGTGACGCGACTGAGCATGCGCACATCCAAATCCACCACACATAACAGAAGACCATGAAAGATAACATATGCCATATGTATAAGAAATAAGAAAAAAAGGAAAAAATCACAAATATACACTTTAAATCACATATATAGTTTTCTTGTAATAGCCAGAATTGTATTGTGAATATCCAAGAATATGGTTTCTGTTGATGTTCAGAGATGGTCACAACATGGTTGTGAAAATTGACGCTGTCAATTAGTTGGATGGATATTCAAAAGCGGGTCCATGGAGAAAAATAGGCTCAATAATTTTTTAAGGATGTCCATCAACAGATAATTTTGGGTACTGCAATGCACAAATAAACAGAAATACAATCAGCAAAATGAAAAAATAGAAAAATATTTTATTTAAAAGTATAAAAATTATCAAACACAACAGAGCACCCACAATCACATGATGATGATGCAACAATTTATAAGAAAGGGGAAAAACTCAAATTTTCATTGAGTCCCCTAGGACTCAAAGTATCAACTGCCACAATCCATTTTACCTCCCTCTGAGCCAATGTTTTTTTTCCTATTACCGCCTCTGATGCCCCCATGTATCAGATCGATCCCAAGAAATCTCAGGGATCGGGCGTCACAGTCATGATATTGCCGAAAATGTCGGGGTAAAGTTTTCAAAGAGGCCACATCCACCACCGCCCTCGCTGCGCAAATGTCCCTCACGTGCTCACGAATCCTCACACGGAATTCCCTTGAAGTGAGGCCGATGTAAATTTTTGAACATCCACATGTGGCATAATAAATGACATAGGAACTGCAAATGAAATGTATTCATTGATATGAAAAGTCCGCGTCCCGTCACTGGATTTAAATGTAGAGCACCGAGAGACATTTGCGCACGCAAGGCAATGGCCGCAAGGATATGACCGCCTGATTGGACGATTATGTCCAAATAAACCCCCAATCTTGGGGACATAATGACTCTGGACGAGCAAATCCCTGAGATTCTTAGATCATCTAGGGGTCATCAGTGGGCGTTCAGAAAGACAGGAAGACAAACCCATTTCAGATTTGAGAATAGACCAATGCTTAGTCATTATTTTATGCATGGTATCCCATTCAGAATTAAAAGTGGAGATAAAGCGAACTGGTTCGCCTCTCGCATTGGCTATTCTATTGTTGGATTTTTGTAACAATTGGCCTCGAGGAGTTGCCTTAGCTCTGTTATAGCCTTTCTTTATTGAGCGATGGCTATACCCCCTCTGAAAGAACCTGTCACGTAAGTCACCTGCCTGTCCCTCAAATTTCTCCTCTGTGGAGCAGATCCGTTTTACCCTAAGAAACTGACCGACCGGGATGGCTTGGATGGTAGAAATGTTATGAGCAGAAGAGGCATGCAGTAAAGAATTCACTGCCGTCTCCTTTCTATAGACATCAGTCTGGAGGCGGCGCGAAGAATCCACCTTGATTCCAAGAAATCAATCTTCTGTTTGCTGATTTTATATGATAATTTTATGTTCTTTGTTTTATTATTAAGAGAGTCCATGAACGATCTGAGCTCCTCCACTGAGCCCTGCTAGAAAAAAAGTAAGTCATCTATATAGCGGAGCCACATATGCACATGGTGCGCAGCCTCAGCGCCCCCACACGCAAACACCTCCCTTTCCCAATACCCCAGGAAGAGATTTGCGTATGAAGGCGCACAGGCCGCGCCCATGGCTGTGCCCCACCTCTGAAGATAGAAAAAATCTTTAAAAGTAAAAAAATTATGTGTCAGGACAAAGTGGAGGAGCTCTAAGATCAATTCACATAAATCGCCATCCCGGTCACTGCTCCTCAGGTAAAAACGGACCGCCTCTAAACCTGCATCATGACTGATGCAGGTGTAGAGGGACTCCACATCGGCTGTGACAATAATCATATCGTCATCCACAAGGACCCCGTCAACCCTATTCAGGACATCCGTCGTGTCACGGACAAATGATGGTAATGTCTCCACCAATGGTTTCAAGTATAAATCTATGAATTTGCATATGGGTTCACATAAACCATCATTGCCGGACACGATCGGACGTCCCGGGGGGTCAAGGGGGTCCTTGTGGATTTTGGGTAGAAGGTACAATGTGGGTATCTTGGGGGACAGGACGGTGAGACCTTCCATAACTTTCTTGGTAATTATCCCTTCTTCAAATGCCTTAATCAAAATCTTTTGTAACTGTGCTGAAAACAGTGACAGGGGGCTGTGGTCCAGTCTAGAGTAAGTGTCCTTATTTTTTAACTGCCTGAATACCTCTTTCTCGTATTTCTTATTTGGCCAAATGACAACATTCCCCCCCTTGTCCGCAGCTTTAATTACTATGTCATCTAAGTCCTTAAGTTCTTGTATTGCAATCCTCTGCTGTCTTGTTAGATTGTCATTTCGACGTCTGGTGGAGATATTTTTGAACTCCTCTGTCACCAGACGTGTAAATATATCGATTGCTGGACAAAGGGACAGGGTAGGGAAACGAGTTGACCTTGGCAAAATACAGCTAGGAAATCTACCTTGTTGGGCAGTCTCCTGCTCATTCAAGAGGTCCTCCAGAATGGCCACAGCTTCCCTTTCAGCCGCCGTTTCCAGCCCAGGCACGCTGTTGTTTTTATTATGTAGCTTCCTCAGTAGCAATTTGCGTGCAAAAAGATGCAAATCTTTCATGGCTAGGAAAAAATTGAAATTGTTAGTGGGAGAGAATGTAAGGCCCCGGGAAAGAACTTCCAGTTGACTGTTAGAGAGGGGATGATCAGATAAATTAATCACCTGCAAGGTATCTTTTTTCTGACTATAAATCCCCTTGTGGGAATTTTGCTTGGGGTTCTGAGTCTGTCGATTCTTGATCCTTGCAGGTAATGTTCTTAATTCATAACCCACTCCAGCAGTCAAAGATGTATCATCCTGAGAATTATCTTCAGAAGTGAATGATCTTATAGATGTTGATCTAGATCTAGACCTAGAGTCATTCCTGGGTCCCCTACCAACTCTGTTTTGGGATGTTCTCCATCTGTAAACTTGATTGTTGGTGAGATCATTCAAATCTCTCCGAAATTTCTTGAGTTTCATGTTTCTAATATCTCTTTCCCACTTAGAAACTTCCTTTTCCATATCCTCATCAAACTTGCTTATGGCATCATCAGATAAGCTGCTGTTAATCGCTTCTTGCAATATTTCCAATTCTTTTTCCAGATCGACTAAATTAGATCCATTCAGGCAAATCAATAAATTAATAAAGCCCAAAGAGCATGTGGTAGCTAGCTCCTCCCAATTTTTCTTAAAACCCTCATCTTCAACAAGGAAGGAAGGTGACACATGAACTCTAAGTCCCCTAGGGACCAAACTTTTTTGTTGATACTTCTCTAAGAAGGCACGATTCCACCATAATTTAGTTCTCTTGTGGAGAAGAGATTTATATTTGGTTATTTTATCATCCAAAATTGCCGCATCTTCATCACGTACAGACCCACCATCCTCTTTAAATGTGTCATGGAATTGACGAAGCCACGTCTGGTCACGTGACCTCCATTTTTTCCATGATTATTGGAGTGGTATGGGTTCAACACCTTTCATTGTACTGTGGTTGACCCTGTCTTGCTATTTAATGTGCCGCAGGTTTCTTTGTTTAATACTAATTTGTTCTGTTATCCACAGTTTCTCCTATGGCCAAAGTGAACTTTAGGTCACGTGACCAGACGTGGCTTCGTCGATTCCATGACACATTTAAAGAGGATGCTGGGTCTGTACGTGATGATGATGTGGCAATTTTGGATGATAAAATAACCAAATATAAATCTCTTCTCCACAAGAGAACTAAATTATGGTGGAATCGTGCCTTCTTAGAGAAGTATCAACAAAAACGTTTGGTCCCTAGGGGACTTAGAGTTCATGTGTCACCTTCCTTCCTTGTTGAAGATGAGGGTGTATGTGATGCGGTGACGCGCCTGCACATGCGCCGCGGTTGTCCATTTCCATTGGATATGGTGACGGTCATGTGACCGTCACCATAGATACAAAAAGGTCCTGCAAACACATGTGAACTTACCCATGAATAAGCGACCATAATCCTTTGCGAAACGTACGTCGGGTCCTCCACGCGGAGCACTTCCATCTGCAGGCTGTGTGTACCGGCGCCCCAGGTATTACCGCTGACTCCTTGTTAGCCGCTCACCCGGCGAATACTTTCAGGCTTCCAGGTACAGAGCGTATCTCCGGTCACTACCGCTTGCCTACCCATCGCTCCCACCCGCAGGGTTTTGTGCACCAGGCGTCCAAGGTATTATTTCTGACCTTCATTGGTAGCCGTATATTCGGCGATTACTATTAGATCACCTGACATTGGGCGCATTTTAGGTCACTTTTGCCCTGCTTACCCACTGTACTACCTCCTTGTACTGTTTTCATTTTTTATTTATAACGATATATTGTTGTGTCATATGGAAATGTAAAATTCCCTTTTTAACATATTGTCTCAATAAAAATTACCTTTTAACTTTATCACCTTTAAAACTCCTTTGTCCTCCATTTTTTCCATGATTATTGGAGTGGTATGGGTTCAACACCTTTCATTGTACTGTGGTTGACCCTGTCTTGCTATTTAATGTGACGCAGGTTTCTTTGTTTAACACGACACAAGGTGCCTGTACAAATGTTAGGTCTTCCCGAGTCTGGCAGCTTTTTAAGTTGGCTCCAGAGGATTCTAAAAAGGCCATTTGCAACACCTGCCATGCCAGCATCAGCAGGGGTACCAAAACTAGCAGCCTGACCACCACCAGCATGATCAGGCACATGTCAACCAAGCACCCGACTTTGTGGGATGTACAACAGAGTTGAGGAGCAGTGCTTGCTGATGTCACTGCTACGTCTTCGCTTGTTGTGCATGCGAGCCAATCCCCTGTCCATGCTGCCCGCGAACAAGCCTCCTCCGGCCCTGCACCTGCAGTTGCCCACGCAGAAATAACACCATCATCAAGCACGTCCTTGTCCCAGCGCAGCGTTCAGTTATCCATTAAGCAAACCTTTGAACACAGGCACAAATACACTGCCAACGCCCCACATGCCACACTTCTAAATGCTAACATTTCGCGACTGCTTGCGCTGGAAATGTTGCCTTTTAGGCTGGTGGAGACAGAAGCATTCCGCGACCTGATGGCGGCAGCTGTCCCACGTTACTCGGTCCCCATCCGCCACTATTTCTCCCGGTGTGCCATCCCCGCATTGCATAACCACGTGTCACAAAACATCACACCTGCCCTGAACAACGCTGTTTCAGCCAAAGTCCACCTAACCACAGACACGTGGACAAGTGCTTGTGGGCAAGGCCGCTACATCTCGTTGACGGCACACTGGGTTAATATTGTGAAATCTGGGACCCAGTCTGAGCGAGGGACGGAACACGTCCTTCCCACACCAAGGTTTGCAGGCCCTACCTCAGTCAGGGTTTCACCCACACTCTACAGCTCCGGAATGTCATGCTCCTCAGCCTCCTCCTCCTCCTGCGCATCCTCATCCACTTTACCCTCCACACCAGTCCCAAGCTGGAAGCACTGCAGCACTGCCTCGGCGAAGCGGCAACAGGCTGTGCTGAAGCTAATCTGCATAGGTGACAAACCCCACAATGCAGAAGAGGTGTGGACAGCTCTGAAACAGCAGGCAGATCACTGGCTCACACCTCTGAACCTAAAGCCAGGAAAGGTCGTGTGTGACAATGGCCGGAACCTGGTGGCGGCTTTGAGGCGAGGCCAGCTGACACATGTTCCATGCGTGGCCCATGTGCTCAACCTCGTGGTTCAGCGGTTTCTAAAGTCATACCCAGAGCTGTCTGATCTGCTGGTAAAAGTTCGCCACCTGTCTGCACATTTTTGAAAGTCACCTACTGCTTCAGCCGTCCTTGCCGGCTTTCAGCGCCGTTTGCATCTTCCTGCTCACAGACTGGTGTGTGATGTCCCCACGCGTTGGAATTCAACTCTGCACATGTTGGTCAGGATATGTGAGCAGAAGAGGGCAGTTGTTGAGTACCTGCATCACCTAAGCCGTCGGGAAATGGGTCAAACTCCACACATAACACCTGAGGAGTGGAGATGGATGTCCGACCTATGTACCATCCGCCAAAACTTTGAGGACTCCACCAAGATGGTGAGCGGCGATGACGACATTATTAGCATCACCATACCGCTTCTCTGCCTTCTAAAATGGTCTATGCTCAAAAACAAACATGATGCATTGCAGGCGGAGCGCGATGAGTTGGAGCAAGAAACAGTAGTGGGTGTGGGTGATAACACACAGCCCAGCCTCGTCTCATCACAACGTGCAGTGGAGGACTATGACGAGGAGGAGGATGAAGACATGGAGCAACTCTCCGGCCAACTAGAGGATATGACATGCAGTCATATCCTCGGTTCAGCGTGGCTGGCCAGAGGACAGGGTAGATGATGAGGAGGAGGAGGAGGACAGCATGTTCAGTCATCGTTTTGGTCAGGATACTGAAGTGATGGCTGTTAAGAGTCTGGCGCACATGGCTGACTTTATGGTAAGCTGCCTGTCTCGTGACCCTCGCGTTAAGAACATCTTGGCCGACAATCATTACTGGTTGGTAACACTGTTAGACCCACGCTAAAAGGAGAACTTTATGTCTCTTATTCCCGAGGCGGAGAGGTCAGGCAAAATGCAGCAGTTCTGGAAGGCCATAGTCACGGAAGTAGGCAAAGCATTCCCCTCACAAAACGCTAGCGGCATAGGTCAGCAATCAGTGGACAACCAAGGCGTACAGCCGAGAGGGGCACAAGTCCAATCCGCCAGAGGTAGGGGAACAGTCTTTAAGATGTGGGACAGTTTTCTCAGCCCCTCACGTACCACAGCCCCTGAGGTGCGGGGTAGTGCCACAAGAAATCCTAAATTTGCCCAGATGCTCAAGGAGTACCTTGCAGATCGAACAACTGTACTCCGACATTCCTCTGTGCCTTACAATTATTGGGTATCCAAGCTGGACACGTGGCATGAATTGGCTCTCTACGCCTTGGAAGTCCTGGCCTGCCCTGCCGCTAGCGTTTTGTCAGAGCGTGTTTTTAGTCCCGCAGGTGGAATCATTACAGATAAACGCACCTGCCTGTCAACTGAAAATGCTGACAGGCTGACTCTGATCAAGATGAACAAGGGTTGGATTGGGCCAGACTTCACCACACCACCAGCAAATGACAGCGGAATTTAAAGCTTGTAACGGGAATTTTCCATGTACCTCCACTCACCCATGGGTACACACTTCTGGACTTTGGCTAATCGCTGGACTGCTCCTCCTTCTCCTCATGCGCCACCATGATGACCATTACAATAGTTAGGCCGTTGTTTGAGGTATACCCCCAGTGGTAAATTTTTTTGCCCATTCTTTCAGAATGGGCATTACAACGACAGGAGACCCGCTCCTTTGCAATGGGAACAATGTTTTGAGGCCCTCATGCACATCTCTATCCAGGGACAATGTGGAGCCTCCCAATTTTTGGCTGCCCTGCCAAAGGGCTATACTACAATAGACCCACTTCCTTACAATGGGCACTTCAGGTTTACAGGCCCTCATGCACGTCTCTATCCAGGGACAATGTGGAGCCTCCAAATTTTTGGCTGCCCTGCCTAAGGGCTATACTACAATAGACCCACTTCCTTAAAATGGGCACTTCAGGTTTACAGGCCATCATGCACGTCTCTATGCAGGGACAATGTGGAGCCTGACGCTGCCACCGACTGCCACACACGTGCGGTTTTTAAATGCAAGCACGGACGCAATAAGAACCTAACAGGTTTTTAGGAGCGACAATTACTGAGAAGTTTGACACTATCAGACACTGCTGATGTGTATTATTCACTAGACTTGTGCGTTATATACTAGTTTTTGAAAAACGCACACACGTGCACCTGTACGCTGCCACCGACTGCCACACACGTGCGGTTTTTAAATGCAAGCACGGACGCAATAAGAACCTAACAGGTTTTTAGGAGCGACAATTACTGAGAAATTTGACACTATCAGACACTGCTGATGTGTATTATTCACTAGACTTGTGCGTTATATACTAGTTTGTGAAAAACGCACACAAGTGCACCTGTACGCTGCCACCGACAGCCACACACGTGCGGTTTTTAAATGCAAGCACGGACGCAATAAGAACCTAACAGGTTTTTAGGAGCGACAATTACTGAGAAGTTTGACATTATCAGACACTGCTGACGTGTATTATTCACTAGACTTGTGCATTATATACTAGTTTGTGAAAAACGCACACAAGTGCACCTGTACGCTGCCACCGACTGCCACACACGTGCGGTTTTTAAATGCAAGCACGGACGCAATAAGAACCTAACAGGTTTTTAGGAGCGACAATTACTGAGAAGTCTGACACTATCAGGACTGTTTTAGACTGTGTACACCAGCCCCAGATATGATGAAGGCTGGTATACGGTCACCACTAGGAATGGCTATATACCCTGCCTGCCTGCCTGTCTGCCTGTATACAGCTACAATAGTCCTAAGAAGGACTCTTCTGGTCATTAACCTGTATTCCGACCTGGCTATATGGCTACATGGAGACCGATAGACTGATACAAATACAGACAGAGATAGAAATAGTCAGACAGAGACATAAACACAGACAGACAAGGAAAGAGACAGACAGAGAGACAGACAGACAGCAACACACAGACAGAGACTGGGAGAGAGACAGAGAGACAGTTACTATCCCGGGCAACGCCTGGGTACTACAGCCAGTATATATAAATACTAAATATATAGATACTATTGATACTACCTATCTACTATGAATCAATATATATATATATATATATATATATATATATATATATTGATTCATAGTAGATAGGTAGTTTGGCCTTTAATCTCTAATCCTTTGTCCCCTTTTTTTCTGGAGTTTTGGGATAGGAAAGTGTTCCCATTATTGTCTCATATAGGATTCTAGGTGCTCAACTGGTTCTTTCTTGATAATTTTTTTCTTACATAATCACCATTTTTTTATATTGGTGAAAGGTCAGGACTAGTGATGGGCAAACCCGACATGTAAAGTTCGGGGACCATACCGAACACATAGTGTTCGTGCACAAGGTCCCCAACACGAGTTTTCCTGGGAAACCCATGCTACAGTTTGGGTCCAGTTCGGGTCCAGGGGCTGTATAAAAAAAACCTTCGACATATTCCAAAGGCGAGCATCTCTTCAGCTCTGCTACATCTGTGCGAGTAGACAAATACAAGTCTGCTCACACAGAGAGCAGGCACAGACTCAGCTGAGAGCTGTCAGAGACTTCTCCTGAGTGCACAGCTGAGGCTGGTCAGCTGTGTCCCCGGGTAACCTCCACTGACTACAGGACCTTTCATGATGTCATAGCCATGTGACTAGTCTGGTGTGAATGCTGTTACCTCGTGAGTTACAGGACCTTCCATGACGTCATAACCATGTGACCAGACGTCAGCGCTCTCACTGCCGACAAGTGCTCACTTTACGGCAGTGTTGTAGTGAAGTCAGTCGAGGTTACTCAGGGGCACAGCTGACCGGCCTCAGCTTTGCACACAGCTGAAGTCTCTGAGAGTTCTCAGTTGAGTCTGTGCCTGCTTGTCTGTGTGAGCAGACCTGTCTGTCTCCTAGCACAGATGTAGCAAGGCTGAAGATGCTTGCTCACCTTTGGACTACGACGGAGGGCTTTTTTGCGTAATTAAGATGGAGTCCTAAAAATCTTCTGTTTTATTTCTAATAAAATATTTTTTTCTCTGTTTTGTTGTTTTAATTTACTGTTAAAATATCAGACAATCACAAACTCTGTCAAAGAGTGGGTGTCTGTGATTGGTTGCTAGAGTAACCTGAAACCAGCCCATACATTCTAGCATCTAGCATGTATGGGCAGATTCCAGGTTACTCCAACAGCCAATCACAGATGCCCCTTCTGCATCACAGTGTCTGTGATTGGCTGTTGGGTCCCTCACACATATAGTAATGTAAAAATAAATAAATAATTTTAAAAAATGATGTAGCGTTCTGCGGTATTTTTTATTCACAGCGCAGATAAAGTGGACGGCTACAGACTGCTACCCCATCTACCTGACTTTACCTTGTCTGGCAATCAAAATACTGGGAAGTCCATTAATTTTTTTTTGTAATTATTTAAAAAAAAATTAAAAAAAATGCATGGGCTCCTGTCATATTTTGATCGCCAGTCAGATAAAACCAGGCAGCTGGTGGCTGGTATACTCAGCGTACCCCGTGTGCAGAATTATTAAGCAAGTTGTCTTTTAGAGGATTTTTTTTATTATTGATCAACAACTATGTACGCAATCAACCCAAAAGACTCATAAATATCAAAGCTTAATATTTTTGGAAGTTGGAGTGTTTTTTTTTAGATTTGGCTATCTTAGGAGGATATCTGTTTGTGCAGGTAACTATTACTGTGCAGAATTATTAGGTAACTTAAGGGGGCTTTACACGCAGCGACATCGCTAGCGATGTCGCTTGTGAAAGCACCCGCCCCCATCTTTTGTGCGTCACGGGCAAATCACTGCCCGTAGCGCACAATCTTGTTAGTCCCCGTCACACGTACTTACCTTCCTAGCGACGTCGCTGTGGGCGGCGAACAACCTCTTTTCTAAGGGGTGGTTCGTGTGCCGTCACAGCGACATCACACGGCAGGCGTCCAATAGAAGCGGAGGGGCGGTAACCAGCTGCATGATCGACAATCCCACCCCGTTGCTGGTGGACGTAGGTAAGCAATTGTTCCTCGTTCCCGGGGTGTCACACATAGTGATGTGTGCTGCCTCAGGAACGATGAACAACCTGCATCCAGCACCAGCAACAATTTTTTGAAAATGAACGACGTGTCAACGACCAACGATTAGGTTAATATATTTGATCGTTAACGGCCGTTCGTAGCTGTTACACGTAATGACGTCGCTAACGATGCCGGATGTGCATCACGAATTCCGTGACTCCAGCGATATCTTGTTAGCGATGTTGCTGCATGTAAAGCCCCCTTTCTTAAAAACCAAATATATTCCCATCTCATTTGTTTATTATCACCAGGTAAACCAATGTAACTGTACAAAATTTAGAAATAAACATTTCTGACATGCAAAAACAAAACCCCCAAAAAATTGTGACCAATATAGCCACCTTTCTTTATGATGACACTCAACAGCCTACCATCCATAGATTGTCAGTTGCTTGATCTGTTTATGATCAACATTTCATCCAATACAGCCTCCCAGACACTGTTCCGAGAGGTGTACTGTTTTTCCTCCCTGTAGATCTCACATTTTATGAGGGACCACAGGTTCTCTATGGAGTTCAGATCAGGTGAACAAGGGGGCTATGTCATTATTGTTTCATATTTTAGACCTTTACTGGCCAGACATGCTGTGGAGTAGTTGGATGCATGTGATGGAGCATTGACCTGCATGAAAATCATGTTTTTCTTGAATGATACCGACTTCTTCCTGTACCACTGCTTGAAGAAGTTGTCTTCCAGAAACTGGCAGTAGGTCTGGGAGTTGAGCTTCACTCCATCCTCAACCCGAAAAGGTCCCACAAGTTCATCTTTAATGATACCAGCCCATACCAGTACCTCACCTCCACCTTGCTGGCGTCTGAGTCAGAGTGGAGCTCTCTGCCCTTTACTGATCCAGCCTCTGGCCCATCCATCTGGCCCATCAAGAGTCACTCTCATTTCATCAGTCCATAAAACCTTTGAAAAATCAGTCTTAAGATATTTCTTGGCCCAGTCTTGACGTTTTATCTTATGTTTCTTGTTCAAAGGTGGTCGTTTTTCAGCCTTCCTTACCTTGGCCATGTCCCTGAGCATGGCACATCTTGTGCTTTTTGATACTTCAGTAATGTTGCAGCTCTGAAATATGGCCAAACTGGTGGCAAATGGCATCTTGGCAGCTTCACGCTTGATTTTCCTCAATTCATAGGCAGTTATTTTGCACCTTTTTTGCCCAACACGCTTCTTGCGACCCTGTTAACTATTTGCCATGAAACGCTTGATTGTTCGGTGATCACACTTCAAAAGTTTGGCAATTTCAAGATTGCTGCATCCCTCTGCAAGACATCTCACAATTTTGGACTTTTCAGAGCCAGGCAAATCTCGCTTCTGACCCATTTTGCCAAAGGAAAGGAAGTTGCCTAATAATTAAGCACACCTTATATAGAGTGTTGATGTCATTACACCACACCTCTCACCACACCTTATTACAGAGATGTACATCACCTGATTTACTTAATTGGAAGTTGGTTCTCAAGCCTATACAGCTTGGAGTAGGACAACATGTATAAAAAGTATCATGTGATCAAAATACTCATTTGCCTAATAATTCTGTACAAAGTGTAGTAAAGCCCAAGCGTTCTGGGCCTCCCACGCTAAAAATTCCAGCCCGTAGCTGCCCCTGGAAATGGCCCGTTGTTTCTTAGCGCCATTTCCAGGCACTTTACCCGACTCGTCCAGCAGCCCTGATGGTGGTGGATCGCTGGGTAATGAAGGGGTTAATACCAGCTTTGTATTCTTAGCTGGTACTGAGCCCGCAATTCATAGTGTCACGCCAAATACGACATGGCCACCATGAATTTCTAGTAAACAGTAGAAAAAAAAACACAACACATAGAAAACATTTTTTATTAGAAATAAAACAAAAATATATTTAGAGACTCCATCTTTATTATAAAAAAAATCCTTGACCCGACATAGTCCACAGGAAGAGCAATGTCAGCTCTGCTTTATCGCTCTGTACAGACAAGCATCTATACAGAGCGAGAAGCAGGCTGACAGTGATAGTCAAAATTCTAAAACCCTGACGTCACCGCCAACATGGCCAAAAAAAGCCGAAGACTGTCAAGTGACGATCAGAGCAGTGAATACCACCGGAACTTAATGATCAGAAGCAGAAGCGGCCCCGAACTCGAATTTTACAAAATGTTTGGGCGAGGCTCCCAATCCCGAACATCGGGGGGGTTCACCCGTCACTAGTCAGGATTGCAGGAGGCCTGTTCATCACCCAAACTCTTCTATGAAGCTTTACTGTTGTTATAGATGCGGTAAGTGGTATAGCATTGTCTTGCTGAAATGAGCAAGATCTTTCCTGAAACAGACATCTGCATGGGGTGCATATACTGTTCTAAAACCTCTATTTAATGCACAGCTATGATAGTAACTTTCAAAAAGTGTAAGCTGTCCATCCCATAGGCACTAATTAGTGATGAGTTAGGCTACTTTCACACATCCAGTTTTTGCTCTGCGGCACAATACGGCATTCTGCAGAAAAACCGCAACCGTTTTTTTTTACGCCGGTTGCGTTTTTTTGCATAGACTTACATTAGTGCCGTATTGTGCTGCAGGGGCTTGCGTTCGGTCCGGTTTTTGCCGCATCCGGCAGATTTAGCCGATGCCGCGGCCGGATAGAACGTTCCCTGCAACATTTTTTGCTCCGGCAAAAAACCCCGCATCGCGCCGCATCCGGCCGCTGCGGCGCATTTTTCAATGCATGGCTATGGACGCCGGATGCGGCGCGATGCGGAAAAAAACGTATCCGGCTGCCGCATGCGGTTTCTTCCACTGCGCATGCTCAGTAGCGTGCCGCAACCGGAAAAAAACGGACCGGCTGCATGTAAAAACTGATGCAAAGGATGCGGTGTTTTCGCCGCATCCGTTGCATAGGTTTCACAGCCGGATTGAGACGCACGGCTCAAACCGGATGTGTGAAAGTAGCCTTAGCCCTACCATGTTCAGGTGCTTTTTAAATACATTTTTTTTTATCTTCCCTTTACAGTTTCCGGGTTAGTAACGGGGATTTCTGTTAAATGCCTTTCCATTACTATCTCTTGGGCTTGATGCCAACTGACAACTCACAGATGACATCAACTCTAAAAGTATTATCCCGATTGCCACTGTGGCGCCTCTGAATATATCAGGGTGCCACAGGGTACTGCAATCCTTACCAGGGTGCAAGGCCTACCCCCCATGGCTCCAGGTTCCCAATCACCGGTGTTGCACCATCAGCATCACAAATCCCAATCACACCTCACATCAAACCTGTCAGACACACCAGTGGGATTGGCTAAGCTGGAATAGGGCCACCCACCTAGGGGACAGGCAGACTGGTGGGAGGGAGGAAGTGAGTTTAGAGTCAGCTCTCAAGGTGAGAGGAGTGAGAGAGTAGCCCTCAAAGAGTGAGGAGCTGGGAGTTGTAGGTCCCGGGGAGTGAGACCAAGGTTGGGTCACAGACGATGGTCTGGGACCACAGGATTCGGGGACTGGTCGCAGTGACATTGGAGAGGGTGACATTGACTAAGAGGACTGTCGGCATCAGGACCCCAAAAGAACTGAAAGGGTACCAAGCACGGCGGGGTACAGGACCCTACATCAGGAAAGAGCTTCAGGTGCCTTGATAATTAACCTGTGGAGGATAGTCTCTTTATGAACTTTCCCCAAGAGCTCAGAGATTGAAGGTATCAGCACAACGCGGGGGATAGGGTTTTCCAGAAAAACAACCCAACTGAAATCCCAAGTGCCAGCCATCAAGAGCATAGCTGCCATACACAAGGGTAGCGGGGCCCCAACAGCTTCATGCCAAGGTGCCACAACGGACACTAAAAATTGTGCACGGAGGTAAAGGTCCAGGCTATCAAACGACACCGGTGGGAGCGGACACCTGGACGGGCTCCCCTGAAGGGACTGTAGTGCACAGAGATTCTGGTTTATCTACAGTGTGAGTGTCTGCTTTATATCTCCATCCAGCACCACGACTACCGACAATGAGTACTCTGTTCCCCTGCACCCAGCGCTCCCAATAATCCCAGAAATACCCCAGAGGCTGGGGCCTTCCCTACCTGCGGAGGGACTGACACCTTGCAGCCCCACACAATCTGCCCCGGTACTCCCATCGGCAGCGGCGGTACTCCCCTTACCGCAACCTGCAGGTAGCGTCACGAACTTCTCCTCTGTAAATATCCCCTTTCAAAGGATCGGAGTGTTAGAGCCCGGGTCTGGACCCCTCGAGCCAAGATCACCCCGGGACTGAGCACCCCGGTCTGTGCCGGGGCGGCACACCACCTCTCCAGCGCAATCGAGCAGAGACGAGCAAAGCATCAGAATTGGAGCATCTAATGGATCCACTACTGCTGGGGTGACTGCGGGCTGCTCTTTTTAGGCTGGGACAGGACCAATAACCATGGGCCTTTCCACCCTGATACTACCAGCCCCCAGCTGTCAGCTATACCTTGGCTACTTATAAAAAGGAAGTGGAACCCCACCTCATTTTTTAATTATTTTGAAAAAGTAATTATAAAAAACAGCGTGGGGTTCCCTCTACTTTTGATAACCAGCCAAAGTGAAGCTGACAGCTGAGAGTTGCAGCCCGCAGATCTCTACTTTACCTGCTCTGGTTATCAAAAATAGGTGGGAGCTCATGTCATTTTTTTCAGTTAATTATTTATTTATCTGGCTAAATAGCTGTACAAGCTATCTATCTACAGTGCCTTGCGAAAGTATTCGGCCCCCTTGAATTTTTCAACCTTTCCCCACATTTCAGGCTTCAAACAAAAAGATAAAAACTTTAAATTTTATGGTGAAGAATCAACAACAAGTGGGACACAATTGTGAAGGTGAATGATATTTATTGCCTATTTTAAATTTTTGTAAAAAATAAAAAAAAACTGAAAATTGGGGAGTGCAATATTATTTGTCCCCTTTACTTTCAGTGCAGCAAACTCACTCCAGAGTTCATTGAGGATCTCTGAATGATCCAATGTTGTCATAAATGACTGATAATGATAAATATACCGTATTTTTTGGACTAAAAGACGCACCGGACCATAAGACGCACCCTGGTTTTAGAGAAAGAAAATAGAAAAAAAAAATTTTAAGCAAAAAATGTGGTCATGACACACTGTTATAGGGCGAGGATCTGCTGCTGACACTATTATGAGGTTATTGTCCCCAAATTCTCTACTAAGGTACCCCATCCTGGTAATGATAATCTTGCCTTGTATATATATGTCCCTCATCCTGGTATAGCCACCATCCTGCTGTATACTGCCATCCTGGCATGTGCTCCAATCCTGCTATAAACCTCATCCTGGTATATGGCCGCATCATGCTATATACCCCCATCCTGGTATATGCCCGCATCCTTCTATGTGTGTGTGTGTGTGTGTGTGTGTGATTGGATGACAGCCTGCACCACCCCACTGTACGTTCGGTTAGGGAAAAAAAATGGAGATCGCCATTATTTCAGGAACTCCCGCCCCCACCCCACTATACACTGAATTTGGATATTATTATTAACATTGCGCACATTGCGTAGTGTCCATGCGTATAATTCTTCAGCGATTTGGCAGCACATGTGAATGTATTGTGACTGCAGAATTGATGCAGAATGTATGTGCGTTGGATGCTTGCTCTGTCATTCAGCTCGGCTCCATGCCCCTGACAGCAGAAGGTACTTTCACACTTGCGTTGAACGGCATCCGTCACGATGCGTTGTGTGACGCATGTGACGGATGCATTGTAAATAGTGTGATATAAAGGCAACGGATTCCTGTGAAATAACGGGTTGCGTTAAGCCGGGAGAGAGAGAGAGCGAGCCCCCATCATCACCGCACGACTGGCACTACCGCACTTATCATCACCGCACACACGTAAGCACTACCGCCCCCATCATCATCACCGCACACACGCCGGCACTACCGCCCCCATCATCATCCCCGCACACACCCCAGCACTACCATCCCCATCATCATCATCACACACACGCAAGCACTACCGCCCCATCATCATCCCCGCACATACCCCGGCACTACAGCCCCCATTATCATCACCGCACACACGCAAGCACTACCTCCCCATCATCATCCCCTCACACCCCCCGACACTAACGCCCCCATCATCATCCCTGCACCCAACCCGGCACTACCGCCCCCATCATCACTGCACACACGCAAGCACTACCGCCCCAATCATCATCCCCGCACACACGCAAGCACTACCGCCCCCATCATCATCCCCGCACACACCCCGGCACTACCGCACCCATCATTATCCCCGCACACACCCCGGCACTACCGCCCCATCATCATCCCCGCACACACGCAAGCACTACCGCCCCAATCATCATCCCTGCGCACACGCAAGCACTACCGCCCCATCATCATCCCCACACACACCCCAGCACTAGCGCACCCATCATCAACCCCGCACACACCCCGGCACTACTGCCCCCATTATTATCACCGCACACATGCAAGCACTATCGCCCCCATCATTTTCCCCGCACACACCCCGGCACTACCGCACCCATCATCACTGCACACACCCAGCACTATGCACCCATCATCACCGCACACACGCAAGCACTACCGCCCCCATCATCTCTGCACACACCCCGGCACTACCACACCCATCATCACCGCACACACGCAAGCACTACCACCCCCATCATCATCCCCACACACACGCAGGCACTACCTGAGTGGTCTCTGGTGACAGCGCGGCTCACTTCAGTTGCTGCGTGGAGCTGACACAGAGCAGTCGTGTTCTATGGCACTCCCTGTCAGCTTCGTGTAGCAGAGCTGAAAGCATCGTGTGAATTACTTCAGACCTGGATGGGTATTTGGTCATTAATAAAGTGGTAAATAAGGGTTTTTTTTTGTTTTTTATTCCAAATAAAGGATTTTTCGTTGTGTGTCTTTATTTACTTTCACTACAGGTTAATCATGGAAGGTATCTCGGGGAGACCCCTGCCATGAATAACCTAGGACTTAGTGGCGGCTATCAGCTGCCATTTAACTCCTTATTACCCCAATTGCCACCGCACCAGGGCAATTTGGGATGAGCCGGGTAGAGTCCCAGGACTGTCGCATCTAATGGATGCGGCAATTTCAAGCGGCTGCTGGCTGATATTGTTAGGGTGGTGGGCTCCCCATAATGTGGCGCTCCCTATCCTGACAATACCAGCCTTCAGCCGTGTGGCTTTATCTTGGCTGGTATCAAAATTGGTGGGGACCACAGTTTTTTTTTTAAATTATTTATTTATTTTACTGCACGATATAGACACGCCCACCGGCAGTTGTGATTGGTTGCAGTGAGGCAGCTGTCACTCAGCGTGGGGGCGGGTCTGACTGCAACCAATCATGGGCGCCGGTGGGCGGGGAAAGCAGGGAATACGAGATTGAATAATGAGCGGCAGCCTTTTTCAAAAGAGAAAAAGACGCCGGAGCTTTGTGACAGCTGTGCAGCTGATTGGTGAGTAGGAAAGAGAGAGGGATTGTGCTGGGGATGCAGGACACATGCAAATACGCAATGTGCGCACATAGCCTTACTGTGAAAAGCCACGCTTTTGGTGATCGAACCGTTATCGAACATTAACTCGAACTGTCGAAAGTGAAGCAAATCGTTCGAGTTCGTCGAACAACTCGAACATTGCCCAAAACAACTGGAATTTGAAATTGGCGAACCGTTCGATTCGAACATCGCTCATCTCTACTCAACAACAAAGTTTTGTTGAGGAACCAAAGAGTAGGGCCAGGTAAAAGAGCGTCCCCTCATGACACAAAAAGCATAATAAATAGTCAGTTGATTCAAGTAAAACAATTTAACCCTGGTGATTGGGAGAGGGTATTGGTGCCCACCGTGGGGAGCAAGTTTCTCGTCAAGTGGCAGGGATTCTACAAAGTGATGCAAAGGTTTGGTGAGGGCAACTGCAAAGTTTACCAACCAGTAGAAAAGAAGCCCCACCAGATATGTCATATCGGCTTGGTGAAGCCATGGAGAGATGGGTGTCATGGTTGGGTGATTGAAGGTTCCCAGCCGCCTGGGAACTATTCCTCCTGGAGGCGAATGATTTCAGCTCTGATACATTACTGAAGGCACAGGGTGCGGGCATAGAACATGACCACCCACTGTGAGCTTTGGGCATAGACTGAACCACAGCGATGAGCAGTATCATCGCTGAGGTTATTTGCGGTCACAGCTGGAGGTTTCCATGGTCCTCTACCTGTGACTACAGGTAACCTGACCTCAGGTGATCTCATTAAATTTAGTGACCTCGGTGAGGTCACAGAGTTCACAGACCTGCATCTCCTGGTAGAATTTTTTTTTACCAAGAGATGCAGATTTAGTTCTGATATTTTTACACCATATTTTTTCACCCAATATACACCTCCTAGCAAACATTTGCATCAATGCCGCAGCATAACACATGGTTTTGATGCAATTTTTTACAGCAGCTGAAGATTTAGTGCCGGAATACGGTATAAAAATGTCAGCACCAAATCCGCATTTCTTGGCAAAAAAATGCACAAAAGTGTTTTTGACACCGTTTCAGTGCAGTTTTCTGCCAGGAGGTACAAATTTGCTGGCAAAATGTCTGCATGCCACTGCATGTGTTATGATGCGGTATTGATGCAATTTTTTCCAGGAGATGTAGATTAGGTGCAGGAATAAGGTGTCAAAATTTCAGCACCAAATCTGCATCTCTTGACAAAAAAAAACATGGTTTTCTGCAAGGAGATGCAGTTCTGTGAACTTAGTGACCTCAGTTTCTGCCTGAAGTTCACAGAGAGCTGTCATGTTCTATGCCAGTGCGCTGTGTCGGCAGTAATGTACTAGAGCTGGAATTGTCATGGGATTTAGTGTGGATTACGACGGAACTAGGTGTTTTGGGGGTTAATAAAGGGGAGAAAGAGAGTGTTTTTTTCTATTTCATTTCAAAGGATTTTCTTCTGTGTTTGTGTTTATTTCTTTTTACTTGCAGATTAGTGATGGGAGGGTCTCATAGATACCTTCCATTAATAATTTAGGGCTTAGTGGCGGCTGTGAGCTGCTACTAACCCCTCATTACCTCAATTGCCACCGCATCAGGGCAATCGGGATGAGCCAGGTAAAGTTTCGGGATTATCGCATTTAAGGGATGCAACAATCCTAGGCAGCTGTGGACTGCTATTTTTTGGCTGGGGGGCCAAAAAGCATGTGTCTCCTCAGCCTGAGAATAACAACTCCTAGCTGTCGGCTTTATCATGACTGTGTATATAAATTGAGGGGGACCGCACACTGTTTTTTTTAATTATTTATTGAAATATTAAAGAAAAAAAAGTCGCATACAGTCCCTCTTATTTCTATACACAGCCAAGATAAACACATTGCTGAGGGCTGAAGCCTGTTGCCGTATGCTTTATCTGTGCTTGATATCATAATATGGGGGACTTTAAGCCAATTTTTTCATTTATTTTTATACCAATAATGACGCACAGACAGCATCTATGATTGAAAACAGTCACACACGCTGTCACTCAGGGTGGGGGCACATCTGACTGCAACCAATCGGAGACGATGGGACTGCTGTTGGGTGGGGGAAGCAGTGCATAGGTATGAGATAAATGAGCGGCCCCGGAAGTAGTATGAGCAGCCCAGGAAACAGTGTATAGTCGCACAAGAGACTCAGTAAGTATCAGGCACCTGCTTTCCCCTTTTTTTTATTGATTTTTCCTTTATTTTTTTTACATACCTGAGTTGTCGGACCTGGATCATTACCTGGAGTTCCCTGAGAACTCCAGGCCAGGGGTCGGTGCTTAGATACAGTCCGGGTGCATCCATCACTATTTGTGAGTGCTATATTGCTTGAAAGAGTGCAAAAAGCCTTTATCAAGACCAGACCTGAGCAAAGTGTGGCCCACAGGCCACATATGGCCCTTTGGCTGTTCTAGTGTGGCTTGCTATAGGGGGGCTTTTTGAGATTATTATAGTATATAGGGAGATGTGTGGGGACATTCTACTGAGTGGGGGGATATCATACCGTGTAAGGCTATGTGAGCACCAGAAAAGTGATTTTTCTCAAGAAAATTTCTTGAGAAACTTCTGGGAGTTGAAGATTACCGCATCTGCGGTAAAAAATTGCACCAAAACCGCGGGAAAAACGAATGCGGTTTTGCCACGTTTTTGGTGCGTTTTTGCCGCGGTTTTTCTGTAGTTTAGTCCCTGCGGTTTTTTATGCTGTAACTGCAATAAATAATATAGATAATAGATAGATAATCGATACATAGATAGACAGACAGATAATGGATAGAGGGAAAGATGGATAAATGAATAGATAGATAATAGATGAGAAAGACCTATATAATGTCCCACCTCCCTGCATATTCTAAGCTGGCACCCTTTAGTGAATTTCATGTGGCACTAAAGGGTGCTTAGCCTTGTATTTAGCCAAAAAATAAATAAATAATTAAAAAAAAATGACGTGAGGTCCCCCCTATCTTTTGTAGCCAGCTAGGGTAAAGCAGACAGCTGCAGCCTGCAAACCACAGCTGGCAGCTTTACCTTGGCTGGTAATCCAAAACAGAGGGCACCCAACGCTGTTATTTTACATTAAATAAATAATTTAAAACAAAAAACGTGGGGTCCCCCCCAAATTGGATCACCAGCCAAGGTAAAGTGGACAGCTGTGGTCTGGTATTCTCAGACTAGGGAGGCCCACTGTTATTGGACACTCCCCAGCCTAAAAATAGCAGGCCGCAGCCGCCCCAGAAGTGGCGCATCCATTAGACGTGCAAAATCCTGGTGCTTTGCCCCAACTCATCCCATTGCCCTGGTCCGGTGGCAAATGAGGTAATATATGGGGTTAATGCTAGATGTGTAATGTCACCTGGCATCAGGCCCTGGGGTTAGTGATGTCACGCGTCTATCAGATACTTCACATCACGAACCCAGTCAGTAAGAAATAAAAAATAGACAACAAAAAAGTTTTATTTGAAAAAACACTCCCCAAAACATTCCCTCTTTCACCAATTTATTGAAAAGAACAATCAAATCCAGGTCCGGCGTAATCCAATAAGAGGGTCCCACGACGATCCATACCATAATCACTGTCCCAGTCAATGAAGAACAGAATGTTCCCCATTGGCTGGGAGAGTAGTGCAGTGACCTGAGCTAACATCAATAGGTCAGCCCAGGTCACTGCAGGGGATGAAGAGCACTGCAGTCAGAAGGTTAGATGAGATCATTACCTGCAGTGATGATCTCCTGCTCTCCTGACGTCAGCGCTGTCAATGACTTCTATGCCCGCCGCGTTCTCAGTGAAGAATCGCGGGAGCCTGTGACGTCACCGCTAGTGACAGTCTCGGGCCGCCCGTGAGACGTGATGTGAGAACATGGCGGGCAATGGAAGGCAGTGACAGCGCTGACGTCAGGAGTGCAGGAGATCGTCACAGCAGGTAATGATCTCATATAACCTCCTGACAGCAGCGGTCGTCATCCCCTCGGCTGCCAGCACTGCAGTGTGAGAAGCTGCTGATACTGCAGTGCGGGCAGAAACTGACACTGCTGTGCGGGCAGCCGCGGGGCTGGAGCGGGACACAGACTGCACGGGCACCCAACGGAGGTCACACGGAAGTGCTTCCGTGCGGCGTCCAGGAAGTGTGACGTGTGTGTGTTTATGCTCTGCTCCGCTTCCTCTTCCTGTCATAATGACATCACTTCCCTGCAAAACGCAGGCAGTGATGAACATTACCGCAGATATACCGCACATCATTTGCTAGCTGCGGTATACCCGCGGTATTTCGCGATTACATTACAGTGAATGGAGTGAAATACCGGAGGTACCTGCGGAAAAGAAGTGACATGCACATTTTCTCAAGAAATTTTCTCAAGAAATTCTGCAGAAAGAATGTTTCTTGAGAAAAAAACGCAGTGTGCGCACAGCTATTTTTTTTCCCATAGGTTTTGCTGGGAAATGTCTGCAGACAGGTTACAAACATTTCTCAAGACATTTCTGCAGCAAAACCGCGGGTAAAACCGCGGGTAAAAACGCAGTGTGCGCACAAGGCCTAAGAGGCTGTTTGGGGAGAGACATGTGCAAGGGAGCTGTGGGCGGATATTATTCTGTGTGGTGGCTGTGTGGGTATATAATATTATATAAGAGGAGAAGTGTGGGGACATCACACTGCAAGGGGCCTCTGTGGCAACATACTGTGTGAGAAAACATCATACTATGTGAGTTGGTTTGTGGGGACAACCTACTGTGTGGTGGAACTGTGTGGATCTCATCGTGTCTGGGGACTGTGTAAGGACATCATACTACATGGGGGGGCTCTGTGGTGACATACTGTGTAAAGAAGTTGTGTGGGGACCACATGCTGTGTAGCAGAGAGTCAACGGACTTCATTGTGCTCAATAGTGATAGAAATTAATGTAAAACAATTGTAATAAGCAGAATTACGTTCTGCCGGTTCATTCAGCCCTCCTCAACAGTCAACATGTCTCTCATGTGGTCCCTTGGGGAAATTAATTGCCCACTTCTGTTCAATACAATATTATTGTATTACACAGGTCTAGAAAAAATATTTTTTGTAATTATCGCATGGACTTTGTACTTTTCTGAATCATCTTTTTATCCTGATTTCAAAAATGTATATAGTTTTTCTGTAGCACATAAAGTTTCCATGGAGCAGCATCATTATTATAAGGTATAGGAAATATGCTGGCAACATTAAGAAAACAGTAAGGCCTGTTTCACACGTCAGTGATTCTGGTACGTTTGTGCTTTTTTTTAAATGTACCAGAATCACTGACATACGCAGACCCATTATAATCAATGGGTCTGCTCACACGTCAGTGATGTTTCACTGACCATGTCTCCGTGCAGCGTTCACGCGTGTCCGTGATTGCCGCACGGAGACATGTTCATTTTTTTCTGGCATCACTGATGTCCCACGGACCACGCAGTGGTGTGGTCCGTGAAACACGTGCCAGAAAAAAAACATGCTTTTAAAATAAAAAACATTTTTACTCACCCGGCTTCAGCGGCGCTCTCTGAAGCCTGTTCTGCCTGCTGCTTCTGAGCCGGCTCATTACTGTCACGCATATTCATGATGCACGACACAGCCGACCCGAAAGCAGCTGCTGCGGGGGTCAGCGCCGGCCGGATGCTGCGTCGCGGGAGCGATCAGCACCATGGAGAGCGGGAGCGGGCGCAGGTGAGTTGATTTCTAAGTGCAATCACGGGCCAAGGAGAACGGAGCCCGGATTGCACTTAGACAACCCACGTGTGCCGTAATTCACGGCACACGGAGGGACATGTGCGTGTTTTACACGCCAGTGAAAAACGTCAGTGTTTTTCACTGACGTGTGAAACGGGCCAAATCTGCATATCAGAAAAAAATGTATCACCTTACAAAACACTTTTAATTGAACCAAAATAATTTCACATGCAAAATAGAAACCAAAATATGAGCAGAAATTAAAAGTGCTTGATATTAGACTGTCATTGATACGATTTTTCACTGTTGTCCATATATAACAACCAACAGTAATCTGCCATCATTGAGTCATTCTAAAAACCCTGGAAGCGGTGTTCCATTACTTTAATGTCCTGGTGAAACCACTCGCCTTGTTCATTGCTTACATCCCCAAGATTTTGAGGGAAGAAATCTAAATTTGAATGCAAAAAGTGCATGTTCAGAGACACGTGTCATCCAAGACACAGGTATGCAATTATTAATTCCACAACATATTCTGGAGATTTATTTTTTCCTAAGATGTTTTCACAGATCCACTTGAAGCTTTTCCAAGATCTCAATCCCTTATCATTTAGAGTTCCTTCAAATACCTCATCTCTCATAAACTCTCTGATCTGAGGACCAACTAATACCCCATCCTTCAGTTTTGCTAGTGAAATGCTGGAGAATTTCTGTGAAATGTTCTGGAACCCTTGTGAATTTGTCTTTGCCATGGCTTTCACAAAGTTTTTAATCAATCCCAAATTTATTTGTAGTGGAGGAAGAAAGATTTTTGTTGTAGCAACTAAAGGATTATGCTGAACATTGTCTGTACCTGGAGCATAGACGTTTCTCTGTCCCAAATCACTACAAACAATGTTCCACTGTATTTCTACTGTTACATAAACACAAGAAGCACCAATATTTTGTGAAACCTTCTTGCAGTCCCATTAGCAGATCAATCACTTTCAAATCTCCACAGATATTCCATTGATCATGCTTATATTGTATAGCATCCAAAACAACTGACAGATTTTCATAACTTTCCTTTAGATGACATGAGTGAGCTATAGGGATTGATGGTATATTTGATTATATTTGATGTTTTATTTATTTTTTTTATTTATGTTATATTTGATATTTGATGATGATATTTGATATTTGATGGTATATTTGATTGATGTATATTTCCATTGTGAAGCAACACTGCTTTCAAACTTCTCTGAGATGAGTCAATAAATAATTGCCAATCTGAAACAAAATACTTTAGATTCAGTTCTTCAAAGAGGCCATTCACATTGTTACAGTACACCATTGGTCCATTAACTGTGAAACATTGTATTAAAGTGTTACTTCTGTTTCGGTAATAACACACTTTGACATCATCATGAAGAAAATTCTTCTGTTTCAACCTAGATGCAAGAAGTTCAGCTTTATCTTTTGACAATGAAAGGTCTCTGATGAGATTATTTAATTAATGTTGAGTGAAGCGTTCTGGCTGCTCGGCTGCTCCATCAAAAACATACTCATCTCGACTTGAGGTCTCCTTGTCTTCCACAGTAGCTTCAGCTCCATAGTCTTCATATTCTACTTCATTTTCATCCAATCGAGACAATGGGGGTACAGGAACTGGCAAGCTACCATCATGTGGAACTGGCCTAATTGCAGATTCAAGTTCAGGGTAATTAATCTTATGTTTGTTCTTTGTCGAAAAGCCCTTCAGTTTGACAAAACAAAAGTAACAGTTATCACTATGATTTTTGGGTTCTCTCCAAGACATTGTATTAAAGTGTTACTTCTGTTTCGGTAATAACACACTTTGACATCATCATGAAGAAAATTCTTCTGAAACATTCTATTAAAGTGTTACTTCTGTTTTGGTAATAACACACTTTGACATCATCATGAAAAATCTCTTTCTGTTTCAACCTAGATGCAAGAAGTTCAGCTTTATCTTTTGACAATGAAAGGTCTCTGATGAGATTATTTAATTAATGTTGAGTAAAGCATTCTGGCTGCTCGGCTGCTCCATTAGGTACATACTCATCTTGACTTGAAGTCTCCTTATCTTCCACAGTAGCTTCAGCTCCATAGTCTTCATATTCTACTTCGTTTTCAGGCAATCGAGACAACGGGGGTACAGGAACTGGCAAGCTACCATCATGTGAAACTGGCCTAATCACAGATTCAAGTTCAGGGTAATTAATCTTATGTTTGTTCTTTGTAGAAAAGCCCTTCAGTTTGACAAAACAAAAGTAGCAGTCATCACTATGATTTTTGGGTTCTTTTCAAATCATGGGAACAGCAAATGACATAGCCACTTTCCACAAATTCAACCAGTCTCGAAGACAATTTGAACAACTTGAGCATACCACATGAGGGGCCCAGCAAATATTGAAAATGCAGAAATAATGTGATGGCAAAAATACTTCTATCTCAGAAACTTTATGTGATAGAGCAAAACTAGCACATTTTTGAAATCAGTACATCAAACATAAAATAGACATACCGCCTTTGCTCATGATTTTTTTGTGATGACCAGTGTTATTATTGTATTACAGATTTCAAGATAATTTTGTTTTAAACTTATTTTTGCTATGTTGTAATTTTTCATGCATTTCTTTGAGTCAGTGTTTCCAAACTGTTGACTATTACTGCAAATGTTATAGATTTGAAGTACATTTAAGTATTTAGTCTTTTCTGAAAGGTTAAAATGTATTAAGGATTAGCAGCATAATGGTGTGTTTATGGAAACACTAAAAGAATGCAAAATGCAAATCCGCTGTGTTAGGAAATTTGCCAGTGAGGACTTAATCTCAGTTGGTCATAGGATGGGAGAAAGGAATTTCACTGCTAATGCAAGTAAGTATAACACATTTGGTCTGATATGGAATTTGCACTTGCATTCAGATGCTAGGATCAAAATTTGGTACAAAGAACATGAGTGTAAGATTGTGTCTTCTTTTTAGCAAAAAGTTCATGATTTTATAGAGTGGGACATAAATTCTGTAAACATTGAATTTATACTGACAAGCTAAAGCCTTATCCATATGCCTAACATTGTGTCAGTGTTCAAAACAACTTTTTACCAGACAAGATGTGAACTGTACAAGTCCTCTGAAATCTGGCATGAAGCTATATACACTTTAAGTTCTCTCAGACTAAATGCATATGTCCCAGTTTTGAGAAAGAGGCCAAAAGTGTGTTATTTCAGCCTCTATCTGGAGGGTATGCATCTATACACTATTTTTTAACTAAATTGGAAAGAGCAGAAGAAATCTTAATGAGAATCTGTCAGGTGATTTTGTAGTACAAAACTAATGTTATCTTTAAATAGGGCTTAAGTAGACCTTTTAGAATCAGTAACTTTTATAGCTCTCCCTCTTCCTGTTATCTTGTTGTAAGCTCGATATAAATCAGTGTGATGTAGTAACTAGTCAACAATATGTAACTAAAAACTGCATATTCAATGTTCCCCTCTCCCACCTATCAGTGCTGCCATCAATGATAGTAAATCTGAACTGAATTTGCATTACTGACCCACCCACACATCCTCCCACTTCTCAGAAGTGATAGTGAATGCACTTAAAGGTGGAATGTGGGAGCAGTGAATATGTAAATTGTATCAACATACCCATGACTAGCCTGCAGGAGACATTGAATTCTATTGAGCTGATAACAGCATAAAGCAGAGCAATAAAACTTACTGATCCTCAAAGGTCTCCTTAAGTCTTATTTAAATATAACATTAGTATTGTACTAAAAAAATCACCTGACAGATTCCCTTTAAAGAGAATCTGTCAGCAGTTATTTGCTAACCCCCCCCCCCAAGGGCAGTATAATGTAGATACACAGACCCTGATTCCAGCTATGTGTCACTTATTGACCTGCTTACTGTCATTTTTATAAAATCGCTGTTTTATCTACAGCAGATCTAGCAGTTATCACAACGTTGAGCTCTGTATAACACCACTGATTGTCAGCTTTAGGCTGCATTCACATGATTGTAATGTCTGTATAGCATCCGATGGGAGTGCATCCGATGTAATATGCTAATGACTCTCGGCTCCTGCTGTGCTGCCAGGGTAAGCTGAGTGTCATACCACTGTGACATGATCCTGCAGCTGCGGAGGAAAGGGCGGGACCTGCAGAGGAGAGGTAGGGATTAATCTCCTCATCTCCTCCATTGTCAGCTGGTGCAATTATCGCACTGTACTCAGATATCATCCGAGTGCAGTCTGATGTTTCACTCGTACCCATAGACTTGTATGGGTGTAGGTGGCATGGCTCTCACAGACAATGGCAGCATGCTGAGACTTTTCTCTCATCCAGAATCTGGATGAGAAAAATGCTGATCAACTGCTCTGCCTCATAGACTAACATCCTATTCATACGCTCATGTGAGCGTACCCTTATGCCAATGTACAGTGTACACAGAAAGCTACCAATCAGTGGTATGGGTGAGATTATACAGAGCTCATGAATATGCTGGACTACCTGGCAGCAGGATTACTAGCTCTATAATGATAATCTCCTACTGATAAAACAATGATTTTATAAAACGTTCAGCATGTCATCCAGTAAGTGACACATCGCTGGAATCAGAGTCCCTGTCTTTATGCTACTCTCAGATAAGATAACAAAAACCTTGTGACAAATTCCCTATAACAATTAACCTTCTAATACAAGTTGTAAAGCCATGACTATGCTGCCTTTTAACAGCCACTACAAGAAAAGTATACAATGCAGCATACTTCTTTTTTGGCACAATAACTCCCTATGGTGAATGGATCCCTAAACATTTATACAGATGTATACATACAGTATGCATCTGTGGCGCCCTGGACAAGCCAGGACGTCACAGGTACTACACCAACACACCCTACCCCCGGTTAGGCACACCTAAATCAAACACAAAATCCTTGTTGCCTTCCTCCAGGGGCTGATGTCCACACCAGGGAGTGGGCCAGGCAGTCGGTCCCGCCCACCTAGGAGTTCACAGTCCTGGAGGTGGGAAAAGGAGAGCAGATTAGTTTTGGATTTGAGGAGAGAGTTTTGAGAGGAGTAGAAGAAGGAAGTGGTAGTAGAGGAGACTGAAGGCGTCCGGGTGTGTGGCCCGGACGGAACAGCAAGGTTGACAGACAGTAGTGACCGTCTGCAGGAGAGGCTGATTGGAGCAAACCGTATGGACCGTGGACGGGTGGTGGCCCGGCGGTACTGGATCGGAGAGTAAAGAGAAGCCAGCACCATCCGGCAGGGCTTACGGACCCCGACCAGGCTAGGAGTCGCTGTTAAACTGGTCAAATCCGTTAGCGAAGGGAACCTCCGGGGTTTCCCAGCAGTCAAGACCCGATTGAAGGCAACAGCTCACACCGTAGAGGGAAACACAGTCACCGCCAAGGCTACAGTTCCCAGGGCCAGAGCCTGCGGGCAAAAGGGGCTCCTTCAGCATCCATCCAAGCTGGGGAGCGGGTTACCAGTGGGAAGCCATTGGAACCATAACACAACACAGGTGCAGGGAAAGGCAGTCACCATCAACCTACCGGGAGCAGAAACAACCGCAGCCGCCTGTGGGACCCGTCCATCCAGCCGTTTGTTTGACCAGAGACTCCGTGTGAATTACTGGCTGAGTGAGTACCGCCGTGCCGTGCGGCACAGCGCTGCCCCCGCGACCCTGCACCTCACCAGGCCCCGTAACCCGTCTGCCATCCAATCCATCCCTATCCCCTCACCGGGCCCCGGGACAACCAACCCCCCTAACCACGGAGGGGAGAACCAACAACCAAGCTGCTCCCTGTCATCGCTCCCGGGATCCCCGTCCAGAGCAGTGGTGGTGTCACAACCTCACCACAACCGTGGGTGGCGTCACAGACAATATCCCTAAACCCAAACCACCCCCTTTCACTCACGGGCGAGGAACGCCGCTCGAGTCCCCGGGATCCGGCCCACCGCTCGAGCCACCACCGAGCAGCAGCAGCAGGCGGACCCGAGCAGTGGGTGAGTGCAGCGTCCCCTCCTCCGCCCGCGACAACTTGGCGTCACAAACAGGATCTTACCGCTCTGCCGTTTGGTAGAGGTGTGCCTTGTGACCGCCAAAGGTGTCCGGCCGAAAATTTGGAGAAGCCACCATTTTGGGCGCAAAAAGTGCCCGCTCGAGCGTCTTCCCGAGTAGTGGAGGCGCGAAGGCCAAAACCCCGCCCTGATAGAGGAGGAGCCGGAAAAAGACTAAGGGGGACGGATGGCGTCTGGTCGCATGTAGCCGGAGGCTATAAAAGCAGGGACGCCGGGACTCTGCGATCTGCTAATTCCTTGAAAGTATTTCTGCTCCACCCAGCTACGCCGAGGCTACAGAGCCGGTGCCCGGGACGGCGGCGTGGCTCAGGGCCCGAACAGCAGGGATCTGCCGAGTGCCGACGCTACCGGAGTCAGATATGTATGCTGATGGAGCAGTGGACCGCGGAGGTGGAGGAGGTAGCTGCGGTCACCCGAGTGTATGGAATGGAGGCCATGATGGAGGAGCTGGTGAGTGACCCATGCCCCTGTGTCCCCGAGGGACCGGCCGTTGCGGCTGAGGGACCCGGTCTACCCCTGTCCCCCATGCCGCCTCCGTCTTCCTTGCCCGTGCACCACGCTGCGCCTGGTCCGTCTGGCGTACACCCCTTCGTAGCTGTGGCCGAGAGAGTGGCGAGCCCGGAGGCTGCGGCAGCTGGCGGCGACCAGCCTGGCGCAGGGACGGATGATAGCGTCTCCGGACCGGACACAGAGCCTGTTTCGGAGGAAGACGAAGGGGTCGTTGCCCTGTGTGACATGGAGGCCACTTACATCCCCCGGAGTGGAAATAACGGGTACCGTGCGGCCCTTCCTCGTCGCGCCTGCTATGCGCTGGAGGGGCTGGTTCCCGTGTTCCTCCACCCGGGGCCGGCTGAGGATGATGAAAGCGAGCAGTGAAGTCAGCGGTCCCCCGCTGCAAGTTGTCCCCGTTGGGACCACCAGTATAGTTTTGAAAATCCTGAATGATAAGATTGATTAACCGAAGATGTCACCTGATTTACAACCGTGATTGAACCGGTCGTTGCCGGCAACTGTTGCCCCCGTGGGGACTAGCTGTAAACATGCGTAGAAACTGCTACGGACAAGCCCGAGAACTTGCAGGGCAACCACAAACTTAGTGGCATGTAAATAATTGTTGGCTTAATCCGTTACCGCCTCCGGAGAGGCAGTTTTGGGAGGATGGGCCTGGAGGAAAGTGATGGCCCAGGCCCGCCACTACTGTAACCGGTGGCGATCCTCCGGGGGTTCAGGGGTTCCCCATGGACGTGGGTCCCCTGAAAGAGACAGAACCCGCTCGGGCAACTTGGTGCTGGACTGGGGTCAAGGGGTGCTGCCCATTTGCTTAGGGGCAGCATCAGGGCCAGGTTGCTTGGGAGGGAGAAGAGCGGAAGCCGTAACCGTTATTTATTAAAATGTTTGGTAACGTTTAAGAAATGTGCCTTCCGATGTGGGAAGATTGAAAAATGCTTATGTTTTTACATGTTTACCGTTTCTTTTACTCTTTTTCAGTTAAAACCAAAATAAAACCGGTGATGGACGGGCAGCCCGCGGACGGTCTGCATTTTACTAAGGGGGAATGTGGCACCCTGGACAAGCCAGGACATCACAGGTACTACACCAACACACCCTACACCCTGGTTAGGCACACCTAAATCAAACACAAAATCCTTGTTGCCTTCCTCCAGGGGCTGATGTCCACACCAGGGGGTGGGCCAGGCGGTTGGTCCCGCCCACCAAGGAGTTCACAGTCCTGGAGGCGGGAAAAGGAGAGCAGAATAGTTTTGGAGTTGAGGAGAGAGTTTTGAGAGGAGTAGAAGAAGGAAGTGGTAGTAGAGGAGACTGAAGGCGTCCGGGTGTGTGGCCCGGACGGAACAGCAAGGTTGGCAGACAGTGGTGACCGTCTGCAGGAGAGGCTGATTGGAGCAAACCGTATGGACCGTGGACGGGCGGTGGCCCAGCGGTACCAGATCGGAGAGTAAAGAGAAGCCAGCACAATCCGGCAGGGCTTACGGACCCCGACCAGGCTAGGAGTCGCCGTTAAACTGGTCAAATCCGTTAGCGAAGGGAACCTCCGGGGTTTCCCAGCAGTCAAGACCCGATTGAAGGCAACAGCTCACACCGTAGAGGGAAACACAGTCACCGCCAAGGCTACAGTTCCCAGGGCCAGAGCCTGCGGGCAAAAGGGGCTCCTTCAGCATCCATCCAAGCTGGGGAGCAAGTTACCGGTGGGAAGCCATTGGAACCGTAACACAACACAGGTGCAGGGAAAGGCAGTCACCATCAACCTACCGGGAGCAGAAACAACCGCAGCCGCCTGTGGGACCCGTCCATCCAGCCGTTTGTTTGACCAGAGACTCCGTGAGTTACTGGCTGAGTGAGTACCACCGTGCCGTGCGGCACAGCGCTGCCCCCGAGACCCTGCACCTCACCAGGCCCCGTAACCCGTCTGCCATCCAATCCATCCCTACCCCCTCACCGGGCCCCGGGACAACCAACCCCCCTACCCACAGAGGGAAGAACCAATATCCAAGCTGCTCCCTGTTATCGCTCCCGGGATCCCCGTCCAG
Organism: Anomaloglossus baeobatrachus; assembly: GCF_048569485.1. Taxonomy (NCBI): domain Eukaryota; kingdom Metazoa; phylum Chordata; class Amphibia; order Anura; family Aromobatidae; genus Anomaloglossus; species Anomaloglossus baeobatrachus. Next base: position 262,189,099 of record NC_134358.1, on the reverse strand, counting down.
AGCAGCGGTGGTGTCACAACCTCACCACAACCGTGGGTGGCGTCACGGACAATATCCCTAAACCCAAACCACCCCCTTTCACTCACGGCGCGGAACGCCGCTCGAGTCCCCGGGATCCGGCCCACCGCTCGAGCCACCACCGAGCAGCAGCAGCAGCCGGACCCGAGCAGTGGGTGAGCGCAGCGTCCCCTCCTCCGCCCGCGACACATCAGCACACTGTTACAATTGAATAAATGAACTACATTATCGCTGTCAACTTTAAAAACATAATGTACTTAGTTAACATTTTTTTAACAAAAACTCCAACCTGCTAATGTATATTTGTATGGTCACATAGCGTATTTGTGCACCTGTACATTAATTTTATATTAAAAGTGTATGGTCCCTACAGTTTGCTTTTTTGTAGTTTAAATTGGGGGTGTGGTCCTCCAGGCTTCAGCACCCTCAACTACACATCCTTCGGAGACAAGGTTTTAATCACGAGCTAAGTCTGGTGTCCTTTCAATTCCCTAGTACAGATGAGGCCTAACTTGTAACATAGAGAGGTAAGACATTGCTGATAGGAACCATCCATATTAAAGGTGCATCTTGATTGATTGATTGATTGATTGATTAGAAGGCTTTTTGTACATTTTGTTAAAAAAATAATGTTAACCAAGTACTTTATGTTTTTAACATTTACAGCAATTGTGGAGTACAGTTATTAATTAATTAATTAATTAATTGTGTAGAAGCAAAGTGTATGTATATTGGACACATAGCATATTTATACACATGTAAATAATTTAACACTATAGGTGTGTGGACCTAAACATGTACTGTATCCAGTCTGTAGCCAATGTAGAACATATACTTTCTGAGCATGGATGACAGACAATCAGGGGTGTAATGATCATGGTCGCAGACAGTGCCTGCAACCGAGCCTATGTGGGATGGCTGCCTGCCAACCTCAGCAGCTATTTTAGCTGGATGCAAGTCAGAGGACTTGCCTACAGGTTGAATGCATTGCAGTGCAAAAATCAGTCGGTCACTACACCAAAAAACATGCCACCGGCCAATCAGTGGCCAGCAGTTATCGTCGATGTGCCAGTCACGGGTGATGAATAGCAATGACATCATGCATTGCCCATGCAAGGCACAACATTGTTAGCTGTTGACCTTTGTCCTGGCTACAGAAGAGGACGCCATGCATTGTGGGAGTAGGGGAAGGTGAGAATGTGTTTTTATTTTTTATGCGTTAAACAAAAGCAGTAGAACAGGGGACATTTATGGTATACCAACAAGCAAAAGGGTAACAATGTTTTGATATTTGGACTTTCAGGCTCCATATCTCACCATTCACTACAGCTTTGAGCATGAGACTACCATCATTATATAGACAATCATCTTGGCTATCTCATTCAAAAATTTTACTTACAACTATTCAGCATATGATTAGTTATGCAGTTTATTGTCATGCCACTGCATTGTTACTATTTTGCTTTTAAAAATCTACATTTTAATTTTAATTATTTTGTTAGTATTTAGCTAAATGTGTTATTAGGTTCATTCCTAAGCGGAAGGTCATTAGTTCAAATTGAGGAGCAGCCATTAAAAGGATTTCCCAATAAAGGAGAAACAGCTTCATCCAGCTCATCCACAGGGGATTCTTAGTCAAAAGAATTACCAAACTGCATCATGTGAGGCCATGACAGTTGGAATAATATGAAATGAAGTCTATCCATCCATTCAAAAGCCAAGAGATGAACATCCAAGCAAAATATCAGAGTCAACAAATCTGCTCATCACAAGGTGTATCAGTTCTTGCATGACAAACAGCAGTGGAGATGGACTGTATGCTTCATAATAGTGAGATCACAAATATCCATGCAAGCACCATGTGATGCACATTACACAAGTATGGAATGTTGACCTGAAATAAGATGCAGAAGCCTCAACTTTAATATTGTCATAAGAAGCGGTAGTTCAAATTTGCAAAAAAGTACAAAAAGTTGAGATTAGAATATTGAAAACAGGTGATTTGGAGTGATGAGATAAAAGTCAATAGACTAGAGTCTGATGGGTGCAAATGGGTCTGGAAGAAATAAGTTCAGGGTAGAACGCCTGATGATTTGGGGTTGTTTCACAACGAAAATCATTGGAAACTTGACCAGGATCAATAGTGCAATAATGCTGGGGGTGTGGCCTGTAGGTGCAGCGTGATAGCTGTACTTCATTAGAGCTCTGCAGCATTAGAGCCTGGAATCTGAAATGATTCACCCTATAGAGACTTCGATGGATTAAATCCTGATTGAAGACCTTTTACTACTTAACTGGACTATTTTGAGCCTATTTAGAGCTTCCTAATTGCAAAAATGTCCCCAATCCCTGGACAAAAGAAGATTCTGCTAAATCACAAATACCTCAGACAACAGGGAAATCTGCAAATGTTTCCAGCAGCCAGCAGGACACAGTGACTAAAATCCCCATCCCCAACACCGCACAACTAAATCTAATGACTCAGAGTGCTTTACCATCTCCAACCCAAAAGGCTTGAGTTCCACAGACAAGGGGGGAATCCTCTCCAGCAATCACAGACTCACAGAACTCAGGGAAAAGTCCTGGGGGGAGGATTAACAGCGTGTCACAGTTACACATCAGACAAGGCACTGCACCCCAGTGTCAAAGGTGCGTTTTCCCTTCCGTGAGCCGTGTTTATGGCACTACGTGTGTTCTCTGTGTGTTATCCGTGATAACACACGGAGAACGGGAACTTTCTACTCACCTGTCCCGGGCTTCGCTGTCCGTGGTGCTGATCTTTGGTCTCCGGTCCTGCCGACTCCCCGCTGCTGCTGCTTCCGGCCGCAGTGAAGTGCTTATTACATGAGCATAATGAGCGGCAGTCGGCAGCAAGTGACAGCAGCGGCAGAGACAGGAGGGCTGGAGAAGGTGAGTAAAGATTTGTTATTTTTTTCTCTGACACGTGAGTTTTCATCAGACCCTAAGGGTGAAATCCTTAGCAACAAGAGGAAGGAATTGGCTACCTCCTCATCCACAAACAAATTCTCTGTTTTGCAAACAACAGATACAGAGGAGGATTCTGAAGATATATCACCCAATATTACACCATTCAAGCAACACCCAAGACTGGAAATACAAAGCCCTCCTGTCTGTACACTTACCCTAAATATGGAAGAGGAATCTCATACTCCCCCTTTGGAGTGGCAACCAGGGAATATATTACAATCTGAAAAGTTTATTTGTGACTGCTTCATATCCACTATTGCAAAAAGGGATTCAAACATTAATAAAAGATTTGACTCCCTGCAAATTTCTCTTGAAGAAATCAAAATGAAGGCTGACATTACAGAGGAAAAAGTGGAAACCATTTCTATCAAGCAGAGCACATTAAAAGAGGAACAGTCCTGAAAAAATAAATAAAAGTGCTAAAATACAAATGAGCAGACTTGGAGGACTGAAACAGGAGAAGCAATGTGAAATTCAGGGGTATTCCAGAAAGTGTTTCTCCAGCAGATCTCTCTAATTACATATAAAACATCTTACAAAAAACTCTCCTAACTTTTTCAACTTCTGATTTGGTGATTGACAGGGCACATAGACTGCAGAAACCAAAATTTCTCAACAAAGAAATTCTCGGCTCCATTTCTTCCAGACCAAGGAACACCTGCTTAGCTACTTACAAAAGTCTAAATTTCTACCTGCTCCCTTTGATCCAATTAGACTTTTTCAGGATTTCTCTCGGGAAGCTCTGAACAGGAAATCGTTTGCTGCCATAACATCCATTTTAAGGAGCAACAACATCACTTATAAATGGGGCTTTCCTGTAAAACTGATAATTTTCTTCAATGGGAAAACTACTGTGATCCAAGACCCAGTAGAAGGCAAGAACTTCCTAAAGTAGAACAACATACCTATGGAAGATGATCAGACATGAAGAAGGGGGATAATCTCCCTTAAAAAAAAATTTCTAAGCACGAAGGTCTAACATGTGTCACTTCATATTGTTTACTTGTCTTAATCTTTATCCGTCTGTAAAGTCGTCTTCGATTTAACCCTGATTCCAGGACTCACATTGCAGAGTTCTTCTTTTCTGCCGAACTTTTATCCCCTCCTTATTATTTCTAGGGTAAGATATACGGGGCTTACTTCACCTTCTCCTGTTCTTTACCCCCAGATAATCTGAGAAGGATCAGTATCTAGACACTTTACCTTTTTTTTCTCAGAGACAACTAGTTGTTTTTTGTTTTTTCAATACCACAAATTATTGTGTTTAGCTTGTGTTTATTCAAATATTTTTGCTTGCATGGTTATATCCTTCTAGATAGTGTCACTGAAAGTTCTTTCCCTGAATGTTAAAAGTTTGAATAGTCCCCACAAGAGACTTTCAGCCTGGAGAGAAGCCAAGAGGTCTAATACTGAACTTATTGCTTTTCAAGAGACAAAACTTTCAAAGAATAACCCCCATAACATTTTCAAATAAAAATCTCTCCCACATATTTAGATCCTCCTCAACTGAAATGAAAGCCAGATTCATGACTGCAATAAGAGACTCTGTTTCTTTCAATTGCTGAAGGAAATTCCAGATAGTAATGGATGTTTCCACATATTGGTTTGTGTTATTAACACAAATGTTTCTACAATAGAAAATCTATACATCCCCAACAGGTGTCAGATATCATTCCTCAATAAAGGTGTGAAAAAATTTCAGAAACATCTAAAGGGAAAACTAGTATTAATGGGTGATTTTAACACCATACCTGACCATGGTATGACATCATGGCTTCTCCTAAAGCCTTTAGGCATACTTTGAAAAAATGGCTGATTGATCAACAATTATTATGATGTTTTCAGATGTCTGACTGCCTCTACTAAGACTTGGTTTTGACCAATATTTCCTCATTACAAAAATTCAGAGGCCCACATAGGCATTATTTCCTGGTCAGACTACTTAAATTGAGGACTGAATTCAGATCTATGTTGATGGGTGAACACGACAAACTAATAAACTTAAATAAAATTAACCATTATTAATCTTATAACAAAATGTCAAAATTAATGGCCAATAAAGTAAGACAACGGAGAATTAAATCTCAGGTTCTATTAATTAAAAATGAAAGAATCACCCACATACATCCCCAGAGTATATTGAAGCAATTTGCAGACTATTACTGATTGCTATATAATTTAAAAGAGGACCAACATACTATTCAACCAAAAAAAAGAAGAAAGAAACTTGTTTCTATCCCGTATAAGTCTACCTCTTCTAAATAATGATCAGCTTACTTCTTTAAATCTCCCATTCTCGACAGACAGAACTTTATCTGGAATATCGAAATTAAAGGAGAAAAAGTCCCCTGGTCCCGATAGATTCTCAAATGACTATTATAAAATCTTTGGTAACCATCTGGCGCTACCCTTAACTTCTATGTTCAATTATGCAACTAAAGTTAGTATGTTACCAATAGAAACACTCCACGCAAACATAATAGTTATTCCCAAATAAAAATGTGATCTAGAATTAATTCAAGATTACAAACCAATATCTCTCTTTAACTCAGATATTAAAATATTCGCCAAACTAATTGCTGAAAGACTAACGAAAATGATTCAACTTTAGTCCATTCAGATCAAGTTGGCTTCGTTAGCGGAAGACAGACATCAGATGGCACCAGAAGGGTTTTAAGTTTACTGACGTCTGTTGAGAGGGGAAGATTACCCTCAAGAATATTATCACACAATGCTGAAAAAGCTTTTGGCAGAATTAATTGGGAATTCATGTTTGCTACTCTAAAAAAAATTGGATTTTATGGACAGATCACTGGTCAACGCAATTTTTCTAGCAAAAGGTTTTCAAACATATTTTTAGTCAATTTTGCCCTCTGATTAAGAATATGAACTCTGTTTTTGGCTATCACATCAGGATTTCGAGATATTTTCAATTTTTGATCAAAATTACATAAAAACACATGATTTTAGGTACTACATTTTGTATATTTTTAATCAAGGAATAACAAAGATTTCAAAGTCTATGTACAACAAATCAAATATACTTAAAGAATTAAACAACAAAATATAAAAACACATATATATGGCACACAAATAAATGGCAAATGGCAGTTATTTGAACTTTCTTTTCTTGGCTGATCTGTGATGTACAGCTTCTGGTTTGTCTCTCATGAAGCTCCAGCAATAGTCAGCCATCATATGTGAGTTCCACCGGCCTTGATACCGTTCTTCCATTGTTTTAATGTCCTGATGAAAATGCTTCCCTTGTTCCTCGCTCACATCCCCAAGGTTCTTTGGAAAAAAGTCCAAATGGCTGTGTAAATAGTGAATCTTGATACTCATTGTACATCCAAGATTTCGCAGACTCATTAAAAGCTCTACCACAACCTCTTCATAGTTGTCTGCTTTCTTATTCCCTAGAAAATTCTGCACCACATTACAAAATGCGTTCCAAGCTCTTTCTTCTGTCTCATTCATTGATGTGATAAAACTTGGGTGTCTCATAAGTGTTCTTATTTGAGGTCCATTCTTCTCTTCACTAAGACCAGGAAAAGTTGAACATATATAGTTAAAACATTGTCCACTGTGATTGAGAGCTTTGAAGAACTGCTTCATCAATCCAAGTTTTATGTGCAAGGGAGGAAAGACAATGTTCTTCCTGTCCACTAGAGTATCATGGATGACATTCTTATTGCCAGATTCCAAACTCTGTTGCTGAGGCCATTCAGTTTTCACCCAATGCTCTGCTGTAGCTCTACTGTCCCAGTAGCACAGAAAACATGGGTGTTTTGTGTACCCTCCTTGCAGACCAAAAAGAAAGTTAACCATTTTCAAATCAACACAAATTAACTACCCATGAACATTATATTGTAACCTCTCTAGAACAATCTTGATGTTTTTATATTCTTCTTTAAGTTTTACAGAATGACCTATTGGTAAAGAGCCATACTTATTTCCATTGTGTAGCATAACACATTTTAAATTTCTTTTGGAACAATCAATAAAAAGCCTCCAATCCCTTGAATCATATGCTGGAAGTCCCATAAAGAGAAGTATCCCTTCAACATCAGTACAATAGACAAGCTGGCCATCTGAATGGAAGTACTTACGCAGTTCTGCTTCCCTGTTACAATAAAATGAGACACTTGTTCCGGGTTTCAACATTTGATTCTCTTGTAGTCTTGAATTTAATAGTTCAGCAGACTTTTTTGGTAGATAAAGATCTCTAACCAGATCATTCAAAGCAGACTGAGTAAACAGAATTGGTTTGTCACAATCTTGATCACATGGCTGAAAAATATCTGGACTGTCTTCTTCAGCTGTATAACAATGTGAGGAGAGATCTGTGTCAATGTTTTCTGGAAGCGCAGTATATTTTGGAACAGGTATGTCTTCACTATGGGCAACTGGTCGAATAGCTGAAGGGATACTCGGGTATTGCAAATATTGCTTGTTTTTCTTATTGAAACCTTTTACATCGACAAGGCAGAAATAGCAGTCTTCTAAATGATTGCTTGGTTCTCTCTAAACCATTGGAACTCCAAACTGAAATTTAGCATTCTTTCCTTGAGACCATGATCTCAAGCTCTCAATACATTTTTTGCACACTTTGTGAGGAGCCCAATGCTTGTCTTGGTCTCCAAGTTTTACTTTGAAGTACACAAAATACACCCTCTTAACAAAGTCAGTAATGTTGCACCTCTGAGTCTTCACAGTAAAGTTTCCACAGATGTAACAAAAAATATTTGGATCATTTGAGCACTGTCTTTTGCAAGATGTAGAGGCCATTGTCAGATCAACAAAACATCCTGCAAAGAAATACAAGATAAAAGTTATTAGCTACCTGAGTTGTTCATTCCATTTATGCCCCCCAACACCTTAGGTATTGATTCACAAACAAAAAACAGAAAAACAGCAGGATAACAACAATAAATATCAAAATTCATTGAAAATTTCAATAAATAAAACAGTACCTGCACGCGACTGTTGTGTACGTTGAAAACTGTTTATTTACTTTCTTATAACAAATAGGAATTATGCATGTTCAAAAAAACCAAAGTTATTCTCACATTTATTGGGAGACTAAATGAAAACTAAATTTACCTTAAAGAACCGCATAAACCGTCACTTTTGATACACTACTTATAATTTTCATGGAATTCATGAAAATGGGATATATACCTATAGCGTAAAAACGTGATGTGATAGAGAAATTATGAGATCAGATTTGAATTCAGCACCCTCAAATTAGTCTAAAACTGTTCTTTTAGTCCATGCCAGAATTTTTTTCTTTTTTGTAGACCAGTGAATATATGCTATATTCTTGCCCTTCAGCAAAAGTAATAGTTAATAACAAACTTTCTGATACTTTCTCACTATCTAATGGTACACGACAGGGTTGCCCATTACCCCCGATTTTGTTTTCATTAATAATGGAACCCTTTGCAGAAACAATTAGATCCAATTACTACATAAAAGGAAACGATACTAACCTCAGACAACATAAAATCGGATTATTTGCTGATGACACCTTAATTACAATAACAAACCCAATTAATTCTCTTAGAGCTGTCTCTGAGGTTATTAATAACTTTTCTGCAGTATCGTACTACAAAATAAATGTTAAGAAATCCAACATATTGAGTTTTTTCCTAGACCAGAACTTTAAATCCTCAATGATAAATTAATTTTCTTTTTCATGGGAGAAATCTAATATCACTAACTTGAGAATCAAGATCACAAACTCACTATGTAAAAATCTGGATGATAATCTCTCTGAAGCGCTAAAAGAAATTCAAGAAATTATTGATAATTTCGATAAGATTAATACCTCATGGCTAAGAAGGATTGTATTATATAAAATGATTATTCTTCCCAAGATCAATTTTATATTTCGAACAATTCCTTTACACATTCCGGATATATGGTTACAAAAACTACATAAACAACTCTTAAAATACATATGGCAAGGCAAACCCCCAAGGATAGCAAAAACTCTCCTTTTCAAAAACAAAAAAGGGAGGTTTGGCCTTCCCAACATCCAAGCATACCATGATTCTAATATCATACGCCAATCTAGAAATTGGTTCATAGACAGTAACAAACCTAGCAGGGTAAATATGGAAGGGAACTTTATTCGACATACCCATTTACCCTCAGTGATCTTAGCCCTTCTGCTTGATCCCTGCCTCCCTATACCTACCCACCCAACCATAAATGCTACAATTTTAGCTAGGAAAAAATTATTACAACTAATTCAACATAATATGAATACTTATCAGCTGGAAAAGATTCCTATCTCGATTTTCCAGATAGCCTTCCCTAATATTCCAGTATTGAAATGGGAAAAATTAAGTATCAATAACTGTTCCCAGCTGATTGGTGCTCCCGACAAAAAAATCAATTATGAACTTTCTATCTTTAAACATATCTCATAATCTACCAAACGAGGAATTAATGAACCTTCTGAATATCAGGAAATATATTAGAAATAATGTAACTCTTCCTACTCTTCCTATCATTCATCCAAGAACCATCATAGCCTTGCTTTATAATATCTTTAATGAGGAACTCTGGAATATGAAAAAAAAAATACACATATATATATATATATATATATATATATATATATATGATTTTTAATAATGATGTCTCCTTTGAAAAATCCAAAGTGATATTAAAATGGGAAGAAGATCTACATTAAAAATTTCCTTCCGGAACTTGGAAAAAAGCGATTAATGAAAAGTATTTTAAAATCCTTTCCCGTTGATATTGCACACCAGTTAGACTCTGTAAGATTTTCTCAGATCAATCAGACTCATGTTGGAGGAAATGCGGCCAAAAAGGCAACATCATCAATATTTTTTGGTCATGTCCAAAAATTAGGTCCCTTTGGAAAGAAATAAATGTCCTTTGAACAATATTAAGAAGGACACTGTTAATATTTCTCTCCATTTGTCCCTCCTTTCCCTCCACACCGAAACTCTCCCAACCGTGATAATATACATTGCTTTACATATCTTTGCAATTACAAAAAACCTTATTTGCTACAAGAAGAAATCAGCAGAAATTCCTTCAATCACTAACATTATAGAAATTGTTTCTACTCATTTGAACTGGTCCTTGCCTTAAAGAATAATAATATTAAAAAATACCATGCTATATGGGCTTCTTGGAACTCAATTTTCCCATTGAATAAGGATATTTTGTGTTCATAACAAACCTTAGCTTTTGTTTTATTGTTAGTTATATTATTAACCACTGTGCATATATTTTAAATCTTGTGATTTAAGTGACTTTTTGGACTCAGATGATCTTCTTTTATTCTCTCCAAGTTCCCCCATTCTTCCCCTTTTTCCTTCCCCCATTCTCCCCTTCCTTTCCTTATCTTTTCTCCCTTGTTGTCTTGACCTCCCATTTTAACTTTTAGGTAGTTGATGATATGTGAATTGTTATATTTAGACCCTTAAATTGGGTATTAATACAGTTGCTGTTTTTTTTTCCTTTTATTTTCGCATGTTCCCAGAACCTCCCCCCCCCCCCCTTCCCAGTTTATGTTCAAAATCCTTCAATAAAAATACCTTTGATAGTCGACTCAATGCGGAGCTATATGTGAGTGCCTTACAATATGAGTTACTTCTAGTGACTAGTCCGGGGACATCAGCCGTGGCGGGGTCTGGTTCCGTGACCCTGGCGGTCTAAATAAAAGGGGGGTTTTAAATAAAAGAAAATTAAATAAAAAGACTTTTTGTCGACTACGCCACTTGCGGTATGCAGCCAGGTTGTAAGGGGAGGCCACCGCTGCAGGTTTCTGCTGGAGCTGATGGAGTGATGCAGCCTGGATGGTTAGAGTCTTCCGCAAGCAGGGACAGGCCCCAGCAGTGGATGATGGGGGTTGTAGTGAGGAAACAGTCAATATGAGTGCACACCGTCAAGGAAACAGTCCGCACCAATATTGTAGTTTAACTTGCCTTATTTACTTTGCTGTGGTGGTACCTGAATCCACGGGTGACGGTCAGAGGTGTATTCGCTCCCCTTGTTCTCCGTGCCAGATGTGATCTGGGATTGCTGTCCTCCATGCACACTTGTTGTTGATGGGCTCCCGTGGCCTAGAGCTACTTGGGAACCCCTCTGTTTCTCTTGTTTTTATTGCAGGCAGCCTGGACTATTTAAGGGGTTCATCCCCGGTCCCCTCTTTGCTGCTTGTGCTTCAGACTTTTTAGGTTGGCAATGGACCCTGCAGATCTTCTCGCCCGGCAGAATTGACAATGTCCATAGGGGGTCTCACTGTCCTAGGGATCTGCACCTAAGTCCCATGAGCCTTGGTTCCGAACTTCCACAGGCCCTCCGTAGTTCCTGGAGTCTGCTGCTTCCACAGTTAACAGCACAGTGCCTGGAGTCCCGTTCCGTACTCCACAGTTCTCACTCCTTATTACAGCACTCCATTGTCACTGCAGGTCTTTTTCTGTCTTTTCACTTTCTACTCCTTTCTACGCCACACTAGTAAACTTGCTAATTTTAATGCTTTCTAACTAATAAAATTAATTTAGTTATTTTGAATACGCCTTTAAGCTTTTGGATGTGCTACCTAAGTAACTAGGTGTTGAGAAAGGTGTCTGAGCAGTATATTGCATAGGCAAATCATTGTTGGAAGAGGTCATGCCATTCTTGGCTAAATAGAAAAGATGAAAAAAGTGAAGTTCATTGTCTGACTGCACCTGATTAGTACTGCATTCACCATCTCCTTTACAACATTAATAATTTGTCATATTGCAAAGTTATTATTTTGACCTTGCTATATGCACTGAATGATTGGGAAATGATTAGGGATGATCGAATACTTCAAATATTCGGCTTTGCGAATATCCGACGAATAGGTCACCGCGATCCGAATATTCTATGCACAATGTAAGTCTATGGGAAGCCCGAATCGTTCCAAATAGTTGTTATTCGGGTTTCCTATAGACTTACATTGCGCATCGAATATTTGCGAATAGTCGAATAGCAGTGACCTATTCGGCAAATATTCGCGAAGCCGAATATTTGAGGTATTCGACCATCCCTAAAAATGACCTTTAACTAAAATGGGAACAGGTTAGCCCTTCCTTGTGTAACCGAGGTGCCCTATGTTTTGTGTGTACTAGTAATGTCCCTGGTGTAGATTAAAATAAAAATTAAATGTGGCATCATCTTGTAATATAGCAATCTGTTGCATTTATAGCATATGACTGACAACTATATTAGCCAGAATTATTGTGTGCAGATGTAAGCATATTACCATTACTAACTCACAACTGTCATTCTATAGAACATCTGTCTGATCGTTTTGCCTTATATGAGGCTGTTATATTTTGTGCTTGTGCTTTACATTTATAAAGACTCTATAAAAAAAGACCTTTACATTTTTCTTCTTTCAGTTTGAAATCATAGACTATATTATAAATTCATCTGTTTTAGCCTGTTATGAAAAATGGAGTCGTACACCAGCAAAGTGAGAGCTCTAGGAAATGCAAAAAATAATCTTCCCATATTCATTGCAAGAAGTCTCATATGGGAAAAAAACATTCATGGAAAAGGACTCCAAGGCTCAATCTCATCCAACTGCATCACAAACCGTCACGTATACATGTTTTTCCAAAACTGTATCAATATTTCTCACATTTTTATGTCATTGGCTCATTCAGCTAAAACAGTTATTGCTTTTTATTTATACACATAACCTAATGGAATCTTGACACATATCTGTATTTCACATTAACTTTAAGTTTAGTTTTAGCACTGGAAATCCCACTGGGAATCAGTTGGAACACAGCTGAAGCCCAGAGGCCCCACTTCTTTATTCTGACTACATTTGAGATATACAGCAGATGGTGAATGCATGACCTGAATTATGAACAGTTTCACTTTTTTAATTTTATGAAGAATTAAAAAGAAAATAATAAAAAGAAAATACAGTCAAAATAATACTGTGAAATTTGAAAAAATATAATGTAAACTATTATATTTTGATTCTTAAAAACACACAGCATTATGTATATATATAAAAAAAAGTATTACTAAAAGGTAAAACATCGTAGATATGAAAATAATAAATAGAAGGAGCATGCTAAACCGTTTATGCTTTATGGATGTAATGGTTAATGGTTAAGAAAATGGGACTAAACAATACAAACTCTACAACACAGTGTTGTTGTTATTCTGCCTTTGGCTCTTTCCATGCTTTGTTTTTGCTTTAAACATATATTAGTAACAGATTTTGATGTATATGTTTAATGGCAGCACAGCGGCTCAGGGTTAGCACTGTTGCTCTGCAGCGCTGGGGTCCTTGATGCAATCCACCAAGGAAAACATTTGCATAGAGTTTGTACGGTGCTTGTGTGGATTTCTTCCGGGTACACTGGTTTCCTCCATCTCTCCAAAGACACACTGGTAGGGAATCTAGTGTAATGCTCACTGTTGGTGTTGTTGAGGCAACAAGCAAAAGTAGAAATAGACCCACCTGACCACAGGGGAAAGGCAGATTCAGGAATAGATCAAAAACAGAGTATATGTGCAAAATAGACAAATTTTTATTTATGAAAAAAACACAATAGACAATTAAAAACACGAATAAGACATCACCAAAATTAATCATCTGAGGGGAATATAAAGATTGTTACACTAACAAGGCCGGTCTCAGAAAAACACCAAGGTCATTCCAGATATCCAGGATCCAAGTGGATCCTAGAAGTAATTAAAATTCAAGGTATCACAAAAATGCAATTAGAATTCAGTCGGGTAAATCTGAGACTCCCAGTCATATGTGAAAAATACTATACAAGCTGAAGGGATGGAAAAAGTTGTCAGGGAGCACCACCCAGGACCATAAGATTAATATATAGCTATAAGATATAAGCTAAAAGGTCCATTGCAGAGGTATAATAATCACATATAAATTGTACGTATAAATAAACCATCCTCTGAAGCTCCCAGTCATGGACAAGGTATTACCTGGGGCTCTAGTGCATAACAAATACCCACTAGAAGACATGGTGACAACCTAACCCATCAGGAGAGAATTGCTTTGAAGGAATTAAGTGACCTTAGGAACTTTGTTATTAAATCTGCTGACAAGGGGGGGAACATTGTCATCTGGGCGGTGGATAAATATGAGAAAGAAGCACTGAGACAGCTTTGGGACAAACATATCTATGTAAAATTGTCTTATAATCCACTACAGAATTCTCGGTTCAGTTGCAGTATATCCTGGAGGTGACCCATGAGGTTGGACTGATTGACAAAAAAATTAAGGAGGGACTCTCTACTAAATATCCTAAGGTTCCAACATTTTATTTGTTGCCTAAGATCCATAAAGATGCCCTTGATCCTCCTGGGCGTCCTATCGTGTCCGGCATGGAGGGCTTGAATGATCCCATATGTAAATTTATTGATTACCATCTGAAACCTTTGGTGGAGACCTTGCCCTCCTTTGTCCGGGACACGACGGACGTTCTCAGGCGGATCGATGGCATCTTTATGGATCATGACATGTTAATTGTAACAGCTGATGTGGAGAGTCTCTATACATGTATTTCCCATTCGGATGGACTGAAGGCGGTCCACCTCTTCCTTGAGATGGGCGGTCGGGATGGCGATTTAAATAGGTTGATTCTCGAGCTGCTCCACTTTGCCCTTACACATAATTTTTTTCTTTTTAAGGACCAATACTATCTGCAGCAACGTGGCACAGCCATGGGCGCAGCCTGCGCCCCCGCATATGCCAACCTCTTCCTCGGTATGTGAAGAGGTTGGTATTTGGAGATGGGGGCGGAGGCCGTCTGCCATGTGCAGTGCTGGCTCAGATATATTGATGAAGTTCTTTTCTTTTGACAGGGCACGATGGAGCAGCTTGACTTATTTATGGCAGAACTGAACAATAATAATCTTAATATTAAATTGACCTATAAGCATAGCAGCAGGTGCATTGACTTTTTGGATACTAACATCGAGGTGGATGCATTGTCTACTATTCAAACTAATGTATATCGGAAATCCACTTCTGTCAATGCCCTGTTGCATGCTTCTTCTGCCCACACACCAGCTACAATACGAGCCATCCCGACCAGCCAGTTTTTGAGGATGAGGCAGATCTTCTCATCTGACCAGTCCTTCGAAAATCAGTCCACTGACCTCATGAGTCGCTTCCGTGATAGAGGTTATAGTAACTGTTGTATTAAAAAAGGTTATTTACGTGCTAAAAAGACCTCATGCAATCAATTACTCGATTATATTCCGAAGCAACAGACGGATGATTTCCCTATTCGTTTCATAGGTACTTATAACAGCCATTGGCAGACCATGCGTAGTTACCTGTGTAGACACTTGCCTGTTCTGAAATCCAATCCTTCTCTGACTCATTTGCTCCCGTCTCGTCCCCTCATGACAGCTCGTCACTCTAAGAATCTTCGTGATCTATTGGTAAGAAGCCATTATGTGCCTCCCTCCACCAATCCATTCTCCCCTCGTGGCCCTCTACAAGGGTGTTTTCCATGCGGACGCTGTGTTGCGTGCCCTAATGTGGTATGCACCAATACGTTTTCTTCTTCTGATGGCACTCGTGTATGAATATTAGGAGTTACATCAATTGTACCACGACCTTTGTTGTATATTAGGCAACATGCCCATTCTCCCTGGTGTACATCGGCCTCACCTCGCGTGAGTTGCGGGTACATATCAGGGAGCATGTTCGTGACATCTGTGCCGCCAGGGATGTTACTGATTATTCTTTGCTAAAGACTCTTCCCCGTCACTTCAAAACACATCATGAGAGTGAACCCTCTGGTCTTAAAGTGCGGGGAATTGTTGTTGTCTGTGGTGGATCTAGAGGTGGTGATCTGAAAAAAGTCTCGCCCAGGTTGAGGCCCGTTGGATCATCACCCTTGACACCCTGACCCCAAGAGGATTGAACGAGAATATTAGTTTTGTGTCGTTCTTGTAGGCTTAGTGCGGTTCCTTGTCCCAAGTGACATCTCTGTTTTCTATTGTTTTTATCATATGTTTATTTTTAATTCCTTCACCAGGTGATATTTGGCTTGGTTTAAGGCCCTAGGTCTATATATTTACTTGTGTTGTTTTTCATTGCTCTGATTATTTATTTTTGATAACCCTCTCCATAGATCATTATGCCGGATGTTGTACTTCTTATGTTGATGGAAGTCTGTTGATACATGAGGAAACCAACAGGATTTGGAGATTTGGATCCTAGGCAAACTCTCTTGTGATTCCCTTCTGGGTATATACCTCCCTGATGAGTGAACATCCTTTGTGATCCCCTTTGGGTCCCTTCTGGATGAAGAAATGAGAACATATAAGGCTTAGTGAAGAATTATACATCTGTTGATATATGAAAATGTGTTTTATTATTGCATACCTCGATATGACTTTGCCTTTAATATGATCTTTTTCTGATAGGCCTGCAATACATTATCTGTCTTGATGTTCATCTTCTCTGTGATCCCTTTTAAAACGGGTGTTTTTAACTCCTTTATTTGGGTATACTTATGATATGTATGATATGGATGTTCCCTTATAATTATAGCGTTCCTCTCTTGCGCACGCAGCCCCTTGTTTTTGACTTGGTGGATCTGATTCCCGTCGGTGTGGGCACTGTCTGGTACACATGCGCAGTTCCCTGGGTAACGCATCCTCGGGGCCGTGCGTGCACGCCGGCGGTGTCGCTGCAATTGGGCAGGCCCCGAGTTGGGTATTGTGGCCGTCTGTGCATGCGCTTTTTCCCCTGTTGAATGCGACATTGTGGTGCCTTAAGCTGTTTCAGCAATACAATCTTTGCACCTTGTATGCACCAATCGCACAGTAATACCCGGATGTTTTGAGGTATAACCTCTTTTGGACATCCTCTGATTGACCTACATGGATTCCTCCTTGGTGGTGGCGGCGCCGTGCGGCGACGCATCCTTGGGATCGCGTGTGCGTGCTGGCGGCGTGGCCGCTTCCGGGTGGATTTAGTGTGGGCGGTCTATTTACCATACAGGTACGCCCCCCGTTATTGGGTATGACGGTGCACCGTGTGGATACCTAGGTCACGCGTCCTGGATACCACACGTGCGCCCGTCGTCATAGCGGGTGGGCGGTCCTTCCCCTCCTCATGTCCGTCCTCCGGCCCTCCCCTGTAACAGCTGTACCCTGTTTCATGTAGAGCATATGGGTATATAAACCCTGAGTTGTCACATAGACCTCGTGCCTCTCCATCTTGAAAAAGCTGTCTCATCATGCGAAACACGTGTCGATGAAGTCCAGGTTCCTCACTGGGGGATTTCCAAACTGAAGGTTTTACCTTGTTATGCACCAGAGACCTTTTAGCTTATATCTTATAGCTATATACTAATCTTATGGTCCTGGGTGGTGCTCCCTGACAACTTTTTCCATCCCTTCAGCTTGTATAGTATTTTTCACATATTACTAGGAGTCTCAGATTTACCCGACTGAATTCTAATTGCATTTTTGTGATACCTTGAATTTTAATTACTTCTAGGATCCACTTGGATCCTGGGTATCTGGAATGACCTTGGTGATTTTCTGAGAAAGACCCTGTCAGTGTAACAATCTTTATATTCCCCTCAGATGATTAATTTTGGTGATGTCTCATTCGTGTTTTTAATTGTCTATTGTGTTTTTTTCATAAATAAAAATTTGCCTATTTTGCACATATACTCTTTGGTCTCCTGTTTTTGATATGTTCATAGGAGTAGTGCTGTCTGAGTAGATGGTTTATTGTGAACATCTCCCAGTATAATTTTAATTGGATCCAATGTTGAGAATTTTGTTCCAAATTCAGGAATAGGTAACAAGACAGGAGCAATGCAGCAGCGGCAGTGAGTGAGCTGGTGTCCCTGCTGGGGAGAGGCCGGACAGTGCAGGGATGCTGGTACTACAGTGCCCCCTTTACACCTCCTCTTCACTAGGCCTGAAGGACGTTTCTTCCCCAGCAAGATGTTTATGGATGCTGTAGGAATAGCTGCTGGAAGGGGTAGGGTGGATGGCTAGTGCTTGAGACACCTCTTCCCGGACCCTAAAAGGCAGACGGCACCGGCTTCCAGGGTAGTCATCACTGAGACTTCAGAGATCAAATATCTCTTGTGGCAATTCTGCCCCCAATGAAGCACCTCTCAGGATTTCCAGTACAGGGCAGGCTCATGGGCAAGCTAAGGCAAACCCATGAACAGTGGACATGACAAGTTCGGAAGCATCACAGGTAAGAAATCTTCACCAAACACGAATCTCCCACTTGACGTTTGACATGTTCGCAAGCAAAGTGTATTGGTTCCATCCAAAGTGTTCCGTCCACCGCAGAAGCCGTCAAGAACTTTGGAGGCGTCAGACGGGATCTGGCACTGATCCACCAGAGTCTGTTGAATAATGTCCAACAGATCCGCGATCTAGGTGGGCCGTTTCAGAGAATCCAAATACCTTTATGCAAAATGGACACAGACAGGACCAGTGAGGTTTTGTTCTGACCACTCCTACTGCCTTACACAATAGGGTCCTGGTCTCATGGGACATGCATAGATGAAGTGTTCCGCAGCTCTGAAGTAGAAACACAGACCCATGGCTTGACGATGGTCTCAATGTTTTTCAGAAATCTTAATATGGTCAACCTGCATGATTTCAGGAGCAGAAGTGGCAACTGGAAACTGGGACACCAGTGACCTCTGGAGGGATGGAGCCAAATGTAGCAGCTCCCTATCATGTTTCACCTCCATGGATCGCTCCTGAAACCTGAAGTCAACCTGGGTAAACAAGGTAATCAGGTTATCCATAGTAGTAGGTATATCACAGCCTGACAGTTCATCCTTAATTCTCCAGGATAAGTCTTTCCAAAAGGTGGCCACCAGTGCCTGACTATTCCATCCTAATTCCGAGGAGAGGGTGCCGATGTAAACGGCATACTGACTGACAGTGTGGGCACCCTGCCATAACTGCAGCAGAGAGGACAGAGCAGCAGCGACAAGACCCAGCTCATCAAAGACTTTCAAGAATGCTTCCAGAAAGTCTATTACGTCAGAGGTAAAAATCAATTAATCCGAGCACTCCCAAATATGTGATATGATATGTGATATGTCAAATAATTGCTTCTTATTAAACAATGTGGTAAATCCAGTTGTTAGTGAAAACGTTTCGGTCTTCACTCAGACCTTCATCAGTTCAATGTACCAGGTACCACTCCCAGGGCAGCGAACGGGACTGAGGCACCTGACCCCCAGGGTAGGGACAGGCCCAGGTACAGACACAGCTACAGGCAGGTACAGGCAGGATGGCTGAGGTAGAGAGTTAGATGGGTATGGACAGGTATGGTGAACACAGCAGGGACAGATAGGTATGGGAAGGTGGACTCAGGAATAGGTAATGGAACAAGAGCATGGGACCTGACAATTAGCTAGCAGACAGAAGACTAATTAACTAAGGGAGTTGCATAGGCACCTTTCCTAGTGGAAAGATGCCTTAAGTACCTAGTGCTTTTAAGACATAGGCTGGCAGGCACTTCCAGGAAATGGCACGCCAGCCCATTAAGAGGAGGGCAGGTGTATGCGCATTCTCTAAGCACATTCCTGGGGAGCCTGTGTGGCATGCACAAGCCCCAGACATTAGAGAGAGCACAGAAGAATGGGACGGCCGCAGGGCAGTGGGGTAGGATGCAACCCGGCTGCGGCAGTGAGTGAGTCGGCATCCCTGCTTGGTAGAGGCCGGGTAGTGCAGGGACACTGGTGCTAAATCAAGATTGTGTGTTCCAGTGGGGACAGTGATAATGATGTCTGTAAAGCGCTGTGGAATTAATGGTGTTATATAAGCAACTAAAATAATGTTCAAGAAAAAGGTGACTGATTCATTATGTGCTGTTACTCAAAAGAACATTCCATGAATGGAATTGTTGTTAAAGGAATCTTATGTAAGGATAGTTACTACTATTCAGGATTGGGCCAAAGTGTGGCATCCTACACAGTGCAACATCTCAGTTTCAATGATATGTGAATCCTGGGGATACAGATACTGGCAAATACAATTATGTAAAAGTGACCTTTCAGCTTTCTCTTCCACCATCGAACCTGTATGTCTGAGAGGTGACTTCGCAATCAGCAATCATGTGTTCTAATGTCATTGCTCACCATGGCCTTCTGATGTAGCAGTGCCGGGATCATAGTGGGATGATGTATGGATTACGACAGACCTGCATTGATTTTTTGGGGATTAATAAATTTGTGAAATAGGGTGTGTTTTGTTTTATAGAGTTTAAAATTAAGGATTTTGTGTGTTTGTGTTGTTTTTCTTTTTACTTTCAGGGTTGATAAGGGGGTGTCTCATAGACACTTCTTCGTTACCAACCCGGGGCTTCATGGCAGCTGTGATTTTTCACAAATCGCACCTGACTTAAACCACCATTTCTTACCCTGATTGCCCACAGCACCAGGGAAATCGGATGAGCCGAGTAAAGCACCACAGTTTTTAGCATCTAATGAATGCACCAATTGTGGTGTGGCTGCGGACTTTTACTACATGTACATGTTTGTTTAGGTTAGTGTTTCTTAACCTTTTCAAGCTAAGTACTCCTTAGAACTCATTCAGACGTCAGTGTTTTTTCTCATACACAAACAACTGTCCAATTTTTGTTTATGTTTTGGATCTGATTTTCATTACTGTTTCAGTTCTTACCATCAGGGTTTCATCAGTGACGTTCTCCTATGCAATTGCCCATTGCAATGGTAAACACGGACAGGATACATATGTACTGTCCATGATAATCAATATCACCCATACAAGTGTCACAGGTATGTCACGTTTGATAGATAATAATGTGGTTTCTAGTCATAGAAGGTGACAGCGTCTGGCTGCGGAGAATGCTCCCTGACTTTCCATGGTTCCTGCTGTCAGTATTCATTGGTATAGGTAGCTTTCCTGCTGGATTCATCTCTCTCTCCCTTTTGGACCCAGCAGGAGCTCGACTTCCACCCAACTGTTATCAATATTCCTTTAGTATTAAAATACACCTTCCTTCCTTTGGACTGTGCTGGTGATTTTTTAAGTTCCTTCTAGCCTAGGTTGCAAGCAGGTGGTTTGTACTCCTCTGTGTGTAATACTTATTCTATGTTCTGAGGATTTCGATAGCGTAGGGCAATGACAATCAGAGACGAGTTCCGGGTACAAGATGTTTTATAGTATGCAACCACGGTAGATACAGAACAACACAGCAACACAATAACACATGCAATACTTTCCGGAATCGACGCGGAGGGAATTCCCGGGGCCACGCACCGGACTCCCCCAGGGAGACCACCAGAGCGAACCCCTATACAGGGACTGTCCGGCAATCTACCCCGGAAGGCCTAAATGCGCAGCAGCCGGGATAAGAAGCAAGCGGTAAAGTCAATGAGTGTCCGTACGGGAAATGTTTGTCCAGAATGGTTACGAACCAAAAGAGAACCAGGCGGAGTGCTGACCGAAGATGGTAAACGGAATCCGGGCACAGCCTTGAAGAGCCGGGTACAGTCCAGAGTCAATCGGTAGGTAGTCTTTTAGGGGAATCCAGAGGCAATCAGGAATAAGCAGCAACACAGCAGGAGCACACAGCAGGCAGTATACTCAGGCACTGGACTGGACTTAGAGGCGGCCTTTTAAGCAGCTGGACAGGAAGTAGGGCAACAGAACGGTAACCTCCATGTTAACCGAGGGCAAGGGCAAGCAAAAGAGAACTGGAAAACCTGGAAACCTGACATTACTCCCCCCCCCAGAGATGGCCTCAGGACGGATCAGGGCCAGGTTTGTCCGGGTACCGTCGATGGAACTGAGCGATCTTCCGGGGTGCCCGAATGTTACCCACCGGTTCCCAGGAATCGTCCTCGGGGGCGTACCCCTGCCAACATACCAGATACTGAAGCCGACGACGATGGAGCCGGGAGTCAATAATGTCCTCGACGACGAACTGCTCCTCGCCGTCGACCATCACAGGCGGAGGAGGAGGCACGACACGACCATGAAACATATTAGGGGAAACGGGTTTGAGGAGAGACACATGAAAAACCGGGTGTACCTTTAGATGGTGCGGTAACCGTAGCCGACAGGCCACAGGGCTCACGATCCCGGTGATCTTAAATGGACCGATGAATTTCTGTCCCAGCTTCTGCGAAGGAACACCCAATCTAAGGTTTTTGGTGGATAACCATACAGAGTCCCCTACCTTATACATGGGTGCCGGTTTCCGGTGAGCGTCCGCTGACCTCTTGTAACGCTCCTGAGCCGTAGCCACCGTGTCCTTCAGAACCTCCAGATTTTGTCGAAGCTCTGAAACTCTGTCCTCCACCGCCGGAACTGAAACCGCAACCGGGGACCTAGGCAACACATTCGGATGGTAACCCAAGTTGGCAAAAAAGGGAGTTACCTTAGTGGAGCTGCTCTGAGTGTTGTTATAGGAGAACTCCGCCAACGGAAGCATCTTCAACCAATCGTCTTGGAGATGGCTGACGTAACATCGAAGGTATTGTTCCAGGGTTTGATTCGTCCGTTCGGTTTGCCCATTAGTCTGAGGATGGTATGCAGAAGACAAACAGACATCAATCTGGAGTGCCGTACAAAAGCCTTTCCAGAACCTAGACGTAAACTGCACGCCCCGGTCAGAGATGATCTCGTCTGGTACCCCATGCAAACGGAATACGTTCTGGATCACTAAATCCACTGTCTCTGCGGCTGAGGGAAGACCGGTACACGGAATGAAGTGAGCAGCTTTAGTTAATCGATCCACCACCACTAAGATGGTATTGTGCCCGCCAGAGACTGGCAACTCTACAATAAAATCCATGGAGATAGACCCCCAAGGGCGAGATGGCACGGGTAACGGTTGGAGGAGTCCCGTAGGAGCCACACGAGGGACCTTGCACCGGGCACAAACCACGCAGGAGTGGACATAGTCCTTCACATCCTTCAAACAGGTAGGCCACCAGAAAAAACGGCTTAGAAATTCCTGCGTCTTCTGTACCCCCCTATGACCAGCCAACACGGAGTCATGAACCAACTTGAGAACCCGAAGTCTTACGGCCTCCGGGACATAAATGCGTCGTTCTCTCAACCACACACCATTCCGAAGAACAAGAGTTACATCATTCGGGGGGGCAGCAAGAAATACGTCACCATCATAGGCCAGCTTGATGTCCTTCCATAAGTCCTGATCCTGGATCACTCCAACGAAATTGGCATCCGATAACACGGTCTGAGACGGGGTTCCAGGCACGGAGTCCACGGCATGGATTCGGGACAAGGCATCGGCTTTCCCATTACGTGAACCTGGACGGTATGTAACGACAAAATTGAATTGGTTAAGAAATAGGCTCCAACGGGCTTGCCGTGGAGACAGGCACCTGGCAGACTTAAGAAATTCCAGATTACGATGATCTGTGAGTACTATCACTTGCTGCGCGGCTCCCTGTAAGTGGTGTCTCCATTCCTTGAAAGCGGAAATAATCGCCAATAATTCCTTATCCGCAATGTCGTAGTTCCTTTCTGCAGGGGACAACCGGCGGGAAAAGAAGGCACACGGATGCAGGAGACTCTTGTCCCCGGTCCTTTGAGAAAGAATGGCCCCTAATGCGTAGTCAGAAGCGTCGAC
The DNA here is from genome assembly GCF_048569485.1 of Anomaloglossus baeobatrachus. Taxonomy (NCBI): domain Eukaryota; kingdom Metazoa; phylum Chordata; class Amphibia; order Anura; family Aromobatidae; genus Anomaloglossus; species Anomaloglossus baeobatrachus. Next base: position 262,165,446 of record NC_134358.1, on the reverse strand, counting down.
CTCCACGATGAAGGGAAGTGCGGGATTCGGATGTACTAGTATGGGTGCTGAGGTAAAACATCCCTTGAGACGATGGAACGCTTCCTGGGCCTGGGCGGACCATACAAACTTCTGTCCTTTCTTAGTCAACAGAGTGATGGGACGAACAATCTCTGAAAAGTTACGGATAAAGCGTCGGTAAAAGTTGGCAAAACCGACAAAGCGTTGTACCTCTTTGATGTTTCCCGGTTCCGGCCAGTCTAGAATTGCTTGTATCTTGCTAGACTCCATGTTCAGCCCCTGAGGAGAGATGACATAACCTAAGAATTGTATTTGTGAGCAGTGGAACTCGCATTTCTCCAGTTTAATGTACAGGTGGTTTTCCCTCAGCCGGGTAAGTACGGTCTTGACGTGCTCCTGGTGTTCCTGGAGAGAATCAGAAAAGATTAGAATATCATCCAGATAGATCACCATGAATTGGTCCATGATATCCCTAAAAATATCATTAACTAGATGTTGAAATGCCGCAGGAGCGTTACAAAGTCCAAAAGGCATCACTAAATACTCAAAATGTCCGTACCGACATCGGAACGCGGTCTTCCACTCGTCTCCGGGACGTATACGAAGCAGATTATATGCCCCACGGAGGTCCAATTTGGTGAATATTTTTGCCTGTTGGACCCTCTCCAATAGCTCCGGAATCAGCGGTAACGGATACCGGTTCCGGATGGTTATTTTATTCAGTTCCCGGTAGTCAATACAGGGTCTCAGAGTCCCCTCTTTCTTTTTCACGAAAAAGATGGGTGCCCCTGCGGGTGAGGTAGACGGGCGAATAAATCCCTTGGCCAGGCTTTCATCAATATACTCCTTTAGGGCTTCTAGCTCAGGTGCCGCCAACGGGTAAACATGACCAAACGGGATCTCTGCCCCTGGGAGTAAGTCTATGGGGCAATCATACGGTCTATGCGGAGGAAGCCGATCGGCCTTTCTTTTGTCGCATATGTCAGCGAAGTCACGATAAACCGGGGGTAAAACAGGTACCTGTACCGTGCCTTCTGCATGTGGTGTTACCGGAACCGGAACAGTTGGACAAATGTCCGGACCACTCTGCGGTGGGAAGGATATTTCCTTAGTTTCCCAATCGATGACCGGATTTGTAGACCGTAGCCACGGAATACCTAAAATAATCGGAAAATGTGGAGAAGAGATCATCATGAAAATAAGGGTCTCCTGCTGACCTGGTTTCATCACGCATTCTAGCGGTACTGTTTCCCGATCCACTGGTCCAGAGGTTAACGGAGATCCGTCTACCGTCTCCATGGTAACCGGTGAGGATCTTTGCTGAGTTCGGATACCGTGTTTTCTGGCAAAAGAAAAGTCCATGAAATTTCCCCCTGCCCCAGAGTCTATCATTGCAGAGGTAGGAATTAGCTGTCCCTCCCACCGGATCTGAATGGGGAGTGAACAATGGGTATATTTCCCTTCTGAGTCCTTCGGTGAGGTAGACATTACAGTCAAGGGAAATACCGCATCCAAGTGTCCACTTGCCTCAGAGATATCAGACTCTGCGTCCGTGTTGTCACACTCTGCCATGGCTGCCAATACCTTATTTGGGCGATTCGGACGTTTCGGGCAGTCGATTAAGAAATGGTCCGATTGACCGCAGTAGAAACACAAACGCTCACGGAGCCGGTGTTCACGACGTTCGTTGGTCTCTCGTCTTTGCAGAGAGTCCACTTGCATAGGAACGTCCTCGGCCTCCCGTGGCGTCCTGAGAGCGGGTTCTCTGGAAGGAAACGTATTATTATTTACACGGTTTATAGCTGCCCATTTTTCCTGTCTACGTTCCGTCAAACGGGTATCTATGCGCACACAGTGCTGGAGAAACAGGTCAAAATCCCCTGGGGATTCAGAACGGGCTAACTCGTCCTTGATGGTACCGGACAAACCTTTTCTGAAAACGGACAATAATGCATTGTTTCCCCAGTCGGTGTCTACCACTAACCTCTGGAACTCAGTGGCGTATTCAACGACAGAACGCTTTCCCTGACGTAAGGAAAGGAGAGCCGATTCAGCGGTAGCACGGCGATTCGGATCATCAAACATTTGTGCCATTGCGTTCAGAAAGTCATCTAGGTGATTTAAACGGATGTCCCGGTTCTCTATCATAGGATTAGCCCAAGCCAGTGCTCGTGAGGTTAATAACATGATGATACATAACACCTTTGACCGGTCAGAACGGTAATAATCAGCATGTACATCGAAAAACAGTATACATTGGTTAACAAATCCACGGAACTGACTACGATCACCATTGAAACGGAATGGGGGTAACCTAGGCATCCCGGCTGCTGATACGGACGTAGTGGGGACGGCTTCCTGAGCCTCCACTCTGACTCGCAAATCCTGTATAGCCGGACCCAGTACCTGGTGATCATGGCCCAGCTGCGCCTCCACATCTCTAAGCTTAGTCTGCACCACCTCCATCTCCTGCTGCAGGGAGTTAATCATGGAGAACAGCTGATCTACTCGTGTCTCAGTCATTGCCCCAGCGAAATCCTCTAAGGGCCTGAGTATAATGTAATACTTATTCTATGTTCTGAGGATTTCGATAGCGTAGGGCAATGACAATCAGAGACGAGTTCCGGGTACAAGATGTTTTATAGTATGCAACCACGGTAGATACAGAACAACACAGCAACACAATAACACATGCAATACTTTCCGGAATCGACGCGGAGGGAATTCCCGGGGCCACGCACCGGACTCCCCCAGGGAGACCACCAGAGCGAACCCCTATACAGGGACTGTCCGGCAATCTACCCCGGAAGGCCTAAATGCGCAGCAGCCGGGATAAGAAGCAAGCGGTAAAGTCAATGAGTGTCCGTACGGGAAATGTTTGTCCAGAATGGTTACGAACCAAAAGAGAACCAGGCGGAGTGCTGACCGAAGATGGTAAACGGAATCCGGGCACAGCCTTGAAGAGCCGGGTACAGTCCAGAGTCAATCGGTAGGTAGTCTTTTAGGGGAATCCAGAGGCAATCAGGAATAAGCAGCAACACAGCAGGAGCACACAGCAGGCAGTATACTCAGGCACTGGACTGGACTTAGAGGCGGCCTTTTAAGCAGCTGGACAGGAAGTAGGGCAACAGAACGGTAACCTCCATGTTAACCGAGGGCAAGGGCAAGCAAAAGAGAACTGGAAAACCTGGAAACCTGACACTGTGGTATCGTTGCTCAAAACTCTGCTGAACTGCTGAACTAATACCCGAGTCATCTAATGATTAGTAGTTCATTCTTTTTCTTCTGTGTGTCTCCCTTTTGTCTTCTATAGCTCTTTAGTGGGGTTGAGAAAGAGCTTATCCCATCCATTCCCTATTGAGGGACCAGCACTAGGGATACCTAGGGCCAGGTATCCAGCTTGGTGCATAGGTGAGAAACCTATCTAGGATGGTGAGGGACCCCAGGGATCAGCAGTAGTTTTGATCAGGGGTCACCATCTTCCCTCTTACTATACACAGGGTTTCCCTTTCCTTCCCTTTCGCCGTGCGCTTGGCACTTCCCTGTGCCTAGCGTGACAACAAGTCTCTGGGTAAATGACTTAGATTATGTACGATCCGTAAGAACACTTACGTGAAAAATGGACATCTGAATGACCTCTTGGTGACCCAGGTACAGCTCCATGGGAATATGTGGTTCCTTGGTGATAGAGTTTAATCAAGGCTTGTTTTTTCCAGTACAAGATGTAGTTTTTATTACTACCAAAAAACAGCACTTCTGCCACTTTTTTTACTATCATTCATCATATAGGTATCATGACATTTTATTAAATTGAAAGCAAGAACTCCAGACTTGGCTACATAGGTGTACAAACATGGTAGTCACAGGGCATTCAGTATGTCCTCTCCCTTTCCTCCTTGGCTGCTATGCTAATCATGTTGTGAGGGGCCAATGGGCATCAGAATAGACAGCTTCCACCATTCACATCATCTTAAAGGGGTTGTTTATTACTCAGAAAACCCTTTCTCAATCTCTATATTTGCCCCTGGTAAAAAAAAAACACCTATACTCACCTCCTGTGCCATCGCCGTTTCAGTAGTTTGGCACATGCTTTCCTGGGGCTCATATGACATTGCTATATCACGCGACCCCTACGCTCATTCTGCGCTGTATTTACTCTCCCCACTTTCAAATAAAACAAACATCAAGTGGAAGTCAGAGCTGTGGTTGGCTGCTCCATTCCTCTTCATGTTTGATACATCCAGATACATCCAGGGAGAGGGAAGACAGCACGGATTGGGCACAGATCTCATGTGACATTATTATTCATTATTATCATTATAGCACCATTCATTCCATGGCACTTTACATGTGAAAAAAGGGAGGGCATACTTAGACAAGTACAATAATCATGAACAATACAAGGCACAGACTGGTACAGTAGGAGAGAGGACACTGCCCACATGGGCTCACAATATACAAAGGATAGGTGTGGATACAGTAGGTGAGGGTACAGTTGGTCGGGCAACGGTATAGTAGACTAAGGGGCCCTTTGCACACTACGACATCGCAGGTGTCGGTGGGGTCAAATCGAAAGTGACGCACTTCCGACGTCGCTCTCGACATCGTAGTGTGTAAAGCATTTTTGATACGATTAACGAGCACAAAAGCGTCATAATCGTATCATCAGTGTAGCGTCGATCATTTCCATGAATTAGGAAAGACCGATGTTACGATGTTGTTCCTCGTTCCTGCGGCAGCACACATCGCTGTGTGTGAAGCCGCAGGAGCGAGGAACATCTCCAACCTGCGTCCTGACCGGCTATGCGGAAGGAAGGAGGTGGGCGGGATGTTTACGTCCCGCTCATCTCCGCCCCTCCACTTCTATTGGCCGCCTGCCGTGTGACGTCGCTATGACGCCGCATGACCCGCCCCCTTAGGAAGGAGGCGGTTCGCCGGCCAGAGCGACGTCACAGGGCAGGTGAGTGCATGTGAAGCTGCCGTAGCGATAATGTTCGCTACGGCAGCTATCACTAGATATCGCAGATGCTACAGGGGTGGGGACTATCGCGCTCGGCATCGCAGCATCGGCTTGCGATGTCGTAGTGTGCAAAGGGCCCCTATGGGTTACTGAAGGTTGTAGGCTTGTCTAAATAGGTGGGTTTTATTATGTGAGCCCTGGGAGATTGTGCCAACACCACTTGAACAGCAGCAGCATTGGAGGTGAGTAAAATTGTTGTTTTATCAGGTTAAACATACGGATTGAGAAGGGGTTATCAAAGAAGTGGACAAGACAAAGCCTTTAAATGTCACTGTCACAATTGAAAGTGGCATTTAAGGTTAAACTGTGCCATTGGAAGCCTGTTGAAGCTCATTCTATAAATGTGATTCTTCAGAAATGTTGGAATTAAACTTGTTATAGCTGGCATGGTACTTTTATGAAAGGAAGCCATAATGCTAGTGTGTACATAGTCTATATGGAAAGACATTCCAGACAACTCTAACTGGATCTGCTGCTTTAGAATATGATCCTTAAGCCATGAGCTCCAAGCTGAAATGTTTTCTAACTCATTATTTGTCTCTGAAGTGTTATATAACATCCAGGGTTAATCCGTTTTGGAAATAATTCTTCTGAGCCAAAGTAAAAACAAAAAAAGTAGTTTTCTGCAGCGCCTCTAGCACCTGGCGTATAGGCAATAATGTGGGTGCAGAGGTCGTCTGCTTTAAATTTAGCCCAAAATTATTAGTATTAATCATAACTTTAATTATATACTTTTCCAAATGTCTGAACCATAGACAGTTAACAATTTCCCAGCAATGTGATGTTCTGCAATATAGCAATAACACCACATTATCCCTTGGGAATTAGGAATTTTTAGACTTCTGTTTACAGTATTTGTGTTTACTGAACAGATTCCTCTTGGTACTGCCTTAGGAAATGCTTAACATATTTTCCAAGCCACATTTTTCTAAAAATATAGCACTCATAACGGAACATGGTTTACTATTTAAATAAATACATATGCATTTTAAACAAGATATTTGCCTTCAACAAAATCATGCATTATGTTTAAACTGCCAATATGTCATCTATCAGCAAAAGATAAAACTAAATAAAAAGTTCCAACTTGACAACCTATTTTCGAAATACAGATACCATGCAGGTTCTTGCTGCTATAACTCCTGATTATCATGAGGGGAAGATGCTGTCAGTATTGAATAGTAAATAGTCCAGTATAAATAATCAGGTTATACCTTTTACTTACATGCCCCAGCCACTATACTGCCTTTATTCAGTAACTTATTGGTCACATAAAAAGGCCTTAGGTACTATAGCAGAATAGAAAGTGGAAAATAACAACCCTTCACCATAAGAAATGTGTAGTAGTAGTTAGCCTTTCAAATGAAATCTCATTACAACAAAAGAAAATCTCCTCTCCAATCACATCTTTTATTAAGAGCCTTCTCCTGCCACACCTATTCTTGTTAAAGGAATTGTCCACTACAAGGAAAACATCTTCTGATTCCACTTGTTTCCTTCAGTTAAAATAAAATACCCTATACTCACCTCCCATTCTGGCGTCGTCCCAATGCTGAGGGTAATCGCGGCTTTGAGCTCACATGACATTGTGATGTCACAGGACCCCGCGTCCAATCACCACATCTCCCCCGACCTTCAGACCAAGTAAGCAATAAACAGGAAGTGAGTGGCAGCTGCTATATCACTTTCTGTTGATTAACTCATTTGATCTGAAGGTGTGTAGAGAGAAGCCAGTGGTGATTGAACATTGGGCTTTCATGACATCACAATGTCATGTGAACCCTCTTACGTCAGTTACCGACAGCGCTGGAACAGCACCAGAACAGGAGGTGAGTACAGGGTTATTTATTTTAATTGGGGAAACAAGTGGAGTCAGAAGGGGTTGTCCTAGAAGTGGAAACACCTTTAATGTAAGTTTTACCAATAAAGATTCCTAACCATTTTATTTTATTGGACTAACCAAGATGTAAATCTTGTTTATAAACCTTATGGCTACTTCTGCTGCCAGACAGAACTATTTCGAAAACAGTTTAGAATTTTCTAAAATAATTAAAGAAACTATATTCAACTTACTGATCATCATTAGTGGTTATGCTTCTCCTAGATCTCTAGTTCGTCTCCACTTCCATCTTTAAAAATGACATCTCTGAAGGATATGTGACCATAGGTGACCAGTGAATGGCTCCAACGTTCACATGTCCAGGTTGGGTACATCAATGTTGGAAGTGGGAGAAGAGGCTAATAAACATTGGAGTTGGTGATCATAATGTTTCTAATCTAGTCCATTCTAAGCAGCTTTCAAGCTTCTGACCTCTTCAAAAGGTTACCAGATTTCTTTAACATACATGGTGTAAAATATAGAGTAGAGTCTTCTCTTTTCTACATATGGCTGTGAACCCCACCTTGATTTCAAGAAAAAAAAAACAAGTTGATACATGGCAAAGCCATGAAAACTTTGCCAGGTATTTTAAAATGGTCACCGCTCAAATCCAGAAAGATGTATCTGAATTTATCCCCTTGCAGACACAGTGATGTTTTATTTTTGTTGTTTCCTCCATTAAATTTCAAGATCTTTAATTTTTATATTTTGCTCCAACTAAAGCCCGCTTTACACACTACAATAAATCTTACGATGAGTCGGCGGGGTCACGTCGTACGTGACGTGATGCACATCCAGCATCGTAAGGTACATTGTAGTGTGTAACAGCTACGTGCAATTGCAAATGAACGGTAAAACGTTCATCGCACGCACGTCGTTCATTCCTCATGAATTGAACGTCAGGTTGTTCATCGTACCCGGGGTAGCACACATTGCAGTGTGTGACACCCCGGGAATGATGAACAGATCTTACCTGCATCCTGCGGCTCCCGGCCAGCAATGCGGAAGGAAGGAGGTGGGCGGGATGTTTACATCCCGCTCATCTCCGCCCCTCCGCTTCTATTGGCCGGCTGGCGCGTGACGTCGATGTGACGCCGAACGTCCCTCCCACTCCAGGAAGTGGACGTTTGCCACCCACATCGAGGTTGTATGGACGGGTAAGTACGTGTGACGGGGGTTAATCGTTTGTGCGGCACATTCAACAAAATTGAACGTGCCGCACATACGATGGGGGCGGTTACGATCACATACGATATCGTATGCAGAATCGTAACATGTAAAGCAGGCTTTAGTTGTAACATCCATATCTGAACTTGCCACTACTAACTTTGCATCTGTTGTTAGGCAGTGCAGTACTTTTATTGCAGATGACACAAGCAATTCTGTCATATGATTTGTTAACAGAAAGCAAGGAGTTTGAGGATTATTAGGATAACATTGTTGATCTCATTAACTCTTTATTATGAACTTTGGGCAGAGATATATTCTATTTAATCCACAAGTGTAGCCAGTAATAAGTTGTATTTACCCTGATCTACTACTTGGTATTGTTTCTACCTCTCTGTACTTTCTAAATTTTTAGTTCGTCAATATGGCTTGTATTTTGACTACCAGACTGTTTCTTGTCCTCGACTTTGATCTCCTGGATTTGATCCGCCGTCATGACTATTCTGCTAGTTTGGTCCATAAATTGGCAGCTGCTCCATGAACATAACTCAGACGACCCTGAATAAGCCCAGATTCCTGTATAGGGGTGAAAGAGTGAAGTCTAGTTTTTTCTGGAACCTGCTGAACTGAGGGGCATCCACAGGCAGACTTTGTACAAGCCAAAGTAAGAGCTGCCAAGCCATCAAAAAAAAAGATCCATTTCCTGTATGATGACTGAAAGGAACTGAAAGACAGAATAGCAAATACGGTCTTATACGCGTGTGAAACAAGGGGTGGACCACTGAAAAGGCTCACCTTGTCAGGTTGTGAGAGTCACAACCACTGACAAGCGTATACAAGACATGGCTGCTCCAGCCCCATGTGGATGTAGAATGAAAGGTGATGATGGAAAGGGTTAACACCACGCTGCTATCAAGGAACAGTGATGGAAAGGGTTAATAACTCACTGCCGCCAAGAAACAGACAATCCAAGGATACCTCAATGGTGATTTTATTGGACAACGCGTTTCGAAGATTCATCAGGTCAAAATGTGATGTGATTTTGACCTGATAAAGGAGATGGAATCTCCGAAATATGTTGTCCAATAAAATCACCATTGAGGTATCCTTGGATTGTCTGTTTCTTGGCGGCAGTGAGGTATTAACCCTTTCCATCACTGCTTTACAGTCTATTACCTGTATGATCAAAAAATGGAGAAATTCAGCTCACCCCTCTTCACTCCTGATCTTACCTCCGGTGCACGGAAACACCCTGACCCGGGTGGAAATCACGTGAAGGAATGGAAGAATTTTCCAGCAACTCCAGGAGAATAATAGAATAAAATTGATTTCTTTATTTAATGATTAAAATCTTCCATCAGTACAAAGGCAAAAATATATGGAGGCAATTGAGACAGGGGAGCAATTTCCTACGCGTTTCAACCTATGAAGGTCTTAATCATGGAATGCCTAAATAAAGAAATCAATTTTATTCTATTATTCTCCTGGAGTTGCTGGAAAATTCTTCCATTCCATTACCTGTATGATGACTTATAAGTTATGTTGTTTTTTTTTGTTTGTTTTTTTTTTAGGTTTTTTTTGTGGGACAAGTTGTAGTTTTGTATAATACCATTAATTTTGCCATATAACGTAGCGATAATCAGAAAACAAAAAAAAATATTCCAGGTATGAAGAAATGTAAGTAAAAAATTAAATTCCACCATTATCTTTGGGTTTTATTTCATCACTCATTTTACTGTAAAAAAAAAATTCTGGTAACTTTGTTGTACAAATGAGTATGGTTCTGCTGATACCAAATAAATATTAGTTGTGGTTTTTTTTGTTTCACTACAGGAAAAAAAAAGTTGCTTCAGTTTCTATGTTTTGAGCCATAACTTCTTATTCAGTCAAAACAATTGTATGAAGATTTGTTTTTTGTTGCACAAACTGAAGCATTTGTTGATACAATTTTGGGGTCCACATGAATTCCTTTTTATTCATTTTTTTGAGTATTAAGGCCACAACAAGACTTGGACTTGCAATTGTTTGATTGCCGATACAATATTGTACACTGCGATACTGCAGTATATGGTAGTTGATTTACACTGGGGACCTTCATACGTGCAATATCCAGTCTGATACATGGGCTTTCTGACAACTCATAGGCATGCCCCAGTTGTATTGTGGAGGGTGGGCAATGGTGGTTGGAAGTGACATCTCCCTTACACCTCCTTTGTTTCTAACTTTTTAGATGCCACAGTTGTGTTGCTGCTAGTTCTGATTGTAGAACTTACTCTTGGGTTCTGGCTGTATGATATAGCTCCTGAGTACAGAGCGCACATACCTCCTGAGTCCCTTCCATACAGTAAGAGTTCACATCCACTGTAAATTTTTGGCAAATGTCATAAGGGGGTTAAAAAAGTTGTCCAGGTTCTGTTGTGAAAATGAGATGAAAAAGAAAATGAGGTAAAAACCTCCAGAAATCCCTGATAGAAAAAATGGGTCATGAAAAAATGGTCTATTGTTTAAATCAGGCATTTATCTGGAAAAAATACATAAATAAATAAATAAAGCTGTTTTGTCGTTTTTTTCCTTCATTTTATATAAAAAAAAATGAAATTAATAAATAAGTATCCAAAGTTTTGCAATTATTACACTGGTGTCTAGGTATTATGGTAGACTCACACTTCATGGTCTGTATACTGAAAAGGATCCATCACAGTCGGTGATGTCACAGCTTCTGTCCTTCCTTTATAATGACTTTTGCCCATATTAGAAGAAGCATCAATACAAAAGATGGCGTCTCAATCAGTCTATTGCTGCTAATGCCCATGTCCCCAATAATAACTAGTAGTCTTAAATTTAGGCTCATGGTCAGTGCAAACTTTTATTTCCTTAATAAAGATTGTGATGTAAAAGAAAAAAAAAAGAAAAATAAATAAATTAAATCTGGTTTAAAGAATGGGTAATTTTCCAATCACTCATTCCATTTAATGCATGTCTCCAGGACCTGAGACTTCAAAAAGTGTCTTCGGCCCACTGGAGTCAGGTCTACTTGTAGTGAGCTCCAGCCAATTGCAGAGTCCAACACTTAAGTGGGCTTTACACGCAACGACATCGCTAACCAGATGTCGTTGGGGTCATGGAATTCGTGACGCACATCTGGCCTCGTTAGCGATGTCATTGCATGTGACACGTACAAGCAACCGCTAGCATTCCTTGTTCTGGACGCAAGTTGCTCGTCGTTCCTGAGGCAGCACACATCACTACGTGTGACACCCCAGGAACAACGAACAACACCGTACCTGCGTCCTCTGGCAACGAGGTGGGCGTGACTTCCATGTGGCTGCTCTCTGCCCCTCCACTTCTATTGGACACCTGCCGTGTGACGTCGCTGTGACGCCGCATGAACCGCCCCCTTTGAAAAGAGGCTGCTTGCTGGCCACAGCGACGTCGCTAAGAAGGTAAGTATGTGTGACGCCTCCTAGCGATATTGTGCGTCACGGGCAGCGATTTGCCTGTGACGAACAAACGACGGGGGCGGGTGCTTTCACAAGCGACATCGCTAGTGATGTCGCTGCGTGTATAGCAGCCTTTATACTTTTGACATCTTATTCACACATTGTCTTAGAAGAAAGGCTCTATTTATTTCAAACTGACAGAGCAAGAAGTATTACTAATCCAGGTATCTGTTCGATGTGTACCTTTTTTCATGTCTTTTTAAATTATTTCAACAAACTTGCCATAAATAAATAGTGTCATGACCTCTGCTGGTCCCTGTAGGATTAAGTCCGAGGTTTGCTCTGCTGTACCTCGCTCCGAGCTCACGCACCTTTATCTTGGCGTGATCTCTCCCGGAGCGTTGCCAGTGATAGCTCCTGTTTACAGAGTGTGCTTTTGGTTGTGTGAGTTCTTTGATCTTCCCTACTACCAGCTGACCTTTTCCAGACCTCCGTTTCCCGTGTTCTGCTTGTCTCCCATGTCCTCCTGACCCTGCTCCCGTTCTCTGTCCCGGTCCCTGCCGCTCCATTGTTCTGACTGACCTCCCGGCTTCTGACTTTGGTAACATGACTTAGTCTCAGGTTCTTGTTTTTATATATACATGCTCTCCAGGGTCCCGACCTTTGTGCTTGCTCCCCGCTTACGTTTTTGCTCTTTCCCTCTATCCTGATTTGACCTCCAGGCGTAGACTCAACTTGCTGATTCCTCGTTTGTCTGAGTGTGTTTCCCCGTGTGCTTTGCTGCTGCCTTCGGGCTAGTGTTGGTCCTCTCGGCTTCCGTGTCCCCGGTGGTAGCTTCTCAGTATGCATTGTCTGACTACACTGTCTGACATGCACCCCTTGGTGGTAGCTTGTCAGAATGCATAGCCTGACAGTACATATAGCCTGAAATATAGGTAAAGCAATTATGAGAAACTTTGTAGGATCAGGAATTTGCTTCTTTCCTCACTGATGAGCCAGTTCTCTTCCTTTCTGCCTTCTAAAAACATTATCCTTTCTGGAAAAAAAATCGGAAATCCGTCGTGGTAAAACCAAGATGAACTGCCAGCTCCCTAAAGTGTCAAATTTCAGATCCTAATAAAACCATTAGTGGTGGGAGGAGCAGGGAAAAGCACCAACACAGACACCTAAAGCTGCATCTTCTAGCGAGTGATTTATCTCACTTCAGTGTTGGATTCACAGTAACACAGCTCAGTACTGTTGTATATTTCCATCAAAGTTGCTACTGCTTCACTTGATGTCCTACACTGAGAAAGAACAGCTTCTCAAAAGGTGTCCTGCCATACATTTTTCTATAAATGGCTGTTGTAGGCAGTGCCAGGGATGCCAAGGCATGTAGAGTTCTTTGACACCAGCTCATCAGCATGGCTAATAAAGTTGGGTCCAAAGCCAGAGACATTCCTCTATGATCTCTTACAAATATTTTTTTTGCAGTCATAGTACAGCATATACTGTATTTGTTTTTATTTTTCTTTAATGTAATTATTTCTGTGGCATTGAACTTCACATAAGATTTAAACCATAGAAAAGTAAAAAAGTAAATCCACTCAGAGATTTGATGTATTCTGGTTTAATGTGTACTTGGAAAATAAGAATCAAAATTAACAAATTAATATATCATCAAAAAAAAATCCCATTTTTATGATTTCTGTGGGACCATTAGCAACTTTTATTGTAAAATACATGATTTTCTGTATTCCTCATCTAATCCATACAAAAGGAATTCTTCTATGTAATCCGACATGTAATTTACCAAGCAACAGAATATATTGGATATAATATGATCCATTATATATAAAAAAAGGCAGCCCATGTGCAAAAACGTAAAATTACATGGAATTTTTTTTTTTTAATTATAATTGCTTAACATTGCCAAATATTAACTTCAATATATTTATAAAATTAAACATAAAATATAACAATTAAAAGGTAATGCTTAAAAAAAGTCAATGAAATATCCTTTAATGTCATCCACAATAACAATACAATGTAATGAATCTCATTTTCAAGATGACTCCTCAGAGTTGGATGAACCCATCAGGGTAGATCATTTTTTCATCGGGCTCAAAAAACTATATTTTTGTTCATCTAGTAATGTAGCGTTCTGTGGATATTTGATCAAATATTTTTGTATCAAGAATTTGATAATGTATTGTAATCTACGTTCACCTAACAATTTTTCTTCCTAAGCCCAGACTATTCTACCATTCTCTCATTTTTACATATATAAGTCGGAGTTAGTCAAATGTCTTACTGGACATCTAAAATTGCATGTAATCCTTAAGGACATATCTAGTTTTAGCATATAAATATTGCCGGTCTAAAGATGTCCCATGACATGCCAGAAGCAAAATACGTTGCAATGTTTTTGTAGGAAGAATTTGGCAAATGGAAGAAGAAAACCAAAACCGATATTTACTGTTTAGGCATAACTTCATGTAAAACTATTTTTTTTTATACACAAAACTTTGATCCACAAATAATAATAATAATAATAATAATAATAGGGATTATTTATTGCAAGGTGATGAGTATTTTTGCATCCATGTTTTTTTCATGTGCATCACCATGATACAATTCTGTGACCTAGGCCTTCAAAATGGAACATTGTTTTCACATTGCACTTAATTATAATGAACATTCAGTATCACCTGCTTTGTAGGCACCTGAAAAATACATGAGATTGACAGACTCAAAGACAATCAGCTTAAAGAATGAATAAGTAAAATGTTTTCTTCGTATGAGAGCCACGTAAGTCTAGGACCTGAGAGGTATGCAGATACAGGTTATTGAAGTGCTAAAGAACTTGTCTGATTAAAAAATAAAAACCCCTTTCTACGTTTATGATCTTCTTAACCTGAACTGCTTTCATCTCATTTTCCTGTTTTCTACTCATTTTAAATGTTTCTTCATCAAGAATATATCGAGTCAGTCTGGTGAATATGGCCATAGCACAATGAGCTAGAGTTAAGTCATCTTACTATCCTATAGTCGAATGTACCACGCAAGTCCTGTGAAAGAATGATGACTGCATGCAATCTTCATTAGTTCTAACCGCACTGTATCAGGGTGTTCACACAATACCCTCATGGGTCTTCCAAAAGTATGGAGGCTTTCAAGTTCCCACCCTTTGGCAGTTGAGATTTCTTATGTTTACAAGGCTGCTGTGTACATTTGCTTCTATAATTTGCCAAACATGTACAAAGAAAATCCAAAGGACCCTTTTCAGCCGCATGAGATCACAGTAAATCGCTTTGAAATGCAAGACATGTTATGAAGGACAATTCCAAGTAGGAAGACCAAGACACATGCAACTAGTATAACAGTGCAAACTCCAGACCATGTAGAACTTTTAACAACTCCTCTTCTCTCATGTTCCTCCTCTCCTAAGTCGTGGGTCATTGCACCTTGGAGTGGTTGTTGTTCCATAGGCACAGTCACTACAGTGACTGGTTTTTGCTGACTTCCCGGTAGTAATCTGCAGCCTATATCACCAGGCAACAAAGCTCTTTCTTTGGTAACAGGAAGCGGCCACATGTAACATCCGTTGCTTGGCAATTTAATAAAGACCGGAGTGTTTTCTGATGTGTGAGGGATCGCAATGACTGCAACAACATCTGGGTCATCAGGCAATTGTGATACAGAATATCCAGGGGGTAGCCTTGTAACACCTCGGCACCAAGGGCATCTAAGGTCTTTCTGACTAGCCCTCATTTGCTGTAGACACACTGAACAGCATGTATGTTTGCAATCAAGCAGTTTTGGTCTTCTTCGAGGACTATAGTAATTAAAACAGATTTGGCATTCTAACAGTGAATCCTGCGAAAGAGTTTCCATGATCAAATTGACCTAATTATTCAGTAGAATGGTTATTAACCTTATTTTCTGTATGTAGATACGTTTCAGGCAATATGTAAGACGTTGAAAAAAAAGATCTGTAAAAAAATACAGAAAAGAAGAAGTTAGATATTGAGCAACAGTCATTAACTGAGATCATAAACTATTCATTGCACATTACAAGAGATGTAACCATTTAGGCAATCAGTAAAGAGAGGCATTAAAGTAAATCCATCAGCATGTTTTTGCTATGTAATCTGAAGACAGAATGCTGCAAAGGTTAAAACACAGAATTCAGGAATGTTTGTCTTGTCAAGGTCCGATTTGTTGTTTTTTGCTATATTTGTTTAAAAAGCAGGAGAGAAGCACTTCTCATTTCTCGCACTACAATGTTAAGCACATGGCAGTCTGGCACGCCCCCTGCTGTGCTGGACATCTCACTGTCAATGTACAATCTCTATTGAGAGCCTGGTGTGGGCGGGACAGCTTTCTCAGCTCTGCTAGGTGGTTAAAATTACAAATTTTGATTGTGTCAGAATGGCTGCACTCAGTAATCTAAGTGATACATCATTTGATTCAGGATCTTTTTGCCTACATCTTGCTGCACTCGGATGAAGTATCAAACACCTGCTGACAGATTCCCTTTAAGGTTGCATATCTTCCAATAAGAAAGTTTATAAACCTTAAAGCAGCTTGACATTCTATACACTAAACCAAAATATAAATGCAACACTTTTGTTTTTGCTCCATTTTTCATGAGGTGAATTCACAGATCTAAGGCTTTTTCTACATGAACAAAAGATCTTTTTTTTATCAAATATTGTTCACAAATTTATCTGAATCTGTGTTAGTGAGCACCTCCTTTGGGTCACGTCATAAGTGACGCACATCCGGCATCGTATGGTACATTGCAGTTTGTAACAGCTACGTGCGATTGCGATTGAACGTTAAAACGTTCATCTCACGCACGTCGTTCATTCCTCATGGATTGAACGTCAGATTGTTCATCGTACCCGGGGTAGCACACATCGCAGTGTGTGACACCCCGGGAACGATGAACAGATCTTACCTGCGTCCTGCGGCTCCCGGCCGGTAATGCGGAAGGAAGGAGGTGGGCGGGATGTTTACGTCCGCTCAGCTCCGCCCCTCCGCATCTATTGGATGGCTGCCGCATGACGTCGATGTGACGCAGAACGTCCCTCCTACTCCAGGAAGTGGACGTTCGCCGCCCACATCGAGGTCGTATGGACGGGTAAGTATGTGTGACGGGGGTTAATCGTTTGTGCGGCACGTTCAACAAATTGAACGTGCCGCACATACGATGGGGGCGCTTACGATCTCATACGATATCGTATGCAGAATCGTAACATGTAAAGCTGGCTTTAGGCTGACCACAATAAAAGGCCACTTTAAAATGTGCAGTTCTATAGTTTTGAGGAGGTCCATGGGGTCAGAAAAGCAGTCAGTATCTGGTGTGACCATCATTTGCCTCACACAGTATGATACATCACCTTTGCATAGAGTTGGTCAGGTTGTTTATTGTGGCCTATGGAATGTTGGTCCACTCCTTCTCAAGTACTCCCAGATTTAGTCAAATTTGTGTACACTATTTGAGAGAAAAAGGCCTTTTGTGAACATAGAAAAAGTCTTAGATCTTGGAGTTTCAACTCATGAAAAATGGGAGCAAAAACAAGAGTTGTGTTTATATTTGTGTTCAGTGTAAAGTTGCTAATTTTATGTTCCTTTTGTATACATTTTTCTATAGCCATTCCGGTCACAGTAACTGCACTACTGCTTTTGCTCTTGACATAAGACAGTACTTCCTTTGTCAGAATGTGTCTCCAGCACTGCGTCAGGGGGTGGCCGCTAACCTCTCCTTTGGATAGATAAGCTCACAGACGGAGAAGGGGTTTTCCTTATCTATTGGGTTAGGTAGTCAGCTGACAAGTGACTAGCACACCACTGGAAGTGCAGCGGCAGGGACTCGGGAACAGGCTGGATGCAAGAAATTTGGACCCAAGAAGAACTAAATAAAAAAATATATATCGGTACATTATATAGTTTACTATTTCAAGCTGTTTTTTGACAAAAACAACATATTGCATGGAGCAAGAATGGCATTCCCATAGCTCGGTAGTAAAGAGCTTTATGGCCTGCATGCACTGCTCTACAGACTAGCTTCATGCACATGGAGTTAGTCCCCTCTTCAATATCTCTATGCAGTAAACTTCACTACATATTGTATTTAGTGGAGTGGACACAAAAAAACTGATCTTCCTTCTGCATAAAATCAGTTATAAGAAGTAAAAGGCTCCATGCACTAAAATGAGGTGTCAGACATGTCTACTTCTTGCATGAGGCCTTAGACATTGAATCACATGTATCACAAATGAATCACAGATAAAAATATCTTACCTAATACATAAATTACTATAAAAAAAATACTGGGTTTTATATATTAAGGCTGCCCTCGTTCACAGCAAACAAGGTTTAGCTTTTTGAGACTACATTGAAGGATCACCTCGGCTTTGGGCAACACTAATGCTTCTCTAAGACATGAGGCCCATAATATTTCTTTATATTTTTTGATATGTTACTGACTAAATCATTTTAAAAGATTGTCCCAGAAAGAAAATTCTTTATCATTGAAAATCATCCCAAAGGTCTAAATTTTCTTTTTACAGTGGAACCTTGGTTAACAAGAACAATCTGTTCTGGGAGTGTGCTTATTAACCAAGTTACTCATTCAGCAAAGCAAAATTTCCCATAGGAAATCATTGCAATGAAGACAATTCGCTCCACAACTTGTTAAATGTCCCCTATTGTGCTATTCCACACACGCACAAACACGAACAAACACGCACAAACACGCACAAACACGCACGCACACACACATATTATGCTCACCTTACCTTCCGTTCCATCGCCGGCCTCCTGGAACTTGCAGTTTGCCGGTACAGGATGTGTGTCAGGTAACCATCGCGACGAGGGAGGAACTTCCTCTGCCAGAGCGCTGACGTCAAAGCCAAGAGCTGCTTGCCTCTGATAGGCTAGCGCACTACCTTTGAGTAGCGGCTGACAGGGGAAGTTCCTTACTCATCGAGTTGGTTGCCGATACACATCCTGTAGCGGCGAAGTGCAAGTTCCAGGAGGCCAATGATTGAACGGAAGATACACATATTATGCTCACCTTACCTTCCGTTCCATCACCGGCCTCATGGATCTTGCAGTTCGCCGATACAGGATGTGTATCGGGTAACCATCGCAACGAGGGAGGAACTTCCGCAGCCAGAGCAAGTTCCTCCCTCGTCGCTATGGTTGCCGATACACATCCTGTACCGGTGAACTACAAGAACCATGAGGCCGGCGATGGAAAGGAAGGTAAGATGAGCATAATATATGTGTGTGCGTGCGTGTTTGTTTATGTGTGTTTGTGCGTGCTTGTGTGTGTTTGTGTGGTCTGCAAGAGCGGGTTAGAGCTCGGTGGAAGAACGGAACCGGAAGTGTGTGCGGTGAGTATTTTGCTCGTTCAGCAAAGCCTGCTCGTAAACTCAGTTACAAATTTACAGCAAACTTTGCTCGCTAAGCGAAATACTCGCTAACTGGGTTACTCGTTAAGCGAGGTTCCACTGTATTTTCAAATGTAAAGAAAATGCTCATATCACCAGATATTCTAGGATGACATTAGAATAGAACAAAACACAAAGGAACTTTTAGCAGATGTTGCACTAGAAGCTTCAGCAGCTTCTCCTTTTGCCTTTCTGCTTTTGTTCCCTCTTATTTCTATAGACTTTTATTAACTGCGGGGTTAATCCTATCCTTCACTGTAAAAGATTTATGGAATTTTTCAAAGTGTATGATCATTGCAGGAGAAAATAAGTGACTGATAAGTGGCTTAGGAGGCATTTTTCTCTAATAAGATTACAAAATTTAAGGCCCGCTTAAATAATGTGATCTGTGCATTAAATGAATGCCAATTGGTACATATTTTGCTGGCGGTTTATAACATTTTATGACCGACAATCTGAATAATACTATGGGCACAGAATGATCAGTATTAGGCTATGTGCCCACGATCCGGATATGCTGCATACTGGATGCAGCATATCTTCTCCTGCGGGGCCGTGAGTGCTGTCCACAGGAGACTGCAGCTGCCCGTGCCCACGATCAGGGTTTGGGCAGTGGCGAACTTTCCCTCTGTTCTCCCCGCAGAGAACACTCGTGGCTCCGCAGCAATAAATTGACATGCTGCGACTCAGGAAACCACAACGCAGGTCAGTTTACATTGTGGGAAAAACAAGCACAGTGGGCATGGCATTTCTAGAAATCTAACCCACTGTGCTTGTACTGTACAACGCAGCATGTTGGACACAGCTAAGGGTACTTTTAGACTTGCGTTTTTTTCCTTCTGGCGCAATCCGCTCTTTTGGAAAACAACGGAATCCGTTAACGAATTCCGCTGTTTCCCATAGACTTGTATGGATGACGGATTGTGCTAAAAGTACCTGCACTGCTTCCGCCGGCCAACGCTGCGTTGCTTCTGCCGGGCGGAAGGAACGCAGCATGTAACGTTTTTTGAGCAGCAGAATCCTCTATTTTTCACTGCGCATGCTCATCTTTTTTTTTTAATCACAGAAACTTTATTTTGTCTCTCGGTGGCCGAACGTTCAGCTGAGCGCCCGGCAGCCGGCTTTTGAGAGCGCTCAGCTGATCGCCCGGCGACCGGCTTTTGAGAGCGCTCAGCTGAGCACCCGGCAGCCGGCTTTTGAGAGCGCTCAGCTGATCGCCCAGCAGCCGGCTTCTGTGAACGATCAGCTGAGCGCCCGGCAGCCGGCTTTTGAGAGCACTCAGCTGAGCGCTCGGCAGCCGGGTGATCAGCTGATCGTTCACAATAGTCTGCTGCCGGTAAAACTGTAAAGAAGAAAAAAAAATAAAAAAAAAAAAAGCTTTCCGTTGTTTTGTACGATCCGTTGCATCCGTTGTGCCATTATATGCAACGCATCCGTTGCATCCGTCACACAACGCAATGCAACGGATGCTGTTCAACGCAAGTGTGAAACTAGCCTTAAACACACTGCATCTAAAACGCTGTGAACCCTGATCGCAGCCCTAGAGCATTCTGAGAGCATAGGCTGTCATTGTTCTCAGCAGCACAGGTCCTGTATACAGAGGACAATGTGCTGCAGAGAATGATGATCCTTTCAGCCAGCCAAAGGATCATTTCTCTCGATGCACGAACATTTTGCTTGTTCGATGGGTGATAGGCAGCCTGTTTACACTGCATGATTATTAGTAAAAAAATGTTCCTACAAACGATCGTGTAGTCTGGGCCAAGCCACAGTATACCCCAGAGGATAAAACTTATACCTGGGGGTGTAAAATAGTAGGGTGTAAGTACAGTACTTACATTGATCTGACAGTAGATGGTGCTGTCGCATCAGGGCATAGTTAATGTTATGTATTGTAACTTTTTTGTTTCTCTCTGCCCTCTATGACAAATATTTTAGTTTTTACAACATGACACCAAACCTTCTCACGTAACTTATCAAACAAAGCTGAATCCCCAATAAAATTATGAAAAATGAAGTAATTCTAGTGTATATCACTCAATGCTACTGATTGGAGTATAATATGGCATGAGAGTTATATTTTCGCCTAGGCCAATTTATACCCCGGAGTATAATCTAGGATAAACCACTTTAACCTGAGGTATAGTCTGGACTGTGAGTATACTCTGGTCTGTTACACCGGGAACCGAAGCACTCCTGAAGAATGACAGTTTGGACTAGTTGCACGGTCGCACTTGTGGTCCAAACTGTGCACTCTCTCAGATTGCTGGGAGAGGCAGCTTTTCCTTTGCAGCATGAAAGAAGCATATGGAGACTGAAGCTGGCTGGATCTGCTAGCAGGCTCCAAAGCATTGAGATGGCAAGCAATGCATGCGCCTTTTCTAAGGAACCAGCCTTCTTGAGGCTGCACAGTGGTCGGTAACCTAGAAAATGATCTGTACACAATAGATTAAAAAATCCCTCTGTTCTTGAGAACATAGAGGATTGCTAATAAGAGGCAAATTACAAAGTTGCTTGTTTTTACAACCACTCCGCAATTTTTCCTATTACTGAAGATGAGACAACCCCTTTAAAAGAAACCTGTCACCAGATTTGGTAACTATAAGCTGCGGCCACAACAACTGCGCTCTTACATACCGCATTCCAGCATACTGTATATAAGAGCCCAGGCCACTCTGTATAACGTAAAAAACACCTATATAATACACTAGGGAGGCAGTCCGGTCCGATGGGTGTCGCTGCTCTCCGGTCAGGCGCCTCCTTTCTTCAGTCTGGTGCCTCCTCTCTGCTGTGATCTCTGCCCTCCTTCTTCCCAGCCCAGTGTGGATGACGCGTCTATGTCAGCCACACAAGCCGACATTGTGGTCCTTCGCAGGTGCCCTCTGATCTGCCCTACTAAGTGCAGATCAAAGTACTGTAATGCGCAGGCTCGAGGAAAGGTTAAAGATTGCCTGTGCATGCGCAATACAATACTTTGATCTACCCTGAGCAAGGCAGATCAAAGTGTGCCTGTGGAGGACCTCAATGCCGGCCAGTGTGCATGACACACGGGCCTCAGCAGAAAGAGGATGGCGATTGCAGCAGAGAGGAGGTGCCAGACCGGAGAGGAGGCACCAGACCGGACAGCAGCAACACCCATCGTACCGGACTGGCCCTTAGGTGAGTATTATAAAAGTGTTTTTACGTTCTACACAGCGGCTTGGGCTCTTATATACAGTATTCTGTAATGCTGTATATAAGAGCTCACTGGTGGTGGCCACAGCTTATAGTCACCAAAACTGATGACAGGTTACTTTTAACTACTGTAGGAATATTAATGGGACAACCGCTGTGTAGATGGCGCTTTAACAGCCATGTATACTCACAAATCACATTCAATACTTTTATTAATATTTCCGTTTTATAAGGCCAGTGGCATGTCCAATAAATAACTGTCAACAGACCCATCAGAAACATTAGAAAACTTTACTAGAAAATTATATTAGCTTTATGCAAAGGACATAACATTAAATTGTGTGGATATCTAATACTTCTACTTGTGTGTAACTTGTATATTCCACTGTGAAACCAACTGTAATATTTGAAAGTTTTCCAAAGTTTTTTCTCAAGAGATGTTTAAATTTGTATAAATTTAATTCCATGGAAAGCACCTAGTTGTTCCCATCTTTCTAAGACAAGCTGATTTAGATTATTCTATTTATTTCTTTGGACTGCAAGCTGATGAAAAACTCGTTCTGCTTGAAATGATAAAATCAGATGTGAACGAATACATTTTGCAACGAGATTAAAGAAAAATCTGAATATTACTGAGAACCAAAATAGTTTCTAATAACCCGCATTTTCAAGCTTCTTCCATCTACAGTTCATGCATGAAAACACAAATGAATATATATTTATGGTCTGCGGGCCTGTAGTCCTAAAAATATATACACGCTAAGTATGCTTGGAATGTTACAGGAAATTCTTCAGCACATGG
The DNA here is from genome assembly GCF_048569485.1 of Anomaloglossus baeobatrachus. Taxonomy (NCBI): domain Eukaryota; kingdom Metazoa; phylum Chordata; class Amphibia; order Anura; family Aromobatidae; genus Anomaloglossus; species Anomaloglossus baeobatrachus. Next base: position 262,142,519 of record NC_134358.1, on the reverse strand, counting down.
ATATTTGAAAACACGTAAATTTCTCCATCTGTATTCGGTTTTTGTAAGGCTCTACAGACACTTTGTCCGAGCACTGAAATATATATGCTGGGAAAATTTCTTGGCATAAATATAAAGCATATCCATGGGGGTCCACTCAGCCTAAGGAGGCCAAAAGAAAGTCCTTCTGGCTTCCATTACACTGATTTTCTTTTTTTATCTACTTTATAAGAAAGTAAAGTAGATTACACTTTCCTACACAATGATCTTCAGTAAAAATACATGTAAGAGAGTGCTAGGCCCGTGTGACCCCGCTCTGAAGACATTGGTCAACGTTAGGGTATGTACCCACGATCAGGACTCACTGCGTCTTGGTCCTGACCTGTGGGGCCGCGAGTTTCCTCCACTGAGAACGAAGGAGACCGCAACTGATTGTACCCACGATCAAGGTTCAGTGCGCTGCGGTCTTTCAATGTGTTATCCCTCCCAAACAATTGACTTGCTGCAGTCTGGAAAGATGCACCGCAGGTTAGTGTTTGCTGCGGAAAAAACAAGCAGTGGGCATGAGATTTCTAGAAATCCCGCTCACTATGCTTGTACTGTACAACGCAGAGTTTTGGATGCAGCTGAAGCATGCTGTGTCCAAAACGCTGCAAACACTGATTTTGGGCTCGCTTAAAGTATAATAATCTGAACTGTATTTATGTGTATAATGTGTTCCTGCCTAGAGTGTAAGTGTGGCCATCTAGTGGCAGGTTTGTGGTACTGTTCTCTGGTGAAGAGATTAGGTTCTGCCTAGCAACAGGTAGCGTGTACCCAGCGAATAGTTAAACTCTGTGGGAAGCACACAGGAAAAGGAGCCAGCCGCAGGGTACAGCCTGACTCAATCTGAGTTTAGTCAGTTAGACGTAGACAGCAGAAAGCTGTACATGTGGGAAGTATAGCGAGAAGGACAAGTGTGCAGGCCAGTGAAATACCTTAGGCCAAGTAAAGTGGGTGCCTGTGGCATTTGTAACTTTACCTGACTCTTGGGGTCACCCAAGGAATAGAGCACACAGGAAGAACTCCCAGGGATGTTTAGAGGGTCACCGCCATTCCCAAGTTGTGAGTACCAGGCCTGAACTCTAGGGAAGATTCTCGGGTTGCCACTGACTCCATCGGTACTAGTCCTACAGTAGATGTTTGGCATAGACTTGAACGAACAAGTCAGCACAGAATTACACAGCAACTATGGGGCAGCCTGCAGTAAAACTGTGCCTTAAGTCAAATGTATTGTACTGAAAATGTTCAAGTGTTGTGCCCATAGTAATGATGTGTCAGAAATACTGTGAGTAAACTATTAGTAAAAGATTGTTGAGAAAGAAACTAGTTATATCCGTGGCTCCCCAGTGGGAAAATCCAGGTCTGCACGATGGCCTAGTTACAGGAATGGCTAAGGCTGCTTTCACACATCAGGCTTGAGCTCTGCGGCTCAATCCGGCTGTGCAAGCTATGCAACGGATGCGGTGAAAACACCGCATCCTTTGCATAAGTTTTTCCCATGGGGCCCGTCCGTTTTTTGCCGCTTGCGGCATGCTACTGAGCATGCGCAGTGGCAAAAACCGCATACGGCGGCCGGATGCGTTTTTTGCCGCATCCGGCCGCCATAGGCATGCATTGAAAAATGCACCGCATCGGCTGAATGCGGCGCAATGCGGTTTTTTTGCCGCACGAAAAACGTGCCAGGCAACGTTCCATCCGGCCGCCGCATCGGCTAAATCTGCCGCATGCGGCAAAAACCGGATGGAACGCAAGGCCTTGCGGCACAATGCGGCACTAATTAAAGTCTAAGCAGAAAAAACGCAACCGGCAGCAAAAAAAAAAACGGTTGCGATTTTCCTGCAAAGTGCCGGATTGTGCCGCATTGCAGAAACTGGAGGTGTGAAAGCAGCCTTACACGTGCAAAGACCGCATATCCAGCCAGGAACATAGCGACCAATCCCTTTCCTTTTGCTCTGTAGAGATGGCTGGGGCGCGGATCATCGAAGGAGAACTGCAGAGAAGCAAAAGCAACCCCTTGCCCACAACAACAGCCCTGCGCCACCCCCACATACATGCTTAGGTGTATACATTTTTTTCTTTTACAACTGAAGTAAAAAGGGTATCATACGCCTACGCAGTGCAATACATTGGGGCCTTTCTTCATTGGTATAAGGCTATATTCATATACATTTTCTCCTGTACTCAGTGGCTCTGTAAAGTCATAAGTCCGAATCCTAGCAAAACGAGATTCGGGCATATGTGCTGAAAAGCCATTGACTATAATGATGCATACAGAGTAACAGTGTGCTCTGTTGTGCATCATTTTCAGCCTAGTTGAGGTGTGTAGCATGATGTTTACTACTGTCAATCATTCTATGTGGATTGATAGTGCTAGCTTTGCTTTGAGCTGTCAGAAAGTAAACCTGTGCTATGTGTGCAACGTCCCTGTGCAGGAGAGAGCACACACATCAATTTCTCTTTGATTTGTCATTGTTCATTTCCTCTAGTATCATTTCATTGTAGGAATGAGTGCATACATCATACTCTCCTCGCCACTGGCTTTGTTTGGGTATAGCTGTGTAGCCAGTGATGTCAGCAGAGAGGAGAGAGTAATGTGTATGCTCTCGCACAGAGGACAGTGTGCACTTTTCACAGGTTTGTCTTCAGACAGCGGTAACTATCAACAAAAGTGGGTGTAATCTAAAAAAAGTGCTTGAATCTGTACACTGAGGCATTTAGCTACACCATGGGTGAACAGAGTACCCTCAATTGCATAGAACAACCACGTTCTTTTGTGGAACAATAGAGGAACAGATTTGAAAGCTAAAATATAATAATATATATAGTTGTTCCATTTCTGACGAAGCTATGTGGTCTGAGGGACAGACCACCTTTAAAAGATATCTATTATCAGCAAATTACTGTAACTATTTACTTTTTAATGCCATATCACTGTCATTATAAAAATTATATAATCTTGCAAATTTCAAACTGGCCACTGAGGTTTTTTTGGACTCCTATATCCTGTCCATTCAGGAAGAGTTTTCAGCAAGAGTCCTTATTATCAAAGTCAGAATTATTATTACAGGTAACACCTCTATATGCAGCTGATAACACAGAATCCACCATTGACTATAGGAGATCTTACTGCTGACCCTGCTACCACTCTATTTGAATATGCTCATTAGATATTATTTCAATACAAAACATAGGGTTGGGATTTGACTACTGTGGCCACGTACAGGTGTTGTTTCCTGAAACAACAGGAAGTATGAGTTTAAAAAAGTTCCAGTGGACAGTGTGAAGATTACAAGATTTCTATTTATTTTTAAAATAGATTGTGATATGGAAAATAAAATAAAATTGTCAAAAAACTCTGCCACTCCTTTAAATTGATATCTGCAGTGACAAATTACGTTGGAAAATAACCAATATTACATTTCCCCTGCAGCAGTTTCCCCTAGCTTCCGCAAGAGGTCCTGGAAGCAAAATGGAGTAAACAGTTGATTTCCACATTTAAAAATGGCAAAAGGTGCTGTCTCGGATGGGATAACACCTCTAAGGCTATGTGCACATGTGGCGGGGTTTTATTGTGTTCTTTTCATGTTTTTCCTTACTTATTTTAATCAATAAAGGCAAGGAAAAACATTCCAGCAAAGTCTATGAGAATCGTCACTTGCTGCTTCTTTTTTTGCATATTTTATTGCTGAAAAAAGCAGCATGTCAATTGTTTCTGCATTCGTTTTCTGCGTTTCCATAATCCCCAGCAATGCTTTATCTCTATAATGGATTATATTGCAGCATTGTGCGTCACACACTGTGCATACAGCATTGTGTGTGAGGTGCATACAGCATTGTGTGTGAGGTGCATACAGCATTGTGTGTGAGGTACATACAGCATTGTGTGTGAGGTACATACAGCATTGTGTGTGAGGTGCATACAGCATTGTGTGTGAGGTGCATACAGCATTGTGTGTGAGGTGCATACAGCATTGTGTGTCAGGTGCATACAGCATTGTGTGTGAGGTGCATATAGCATTGTGTGTCAGGTGCATACAGCATTGTGTGTGAGGTGCATACAGCATTGTGTGAGGTGCATACAGCATTGTGTGTGAGGTACATACAGCATTGTGTGTGAGGTGCATACAGCATTGTGTGTGAGGTGCATACAGCATTGTGTGTGAGGTACATACAGCATTGTGTGTGAGGTACATACAGCATTGTGTGTGAGGTACATACAGCATTGTGTGTGAGGTGCATACAGCATTGTGTGTGAGGTGCATACAGCATTGTGTGTGAGGTGCATACAGCATTGTGTGTCAGGTGCATACAGCATTGTGTGTGAGGTGCATATAGCATTGTGTGTGAGGTGCATACAGCATTGTGTGCGAGGTGCATACAGCATTGTGTGAGGTGCATACAGCATTGTGTGGGAGGTGCATACAGCATTGTGTGTGAGGTGCATACAGCATTGTGTGTGAGCTGCATACAGCATTGTGTGTGAGGTACATACAGCATTGTGTGTGAGGTGCATACAGCATTGTGTGTGAGGTGCATACAGCATTGTGTGTGAGGTACATACAGCATTGTGTGTGAGGTACATACAGCATTGTGTGAGGTGCATACAGCATTGTGTGTGAGGTGCATACAGCATTGTGTGCGAGGTACATACAGCATTGTGTGTGAGGTGCATACAGCATTGTGTGTGAGGTGCATACAGCATTGTGTGTGAGGTGCATACAGCATTGTGTGTGAGGTGCATACAGCATTGTGTGTGAGGTGCATACAGCATTGTGTGTGAGGTGCATACAGCATTGTGTGTGAGGTGCATACAGCATTGTGTGTGAGGTACATGCAGCATTGTGTGTGAGGTGCATACAGCATTGTGTGTGAGGTACATACAGCATTGTGTGTGAGGTACATACAGCATTGTGTGTGAGGTACATACAGCATTGTGTGAGGTGCATACAGCATTGTGTGTGAGGTACATACAGCATTGTGTGTGAGGTACATACAGCATTGTGTGTGAGGTGCATACAGCATTGTGTGTGAGGTGCATACAGCATTGTGTGTGAGGTACATACAGCATTGTGTGTGAGGTGCATACAGCATTGTGTGTGAGGTGCATACAGCATTGTGTGTGAGGTACATACAGCATTGTGTGTGAGGTGCATACAGCATTGTGTGTGAGGTGCATACAGCATTGTGTGTGAGGTGCATACAGCATTGTGTGTGAGGTGCATACAGCATTGTGTGTGAGGTGCATACAGCATTGTGTGTGAGGTACATACAGCATTGTGTGTGAGGTGCATACAGCATTGTGTGTGAGGTACATACAGCATTGTGTGTGAGGTGCATACAGCATTGTGTGTGAGGTACATACAGCATTGTGTGTGAGGTACATACAGCATTGTGTGTGAGGTGCATACAGCATTGTGTGTGAGGTACATACAGCATTGTGTGTGAGGTGCATACAGCATTGTGTGTGAGGTACATGCAGCATTGTGTGTGAGGTGCATACAGCATTGTGTGTGAGGTGCATACAGCACTGTGTGTGAGGTGCATACAGCATTGTGTGTGAGGTGCATACAGCATTGTGTGTGAGGTACATACAGCATTGTGTGTGAGGTGCATACAGCATTGTGTGTGAGGTGCATACAGCATTGTGTGTGAGGTGCATACAGCATTGTGTGTGAGGTGCATACAGCATTGTGTGTGAGGTACATACAGCATTGTGTGTGAGGTACATACAGCATTGTGTGTGAGGTACATACAGCATTGTGTGTGAGGTGCATACAGCATTGTGTGTGAGGTACATACAGCATTGTGTGTGAGGTACATACAGCATTGTGTGTGAGGTGCATACAGCATTGTGTGTGAGGTGCATACAGCATTGTGTGTGAGGTACATACAGCATTGTGTGTGAGGTGCATACAGCATTGTGTGTGAGGTACATGCAGCATTGTGTGTGAGGTGCATACAGCATTGTGTGTGAGGTACATACAGCATTGTGTGTGAGGTACATACAGCATTGTGTGTGAGGTACATACAGCATTGTGTGAGGTGCATACAGCATTGTGTGTGAGGTACATACAGCATTGTGTGTGAGGTACATACAGCATTGTGTGTGAGGTGCATACAGCATTGTGTGTGAGGTGCATACAGCATTGTGTGTGAGGTACATACAGCATTGTGTGTGAGGTGCATACAGCATTGTGTGTGAGGTACATACAGCATTGTGTGTGAGGTGCATACAGCATTGTGTGTGAGGTGCATACAGCATTGTGTGTGAGGTGCATACAGCATTGTGTGTGAGGTGCATACAGCATTGTGTGTGAGGTACATACAGCATTGTGTGTGAGGTACATACAGCATTGTGTGTGAGGTGCATACAGCATTGTGTGTGAGGTGCATACAGCATTGTGTGTGAGGTGCATACAGCATTGTGTGTGAGGTACATGCAGCATTGTGTGTGAGGTGCATACAGCATTGTGTGTGAGGTACATACAGCATTGTGTGTGAGGTACATACAGCATTGTGTGTGAGGTACATACAGCATTGTGTGAGGTGCATACAGCATTGTGTGTGAGGTACATACAGCATTGTGTGTGAGGTACATACAGCATTGTGTGTGAGGTACATACAGCATTGTGTGTGAGGTACATACAGCATTGTGTGTGAGGTGCATACAGCATTGTGTGTGAGGTGCATACAGCATTGTGTGTGAGGTGCATACAGCATTGTGTGTGAGGTGCATACAGCATTGTGTGTGAGGTACATACAGCATTGTGTGTGAGGTGCATACAGCATTGTGTGTGAGGTGCATACAGCATTGTGTGTGAGGTGCATACAGCATTGTGTGTGAGGTGCATACAGCATTGTGTGTGAGGTACATACAGCATTGTGTGTGAGGTGCATACAGCATTGTGTGTGAGGTGCATACAGCATTGTGTGTGAGGTGCATACAGCATTGTGTGTGAGGTACATACAGCATTGTGTGTGAGGTGCATACAGCATTGTGTGTGAGGTGCATACAGCATTGTGTGTGAGGTACATACAGCATTGTGTGTGAGGTGCATACAGCATTGTGTGTGAGGTACATACAGCATTGTGTGTGAGGTGCATACAGCATTGTGTGTGAGGTACATACAGCATTGTGTGTGAGGTACATACAGCATTGTGTGTGAGGTGCATACAGCATTGTGTGTGAGGTGCATACAGCATTGTGTGTGAGGTACATACAGCATTGTGTGTGAGGTGCATACAGCATTGTGTGTGAGGTACATGCAGCATTGTGTGTGAGGTGCATACAGCATTGTGTGTGAGGTACATACAGCATTGTGTGTGAGGTACATACAGCATTGTGTGTGAGGTACATACAGCATTGTGTGTGAGGTGCATACAGCATTGTGTGTGAGGTGCATACAGCATTGTGTGTGAGGTACATACAGCATTGTGTGTGAGGTGCATACAGCATTGTGTGTGAGGTACATACAGCATTTTGTGTGAGGTGTGTAATGGGATCAACAATTCAGACTGCATCATCAATGTAGAAAGGGATTTGAACATTGCTTCAGCACTTGCCCACAAGGGGGCAGTGTCAGACTGTGCAATCACAGACACAGAGGTGGGAAATTCCCTACAGCTCGTGTGTTTGAACCAGGAAGAGTAAGAGCGGCAAGAGAAGACAGCCCCGGAGCTCGGCCAGGACAGAGCTACGTGTGGTCTCCCTGAACAGAGGGCTCTTTTGCAACCGGATTCTTGGAAGAATCACCCTGTGGAAGTGGGTTCTGCCATCCCCGGTCTGCAGGACTTTGTTTTCACCGAGGATCTCACCGGACTGCAGAGCATCGCGCCCGGAGTGCATATCCAGGGGCTGTGACAACTTGACTGCAGAGCATCGCACCCTGAGTGCAAGTGCAGGGGCCGTTACCGACACAAGGGAGCTATCCGTGCAACCGTGACCTCCCTTCTTCTGCTCGGTGTGCCCCGGGACTAAGAGACTGACTAGAATCCGTTACCAACGGGAGAAGATCAAAAGGAGAAGACCGAGGAGCTGCATCCCTTCAGCGCTGCACCGGGACCCATCATCGTGAGACTCCAGGCCTGCGACGTGGGAGTGGCATCTTCTTCTGGGATAGACTGGTACGTGATTGTAGGGAAAGTTAGGGAAAGTTGCCGCCATTTCTTTGTTTTTTTCTCTTGTCTTTTTTTCCTTGCTGCGTACCCGGAAGGAGTGAAGATCCGGGGACTCCACCATACACATGTGCGCAGATAGTTCGGTTGACTGTGTTATAAATATGTTTCATAGTAAAGAAATGTTACTACCAGTAAAATCTGAGTATGGGGATTTTGTTGGAATAGAGCATACACACACACCCGCGGCCCTACCACCGGTCGCTTCAGGTGCATACAGCATTGTGTGTGAGGTGCATACAGCATTGTGTGTGAGGTGCATACAGCATTGTGTGTGAGGTGCATACAGCATTGTGTGTGAGGTTTATACAGCATTGTGTGTGAGGTGCATACAGCATTGTGTGTGAGGTACATACAGCATTGTGTGTGAGGTGCATACAGCATTGTGTGTGAGGTGCATACAGCATTGTGTGTGAGGTGCATACAGCATTGTGTGTGAGGTGCATACAGCATTGTGTGTGAGGTGCATACAGCATTGTGTGTGAGGTGCATACAGCATTGTGTGTGAGGTGCATACAGCATTGTGTGTGAGGTGCATACAGCATTGTGTGTGAGGTGCATACAGCATTGTGTGTGAGGTGCATACAGCATTGTGTGCGAGGTGCATACAGCATTGTGTGCGAGGTGCATACAGCATTGTGTGCGAGGTGCATACAGCATTGTGTGCGAGGTGCATACAGCATTGTGTGCGAGGTGCATACAGCATTGTGTGCGAGGTGCATACAGCATTGTGTGCGAGGTGCATACAGCATTGTGTGCGAGGTGCATACAGCATTGTGTGCGAGGTGCATACAGCATTGTGTGCGAGGTGCATACAGCATTGTGTGCGAGGTGCATACAGCATTGTGTGCGAGGTGCATACAGCATTGTGTGCGAGGTGCATACAGCATTGTGTGCGAGGTGCATACAGCATTGTGTGCGAGGTGCATACAGCATTGTGTGCGAGGCTCTCCATACAGTAACTAGAGATGATTGAATATCACAAATATTCGGCAATATTCGGCTTTGCGAATATTCGACTAATAGATCACCGCTATGCGAATATTCGATGCGCAATGTAAGTCTATGGGAAGCCTGAATAGTTACTATTCGGTAACTATTCGGGTTTCCCATAGACTTACATTGTGCATCGAATATTTGCAAATAGTAGAATAGCGGCGACCTATTCGTCGAATATGGGCGTAGCCGAATATTTGAGATATTCGATCATCCCTATCAGTAATCCGGGGTCATCATGGTGACAACCCAGGGATACTATGGCAGCAATTGGGTCCCTTTGATCGCATTACAGGGACCCGATCACTAGGGAGTGGTAAGAGATTCCTCTCCCTGCCTTCTGAATGCTGTGATTGCACTGATTGCAGCATTCAGGGAGTTAAACTGCCGGGAGTTGCAGGGCACTATTCCAGGTAATAAGAGCCTGGTCCCAACTGTAACATCAGCCGGCGATCATGGGGGTACAGCGCCTGAACCCCATAATTGCCATGACTAAAAAAAGCACCAAAAAAGCAGGAAAAAACGCAAGTGAATAAATGCGCAAACACAATAAAAAAAATGCATGTTTTTCAGCTGCTTTTATCCTGCCAAAACATACTTTTTTGTGTGCAAAAAAGAAGCATACAAAAAAGCAATGTGGGCATCTAGCCTAAAGGCCACTTTACACACAGCGACATCTCTAGCGATGTCGCTGGTGAAAGCACCCGCCCCCGTCGGTTGTGCGTCACAGGCAAATCACTGCCCATGGTGCACAACATCGCTAACACGTGTCACACATTCTTACCTTCCTGCCTCCTTTCTAAGGGGGAGGTTCGTGTGGCGTCACAGCGGCGTCACTAAGCGACCGCCCAATAGAAGCGGAGGGGCGGATATGAGTGGCCATAACATCCCACCCACCTCCTTCCTTCCTCATTGCCGGCGGCCGCAGGTACGATGTTGTTCCTCGTTCCTGCGGTGTCACACATAGCGATGTGTGCTGCCGCAGGAACGACAAACAACCTGCGTCCCAAAGCAGCAACGATATTTGAGATTAGAACAAAGTGTCAACAAAGTGTCAACGATCAATGATATGGTGAGTAGGTCGTTCCTGCATTTCACACGCAACGATGTCGCTAATGAGGCCAGATGTGCGTCACGAATTCCGTGACCCCAACGACATCTCGTTAGCGATGTCGTTGCGTGTAAAGTGGCCTAAGGGCATTTCAAAATGCCAGAGGCATAGCTAAACCAGGTGCGGTTGTAGCTGATGTGCCTGGACCCTTTACAGGATCCAAACCCCTGTGCCATATGTAAGGATACAACTATTATAAATTTTCTAGCTCTGTTAGAGATTTTGATTTGGAGCCCAGTATTTTCAAATTACACCTCTGCTTCTAAAAAAACATCATAGTACACTAAACAGAAGGATTAAGTAATGCGAAAACTCTTCATACCTTGTTGTATTATTTATGACAGTAAAATAAATAGATGAAAACCTTTGAGAAAGTGTGTCTTGACAGATAAAGTATATCTTTGAAGATATGGCGGCAGGACACACTTTTCCCTCTGCATTACCTTCCTCTCATCAAGTACAGCAGAGTGTACTGCACCATCATTTCTCTAAGAAAGCAAGGGTCTTTATGTAGCTCCTTCCCTCCTCTATTCATAGTGTACAAATAGAAGAAAAGTGCTGTAACTAAAAAAGCTAAAATAAAAGTGCTGACAAGACAAAAATGGATGTGGCTTATCCTGCATCATAGGATCACTTATTACTATATATTTACACTTAACTAAAATATAAATGCAACACTTTTGTTTTTGCTCCCATATTTCATGAGCTGAACTCAAAGATCTAGGACTTTCTATGTGCACAAAAGGCATTTTTCTCTCAAATATTGTTCACAAGGATCAAGAGAAAAAGGCCTTTTGTCTACATAGAAAAAGTCTAGATGTTTGAGTTCAGCTCATGAAAAATGGGAGCAAAAATAAGTGTTGTGGTTATATACTTGTTCAGTATATCTATGTACAGTATATCACAAAAGCAAATACTCCCCTTACATTTTTGTGAATATTTTATTATATATCTTTTCATGAAGATATGACACTGAAGATATGACACTTTGATACAATGTAAAATAGTCAGTGAACAGATATTTGGTGTGCCCTCTAAATAACTGAACACAACCATTAATATCAAAACCACCGGCAACAAAACTGAGTACACTAAGTGAAAATGGCCAAATTGTGTCAAAAGTGTCAACATTTTGTATGGCCACCAATATATTCAAGTAATCCCTCAGTAGAGCTTCACAGGAGCCACTGGAATCCTCTTCCACTCCTCCATGACAACATCACAGAGCTGATGGATGTTAGAGACCTTGCGCTCCTCCACCTACCATTTGAGGATATACATAGATGCTCAGTAGGGTTTAGGTCTGGCGACATACTTGGCCAGTCCAGCACCTTTACCCTTAGTTTCTTTATAAAGGCATTGATCGTTTTAGAGGTGTGTTTGGGGTTGTTCTATCATGTTGGAATATGAAGGGAGGGTATCATGCTCTGCTTCAGTGTGTCACTGTACATGTTGACATTCATAGTTCCCCCAACGAACTGTAGCTACCGACAGCCAGCAGCACTCATGCAACCCAAACATGACACTCCCACCACCATGCTTGACTGTAGGCAAGACATACTTGTCTTTGAACTCCTCACATGGTTGTCACCACACACACTTGACACCATCTGAACCCAATAAGTTTATCTTGGTTCCCATCAGACCACAGGACATGGTTCCAGTAATCGATGTCCTTAGTCTGCTTGTCTTCAGCAAACTGGTTTTTGGCTTTCTTGTTCATCATCTTTAGAAGAGGCTTCCTTTTGGGACGACAGCCATGCAGACCAATTTGATGCAGTGTGTAGTGTATGGTCTGAGCACTGACAAGTAGACTAAAGCTGGCGGTACTCATACGTCTATTTTGAAAACGAAAAAGGAGGGGAGCCAGCACTGCTTATGAATGGCTTGCAACAATGAAGAAATAAAAAGTGTAATATTCACAAATTCGTTCCTACTGTAAAAATTCAATGAGATTTTTTGCAAATGATTGATCAATGATTTGAGCCCCCCTGCCCCGTCACGGCAAATCTCTATAGGGGGGTCCCTAACGCTATATTATAAATTATTATGTACCATAAGGTCTCATATAATGAGCAGGACCATATGAAGACACCACTTACCTGAGACATGTCTGAACCGCTCCCATGCTGCCAGGACTGACAACCGCGAATAAAGGCAGCCCAGGTGCCAGTGTGTGTGGCAGAACCACACACACCAGCACAATGTCAGGACTGGCCCTCACAGTGCCAGACCAGCAAACATGGATGAGGGCGGAACAAGGTTCAGGCAGGTGGTGTTTAAATAATGATGCCTTAGAGCAGGAGGCTGTGGCTGTGTGTGTCGCGAATAAAGGCAGCCCAGGTGCCAGTGTGTGTGGCAGAACCACACACACCAGCACAATGTCAGGACTGGCCCTCACAGTGCCAGACCAGGTGGTCGACCGCCACCATGCCGTGCACGCCCAGTGTGGTTTGCAAATTCCTTCTGTAGCAATCAAAATTCAGTCTGGTGCTTGTTCACACACAGCCACCACCTCCTGCTCCAAGGCATCATTATTTAAACACCACCTGCCTGAACCTCGTTCCGCCCTCATCCATGTTTGCTGGTCTGGCACTGTGAGGGCCAGTCCTGATATTGTGCTGGTGTGTGTGGTTCTGCCACACACACTGGCACCTGGGCTGCCTTTATTCGCGGTTGTCAGTCCTAGTAGCATGGGAGCGGTTCATGACATGTCTCAGGTAAGTGGTGTCTTTATATGGTCCTGCTCATTATATGAGACCTTATGGTACATAATAAATTATAATATAGCGTTAGGGACCCCCCCTATAGAGATTTGCCGTGACGGGGCAGGGGGGCTCAAATCATTGATCAATTATTTGCAAAAAATCTCATTGAATTTTACAGTAGGAACGAATTTGTGAATATTACACTTTTTATTTCTTCATTGTTGCAAGCCATTCACAAGCAGTGCTGGCTCCCCTCCTTTTTCGTCTATTTTGAAAAGACAACTTCTGGATATGACGCTGAGTACGTGCACTAAATTTCTTGGTCGACCATGACGAGGCCTGGTCTGAGTGGAACCTGTCTTGTTAAACCACTGTATGGTCTTGACCACCATGCTGCAGCTCAGTATCAGGGTGTTGGCTATCTTCTTATAGCCTGGGCCATCTTTATTTACAGCAACAATTCTTTTGTTCAGATCCTAAGATTCTTTGCCATGAGGTGCCATATTGAACTTCCAGTAACCAGTATGAGTTTGTGAGTGATAACACCACATTTAACACACCTGCTCCCCATCCACACCTGAGACCTTGTAACACTAATGAGTCCCATAGGCATAATTGGGCACAATTTGGCCATTTTCCCTTAGGGGTGTATTCATTTTTGTTGCCAGCAGTTTATACCACACATCAAATTTACACTGTTATACAATCTGTACACTGACATGGCATCAAAGTGTCATATCTACAGTGTTGTCCCATGAAAAGATATGATAAAATATTTACAAAAATGAGGGGGTGTACTCACTTTTGTGATATACTAAAGATTATCTTTTGGGAGCATAAATATTTATAATAATGTTCTATAGCAAAACTCAGTATGGGCCCTGACAGTAAATATTCTGACAGATTTACACATTTTTATTAAGTTAATAAGGCTGTCGGCTTCATTGTTTTTTATTATATGGTCAGTAGGTTATTTAAAGGGAATATTATCAGCCGGTTTATACTATATAATCTGAAGATAGTATGTTGTAGGGGCTGAAATCCTTATTCCAGCGATGTGTTTCTTTCTGGTCTGAATGCTGTTATTTTGATACAATCACTGTTTTCTCTGCTGCAGATCTAGCAGTGCTCTGAATGCTGAGCTTTTGTAACTCCACCCATACCATTGATTGGCAGCTTTCTTTGTACACTGTAAAGTGCTGTGGAATATGTTGGTGCTAAATAAATAAATAATATTATTATTACACTGTACTTTGACATAAAGTGACTAATCGTTGGTGGGGGCAGGGTTACACAGAGCAGTTTACTGAAAGCCACAAGACATCTAGTGTTGTAGTGACAATCTCCTGCTGATAAAACATTGATTTTACTGAAACAGCAACAAAGAGTCCAGTAAGTGACACATGTCACGAGGGTCTCCTGTCCTTGGGAGGTTTGTGACAGGTTTGGGATCTGAGTCTCTCTGTGCCTTGTGAGATTCTGAGTTTTAAACTTAGTTGCTTTCTTTTGGTGCAGCAAGAATGAATAACCTTTTCCTTGCTGGTAATTTCTGGTTAGTCTTATCTCAGGTGCAGCCGGTTTGTAACCAATCCCTTCCTCTTTAAATAGTCTCATGTTCCATCAGATGATGTCGGTTATAGATTCATTCTGAACTGATCACCTCTGAGGGAGGAAGTCTCTTGTAGCTGGTGGAGTACTGTTGCTTGCAGACTTGGTGCTTGGCTACAATTGTGTAAGTTGGAACATATCCTTTTTTGTCTTTGCTCCCCTGTCTGTCTTCCTTCCCCTGTGTTTTATTACTGCAGTGGTGCAGTCTAGTGCTTTCACCGGCCTTTGAACTAGCCAAGGAGAATGGAGGGACAGCTAGGGACTAGGCATACTGCGAGGGATAGGACCCACTTAGGGAGGGAGCGTATGGTGCAGAGACAGGTTAGTGTCAGTTGATAACCCATCTGCCCTCTCCCTAACATAAGGGCCTTCCTTCACTTTTCCATCCCCCGTTGTAACCTTTACCTTGCGCCGTGCATCGGGCAATCCCTTGCCCTAGCGTGACACATTTCGCTGGAATCAGGCTTTCAGCCTTATTCGTCATGATGCTCTCAGAATATGTAAAAAAAAAAAAAAAAAACTGCTTACAGATACCCTTTAAAAAAAAGCTTACTCACCGAAGACAGTGATTGGCTCACAAGTAATTTTCTGCAGCAAGAAGTAGAGACCAGCCGAGGTTTGGTATAAAATGAGCATTGAGGAAATAATGAGATACAAATTACTTTTTGATTCTGTTATAAACCTTCCAAAAATGGACAATCCTTATAATGATCATCAGAATTTATTTTTTTTTCAAGATCTCAAAAGGGGCAGCTCTGTTATTACTGACGCAAAGTGCATGGGATGTGTCAGTATCCCCATGATTGCTCCTACAACAGATTCTTCCAAAAAGCACACACCCTGTGGATAAATATGGCTTCGGCTGAAAACAGTATTGTGGACCTTTTCCAGCACACTTCTAAGTAGACAAATGAAAACAGTTTTTATTAAGGAACAATTTGCTCTCCAGCACAGTGTACTTGGATTTAGAACATTCCTATGAAACTTGGTGGAGACACAAAAGATTTCTATGAGTTCTCCTAAGTCACGGCTGGAAGAAAAAGCTAGGGTTATACAGTGTGTCCACCCATATCCTGTCCACCGCCATTAACTTGAGCACGGCGGCAGCTGTAGGCATAGAAGTGGTGTCTAGGTTTAGTAAAGTAGCCATGCACTATGCAATGAAACCACCTTTAGCACCACCTGGTGGTAAACAACGGAGTTAGCATTTTTATCTCAAAAACGGAACGAGATAGAGAAAAAAAGTGAATTACAAAGTTGTAGGACATCATGAATTCAATACGAATCAACACCTTGCCTACAGAAATGCTATTATATGAAACCCATGACCCCCCCCAAAACATTAAATGCTGTTCACGCATATGGCGCTCATTTAACTTTGATGCTCAAATTAGCCACCATCAGCTGCAATGCACATCTGGACTCTGGACAGCATACTGTATCACGTTGTGCAATATGGTAGGTGACACGTTTGCACAAGCATCTGTGATACATCGTCGTAGGTCCTGCAATGTTGGTGGAGGGGTCGCATACACCTGCTGATTGATGTGACCTCACAGAAAGAAGTCCAATGGGGCCAGGTCAGGTGAGCGTGGAGGCCACTTCACGCAGCCACCATACCCCCAATGACTTGTAGGAAGGTCTCCATAAGATATCGCTTCACGTCCGCAGCCTTGTGAGTTTTACACGTTCTAATCATAGCATTTCGGTATGCAAGGTGTCGATTCGTATTGAATTGATGATGCCCTACAATTTTTAAATTCACTTTTTTTCTCTATCTCGTTCCATTTTTGAGATAACAATGCTAACTCCGTTGTTTTCCACCAGATGGCGCTATAGGTGGTTTCAATGCGTAGCGCATGGCTACTTTACTATACCTAGTCACCACTTCTATGCCTATAGCTGCCGCCATTCTCAAGTTAATGGCGGTGGACAGGATATGGGTGGACACACTGTATATCAGGACACAGGAGAAAGGTCAGCGTCGAACCCCCTTTCACAATGGTGTGATGTTTACGATAAGTATACCACTGTATATTTTACACTTTTAAAGGTAATCTGTCACCAAGTTTTTGCCACTTAATCTGAAAGAAGCATAACGAAGGGGCAGAGATCCTGATTCCAGCAATGTGTCACTTACTGGGCTGCGTAGTGTAGCTTTTATAAAATCATCATTTAATCAGCAGTAGATCACTAGAGGACTACTTGTCCTGGTGCCAGGTAGTACAGAAGATGCATGAGCTCGGTATAACTGCTAGATCTACAGCAGAGAAAACATTGATTTGATCAGAATCACAGCAAACAGCTCAGTATGTGACACATCACTGGAATCAGGGTCTCTGTCTCTACATTATGCTGCTCTCAGATGGGGGAGCAAAAACTTGGTGACACATTCCCTTTGAGGGGTTGTCAACTATAGAACAACCACTAGTTGTTCTGGGACAAACAAATTTATACCTGGAATGAAATTCCCCCTAGACTATCAGTGTAGGGGGGGATTGCAATTATTACAGAAGGAGTAATGATATACTCCAGGGGGATTTTATTCCTGCTATAAATTTGCTTGCCCCATTCATCAGGCACAATCCGGCTCATAAACCTATGCAACGGATGCGGCGAAAAAAACGGATCCGTTGCATAAGTTTTTCCATGCGGCCCGTCCGTTTTTTGACGGATGCGGCTTGATACTGAGCATGCGCAGTTCAAAAAACCGCATCAGGCAGCCGGATGCGGTTTTTGTGCCGCAGGACGCCGCATCCGGCGTCCATAGGCTTGCATTGTAAATCGCGCCGCATCGCGCCGGATTCGGCGGGATGCGTTTTTTTCGCCGCACAAAAAAACGTGCCAGGCAACGGTCCATCCGGCCACCGCATGGGCTAAATATGCCGCATCCGGCAAAAAACTGATGCAACTCAAGGCCATGCGGCACAATACGGCGCTAATGCAAGTCTATGCGGAAAAAACGCAACCGGCGGCAAAAAAAAAAACAGTTGCGTTTTTTCTGCAAAGCGCCGTATTGTGCCGCTCAGCAAAAACCGGATGTGTGAAAGCAACCTTAGTCTTATAATTGAAGAATAAAAAAGGATCTGGCGTTTGAAGTCAACCTGGCCAATTATTCTCTGCCAGGCATAGTTGGGAGGCCCCCATAAAAAATTAGATGGTTGGTTTGGCCTCAGAGGGTTTTTTCATTAGTTTGATATTGATGACCCATACTTTAAAGGGACTCTGCCAGCAGGTTTCTGCCATGTAACCTGAAGACAGCATGCTGTAAGCGTTAATACAGAGGATTCAGCCCTGTGTGTCTTATTTCAAAGTCTGTTTTTGTTTTCCTGCAATGTTAGTTTAAGCCTCTAAGGCCGGTTTCACACATCCGGCTTTTCGCCGGTTTGCCGGATCCGGCGCTCTCCCATACAGTGACTACAGTACAGTGACAGCGCAACAAGCGCTGGTCACATGCTGTCATGTGACCGGCACATGTGACCCGGAAGTTACAGCGCTGTCACTGTACTGTATTGTCTGTACGGGAGAGCGCCGGATCCGGCAAACCGGCGAAAAGCCGGATGTGTGAAACCGGCCTTAGCCTCTTAGCTTTATCATTAGTGGGTCTGAGCAGCGGTGAGCTGTAGTCAGACTCCTCCCCCTCTGTGATTAGCAGCTTCTGTCTATGAAAATGTACACTGAAAGCCTGGTGTGGGCAGGGGCAGCTCTCCCAGCACTGCTACATACCAAAAATGAAATCTTTCACTGTGTCAGAACGACTGCAGCAACTAATCTAAGTGATACATTGTTAAACTCAGGGCCTCTTTGCCTACATCATGCTGCTTTCAAATGAGGTAGCAAAAACCTGCTGACAGATTCCCTTTAAGATAGGTCATCAATATCAGATTAGTGGGGGTCCAACAGATTATCTCTGTCTGGGAGCTTTGTAGCGCCATCACACTGTTTAGTGGCTGCTGCCGGTACTGAAAATCAGCTTCAATTAAAAAAAAAGCTGATTCAGTAGCACAGGAAGGGTAAAAATACTCAGCATGTTAACCCCTGCAACCAATTTTTTGCTCATAGCAGAATCTTTGGAATTACAAATTACAGAAAATCCCAAGCAGTTTCCAAAATGATCTTCACTAGTGATCTTGCTCATATTTATTTATCATACAGTATTACATATTTTATGGCTTTCTGAATGAACTGAGATCTCTCTATATTGTGAGTAAAGAATGCTCATGTAAATTATCACGTCTCCTACACAATAACCTACCAGAGCAGTAAGGTCACAAGCAATTATAATGGAACAATAGGTCATTATGGAATTTACAGCTGAAAAGTCAGTGCGGTATCATATAGGACATCTTACTAAAGCACAAATATGTGTTTAATAAACAGTCTAGCAGGTTTCAACTGAGATCCGTGTGCTTTTACTTGTGTCATGATCTGTCATTTAGGTGTGATGGGGAAAATAATGGAAGCTGCATTATTTCTAGTTTCATTCTCTAAGGTCATATATTAATTAACAAGTATAACTTGTTAAAGGGGACCTGTTACGTTGAACATAATGCCCTATTTCAGTTATACACCGTGTGCAGAATTATTAGGCAAATGAGTATTTTGATCACATGATACTTTTTATACATGTTGTCCTACTCCAAGCTGTATAGGCTTGAGAGCCAACTACCAATTAAGTAAATCAGGTGATGTGCATCTCTGTAATGAGGAGGGGTATGGTGTAATGACATCAACACCCTATATAAGGTGTGCTTAATTATTAGGCAACTTCCTTTCATTTGGCAAAATGGGTCAGAAGAGAGATTTGACGGGCTCTGAAAAGTCCAAAATTGGGAGATGTCTTGCAGAGGGATGCAGCAGTCTTGAAATTGCCAAACGTTTGAAGCGTGATCACCGAACAATCAAGCGTTTCATGGCAAATAGCCAACAGGGTTGCAAGAAGTGTGTTGGGCAATAAAGGTACAAAATAACTGCCCATGAATTGAGGAAAATCAAGCGTGAAGATGCCAAGATGCCATTTGCCACCAGTTTGGCCATATTTCAGAGCTGCAACGTTACTGGAGTATTAAAAAGCACAAGGTGTGCCATACTCAGGGACATGGCCAGGGTAAGGAAGGGTGAAAAACGACCACCTTTGAACAAGAAACATAAGATAAAACGTCAAGACTGGGCCAAGAAATATCTTAAGACTGATTTTTCAAAGGTTTTATTGACTGATGAAATGAGAGTGACTCTTGATGGGCCAGATGGATGGCCCTTTGGCTGATCAGTAAAGGGCAGAGAGCTCCACTCCGACTCAGACACCAGCAAGGTGGAGGTGGGGTACTGGTATGGGCTGGTAACAACAAAGATGAACTTGTGGGACCTTTTTGGGTTGAGGATGGAGTGAAGCTCAACTCCCAGACCTACTGCCAGTTTCTGTAAGACAACTTCTTCAAGCAGTGGTACAGGAAGAAGTCTGTATCATTCAAGAAAAAACATGATTTTCATGCAGGACAATGCTCCATCACATGCATCCAACTACTCCACAGCATGGCTGGCCAGTAAAGGTCTAAAAGATGGAATAATAATGACATGGCCCCCTTGTTCACCTGATCTGAACCCCATAGAGAACCTGTCGTCCCTCATAAAATGTGAGCTCTACAGGGAGGGAAAACAGTTCACCTCTCAGAACAGTGTCTGGGAGGCTGTGGTGGCTGCTGCACGCAATGTTGATCATAAACAGATCAAGCAACTGACAGAATCTATGGATGGTCGGCTGTTGAGTGTCATCATAAAGAAAGGTGGCTATGGCTAGTTTCACACTTGCGTTGGACGGGATTCGTTGCTATCCGCAGCCTTGAGGAATTACGGTAACCGTTACAGGAAACCGTTATATTCCTCATAGACATCTATTAGCTACGGATAGCAACGGATGGTCTTGCATTGCATCTGCCCTGCGGCGCATCAGTTGTTTTGACGCTGACCGTCAGTGAGCGTCGGGCGGATGGAACGCTGCATGTAACTTTTTTTGAGCAGCGGAAACCTTTATTTTTCACTGCGCATGCTCTTTTTTTTTTTTTTAATCACAAACTTTATTTTATTTCTCAGTGGCCGAACGTTCAGCTGAGCGGTCGGCCGCCGGCATATCTGTGCGCCCAGCTGAGCACTCGACCGCCGGCATGTCAGGGCACCCAGCTGAGCGCTCGGCCGCCGGCATGTCAGGGCTCTCAGCTGAGCGCTCGGCCGCCGGCATGTCAGGGCGCCCAGCTGAGCGCTCGGCCATCGGCATGTCAGGGCGCCCAGCTGAGCGATCGGCCGCCGGCATGTCAGGGCGCCCAGCTGAGCGATCGGCCGCCGGCTGAGCGATCGGCCGCTCAGCTGATCCGCCGGCATGTCAGGGCACTCAGCTGAGCGCTCGGCCGCCGGCATGTCAGGGCACTCAGCTGAGCGCTCGGCCGCCGGCATGTGAGAGCGCTCGGCCGCCGGCTATTAAGAGCGATCAGCTGATCATTCACAATAGTCGGCTGCCGGTAAACTGTAAGAAGAAAAGAAAAAAAAAGCTTTCCGTTATTTTGTATGATCCGTAGCATTGCATTGTGCCACTATATGCAACGCATCCGTTGCATGCGTCACACAACGCAATGCTACGGATCCCGTCTAACGCAAGTGTGAAACTAGCCTATATTGGTCACTAATTTTTATAATTTTGTTTTTGCATGTCAGAAATGTTTATTTCTAAATTTTGTACAGTTATATTAGTTTACGTGGTGAAAATAAACAAGTGAGATGGGAATATATTTGGTTTTTAATAGTTGCCTAATAATTCTGCACAGTAATAGTTACCTGCACAAACAGATATCCTCCTAAGATTGGCAAATCTAAAAAAAACCCACTCCAACTTCCAAAAATATTAAGCTTTGATATTTATGAGTCTTTTGGGTTGATTGAGAACATAGTTGTTGAACAATAATAAAAAAAAAAATCCTCTAAAATACAACTTGCCTAATAATTCGGCACACGGTGTAGCCCTGGAAGAGCTGAAACAATTAATACATAGTATTATGGGAAGAGATTCTGTATAGATATGAATTCAATGTAATTATGCAGGAGGAGCAACCCTCACCTCTTCCCACCCTCTACCCAGTGCCTGACTGGCTGCTGTGTAGCTGTACCTATTCTTGCAGCCTTTTAAAGGGAATCTGTCCGCAGTTTTTTCTTTGTAAGCTGAAGCAAGCATGCTGCAAGGGTTAACACAGGAATTCAGGGATACCTGTCTTGTCAAGGTCCAATCTTTTGTTTATTTACAATGTTTGTACCACTTATCTTTGCTTGGCCTACAATGTAGCACGCACAGCAGTCCCGCATGCCACCTCCTCTGACATCTCACTGTCAATGTACAATCTCTATTGGGAGTCTGGTGTGGGCGGAGACAGCTCTCTCAGCTCTGTTACATGGCTAAATCTAAAACTTCTGAGTGTCAGAACTGCTGCACTCAATAATCTAAGTGATATATCTTTGGATTCAGGTTCTCTTTGCCTAAATCATGCTGCTCTCAGATGAGGTAGCAAAAACCTGCTGACAGATTGCATTTAAGCATTAGCAGAAGGGGATTAGGAGGCAGAGGAGCACTCTGTTCACTAATAAAGCAAAAGCTGAAGACTACTGATCCTCCAAACTACGGAGCTTTGAGGTTACTATCCTGACTAGACAACTTAAAGGGGTGGTTCACCCATTTTTTTTATTTTCTGTATGAGCTATACTTACCTTTCTAGGCGTCTTCTCCATTGGCTTCTGTTTCCAGTTCTGGCACTGAGCGGCGCTATGCTGCACGCTCAGTGCCAGTCACATGACCCCCTGGAGCTGTGGCCGCCGGCATCCTCTGACGTCCCGGCATTTCCGGGCTCTCAAACAAGACGGGTACGTCACAGGATGCCGGCGCCACTCAGATTGAGTGACAGGGCTGTGGGCGGTGACTACCGCACGTCACAGCCCAGCATCGAGGGGAGGAGCCGGAGGACGTCAGTGTGGAGCCGGCGTCCTGCAGAGAGGCTGAGACACGGGGCGCCAGGGTGCAGTACAGGGGGGGTCTTTAGCTGAATCCCCCCCTGCACGTAAGTATGTGCTCACACTGTCCACCCGCCCGCTCTGCTGCGATGTCAGGAGAGCGGCCGGTGTCGGGCAGTGTGATCATCTGCTCCTCCCAGCAGCAAGACACTGACAGGCATGTCACCGCTGTGCTCTGCCATCTGTCCTGCTGCATGGGACCAACTGTCTGCACTCTGTCACCTGCACCACAAGTCACAGAGTGGAGACAGTTGGTGACAGAGCACCTCTGCCCCCCCCCCCTGTTCTTTCCCCACTCTCTTCTCTCCCCCCACTCTTCTCCCCCTCCCCTCTTCCCCCTCTTCTCTGCCCCCCTCTTATCCCTCTCTCCCCTCTTATCTCTCTCTCCCCTCCCCTCTCTTTTCCCTCGCTCTCTTCCCCCCTCGCTCTTTTCCTCCCCCCTGCGCTCTCTTTTCCTCCCCCCTCGCTCTCTTTTCCTCCCCCCTCGCTCTCTTTTCCTCCCCCCTCGCTCTCTTTTCCTCCCCCCTCGCTCTCTTTTCCTCCCCCCTCGCTCTCTTTTCCTCCCCCCTCGCTCTCTTTTCCTCCCCCCTCGCTCTCTTTCCCCCCCCGCGCTCTCTTTTCCTCCCCCCTGCGCTCTCTTTTTTTCCTCCCGCGCTCTCTTTTTTTCCTCCCGCGCTCTCTTTTTTTCCTCCCGCGCTCTTTTTTTCCTCCCCCCTCGCTCTCTTTTCCCCCCCTCGCTCTCTTTTCCCCCCCTCGCTCTCTTTTCCCCCCCTCGCTCTCTTTTCCTCCCCCCTCGCTCTCTTTTCCTCCCCCCTCGCTCTCTTTTCCCCCCCTCGCTCTCTTTCCCCCCCCTCGCTCTCTTTTCCTCCCCCCTCGCTCTCTTTTCCTCCCCCCTCGCTCTCTTTTCCTCCCCCCTCGCTCTCTTCCCCCCCCCCGCGCTCTCTTTTCCTCCCCCCTGCGCTCTCTTTTTTTCCTCCCGCGCTCTCTTTTTTTCCTCCCGCGCTCTCTTTTTTTCCTCCCGCGCTCTCTTTTTTTCCTCCCGCGCTCTCTTTTTTTCCTCCCGCGCTCTCTTTTTTTCCTCCCGCGCTCTTTTTTCCTCCCGCGCTCTCTTTTTTTCCTCCCCCCCTCGCTCTCTTTCCCCCCCTCGCTCTCTTTTCCCCCCCTCGCTCTCTTTTCCCCCCGTCGCTCTCTTTCCCCCCCCTCGCTCTCTTTTCCTCCCCCCTCGCTCTCTTTTCCTCCCCCCGCGCTCTCTTTTCCTCCCCCCGCGCTCTCTTTTCCTCCCCCCGCGCTCTCTTTTCCTCCCCCCGCGCTCTCTTTTCCTCCCCCCGCGCTCTCTTTTCCTCACCCCTGCGCTCTCTTTTCCTCACCCCTGCGCTCTCTTTTCCTCACCCCTGCGCTCTCTTTTCCTCACCCCTGCGCTCTCTTTTCCTCACCCCTGCGCTCTCTTTTCCTCACCCCTGCGCTCTCTTTTCCTCACCCCTGCGCTCTCTTTTCCTCACCCCTGCGCTCTCTTTTCCTCACCCCTGCGCTCTCTTTTCCTCACCCCTGCGCTCTCTTTTCCTCACCCCTGCGCTCTCTTTTCCTCACCCCTGCGCTCTCTTTTCCTCACCCCTGCGCTCTCTTTTCCTCACCCCTGCGCTCTCTTTTCCTCACCCCTGCGCTCTCTTTTCCTCACCCCTCGCTCTCTTTTCCTCCCCCCTCGCTCTCTTTTCCTCCCCCCTCGCTCTCTTTTCCTCCCCCCCGCTCGCTCTTCTCCCCCCCGCTCGCTCTTCTCCCCCCCGCTCGCTCTCTTCTCCCCCCCCGCTCGCTCTCTTTTCCTCCCCCCTCGCTCTCTTTTCCTCCCCCCTCGCTCTCTTTTCCTCCCCCCTCGCTCTCTTTTCCTCCCCCCTCGCTCTCTTTTCCTCCCCCCTCGCTCTCTTTTCCTCCCCCCTCGCTCTCTTTTCCTCCCCCTCGCTCTCTTTTCCTCCCCCCTCGCTCTCTTTTCCTCCCCCCTCGCTCTCTTTTCCTCCCCCCTCGCTCTCTTTTCCTCCCCCCTCGCTCTCTTTTCCTCCCCCCTCGCTCTCTTCTCCTCCCCCCTCGCTCTCTTTCCCCCCCCCCCCTCGCTCGCTCTCTTTTCCCTCGCTCTCTCCTGGCATGGTCAGTACAGAAATCTCTCCATCGTGGAGGGGTGAGAGGGAGTAATAAACATGGAGTCCCTACTGTGTCTGTGTATTTATTTCTAATAAAGTATTTTTCTCTGTGTGGTCTTTTTTTTTTAACCCTTTATTGGAGATTCTTAATGGCCAGGTCAACCTTGGCCTGACATTTAGAATCTCGGGCTTTATACCAGCGGGTAAAACATAGCTGGTATTAACCCCTTATTACCCAGCGTGCCACCTGCCACCAGGGCCACTGGAAGAGTTGGATACAGCGCCAGAAGATGGCGCTTCTATAAAAGCGCCATTTTCTGGGGCGGCTGTGGACTGCAATTCGCAGCGGGGGGCCCAGAAAGTTTGGGCACCCTTCACTGCGGATTCCAATCCCCAGCTGCCTAGTTGTACCTGGCTGGACTCAAAAATTCGGCGAAGCCCATGTCATTTTTTTTTTTAATTATTTCATGAAATTCATGAAATAAAAAAAAAAAAAAGGGCTTCTCTATATTTTTGGTTCCCAGCCGGGTACAACTAGGCAGCTGGGGGTTGGGGGCAGCCCGTAGCTGCCTGCTGTACCTGGCTAGCATACAAAAATATGGCGAAGCCCACGTCATTTTCTTAAAAACGTTTTCAGGGAAAAACCTTTATAAAAAAAAAAAAAAAAATGCTTCCCTGCATTTCTATTGCCAGTGAAAGTAACACCAAGCAGCGGGGGCTAGCAGCCAGTAGCTGCTTTGGTTACCCTTAGCAACAGAAAATGCAGCGGGAGCCCACAAACAATGTGATTTTTTTTTTTTTTTATTTTTAATTTATTTTTTTTTTAAAAAAAACGGCATGGGCTTCGCCCATCGAGCACCAGAGCATTTTACTGCTCAATTCATCCCAAGTAATCAGATGACTCCAGTGTCGGCCGATTACTTGTTCTGTGTCCCCCTGCATCCATCGCAGCGTGTACGGGCTGTGAGGTCAGCGGAGTGGAGACAGTGACATGCTCTGCTCTGACACATAGTGTGCTGCATGTCACTATCTTTCTCCACTCTGGCACTTGTAGTGCAGGTGACCGGATGCTGCATGTCACGTTTTTGCCGCGATTTGGTGCCTTTTTTGCTGCGTTTTTGCTCACTGCGTTTTTAATCAGTGCACAATGCCATTAAAGATTGTTGATGAAAAAAATAAAAAAGGTCTGATGTCATTTCCTTATTCAAAATGTTCATTGTATGCAGGAGAGCAGACAGCAGCTGCAGAACTACAAGGCTCAGCATCCTCCATCCAGGACTGTATGCAGTTTTTTACCCAAAAAGAAAAAAAAAATGACGTGGGCTTCGCCATATTTTTGTATGCTAGCTGGGTACAGCAGGCAGGCACGGGCTGCCCCCAACCCCCAGCTGCCTAGTTGTACTCGGCTGGGAACCAAAAATATAGAGAAGCCCTTTTTTTTTTTTAATTATTTCATGAATTTCATGAAATAATTTTAAAAAAAAGACGTGAGCTTCACCTAATTTTGGTGTCCAGCCGGGTACAACTAGGCAGCTGGGGATTGGAATCCACAGTGAAGGGTGCCCATGCTTTCTGGGCACCCCCACTGCGAATTGCAGTCCGCAGCCACCCCAGAAAATGGCGCTTTCATAGAAGCGCCATCTTCTGGCGCTGTATCCAACTCTTCCAGCTGCCCTGATGCCGGGTGGCTAGCCGGGTAATAATGGAGTTAGGACTAGCTGTATATTATCAGCTAGCCCTAAGCCCGAAATTCATGGTGTCACGCCAATATTAGACATGGCCACCATGAATTTCTAGTAATGATAAGAAAAAAAAAAAAAACACAACACACAGAAAAATATTTTTATTAGAAATAAAACACAACACAATTAGTGACTCCATCTTTATTGAAATAAACCCCCCTCCGCAGTAATCCTGGGTCAGGGTCCCGCGCCGTCCAATCCGGATCCAATATCATCTGATCGGTTTGCTGGAAGGAAGGCAAAGCGATCAGATGATGTGTCAGGATAAAGGATGTGAATCACATCATACATCAGCTGATTGTATAAAAGCCGATTATACAATCAGCAGATGCATCAGTGCAAAAAAAAAAATAAATAAATAAATACTCACGTCTGTGCTGATGACCGGCAGCTCCTGGAGCGGAGTCTGATCCTGGCCCATCACTGCAGGAGCTGCCGGTAATCAGCTGATGAAGTCCCCTGACGGCAGGATCAGCTGATAGCCGGCCGGGCAAGAAAAAGCCGGCGAGAATTGATCATCTGATGCGTCACTTGACTGCATCAGGTGATCCACGGCCAGGTCCTGCAAGCTTCGTGCATGCACCGGGGAGACTGCACACAGCCGAAGCGGCGGGACCGAGACAGGGGCTGGAAGCAGGCATGGCACCCGGACCCTGCAGACAGGTGAGTATGACATACACACTCACATACACACTCACTCACACACTGTATATACACACACACACTGTATATACGCACACACACACTGTATATACGCACACACACACTGTATATACACATACACACACTGTATATACGCACACACACACTGTATATACACGCGCACACACTTTCTTCTCCTGGCTGTGCAGAGCTGCTGTATCTGTGATTTCTCTGAGTGCACATCCACTGGGAAGAGGCAGGGAGGAGGGTTTGGGTGGGAGCAGAGTGGGTGTATTAGACACAATGGGTGTGTTAGATAAGCTAGACACCGCCCTAAAGCCACAAAGAATTCTGGGACTTGTAGGAACTGAACACAGGAAGTCAGAGGAGAGATTAACCCCATCAGAGCTGGAGCCAGCAATGAGCATGTGCTGCTAGTGCACAATGAAAGGTAATTTTGCTGAAAAAACATAATAGATGTGTTGAGGGGCACATATTAGCAAGATTTATCAGAAAAAAAAAAAATCAGTTTTGGTAACTGGACAACTTCTTTAAAGGTATTTTTTCAGTTAATATATTTATCACCCAGCCACAGACAAATTAATACGTTATGAGGCTGGGAACCCTACCAATCCTGAGAACGGGGGTCCTATAGTCTTGTGTGACTGGATTGCACTGCATGTGTTTTATTACAGATCTTTTCACTTGTATAGGACAGGGGGAAGAAATATCTCCATCTGTATGAGGCCACGGTCACACGTTCAGTATTTAGTCAGTTTTTACCTCACTATTTGTAAACCAAAATCAGGAGTGGGTGAATAATACAGAAGTGGTGGCGGGTTATTATTGTACTTTTCCTCTGATGGTCCCCTTCTGGTTTTGGCTACAAATATTGAGGTAAAAACTCACCAAATACTGAATGGGGCCTTATAGAAGTGTATGAGCATGTGCCCCCACCCCTCCCAATCTCAGAATTGGGGAGCATCTCAGCAGTTTGGCCACCTGTGATCATACATGAGTGGCCCAGTCTTGCAGCGCTGGGGTCCTGGGTTCAAATCCCACCAAGGACAACATCTGCAAAGAGTTTGTATGTTTTGTCCGCGTTTGTGTGGGTTTCCTTTGGTCTTCTCCTACGCTCCAAAAAACATACTGATTGGGAATTTAGACTGTGAGCCCCAATAGGGACAGTGTTGCCAATATATGCAAAGTGCTATGGAATTAATAGCAGTATATAAATGAATAAATATTATTATTATTATTATTATATATTTAGCACTAGTCCTAAGGATAAGTGAATGTTAGTGGGAACATTTTATTTACTGAAATGTATGTATTTGGGACACTTTTGCAATTGGTTTTATTTAAAATTTTGCCCCATTTTGGGTTTTTATTTCATTTTTTTGTTTGGCTGCTAATTCAACTTTGATGTGGTCATAAATCAGTTAAGAGGATCTAAGAAAGACAAACATAGAAATTCTCCCGTCATTCTGTCTAATTGTACTCACTGACAGATTCTTAGTTACGGAATTTACTATGTGAGGGGGTGTTTTTTCTAAAATTTACCAAACAATCGAGAAAAAGTATATAATTATTGGAAAAAATCAATGTTTGTCAGAGTGAAATCCTCATGTTTACCAGCATCTGCTAGTTATTAGCAAATTAGACAGTAGGAATGGCAAGTAGAGATGAGTGGACCTATAGAAATTTGGGTTCGAAAGGTTCGGTCCGACTTTAGTTGTTTTGTTCAGGACTTGGACTTGACCTGAAATTGATCCCGGAGTCCGATCCGCATATAAATTAAGAACTGACGGGCTAGACTCTAGTAACTAGTATAATGGAAGTCAATGATTGGGCGCTTCGTCTCTCCATCCACAGCCAGCCATAAACAGAGCATTTCCTGGGAAGGGCGGGGAAGGGGGTTCTGGACACACTACATCCAAAAATGTTGATTTTTACCCAGTTAGAGCCATTTATAGGCCACAAGCGGCTCTCACTGGGCCGAGCACCTAGCAAACCCCAGCACCCCAATGCTCGATCTCTTTCTTCACATTTGATGATTTAAATATAACTAGACAATTTCCTGATCACAGAGACATCCACATGGTCCACTTGGTCTGATCAACATATGATCTGGGGGATCGAGTACATGTAAGACCCTATTATTGATCTCCCACCTCTTGGCCCGAGTCTGCTATGCTCCGGGACAAATATCTTACACGATGCACATTACAGAACAGCCATCACTCTCATCTCATTCGAGTTGTAATATGTTTCTTGGACCAGTGATGCTGATCATATAGAATGACACATCAGGAGACGGCATCTATAAATATCTGACAACAGATGTCTTTAGCTGACATCACAATTACTAAGTTAGGAAATGTACTATGGCCTATAAATCACTATTATTACCACCAACACCATACTAATCAGAATGACGGTGAAATAGAATAATGATAAATACTATTATTAATAATATCCATCAGGCCAATGACCACACTCTTACACATCCTGATCCAAAGCTGTGAGTAAACTGCACATACTATGCATGTATTCTGCACAGGCACACCCCGGTCTATGCTACATTGTTACACACTATGTATCTGCTACCGTATTATTAAGACTTGTTGTATTAATCCATGTTGACATATGGCCATTTGCCCCAGTGTTAAAGTAGAGTCAAAAGCCAATATGTAGACGACATCAACTTAGAAGCAGTAGAAGAAAGTTCGGGGAACAGTTCACCAAAAAGCAAACAATTGTGTGCAACTATGTCCTGCCCTAGAGACGTCGATACCACTTTCTATAAAGTAATAGTGTGTAGTATGTCTGTATTGTATGTGTTTGATTAAAAGCTAATAAAAAATATTGAATCATAAAGTTATAGTTTTTTTTCCACCAAAGCTTTAATTCTGCCATATATATATAGACAGATACATATATATATATATATATATATATATATATATATATATATATATATATATATATATATAATGTATGTATGTATCTCTATGTATGTATGTATGTGTGTATATCTATATCTATTAGATATATATATTAGATATAGATAGATAGATAGATATATATATAGGTTAAATGGTCCAAGACATGTGATTGATGTGTACAATGAACAGTATGAATGCCAATAGTGCCGACTTTACCAATTGTTTGCACATTTTCCATGCTTTCTTACAAGCCAGTCGCAAAAAAAATAAATATATATATATATATATATATATATATATTATATATACATACGCATGAATTAAATCACCCTGGTATATGCTAACTGAACAACTTAATTTATACAGATACAGCTGATATACATAAATGTTACTCTGTATAGTCAAGTGATAGGGTTACATTTGGCACATTTTAACTGCACATACACATTTTTACTGTGTGTGCTAAACCAAAGGTCTTATGTATGAAGAAGCAGAGGTTATTCAGATCCAAATCCTGTCTGTATATAGAACGTCTAATGCCAGTTCTTATATGCTGATTTCCACCCATAGGCATAGTGGGAAACAATAGGATATCATCGGAATACATGGTCACAGAAGAACATGTTCCTGTCATTCACCTGTACCAGCTAAAGCTAGTTTACTCTAAGCTGACATCATATTCTATGCATAGTCTAGAAACAGTATACTATAGAGTATTTTATGAGTACACACAGGTATAGGAATTGTGATGCATTTGCTAGAAAGTGCCTGATTGCATGCAAGTAATAAATGCAGAACATCTCATTGGCAGCAGCAGGCAAAAATATGTACACTGGATTCATTAGTCCACATACACAGACAAATTCTTACAGTATGACATCAGGCAAAGCCCTGTCCCCTGTGCTTTTAGCTATACAGCTCCAGCTCAACCAAGTCAACATATACAGCCAGTCCTATATATATACACCCAGCTCCTATACTGCTCTGCAGTCTACATAGAAGATCCAGGAGCAAGTCACCCCACAGAGCCTGGTAATGATGCAGCACACACTGGCTCTGGATGTCCCACAGAGAGTCTAGTGTCTGTGCCATGCTCCCCAGTGATCACCAGTGGACAATACCTGGATGTTCTTGTGTTATGATGCTCACTAGTGATCACCAGTGGACAATACCTGGATGTTCTTGTGTTATGATGCTCACTAGTGATCACCAGTGGACAATCCTGTGTTATGATGCTCACCAGTGATCACCAGTGGACGAATCTGTGTTATAATGATCCCCAATAATCATCAGTGAACGTTCCTGTGTAATGATGATCCCCAGTGTTCACCAGTGGACATTACCTGGATGGTCCTGTGTTATGATCCTCCCCAGTAATCACCAGTGGACAATACCTGGATGGTCCTGTGTTATCATCCTCCCCAGTGATCACCAGTGGACAATACCTGGATGGTCCTGATGCTCCCCAGTGATCACCAGTGGATAATACCTGGATGGTCCTGTGTTATCATCCTCCCCAGTGATGACCAGTGGACTATACCTGAATGGTCCTATGTTATGATGCTCCCCAGTGATCACGAGTGGACATTACCTAGATGTTTCTGTGTTATGATCCTCCCCAGTGATCACCAGTGGACAAGACATGGATGGTCCTGTGTTATGATGCTCACCAGTGATCACCAGTGGACAATACATGGATGGTCTGTGTTATGATGCTCCCCAGTGATCACCAGTGGACAATACCTGGATGGTCCTGTGTTATCATCCTCCCCAGTGATCACCAGTGGACAATAACTGGATGGTCCTGATGCTCCCCAGTGATCACCAGTGGACAATACCTGGATGGTCCTGTGTTATCATCCTCCCCAGTGATGACCAGTGGACTATACCTGGATGGTCCTGTGTTATGATGCTCCCCAGTGATCACCAGTGGACATTACCTAGATGTTTCTGTGTTATGATCCTCCCCAGTGATCACCAGTGGACAATACATGGATGGTCCTGTGTTATGATGCTCACCAGTGATCACCAGTGGACAATATCTGGATGGTCCTGTGTTAAGATCCTCCCCAGTGATCACCAGTGGACATTCCCAGGATGTTCCTATGTTATAATGATCCCCAGTGATCACCAGTGGACAATACCTAGATGGTCCTGTGTTATTGATGCTCCCCAGATCCTGCAAAATGCTAAGAGCTGCTTGTGTTCAGTGTTATGCAGGCAGAAGTCGACAAGTAGGAAGCTGCACAGGGCTTTGTTCTGCCAGCACTGAATCACAGACAGGCAACAAACCTAATCATAACACACTGGCCACGAAGTAAATCATTGCTGGTATCTAACATACCAGACACTGCCCCCATCTCCTGGCCATCTTGGCATTGGCTTTGTATGTATAGATAATATACACACACATTCACACTGGCTACATGTTGTTTACACACAGCTCCCTGCAACACACAACAACCAGGAGCCTCCAGTAACATTGTATCCATTCATGACAATGCAGCAGTCAGCCCCAGCAAAGGGATATGTCATTTATATAGCAAACAAGAGGAGCATAGAACCTACAAGCAATCCCCAAAATGTATATGCACTTCTGTGCAATCACCTAGTATTGAGGGCATCCAGCACCAGGGCTGAATTATTGCCAGTCACTAAGCACCACACATATGAAGCCAGGCACAGACATCAGCGGCCAGCAGTGTGACCTGGCAGGATCTACAGAGGACAGGCACTCACCTCCTGCCTGCACGCCTGGTCCTTGCTGAGCACAGCTCTGGAGTCCCAGCACTGACAGCTCCACACTGCGTTATGTTGTGTCTGGGCTGCTCCCTTCTTGTCACGCTGCTGAGCAGGAGAGGAAGGGGAGTTTCTTATGTCTCTGCCTGTTACAGAGGAGTCACACAAAGTAGTTACACTTCCCACTCACCTACACAAAGTAACCCCGAAAACCCAGTGTCCTGCGGGAATATCACTATTTATTACTGCTTTCATGTGTCTGTGTTTTGTGTTTCAGCAAATGGGTGGAAATGGCTGAAGAGAAGCAGCTCTCCCCTACAAGGGGCACTAGCATATGGTTCTTGTTATAGGAGCTCAAAAGAATGCAAAGTCTAACAGCAAAATATCAAGACTGTGGGAAAAATGCCCAAACAGCAATTCCTCAGAGCATGCAGCATAGTGAGCACACTGCTGTGATTACAAGGCATGGGGAGGTTCTGTGGCCCTTGTAGAGTAGAAAAACTGATGTCTAGTCTTGGTCTTCTGTGGTATTGGAGCTCTGTGCTATGGTATGTTTGTTGTGCGGCGCCCTGGACAAGCCAGGGGCCACAGGTAACAACACACACACACACCCACCCCCAGCAGTTTCACAGCAGACATCCCCAATGAAACTTGATTCCTTTCCTCGGGCTCAGACTGACACACCAGGTGGGCGGAGTCAGGAAATGGAGACGCCCACCCAGGAGTTAGCTGGCCTGAGGCAGGAAACAAGCCCAGTCAAGTCCTAGGAGAGGAAGAGAGAGGAGGTCTGCAGAGAGGCAGACGCAGACTGGGGCGGGGCCTAGGATTGGAGCCTAGGGCCCTCGTGCAGCAGAGAGTCAGGCAGACGGTAGTGGCTGTCTGCAGGGAGCCGGGGAGACAGTTGGTGGAACTGTAGGTAGCCGGGGCTGGGCGGTGGCCCACCGGTGCCGAACCGGGGAGCCAGCTGGAAGCCGGAGCGCAGGAGGAGCGTGCACGGAGGTGGAAGAAAGGACTTACACCACCAAACTGGGTCAGGGGAGAAACAACAACCGCAGCCGTCTGTGGGCACCCGTCCATCCAGCCGAGTGTTTTACCAAGGACTGTGTCGTGATTACTGGCTGAGTGAGTACCCCGTGCCATGCGGCACAGCGCTGCCCCTGCGACCCTGCACCTCACCAGGCCCCGTAACCCGCCTGCTACCCATCCACCTACCTCACCGGGCCCCGGGACATCCAACCCCCTACCCACGGAGGGGAGAACTAACATCTAGCTGCTCCATACCATCACTCCCGGGATCCCCGTCCAGAGCAGCGGTGGTGTCACAACTTCACCACAACCGTGGGTGGCGTCACGGACAATCTCCCTTACCAAATCCCCTTTTACTGTGGAGCCTGGGATCACAGACCGGGTCACGCTACCGTGATACCCACAGAAGTGACCCCGTGGCCTGGATCTGAGTGCCCCTGGTCCCCGGGCGACACATTTGGCGTCACGAACAGGATCCTACCGCTCTGCCGCTTGGTAGAGGTGCGCCTTGTTACCGCCGGAGGTGTCCGGCCGAAAGTTTTGCAAAGCCGCCATCTTGGGCGCGAAAAATTTCCCGCTCGAGCGTCTTCCCCGAGCAGGAAAGGCGCGAAAGTGGAGCCCCACCCCCTGAAGAAGGAAGTGCTAAAAAGAAGCTAAGGGGGACGGGATGGCGTCCGTCCGCATGTGAACCGCGGCTGTGGAAGCAGGGACGCCAGGACTCTGCCAGTGTTTGGTTCCTGGAACACCACTGCACAAGATGTCCCGTCCGTCCGGCACCGCTGAAACCCCAGTGCCCGTGCCCGCGGCCAACGCCCCATCCGACCCATTACCCCTGTCACCGGTAGCGGAGCTCGCAGCGTCTGTGAGGGAGGGCCCAGGCCTTACCATCGTCACCGCCCTGCCACCGGTCCCGGCTTCCATCCCAGCCGCACCGCTGATGACGACGGCCCCGGCAGTCCGCCCGGCCACGACGGAGATGACGACGGCTCCGGCAGTCCGCCCGTCCGCAACGGCAGCGAAGCACCCATCCCGTTAACTATCTGGGCAGCCTGGGTCTGGACTGGGGTCAAGGGGTGCTGCCCACTTCTTAGGGGCAGCATCAGGGCCAGGTTGTTTGGGTGGGTGACTGAAGGACCCGTTCCACTGTTATTATTAAAAGTGTTTGATTACTGTTGCAACGTTAAAGTAATGTGCATCCCGTTGTGGGAAGATTGAAAATGCTTGTGTTTAATGTTTTAATCTTTTGCAGTTTAAAAAAAAAAAAAAAAAAAAGAAAAATAAAACCGGTGATGGACAGGCAGCCCGAGGATGGTCTGCATTTTGCTAAGGGGGAATGTGGCGCCCTGGACAAGCCAGGGGCCACAGGTAACAACACACACACAGCCCCACCCCCAGCAGTTTCACAGCAGACATCCCCAGTGAAACTTGACTGACACACCAGGTGGGCGGAGTCAGGAGATGGAGACGCCCACCCAGGAGTTAGCTGGCCTGAGGCAGGAAACAAGCCCAGTCAAATCCTAGGAGAGGAAGAGAGAGGAGGTCTGCAGAGAGGCAGACGCAGACTGGGGCCTAGGATTGGAGCCTAGGGCCCTCGTGCAGCAGAGAGTCAGGCCGTCTGCAGGGAGCCGGGGAGACAGTTGGTGGAACCGTAGGTAGCCGGGGCTGGGCGGTGGCCCACCGGTACCGAACCGGGGAGCCAGGTGGAAGCCGGAGCGCAGGAGGAGCGTGCACGGAGGTGGAAGAAAGGACTTACACCACCAAACTGGGTCAGGGGAGAAACAACAACCGCAGCCGTCTGTGGGCACCCGTCCATCCAGCCGAGTGTTTTACCAAGGACTGTGTCGTGATTACTGGCTAAGTGAGTACCCCGTGCCGTGCGGCACAGGGCTGCCCCTGCGACCCTGCAGCTCACCAGGCCCCGTAACCCGCCTGCTACCCATCCACCTACCTCACCGGGCCCCGGGACAACCAACCCCCTACCCACGGAGGGGAGAACTAACATCTAGCTGCTCCATACCATCACTCCCGGGATCCCCGTCCAGAGCAGCGGTGGTGTCACAACCTCACCACAACCGTGGGTGGCGTCACGGACAATCTCCCTTACCAAATCCCCTTTTACTGTGGAGCCTGGGATCACAGACCGGGTCACACTACCATGATACCCACAGAAGTGACCCCGTGGCCTGGATCTGAGTGCCCCTGGTCCCCGGGCGACACAGTTGTGCTCATGTAAATGAGGACAGGAGCTTATGTAATGGTCACCTTAAACCAAAATGTAGCACACCAGATACTACTGGTGCTCCAGTTACATGGAATCTGTCAGCAGGTTTTTGCTATGTAAGTTGAAGCCAGCATGCTTGCTGCAAGGGTTAACACCGATGCCTGTCTTGTCACAGTTTGATCTGCTGTTTACTTGATATGTTTGTTTAAGACCCTGTGCGCACTAGAAAATGGAATTTTCTTCAGAAAATTCCGCACGCTCTGAAAGATTACTGCACCTGCGGCAAAAACCGCAGCAAACCATACCTGAAATCTGCATACGGTTTTACTGCAGTATGGCTGCACCTTTGTCGCGGTTTTGCCGTGGTTTTTCCGCGGGTTGGTACCTGTGTTTTTATGCCTTCAATGCAATAAAGCACGGTGAAAAAAAAGAAAAAAAAAAAATATATATATATATATGTGTGTGTGTTGTCATTTCCTTCTTCTGAGATAGCTAGCTAGATAGCTAGATGGATAGATAGATACATGGATAGATAGATAGATAGATAGATAGGTTGCTAGATGATGGATAGATAGATAGAGGGATAGATAGATAGATGATGGAAATGCTTGACAGATATTAAAGCTTTTATTTCTGATGTATGTGTCCCCCCCCCCCCCCCCCCCCAACAGTATTTGTGACACAGCAGTGACCCTGCGGGACCTTGGATCTGAGTTCTCGCAGGGTCACTGTCGGTCGGTGACGTCACTCTATTACCGCTTGTGAGGCCCTGAAGTTCTCGCGAGCAGTAATGTGTTGACATCACCGACAGTGAGAAGTATCCTGGAGTTACCCCTGCACGTAATGAGGCTGCATTGAGTACTATGTCTCAGACGCCGCTGGATCAGTATGCAAGCGTCGTGGGACCTTTTTTTTATCGTGTTTTATTTCAAATAAAGGATTTTTCGGTGTATGTGTTTCTTTTCACTTACAGATTAGTCATGGCGTGTCATAGACGCTGCCATTACTAATCTTGGACTTAGTGGCAGCTATGGGCTGCCATTAACTCCTTATTACCCATATGGCCACAGCATCACGGCAATCAGAAAGAGCTGGTAACACACCGGGACTGTCGCATAATGGATGCGACATTCTCGGGGCAGCTGTGGGCTGATATTCTTGGCTGCAAGGGGGGGGGCAATAACCATGGCCCTCCCCAGCCTGAGAATACCAGGCCCCTGCTGTGTGCTTATCTTGGCTGGACGGTAAAAATATGGCGGAGCCCACTTTTTTTTTTTCGTTTTTTATTTTTAATATGTACGTTCAGAATTCTATGTGTCTGTGCATTATATATGTATGTGTTTGTGTTTGAGTGTGATATGTGTGTGTTTACTCTCTGCTCAATTTCCTCTTCCTCTGCTAATGACATCACTTTCTTGCAAAACACAGGGTAGTGATGATCACTATGTTCCAAAAAACGCGAAATACCGCTGGAATAACGCAGGAAAATGCAATGAAACGCACATAATTTGCTACCTTCTTTATTTCCCGCAGTATTTCATGATTACATTACAGTCAATGGAGTAAAATACCGCAGGTACCTGCGGAAAAGAAGTGACATGCAATTCCACAGCAAAAACCTGCTGGTAAAAAAAAGCAGTGTGCGCCCAACATTTTTTTTTTACCATAGGTTTTGCTGGGGAAGGACTGCAGCAAGGTTATGAACATTTTCTGCAGCAAAACATGCAGCAAAACCGCAGCAAATCCGTGGTAAAAAAAAACGCAGTGTGCGCACAGGGCCTTAAGCAGCAGGACACTTATCATTGCTGGGACTACAATGTCACGCACACAGCAGCCCGGCACACTCTCTCCTCTGCTGGGCACCTCACTGTCGATGTACAATCTCTACAGAGAGTCTGGTGGCACGGAACAGCTCTCTCAACTCTGTTATATGACTAAAGCTAAAAATTCTGATTGTGTCAGAACGGCTGCACCCAGTAACCTAAGTGATACATCATTAGATTCAGAATCTCTTTGCCTACATCATGCTGCTTTCAGATGAGGTTGGAAAAACCTGCTGACAGATTCCCTTAACAGACTGATATGAGGTAGTGCAGAATTGTACCAGGTTCACGATGGCACCAAGCAGAATTAGCACACAGAATTTTGGATGAAAATGAGCATGTTAATACCACCACAGATGAATAGAGAAGATACCATAGACACAACATCCAACATCTGGAGGCATTGTATGAAGATTACACCCCAGCCCCAGGGATACGAAAGGAGGTTCAGCCACTATCAATGTAAGGTAGTGACTCTCTAGGAATTTGCTATGAGACATGAGAATCTGTGGGGCAAGATAGCTAAGCAGGACCAGGATGCCTAAGTCCGAGCAAAAAGCTGAGATGATAACATTTTGAATTTCAGTATGCTTGGGGTAGATTTATCAAATTATATTCATGATATGTGCCAGACGAACCCTATTGGTAGAGGTTCCAAAGCAGAAAATAGCCAAACAAAGAAATTAGGACAGCGTTTGTGGCGCCCCTGAGTACGGCACCCATGCTGGGTGAGTGCAAACCTCAATACCTGGTAATCCTGAAGGCTGGAATAGGGTGTGTACGCACAGACACATAGTGACCAGGTCTCCCACACACTTGAGGGGACCCCTGGGCAGACCCATGAGGGGGCGTGCCTCCACATCCAATCAAGGGTTGCGGTAGAGAGGCTGGAAGCTAGGTTGCAGCGGCAGTCAGGAAAAGGAGCTGGAGGTAGCCAGTCTGAAGTGGAGACGCAGGAGAGCGGACACGCTAGTCAGACCCTGCACGTGTAGTGGCCGTTGGCGGGGGAGAACGGTCACCAGAAGTTGGACAGAAAGACACTGAGGAAGTCAGCTGGTCATGTACGGAGACTTCTGGTGGCTAGGCACGCACGGGGAACAGGTCACTAGAGCTAGACATCCATTTAGTGGTCTGCTAAACCTGCCGGGGGGGTGGACCGCAAGTCCACACCAACCAAAACAGAGAGCGAGGATCAGCAGCAACGAGGGGGCCCATAAGGAGGATCAAGCCTGGAGCCATCTTCCTTGGTCCACGCTGCCAGCAAACGGGCCAGAAAGGGGAGAAAAGGCAGTTGCGACTTCCCTGGATGAATCCCACGGTACTTTAAGTCAGGGGTTGTCCAAAACAAGAAGTGCTAGGAAGGCGAGCTAAAGGTCACCCTTATGCCAGCCTGAAGGATACCTGGTTCTCTCTTGGTGTATCTCAGCATCGCCCGGGTGCCAGTTGAAGCATTTGAAAGTGAGTAAAAAACAGTTGCAAGACACTTTGGACTGAGACTGAGTTCTTCTGTGACCTGTTGTTCTACACACATACACCCGAGCCCTGGGGCCAGCCTCACTCTCGGGAGGCCACACCATCCGACTGCAGATTCCATCAGCCCCAGACGCTCGTTAAAACTGCAGTGGGGGTCACCCATAACCCCGACCGCAAACCGAGAGAGGTGTCACGACTCAGATGTAAATAACCTGACCTACCTGTCGCCAGAGAAGATCCCAAGGAGAAGTCCCTGCGGCGTTCCTGGAGGTGGAGCGGTGTCCCTGAGGCGACCGCCGTGGCCGGGGCGACAAACGTTTATAGAAAGCTAATCAAGCATAAGTTTCATGGCTCACTATCAAATGGTGAATTTGCCACTGTGGCAGTCCAAAGTACATGACTTGTTCTTGTTACTGCATTCACCCATGAAGAGTTAGAAAGGAAGCAATCAGCTACAATGATGGAAAGTGACATTGTGGCGCCCCTGAGGCTTCAGTCGCCACAGAGTATTGCACCTTATTTTAAGTGTGATATTCACCTCAGGTAAGGAAGGGGTTAATTACCAGTGTTCCACATTCACTCTTTCCATAAAGCTTAGGAGCCTTCTCCCAGGGGGGATGGCTCAGGGTAGGCAGGGGGTGGCCATCATGAGTCATGGGACTTCACCAGTCACTGAAGCAGCCATCTGGGGGGCGGGTTCCACTTGGGGTGGAAGTAGGAGCACACTCACACAATCTTCAGTCAGTCTACCCGGGACACCAGTTCTGGGACACAACACCATCACCTCTTTCCTCTCTTCTCTTCACGGGGCCTGGGGCTTGGAGCGAAACTCTCGGGCCAGGTGCCTCACAGCTGGAAGGGCAACTCTGAAAAAGGACTTTCTTCTTTCAAACACCGGTGGCTTCTCCTAACTTATCCGGAGTTGAAGGAGCCCATCACAGCGGGTGACCAGTACTATCCAGGCGAGCCGCACAGCACAAAGAGTGAGTAAAGACACCTCGAAGCCACTGACTCTGACTCTTGATTACCGGCACCGCTGCCCCGCGCCTTGGCGCTCAAACGCCATCACTACTTCCCTCATCATCCTCCCCAAAGCCCGCTCCACCTGTCGGGAGCGATGCCATCTCTTGGCTGCTATTACCATCTGCCCCGGAAGACAGCGATAGCAGTGGCAGCTAAATCCCTGGCCGCATACCACAGGTGGCGTCGCAACATTTATCCTACTACTATACCCACCATCTTCCCTCCTTATTGGTGTACACCTCGGGGCACGAGGCCGGGCAAGCCACCGTGACATCCTGGATCATCACACCACCCCGGTGATGAGTAACGCAGGTACGAGACACCCTGTGCCTGACAACCCCTGCCCCTGGGTGCTACAACAGCCAACTGTGAAACTTAGATGTTCTGCTCTGGTATCAGCTGTTCTGACCGATGTGGGCACAAGACACAGGCATGTTCGCCTAGGAAGACCCATTACAAAAGCACTAAGGAGGGCCCACCTGGTTTACGGGGATGAGACAGACACATAATAGTTGAGAACAGTACAGAGTACATGGTTCCCAAGGGAAATGAATTGTGAAGTGGTTTAAAACCATGAATTTCATCAGTCAAGCTGACTCTGACTATACAAAAGAACAGTTTGCAACAGTGCCCCTAATCTTTTGGAGAGGAGAAGGCATAAAATTTGTTGTGGCAAAAAACAGAAAGGGGTATAGCGATCCATGCCTAACTACAAAACATATCATAATTGAAAAAGTTGGTAGCAATCTGGGTTCCCCTCAACCAAAAGAAGAAAAGTAAGCACGAGAGCTTAAGAATAGAGATGAGCGGACCCGTGGAAATTCGGGTTCTGCAGGTTGAGCTGCATTTTAGATATAGTTCAGTTCTGGTCCCAGACTTGACCTGAACCCCATTGGAAGTCACTGATTGGACAGTTCAACTCTCCACACACACACAGCTAGCCATAAACAGATCACTTCCGGGAGAAGGAGGGTGATTTTTTTCATTATTTATTTATTTTTGCGCATACTACATCTGATAACGCTTATTTTACCCCCAGTGTGAGCCATTCAAACACTGCAAGCGGCTGCCACTAAGCCTGCAACAAGCGTACCCCAACACAGCAATGTTCGCTCTAGTGGTTACCATACGCAAAGCACCTAAACTCGAACACTGATTTTTTATTTGTAAAGTTTGTGTTCAATACAAACATCAGACTTTAAAGTTTGTATCTGCTCATTTCTACTCAAGAATAGAGATAAAGAAACCTGGTGTTCAATGTTCGTACCAAACACAGACTTTAGAAAACAAAATAGAGTTCTTATTTGGAGTTCTGGTGCTTTGCGTATGAACATCAATTGTGCAAGCAGAGAGTGGGATCACCCCAAGACCCTACCTGAAGGAGCCCACCCAGAGCCACCATCACCCTTAACTAAATTAGCGTGTGCTGCACGCCAATATAGTTAAATTCTGCAGTAGCGTAGGTAGACACGGTCTCCCTGTACTACCTCTCTCCTTTCCGTAGGCTGCAGGTCACCTTGTGCCTGCGGTCTGCAGAATGGCAAGTCCTGTGCGGAATGATGTGATGACATCATTGCAATGGGATACACACAGGTTTCCGGCGTGACGACATAGCCACCTCAGTCTATCTGAGACCTACCACTGTCTGCCGCTGGGCTCGCTGGGGTTACTGTGTGATGGCCTTGAGTGGGTGCAATGAATGGGGCCCTCATACATAGTAGAGGCTACTTAAACAGCCATGATACACCATGGGGCTACCAAGAAAGACCATCATACAGCATAGAGGCTACTAAGAGGAGCATTATACAGAGGGGAAGACATTCTACAGTTTGGGAACTACTGTGAATGCCATCATACATTGACGGGGTTACTGTTAGGCCATCATCCAGCTTGGGGGAATAATGCAGTGTTGGGGCTACTGTGGCGGTCATCATACAGTGTAGAAATTACTGTTGAGGCCATCAAACAGTGTGGAGGCTACAAAGGGGCCATTGCACAGTTTAGGGACTGCTAAGCAGCAATTATACAGTGTGGGGGCCATTATTCAACCTGGAAGTTACTGTGGGGCCCATCAGATAGTCTGGGAACAACTGTGGGGGCATCATACAGCTTGGAGAGCATTAAGCTGTGTACAGGGGAGTGATGAAAGCATTATAGTGTGTATAGGATAGCTGTGGGATACAACACTGTATGTAGGGATCTATGGGAAAATCATACTATGTAGAGGAAAGCTGAAGGACAATCATACTATGTAGAGTGGAGCTGTGTAGGCCCATTATAATGTGTATAGGGAAGCTGTGGGGACATTATATTGTGTCGAAAGGATCTGTGAGCCCATCATACTGTGTATAGAGGATCTATGATGAAATCATACTGTGTAGAGGGGAGTTGTGAA
The DNA here is from genome assembly GCF_048569485.1 of Anomaloglossus baeobatrachus. Taxonomy (NCBI): domain Eukaryota; kingdom Metazoa; phylum Chordata; class Amphibia; order Anura; family Aromobatidae; genus Anomaloglossus; species Anomaloglossus baeobatrachus. Next base: position 262,099,693 of record NC_134358.1, on the reverse strand, counting down.
CACATCATAGTGTATAGAGGAGAGCTGTGGACCCATCATACTTTGTATAGAGGAACTGTGGGGACATTATACTGTATACAAGGGAGCTGTGTGGACATCATACTGTGTATAGGTGAGCGGTAGGTCCCTCATACAGAGAATAAGGGAGCTGTAGACCCATTATACGGTGCATATGGGAGCTGTACAGGGGGGCTCAGGGCACATTTTTAAATATTAGATAGGCACTTACTGTTATAAATGCACTCAGGGTATTATGACGGTCAAAGGGTCACAGAGAGGCCATTATTACTTGTGGGCATTGTCTTCTATTGCATTTGCACAGGGCATTAATATATTCTAGGAGTAGGGCTCAATTTTACCATCGAGGAAACACAAAAAAGGCATGTAATTTTTTAATGGGCACAGTGGAGGGCATTATTATATGGGGCAGTAAGAAGAGCATTGTTTTTGTATCACAAGGCAGGTGTAGTCATAGGGACAGGCAGTGGCGGTATCAACAGGATATCCAGACACAAGGTCATAGGCACCCAAAGGTCACTAATAAGCATGGGAGTGTCATAGTATTTAAGGTTGAGGGGAGCCATAAGTCCATCGTATACATCATACAACCTAACATGTTATGTAATATGAGTGAAGGCTTGCGTTTCTGGGCCAATAGCACAAAAAAGCTACTATAGCATAACTTGTTGCATAAGTTAAGGCTGCTTATGAAGGAGGGTCATAACAAACAGTGCTCCTTAGCCTGCTGTGTATGGGACTGCTAGCTGCAGACTAATCAGAGTGCCTATGCCGATCACTGACCACCATCAAAGTACCCATAATGAGCATGATGACTATCCGAAATGGGCCATGAAACTGTGAATGAAGATGGCCTAGTTTTCATTTCCATTATGTGCACAGTTATTTGTGTCCCTCCTAATTGTGGAAAGAATGGCGTCAGGACGGAGTTTTAGAAGAAGGCAAAGCAGTTTTATGCTGTGGGCAATATTTTCTGGGAAACCTCTGATTCTGGAATTCAAGTGATTGTTACTTGGAGAAATACCGGCTCCTTAATCTTCTAAGCTACTGTGGTAATTGTTAGTTACTGTGGTCAACAGAAAGTGTAATAATAACTAAGGCGGGAAGGAAGTGACAACATAGGAACTTGCAGAGTTTCATGGCCTGTTCAAATATTAAGATATTTAGTGACTTGTAGAATTTCTCTTGAAGAGTAATCATTGCATTGTGCACAATTTTCAGTTTAAAACATTAGTGTAATTAAATTTCCTATAAATAAGGAAAACTGACTGCAGCAAACAAAAATTAATGTATGCATTTTGTATTTAGATATCAAATTTTTTTCTTTTTTTTCTGTTCATCTTATGCAATGCTTTTCAAAATGAGGATAATCAGTCAGTATTAGGGTATTAGGTTAATTGACATTTTCTAACATTTTGTCATACGTGGTTATAATCTAATATATTTTAGGCCATATTCAGATGAGCAAATGAAAAATTGTCTACATGAAGTGCAGAATAAAGGCAATTTTCATCCATATTTCCTTCCTTATTCTAATAGTATGCCATCTATGTGTCATCCATTTATCCACACAAGACCAAAGACAGTTTCCAATTTTAATAATATGCATCCATAACAGACGGATGCAAAATGGATGATCTGTATGGGATCTGTATTTTTTTTCAAACACATAGACTTGAATGTACAATTCCCAAAAAACAAACTAGAGCATGCTGCAATTTCTCGCATTGAAAATAAAAAGTATTCATTCGTTATTCATTTACATGAAAAGTTGGTAATTTCTGTTTTTGCAGTCATTTAATAGCTACTTTTAGTATTTACTTTCAGGGCATACAAATTATAAAATGTAATAATACTTAAAGGGAACCTGTGTGGACTCAGAACCACGAGCAGTTAAGGGTGCATATTTCTAATCCCTGCCTAACTGTCTATTGCCTAGCATCATCAGCGGGTCAGTGCACATGATCAGAATACCCCGCACTTCCAGTCATGCACTCTATGAAGCTGGGTGTACATGTCCCGGCCTCAGAGAGGTCTAGTGCGCATTACCGGAAGTGCCGGGACTTCTGATCTTGTGCACTGACCATAAAGGTGGCGTTTTGAAGTGGTGGCAAAGGACAGGTTCGCGCATCACCGCTGATGATGACGCTGTGCAATGGGCATTGAATAGCATGTTAACACGCCCCTGCAGGTGTGCTAACATGTTAAGAGGGCGGAATAAACACAGGAACTAGCGTCCTTGCAACTAGTCCCTGCATTCATTAGCATATCATAAAGGATCTTTAGAAATACTTTTTCTAAAGATCGCTTTATCTATGCTACTAGATGCTGGGACAGTTAGGCAGGGATTACAAATATACGCCCACAACTGCTCATGGTTGTGCGTACATATTGCACCTGACAGGTTCCCTTTAAGAATTGTGTAATACAGCTGTTTAGAGACTTTTGGTGTTTATGTATGTAAAATTATATGCAAACATTTTTTATTAAAGAAGCACTCCCATCAAATAATTTATCCTCTTCTTCACAATCTTGCGATTTTTTTTATTTTTTTTATTGTGCTTTTGTTTTTTCCTTACCTTATTCCAAGAGCCATAACTTTTTTTTTCCAGCCCCATAACCGTATAAGAGCTTGTTTTTCGAAACAAGTTGTACTTTTGAATAACACCATTAATTTTATCATGTGATGTACTGGAAAGCAGCAGGAAAAAAAACTCCAAGTGCAGTAAAATTGCAAAAAAACAATTCCACAATTTTTTTTTTATTTACCATGTGCACTATACAGTAAAACTAGCAATTAGATTCTCAAGGTCAGTAGAATTAAGCAGTTATTAAACATGTATAGTTTTTTTCTGTTTAAGTGGTGACAAAGATTCAGAAACTTATAAGAAAAAAAAGTTTTGCTTGTGTCATATTCTGAGACCCATAACGTTTTCATTTTTTAAGCTCTGGGGTTGTGTGATGGATTATTTTTTGCATCCAAGCTGACATTTTTATTGATATCATTTTGGGGTACACATGATGTTTTGATCACTTCTTATTGGACTTTCTTGTAATGTTGTGGCATCCAAAAAAACAGTTCTGGCATTTTGATTTTTTTTGTCTTATTACGGTGTTTACCAATTGCCTTAATTTTGATAGACCGGACTTTTACGAATGCAGCAATATCAAATATGTATTTTTATGTGAAAGTTAGGGAAGAAGTTAATATAGTGCAAGCATCATATTATATAGCATTGTGTATCTACAGTTGCTCATTTTGCTCTTCTACCCAGCTAATTCTTATCTTTTCTATTAGATCTATGACATTAAAAACAGAGTAGATGAATCCTTCTAAGCTCTATGTAGAAACAGAGTCTCTTTTTTTCCTGCTTGAGTCCTAGAATCATAAAATAGTAGAGTTGGAAGGGACCTTAAGGGCCATTGGGTCCAACCCCCTGCGAGTGTAGGTTTTCTTATATCATCCCAGCTATATGTTTATCCAGCTTCCACTTAAAGATTTCCATTGAAATGATGTAGTTCATCATTTGAACTACAAATCTAGTTCTATGAAAACACTTTGTAGGTCTAATGATGAAAAGAAACTTTGTGTTTCTACATAGAGCTTGGGAATACTCAGATAATCAATTATGTCGCAGACCAAATGGAAAAGAGAAGAATTATTTGGGAAGTAAGGCAAACTAAGCAATTATAAATACACAGTGCTATATAATTGATTGCAATATATTAAGAGGATGAAACTGTGAGGACGAAACTGCTTCTTTACTGATAATAATAAATTAAATGGGACCTATTTAGAAATATTGTCTGATTCTTAGATAGTGAAAATTAGCCTAGACACTTTTAAAATGTGCCAGGTTTCTTAGATAATATACTAGAAATTAACAAAAGCAAACAGGGCATTGACCAGATACCATGCGGTTTTAGCTATGTTTTATGCGCTCGTCTGGTGGGACTGTGAGACCACAGCACTTGTAGCACTTATTAACAAAACTTCAGCTGCTGCTGCTCCGCTAGATGTAAAAATAAACAATATGGATATACTTCATAAGAGGAATGTTGGTGAATAAAGTCCAGGAAGCAGATGTATGAGAATCAATTGAAGTTTATTATCAACACATTTCCAGGTCAAACCGACCTCTTCCTCAGGAAAACCACAATCATAAAGATTTTAGCGTCGAACACACTGTTCGAGAAAATTTATTTTAAGACAGGCCAGTGTATGCTCCCATTACTTTGTTCACACCCCTTGTTGGACAAACCAGTCCCTTATTCAGTGAGGCCACACACTCTGGTCAGGTATAGAGAGTGTCTAAAACATATAATATTTATAGCTTGATAAATAAGCTCTAGTATGTATAAATTCCAAGGGGCCATACTATAGACAAATAGATCTTACAGATTTCAGCAAGTACTTCAGACTGTCAAGAATTCTTAAAATCCAATTGATTTTATGAGAGTTATAATACTTTTCTGCCAGCTGCTCCTAGAGACTATATACAAACTGTTGGGAAAATCAGGGCTGATAGAAGTATCTCATGTTCAGGAATTCCAGGCCATTTTTTTCAATTCTGACCAGTGTCACTTTATGCAGTAATAACTAGAGATGAGCCACCCCCCTAGCGTTCGAGTTCGGCTCGTCGAACGGAGGCTCCGTTCGACGAACCGTTCGACGAACCACTCGAACCCCATTGAAAGCAATGGGAGGCAAACACAAACACATAAAAACACATTATACATGTACACATACAGTTAATAAACATTGCTATAACACTTACAGGTTCCCGCGACGCGTCCTGCACTCTTTCTCCCGACGCTTTTCCTTCTGATAATCACTGCGTCCTCCCGGTAACCAGCACTGATGATAGGACCTATCGTGATGTCAAAATAGCATGTGACCAGTCACGTGTCTAGTATCTCATTGGCTACAGACTGGTCACATGACTAGACGTCATGGTAGGTCCTGTCAGTGCATCTCTCCGGTACCCGGTACGCGGTGATCGTCCCAGCATCTCCAGGTACCGGCGAAATGCTCTGGCACATGGTCGGCTTCCCCGTCCATGCATGTGGGCGCTCTTTACAGAGTCAGCCACATGCAAGGACTGGATACCACAGCCGGTGAATAACGGAGATCACCATTGCTATAGCAACCCACCTTCAGCGGTGATGTCACCGCTTACAGCACGCAGCTTCTGCTCACTCACTGAGTGAATAGACTGCACGGGACCAGCAGCATTCTTCCTCCCATGCTGTGCTGTCTGATGTAGCAGAGCTGCATGGGTTGAAGGAGAAAGAAGACAGAAGACCATGGATCGTGGAGGGATGACAGGGAGTAATAAACATGGAGTCTCTAAGTGTGTCTGTGTATTTATTTCTATTAAAGTATTTTTTCTCTGTGTGGTATTTTTTTTTAACCATTTATTGGAGATTCTTAATAACCAGGTGAAACTTGCCTGACATTAAGAATCTCTGGCTTAATACTAGCTAGTAAAACAAAGCTAGTATTAACTCATTATTACCCAGCAAGCCGCCTGGCTTCAGGACTGCTGGAAGAGTTGGATACAGCGGCAGATGATGGCGCTTCTATGAAAGCGCCATTTTCTGGGGCGGCTGCAGACTGCAATTCACAGCAGAGGGGCCCAGAAACCTCGGGCTAACCTGTGCTGCGGATTCCAATCCCCAGCTGCCTAGTTGTACCTGGCTGGACACAAAAATGGGGCTAAGCTCCTGTCGATTTTTTTTTTAATTATTTCATGAAATTGATGAAATAATTAAAAAAAGGGCTTCCCTATTTTTTTAGTTCCCAGTCGGGTACAAATAGGCAGCTGGCAGTTGGGGGCAGCCGTACCTGCCTGCTGTACCTGGCTAGCATACAAAAATATGGCGCACCCCACGTCATTTTTTTGGTGGGCAGAAAACTCCTGCATACAGTCCTGGATGGAGTATGTTGAGCCTTGTAGTTCTGCAGCTGCTCTCTGCTCTCCTCCATACAGACAGGCAGCAGACAGCAGCTGTAGAACTAAAAGGCTCAGCATACTCCATCCAGGACTGTATGCAGGAGTTTTTAACCCCCCCCCAAAAAATTACGTGGGCTTCGCCATATTTTTGTATGCTAGCCAGGTACAGCAGGCAGCTACGGGCTGCCTCCAACACCCAGCTGCCTATTTGTACCCGGCTGGGAACCAAAAATATAGGGAAGCCTTTTTTTTTTAATTATTTCATGAATTTCATGAAATAATTTAAAAAAAAAATGACGTGGGCTTCGCCCAATTTTTGTGTCCAGCCAGGTACAACTAGGCAGCTGGGAATTGGAATCCACAGCTCAGGGTGCCCAAGCTCTCTGGGCACTCCTGCTGCGAACTGCACTCTGCAGCCGCCCCAGAAAATGGCTCTTTCATAGAAGCGCCATCTTCTGGCACTGTATCCAACTTTTCCAGCTGCCCCGGGGACGGGTGGCTCGGTGGGTAATAATGGGGTTAGGGCTAGCTGTATATTAACAACTGGCCCTAAGCCCGAAATTTATGGTGTCACGCCAATATTAGACATGGCCACCATGAATTTCTAGTACAGATAAAAAAAACACAACACACAGAAAAATATTTTTATTAGAAATAAAACACAATACAATTAGTGACTCCATCTTTATTGAAATAAAAAACTCCCCCCTCCGCAGTAATCTTGGGTCAAGGGTCCCGCACAGTCCAATCCGGATCCAATATCATCTGATCGGTTTGCTGGAAGGCAAAGCGATCAGATGATGTGTCAGGTTCAAGGGCCTGAATCACATGACACAGCAGCTGATTGTATAAACGGCTTTTATACAATCAGCTGATGCATCAGTGCAAAAAAAAAAAACAAAAAACTACACACTTCAGTGCAGACTCCTGTCTGACAGCATCAGCTGATAGTTTAGCCGGCCAGGCGGTAAAAAGCCGGCCTCACCGCTCGACTTACAGTGTCGGCTGATTCCATCAGGTGACCGCATCAGCTGATCATCGCCAGGTCTGAGAGAGAGAAAGAAGAGAGAAAGAAGAGAGAGAAAAGAGAGAGAAAAGATAAGAGGGAGAGAGAGAGAAGAGGAGAGAAGAGAGAGAGGAGAGATAGAAGAGAGAGAAGAGAGAGGAGAGAGAGAGAGGAGAGAGAGAGAGAAAAGAGAGAGAGGAGAGAGATATAAGAGAGAAAGAGATAGAAAGAGAGAGAGAAAAAGAGAGAGGAGAGGAGAGAGGAGAGAGGAGAGAGAGAGAGAAGAGAGGAGGAAGAGAGAGAGAGGGAAAAAGAGAAAAAGAGAGACTACGAAAAAGAGAGAAAGAGAGAGAGAAAGAGAAAAAGAGAGAGAGAAAGAGAAAAAGAGAGAGAGAGAGGGAGAGAAAGAGAGAGAGAGCACAAGAGAGGTAAAAAGAGAAAAAGAGAGACTGAGAAAAAGAGAGAGAGAGAAAAAGAGAGAGAGAGAAAAGAGAGAGAGAGAAGAGAGAGAGGAGAGAGCAATGCAGCCTCATTCCGTCAACTGCGTGTCCCGCAGCTCACAGCTGATGTCCGGCTCCTCCCCTCAGTGCATAATTAAATTAAATTATAATTATAAATAAATAATAATAATTATAATTTAAAATTAAAAATAAATTAAATTCTTTACCGAGACGGCCGGGACTTGAACTCGGGAACTATTGCTTCTTAGGCGGCAGCTCAATCCATTGAGCCTCTGCCTCTAATGAGAAGCATAGGCAGATTTGCTCATCTTTAGCTCAATACTGCAGGAGATAATCTAGAAGCAGATTGTTCAGCTGCAAGGATGTATGGATGGGCGGGAAAACACCGGCAGTACCACACTCATCACCACACACACGCAGGCACTACAACCCCCATCATCCTCCCCTCAGTGCATAATTAAATTAAATTATAGTTATAAATAAATAATAAGAATTATAATTTAAAATAAATTAAATTCTTTCCCGGGACAGCCAGGTGTTATGATCCGGAACCATGGAAGACCACCACAAATCATTGGCAAAAGGTGACAAGAGCATTGGCAACTAATCTGGCCGCCATCCCCTTACTAACCATCACAACTAGAAGTAGCCGAGGGGTGAACTAACATCCTGTGCACCGCGAACCCAGCCGGAGAACTAACTATCCTAAAGGTAGGAAAGATGAATAACTCTCTGCCTCAGAAAATAGACAAGAATAGCAAGCCCCCACATTAAAAGACTGCGGTGATATAGGAAAAACACAATACAAAGATAGATGACAGGATTAGCAAAAGGTGAGGCCCCCGCTGACTAAAATAGGAAAGGACAGGAAAGGGACTGATGGTGGCCAGAGAAAAACCCTGCAAAATACCAACTTCCTGATAGTACAAAAAGGCCCTCAGATCGCACGATCTGAACTCCGTCCTATACCAGGTGGCCTTGTCATACAAATGAACAGAAAACAAGAATCATAACAAATTCAACAAGCCACAAACACATGGACTCAAAGGAGCTATACTCCACACAGAACTGCAGGGAGTTCCCCAACAAACCACTGAGGGGGAAAATCCCTGCATGCAAATAAACTGAAAACAACCACAGCAAAAGACAAACCCAGATAAGCAAAAGAACCAGACAATAAATAAAGAGCAAGCACTTATCTGGGATAGATGTGGTGTAGAGCAGGATGAAGCAGGCTGGAGATACAAAGAACAACTGACATCCGGCAACAGCCTGCAATCAGACCAGGATTTAAATAAGCAGAGCGTTAGCAAAGGAAACACCCATTGCACAACACACCTGGTCCAAGTCCAAACCATTCCTGGCCACCAGAGGGAGCCTCCCAGCAGCCAAAACATAACTAACATTCACAACAGCCAGGACATGAACTCGTGAACTAATGCTTCTTAGGCGTGTGCTCTATCCATTGAGCCACTGGCTCTAATGATAAACATAGGCAGATTTGGTAATCTTGATGTCTGCATTGCAGACTGAAGTCTCTGGTGACAGCGCGATTCACTTCAAGTGCTACGTGGAGCTGATACAGAGCGATTGTGTTCTACGGTGCTCCTGCATCTTCATGTAGCAGAGCTGACAGTGTCGTGCGGACCTGGAGGGGTATTTGGGGATAAAGAATTAAGAATTAAAGAATTAAAGAAATAAAGAATTTTGTGTGTGTTTGTTTACTTTCACTTACAGTTTAATCATGGAAGGTGTCTCGGGGAGACGCCGGCCATGATTAACTCATTATTACCCCGATTGCCACCACACCAGGGCAATTCGGGATGAGCTGGGTAGAGTCCAGGGACTGCGGCATCTAATGGATGCAGCAATTCCGGGCGGCTGCTGGGTGATTTTGTTAGGGTGGTGGGCTCCCCATGACGTGGCGCTCCCCATCCTGACAATACCAGCCTCCAGCCATGTGGCTTTATCCTGGCTGGTGTCAAATATGGGGTAACCGCATTTTTTTTTAATTATTATTTATTTATTTATTTTACTGCACGATATAGACCCGCCCACCGGCGGCTGTGATTGGTTGCAGTGAGACAGCTGTCACTCATTGTGGGGGCGTGTCTGACTTCAACCAATCATGGGCGCTGGCAGGCGGGGAAAGCACGGAATAACTGATTGAATAATGAAGTGGCAGCCATTTTCAAAAGAGGAAAAGACGCCGCAGATTTCTGACAGCCGTGCAGCGAGACGCCCGTGATTGGTGAATAGGAAAGAGAGAGGGATTGTGCTGGGGATGCAGGATGCATGCAGATAGCAACGTGTGCACATAGCCTTACTGTGAAAAGCCACGCTTTTGGTGATCGAACCATTCTCGAATGTAACTCAAACTGCCGAACTTTTAGCAAATCGTCTGAGTTCGTCGAACGACTCAAACACCCCCCAAAATCACTCGAACATGAAATTGCCAAACCTCGAACATCGCTCATCTCTAGTAATAACTCCAGAACGCTTCAGGGGAGGGCGAGATAACAGAAAAAGACGACCGACTAGTCTGGGAAAGCAACCCCCCTTTGACTAATCAAGGCCCTAATTAGAATAGGAACATCGTACTTTCTAAATGCCTTTTTTAAACATTGATTTTAGTAAATTGCATTAAATCGAATCTGTTACCAGATTTTTCAATTATAAGCTGCGGCCACCACCAGTGAGCCCTTATAGATTGCATTCCAGAATGATGTATATACTGTAAGTGCCCAGGCCATGCTGAATAATGTAAAGACAACTTTATAATACTCACCTAGGGGGTGAGTTCGATGGTGTCTCTGCTCTCGGTCTGGCGCCCTTCCATCTTGTGGGATCACCGTCCTCTTGCCAAGCCCCATGTGCATGAGGCACAGAGGCCTCCATTGTGCTCTTCATAGTAGAGCAAAGTACTGTAATGCGCAGGCTCAAGAAAAAGTCAAAGATCACCTGTGCATATGCACTACAGTACTTTCATCGCCCTCAGCTGGGCAGATCAAAGTGCAAATGCACAGGAACACAGTGGAGGCCTCTCTTTGAATGACATAGGATGCGTCATGCACACAGGGCTGGGCAAGAGAACGGCGATTCCACAAGATGGATGAGGCACCAGAATGAAAGCAGTGACACCCATCGGACTGGACCGCCTCATAGGTGAGTATTATAAAGGTGTTTTTTACATTCTGCAGAGCGGCCTGGGCTCTTATATACAGTATTCTGGAATGTTGTCTATATGAGCTCACAGGTGGTGGCCGCAGCTCATAAGGGAAAAAACTGGTGCAGGATCCCTTTAAACAGGGCTGGTTAGGAAGGGATCTTTAACATACATATGTGATTGCTGCTGGATTAGAGGGCATAGGGGACCTGACAGGTTCTCTATAATAGAAGTATAAAACCCTGTCCGACAAGTGATGTTCATGTTCATTTGATGTCTAAAAGGGCTTTAATATTTTGTGTATTGTTTAAAAAGCAAGTTCTTCATCATGTTCCACTACTTGGACAACTTCTTCTCATTGCCCATGTTTGCATATACTCTCCTCCCATCCTGGCACCATTCCAGTGGTGTTTTCTCTAGCTATTCTGGGTCTTACATAAGGTTGCTATGTCACACGAGCTACGTGCCCATTCGGCACTGGGTTCACTGTCCTCACCTTCAAAACATATAAGTAATCAAGAGGAAGTGAGAGCTGCCTGTTGTTTATTAATATACATATGACATCCATGAATAAGACAGTACAACTACAAGTTATGTCGAAACGCGTCGGATGACTCGATCTGTAACTCTGTGGAAAATCTGTGACCTGAAATTATATTTTTAATGGAACAATAAACAATGAGTTATTATGCATTTACCCATACCTGGATCCGCTGGATTTTGTATTCTTTCCTAACTGTGAGCTAGCTGCACCTGAGGAGTTCTGTGCTGGATGCTTGTGATTTACTCCTGAACAAGTATATGGGAGGTGAGCTGGAAAGTTCTTTTTCCTTAAAAAAAAGTCATTGTTTATTAATACGTCCAAAGGTGAGGAGAATAAAGCTGGAGGTAATTGGATGCGAGGATCACATGATATAACAACCTCATGTGAGATCTGGGAGAGCGAGTGGAGACACCACTGGAATGGCGCTGGCACAGATGGGGAGTATAAGTTTTTTTATTTTAATAGCGGCAAACATGGGGAATAAAAGGTTTTCCTAGTAGTGAACACTGCTTTAATTGTTGTTAATAAACTACACTGTGTGCAGAATTATTAGGCAAGTTGTATTTTAGAGGATTTTTTATTATTGATCAACAACTATGTCCTCAATCAACCAAAAGACTCATAAATATCAAAGCTTAATATTTTTGGAAGTTGGAGTGGGTTTTTTTTAGATTTGGCTATCTTAGGAGGATATCTGTTTGTGCAGGTAACTGTGCATAATTATTAGGCAACTTAATAAAAACCAAATATATTCCCATCTCATTTGTTCATGTTCCCCAGGTAAACCAACTATATAACTGCACAAAATTTAGAAATAAACATTTCTGACATGCAAAAACAAAACCCAAAAAATTAGTGACCAATATAGCCACCTTTCTTTATGATGACACTCAACAGCCTACCATCCATAGATTCTGTCAGTTGCTTGATCTGTTTATGACCAACATTGCATGCAGCAGCCACCACAGCCTCCCAGACACTGTTCCGAGAGGTGTACAGTTTTCCCTCCCTGTAGATCTTACATTTTATGACGGACAACAGGTTCTCTATGGGGTTCAGATCAGGTGAACAAGGCAATCATGCCATTATTTTTTCATCTTTTAGACCTTTACTGGCCAGCCACGCTGTGGAGTAGTTGGATGCATGTGATGGAGCATTGTCCTGCATGAAAATCATGTTTTTCTTGAACGATACCGACTTCTTCCTGTACCACTGCTTGAAGAAGATGTCTTCCAGAAACTGGCAGTAGGTCTGGGAGTTGAGCTTCACTCCATCCTCAACCCAAAAAGGTCCCACAAGTTGATCTTTGATGATACCAGCCCATACCAGTACCCCACCTCCACCTTGCTGGCGTCTGAGTCGGAGTGGAGCTCTCTGCTATTTTCTAATCCAGCCTCTGGCCCATCCATCTGGCCCATCAAGAGTCACTCTAATTTCATCAGTCCATAAAACCTTTGAAAAATCAGTCTTAAGATATTTCTTGGCCCAGTCTTGATGTTTTATCTTATGTTTCTTGTTCAAAGGTGGTGGATTTTCAGCCTTCCTTACCTTGGCCATGTCCCTGAGTATGGCACACCTTGTGCTTTTTAAAACTCCAGTAACATTGCAGCTCTGAAATATGGCCAATCTGGTGCCAAATGGCATCTTGGCAGCTTCACGCTTAATTTTCAATTGATGGGCAGTTATTTTGCACCTTTTTTGCCCAACACGCTTCTTGCAACCCTGTTGGCTATTTGCCATGAAACACTTGATTTTTCGGTGATCACGCTTCAAAAGTTTGGCAATTTCAAGACTTCTGCATCCCTCTGGAAGACATCTCACAATTTTGGACTTTTCAGAGCCCGTTAAATCTCTCTTCTGACCCATTTTGCCAAACACCTTATATAGGGTGTTGATGTCATTACACCACACCCCTCTTCATTACAGAGATGCACATCACCTGATTTACTTAATTGGTAGTTGGCTTTCAAGCCTATACAGCTTGGAGTAGGACAACATGTATAAAAAGTATCATGTGATCAAAATACTCATTTGCCTAATTGTTTCTGCACACAGTGTATAGTACACAGAAATAGATTGCAAAATAGTTTTAGCTCAAACTGTTGTAAACTCTAGTTCCTAAATTAATCAACAGTCTAGCAGTTTGGAGCTTTTCTCTCTCTACTCTACAAAGTGCTTGAGGGGTCCTGTGTGCTGTGCCAGACTCATGAAGATAATCTAGCAAGGATAAAAGAATGAACTTCACAAGGTTAAGCATAATATGTCATAAATGTCCCAACAACATGTATTATTTTGCATTTTACATATTAACCCCTTTACCCCTGAGCGATTTTCCGTTTTTTTTAGTTTTATTTTTTGTCTTCTGTTTTTTCCAAGAGCTTAACATTTTTATCTTTCTGTCAGTATAACCGTATGTGGGGGGGAGGTTTGGCTGGATATGTTGTACTTTTTAATTACGCCATTCCTTTTACCATATAGTGTACTGGAAAATGGAATAAAGTTGGTGTTGAAATTGCAAAAAAAGGGCAGTTCCACAATTGACATTTTTTTTCTTGTTACACCTTTTACCTGATTGGAATAATTTATTTTATATTTTGATAGATCTGACATTTCTGAAAGCACCAAATATGTGTATTTTTTTAAATTGTTTTACTTTTAATGGGGCAAAAGAGGGGTGATTAAAAGTTGTGGGTTTTTTTTGTTTTTCAGATTTTTCAAAACATTTTTTTTCTTTTTACTGTATGTTATAGTCTCCTCATGGAACCTGGAGCTGTGATCATCTGAAAGCCTGCTCTATACATAGCAGTGCTACAGCACTGCTATAAATAACAGAAATCAAGATCGCCTATGAATGTCACGGCTCATGGGCCGTCGTTCACTGGAGAAACATAATGACAGGCACGGGTGCCATCAGCTAACCCCTGTCTGTCATTACAACCCATCGGCACCCCGTTATCACATTAGAGGCTTGCCGATGAGCAGCACAAATGACGCACCCTCCTGGAGGTGCGTGTTAAATTCTTAAATTCCGCTGTCAGAGATTGACAGCGGGATTTAACTGGTTAACAGTCACTGGCAGATCTCTATTCCACCCACTGCTGCTAGAGGCACATGATGGCTGATTACATCAGCTGTTATGTGCGGTAAATGATTCGGGCTCAGTATGTGAGACCACAGCAAAAGCAGGGAAGCGACTTTTGATGAACTTCAAATTTGGTCATATAGGTATTTCATGCAGAAGGCAATCTGTTCTTTCTTAAGAAATCCCTTACTCTGGTAGGGAAAAACAAATAGTTTTATTCCATTTGAAAGTAACACTGAAGTGCTTTAGGTGTTGAATGGAGAACTTCCTGAGCCTCTGCATTTCTGACTCTATTTCCTGCCTACCGCCACCTTCTGTACAATGAAGCCAGTGTAGTCAAGTAAACAAAGTTGAAAATATCAGCCAAAAACGTTTGGCCTAATGAAACAAAGCTGAGATTTATATAGAACTTCATGTCAGGAAAGGAATAATGTCTTAAAGTGAGTGTATAAAAGTCCACAGGTTCCTGCTGCTATACAATCAAGACATAGATTTGTAAGCCTTTATAGAACTTATAGAAGGCATCTATCTAAGCTAGCGTTAAACAGTTTCAGTTTTAAATACTGCTCAATACTGGATTGAGCATTGAAGTTCTCAGGCCCGCTCGTTGTTCGGCCAAGAGCCATGATGGAGTGCCCACCCGCATGTTTCACAGCTGTTTTTCAGCTACCAAACATGCAGGGATTGCCGTTCAATCACCATAATGTGGTAGCCTTGTTGGCTACTGGCATTACTGTGATTGGCCGGCCGCATCACATCATCTGGTCTTTTATGAGACACCAGGGTGTGATGCTTGGCTCACTGAAGTTCAGGGAGAGTTGATGTAGGAGGGACAGCTTACGTTAGTGCATGCATATTGGCAGGATTTTCCACTTGTACGCTTTAGTGCATTTCATGTGGCAATAAAGGGTGTTTTTACCTGGTTTAATTCAATAAATTAATAAAACGGCATGTGGTCCTCCCTATTTTTGATAACCAGCTAAGGCAAAGCAGGTAGCTGTGGCTGGTATAATACTGGGAAGGCCCAGCTTAGAAATAGCAGCCTGCAGCCACCCCAGAATTGGCGCATTCCTTTAGTTCTGGTGCTTCCCCCTGCCTCTCCTTGTCTGCCTGAGTGCATTGCCAATCAGAGTAATATTTTTAGGGGTTGATGGTAGTTCATGGCATCAAGCCCAGTGGTTAGTAATGGATAGGCGTCTCACACTACCCTTCATTCATCAATTTATTTAAAAAAAAAACAAACATGAAACTCTGACGTAATCCATTGTGTAGTGGTCCCACAACATCCCCCTTATTTGTACTCCAACCTATGGAGCCTTGTTTAGAAAGCAAGGCTCCAAAGGTCACTACTGGGCAGCACCAGACTTGGTGATGTTGTGGCTACCATCGCCACAGAGGTACTTCACCTCAGTCAAAGGTGTGGTGCCTCATCCTGGGTAAGAAAGAGGACATCTATCGGTTCACGCACCAAAAGCCTGCAGACACCCAATTGTTAGCTCACACATTAGATCAGGGCCGGGGAAGGTCCCATTAATGCATAGTGACCAGTAATCTGGTTGTGGCACTTAAGCCCCATGCACTGTCTCTAGAACCATCTAGGGGGTGGAGCGTAGTGGGTAAGCTGTCTGAGGTAAAATGGGCAGAGCTAAGTTTTGAAAATTGGCGGTTAGGAGAGTCAGTCAGTCAGGAGGAGGGAGGAGACCGACTAGCTGTGGGGACCCTAGGGGTCCTGTTCAACTCTGAGGAGATGGAAGAAAGAATATCAGTGACTTAGGGGAAGTGTATCAGACAACCCTATAGTCACGTTTCACAGACAACAGCTAAAGGTGGAGGGATTAGTCGCAGACAGGGTTCCGAACCCTAGGCTAGGAAGATACTTCTGGACTTCCTAGTAACACCGGAGGCCAGGGTGGCTGTACGCACCTTTGGGCCACAAGCTGCACACGAATCCGCTGGAAGGGGACCACAGAGGACCAGGGTGACAGGCAGGCAGAAATCCCTTTGAAGGTCCCCAGAGGGAGCCAGGCAGGCAGAACTCCCATTGCAGGTCCACGGCCCCTGGCTCAGGGCACTGTATATGGAGGCATAGGACAGGAGGGAGAAAGTCAGCGCAGAGAGACGGCCAGGAAAGGCAAACAAAAGGAGAACCAGTACTGGCCTCGGACTTACTCCCAACTCCCAACATCATCCTCTTTATTGATAAAAAAACATCACCAGGGTCACAAAACCAGACCTCACCACCGCTGACGTCCCCGGACTAGTCCGGTCCAGTTCCGAGTACTCCCGGCCCAGCGGCGGGCGTGTCAATGTCACCGCGTGTGAGAAATTAAAGGTCTGGCACTGACCAGATGTGATTTATGGAGCCTCGTTCTCTATGCAGGCGAATTGATGTTCCTTCACCTATACAGGCACAACGTCACATACTATCTCAATATAAGGTCACTTTAACCCCGCTTGCAGATATTCAGTCCTTGACTCTATGTAATTCTGTGTCTGGCGCTTGCACATATGCATTATTTTTACTTTGAACTCTATGTTACTCCATGCTCCTTTATTCAACCATACCACTTGCTGTAGTTCAATATGAGTATTACTGTGTTGCGCACAACAGGTTTAAATGCAACTTTATTTGATGTTCGACGCTTGCGCATTCGCTTCATCCCTACATTCATTTTACTATAGTGTCTGTTAACTTTTAAACAACTTTATTTGAAATTTTGTTCACCATCATACCATGTGCTCATTTATTGAAGCAGCTTGATTCATACTCTAGTATGTACAAATACTGTATATATTCCTGGAAGCACTTACTTTTCCATGCTCTGCACCTGGTAATTATTACTTATTGTATTTGTATTTCTTTATTAAATGGCAGTAATTGACCTAGACCCTCATTCCTATCCCTGAAGAAGCCACACATTGGTGGCCATTTGTCTCTGATTTCTCTTTCCTAGTTTATCATTTGCCATATTTATTTATTTATCTTCATGCACATTTTTCATTATTTTTTCTATCTGGGTTTGCTTTCATTTAGGCATTTTCCACTATCTTTTCTTTCTGTTAGCATTGTGTCTTATCATTTACTGTATTATTGTCGCTGGATCATGTCTGATTAAACCTTCTTTCCTCTAGAGATAAAGGATGCCCCCATTGTCCCTGTCACAGGCCTAGATATGAAAAGATCATTCGAAAGGTCTGGTCCCTTCATATATTTGTACATTGTTATAAGATCTCTCCAAAGCCTTAATTTTTCCAGATTGAATAACGTCAAGTTTAATCACCTGTCTTGTAATTGCATTCCACCCATTGCTTTAATAAGCTTGGTTGCTCTTCTCTGTATTCGCTTTAGTTCAGCAATGTCCTCCTTATACATCAAAGACTAGAGATGGGCGATCCCGAACTGTAAAGATCGGGGATCGTATCGATCGCTTAGTGATCGTGTACACCAGCCTGATCACAAGCTTTCCTGAGAAGCTCGTGTTACAGATCGGGTCCAGGGACTGAAAAAAAAAGCACATTATTAAAAAACATTATGATCATACTTACAGGTCCCGCGACGTGTCCTGCAGACTCTGACTCCCAGCCGCTTCTCCTTCCGTGTCCGTCCGATCATTGCTGTGCTGCCCGGTAACTAGCACTGACTACTAAAGGACCTTCAATGATGTCATAGCCATGAGACCCAGTCACGTGTGAATGCTGTATTACCTCATTGGCTACAGACAGGTCACATGACTATGATATCTCGAAGGTCCTGGTAACTGAACTTTGACTGTCACTGTGCTAGTGTCGCATCGGCATCACCCAGTACGGTCGCACACTCTCCTAACAGGAGCGGTCAGCGCTCGTGTCCAGAGAGTGTCAGACTGTTCGGGGAGATGCCCATGCGAGACTGCACGAGTCACACGTAAGTGGAACTCCGGCCTCAGTGTCAGCCTGCATCTCACTCTGTATAGCCGCTGCTGTAAAGAGGGATGTAGCAGAGTTGACATTGCTTATTACTCTCTCTGCTTCTCACACTGTATAAACTGTGTCTGTACAGAGTGATGAAGCAGAGTTGACATTACTCTCCCTGTGGATTACATCGGACTAAGGATTTTTTTTATAATAAAGATGAAGTCTCTAACTTTTTTTTTGTTTTATTTGTAATAAAAAAAATGTTGTCTGTGTTGTGTTTTTCTTTTACTGTTTACTAGATATTCATGGTGGCCACGTCTAATTTGGCGTTACACCATGAATTTCAGGCTTAGTACCATCCAAGAATACAAAGCTGGTATTAACCCCTTTATTACCCAGTATGCCACCTGGCTCCAGGGCCGCTGGACAAGCCTGGTAAAGTGCCTGGAAATGGCGCTAAGAAACAATGCGCCATTTCCAGGGGCAGCTGCGGGCTGCCAAGAATCCCAACCCCCAGCTGCCTTGCTTTACCTGGCTGGCGATCAAAACACGGCAGTAGCCCATGCATTTTTGTTTTATCATTATTTTAAATTAAAAAAAAATTAATAGGCTTCCCTGTATTTTCATTGCCAGCCAATGTAAAACCAGGCAGATGGGGGTGGCAGCCAGTAGCCACCCGCTTTATCTGCGCTGAGAATCACAAATACGGCGGAGCGCTACGTCATTTTTTTTAATTATTTATTTTTATACAACTATATATATATTGTGTGTGTGTGTGTGTGTGTATATACCATGTTCCAAATTATTATGCAAATTATATTTGCATAATATATATATATGACAGTCAGTCTAATAAAAGTCATCACCCGTTAAAGTATACATCGAATATTATTGAAGAAACCTCCCAATGATAACAGTATAATCTTCAAAATTAAAAAAAAACTCAAAATGCACTGTTCCAAATTATTAGGCACAGTAGAGTTTCTAAACATTTTATATATTTTAAAGGACTGAAAATGCTTATTTGTGGAATTTGCAGCATTAGGAGGTCACATTCACTGAAATAAAAAGCTATTTCAATCCAAATCATCCTAAGGCTGAGACCGCACTTTGCTTTTTACCTGCTTGTTACATGCTTTTTCAACTGCAGCGTTTAATGCCAAAATGGATCTGTTCTGCTTTTCAAGCAAAGTTCATGGGAATTTGATTTTCTAAACCGCACTATGCAGTTCAAAATGCTGCCTTTTTGTGGCAGAAATTTGGGCAAAAACTCTGCTTTGCCGTTCAGAACGCAAATGGCAAAAACAATTGACATGTCAATTGTTTTTGTGGCCATCCACCAACCATCCACTACTCCATCCATCTGGACCATCCAGGGTTGCTCGACACTCATCAGTAAACAAGACTGTTTCAAAATTAGTCATCATGTATGTCTGGGCCCACTGCAACCGTTTCTGCTTGTGAGCACTGGTTAGGGGTGGCCGAATAGTAGGTTTATGCACCACAGCAAGCCTTTGAAGGATCCTACACCTTGAGGTTCAAGGGAATTCAGAGGCACCAGCAGCTTCAAATATCTGTTTGCTGGTTTTTAATGGCTTTTTAGCAGCTGCTCTCTTAATCCAATGAACTTGCCTGGCAGAAACCTTCCTCATTCCGCCTTTATCAGCACGAACAAGTATGTGCTCAGAATCAGCCACAAATCTCTTCACAGTACAATGATCATGCTTCAGTTTTTGTGAAATATCTAATGTTTTTATCCCTTGTCCAAGGCATTACACTATTTGATGCTTCTTGGCAGCAGAGAGTTCCTTTTTCTTTCCCATGTTACTTGAAAACTGTGGCCTGCCTAATATTGTGGAACATCCAGTTTTCCTTTTATTGGGCTCAGCTGGCAAACTAATTATCACTGGTGTGTGAGATTGATTCCAGTGATCCAAAGAACCCTGAGACACAATACCATCAATGAGTTTCATTGAAAAAAAAAAATAAATAATCCCTATGGCACTTAAATCCAATTTGCATAACGATTTGGAACATGGTGTATATACAGTATATATATATATATATATATATATATATATAGAGGGAGAGAGAGAGAGAGAGAGAGAGAGAGAGAGAGGGAGAGAGAGCTCTGGCCAAAATTAAGAGACCACTGCAAAATGTTCAGTTTTTCTGATTTTTCTCTTTATAGGTATACTAGCTGTGTCCAAACTTTTGGTCTGTACTATATATATATATATATATATATATATATATATATATATATATATATATATATATATATATATACAGTGCCTACAAGTAGTATTCAACCCCCTGCAGATTTAGTAGGTTTACACATTCGGAATTAACTTGGCATTGTGACATTTGGACTGTAGATCAGCCTGGAAGTGTGAAATGCACTGCAGCAAAAAAGAATGTTATTTCTTTTTTTTTTTTTTTTTTTAAATTGTGAAAAGTTTATTCAGAGGGTCATTTATTATTCAACCCCTCAAACCACCAGAATTCTGTTTGGTTCCCCTAAAGTATTAAGAAGTATATCAGGCACAAAGAACAATGAGCTTCACATGTTTGGATTAATTATCTCTTTTTCCAGCCTTTTCTGACTAATTAAGACCCTCCCCAAACTTGTGAACAGCACTCATACTTGGTCAACATGGGAAAGACAAAGGAGCATTCCAAGGCCATCAGAGACAAGATCGTGGAGGGTCACAAGGCTGGCAAGGGGTACAAAACCCTTTCCAAGGAGTTGGGCCTACCTGTCTCCACTGTTGGGAGCATCATCCGGAAGTGGAAGGCTTATGGAACTACTGTTAGCCTTCCACGGCCTGGACAGCCTTTGAAAGTTTCCACCCGTGCCGAGGCCAGGCTTGTCTGAAGAGTCAAGGCTAACCCAAGGCACTGTATGTATATATATATATATATATATATATATATATATATATATATATATATATATATATACACACATATACAGTGCCTACAAGTAGTATTCAACCCCCTGCAGATTTAGCAGGTTTGATAAGATGCAAATAAGTTAGAGCCTGCAAACTTCAAACAAGAGCAGGATTTATTAACAGATGCATAAATCTTACAAACCAACAAGTTATGTTGCTCAGTTAAATTTTAATAAATTTTCAAGATAAAAGTGTGGGTCAATTATTATTCAACCCCTAGGTTTAATATTTTGTGGAATAACCCTTGTTTGCAATTACAGCTAATAATCATCTTTTATAAGACCTGATCAGGCCGGCACAGGTCTCTGGAGTTATCTTGGCCCACTTCTCCATGCAGATCTTCTCCAAGTTATCTAGGTTCTTTGGGTGTCTCATGTGGACTTTAATCTTGAGCTCCTTCCACAAGTTTTCAATTGGGTTAAGGTCAGGAGACTGACTAGGCCACTGCAACACCTTGATTTTTTCCCTCTTGAACCAGGCCTTGGTTTTTTTGGCTGTGTGCTTTGGGTCATTGTCTTGTTGGAAGATGAAATGACGACCCATCTTAAGATCCTTGATGGAGGAGCGGAGGTTCTTGGCCAAAATACCCAGGTAGGCCGTGCTATCCATCTTCCCATGGATGCGGACCAGATTGCCAGGCCCCTTGGCTGAGAAACAGCCCCACAGCATGATGCTGCCACCACCATGCTTGACTGTAGGGATGGTATTCTTAGGGTCGTATGCAGTGCCATCCAGTCTCCAAACGTCACGTGTGTGGTTGGCACCAAAGATCTCGATCTTGGTCTCATCAGACCAGAGAACCTTGAACCAGTCTGTCTCAGAGTCCTCCAAGTGATCATGAGCAAACTGTAGACGAGCCTTGACATGACGCTTTGAAAGTAAAGGTACCTTACGGGCTCGTCTGGAACGGAGACCATTGCGGTGGAGTACGTTACTTATGGTATTGACTGAAACCAATGTCCCCACTGCCATGAGATCTTCCCGGAGCTCCTTCTTTGTTGTCCTTCGGTTAGCCTTAACTCTTCGGACAAGCCTGACCTCGGCACGGGTGGAAACTTTCAAAGGCTGTCCAGGCCGTGGAAGGCTAACAGTAGTTCCATAAGCCTTCCACTTCCGGATGATGCTCCCAACAGTGGAGACAGGTAGGCCCAACTCCTTGGAAAGGGTTTTGTACCCCTTGCCAGCCTTGTGACCCTCCACGATCTTTTCTCTGATGGCCTTGGAATGCTCCTTTGTCTTTCCCATGTTGACCAAGTATGAGTGCTGTTCACAAGTTTGGGGAGGGTCTTAATTAGTCAGAAAAGGCTGGAAAAAGAGATGATTAATCCAAACATGTGAAGCTCATTGTTCTAATTGCCTGAAATACTTCTTAATACTTTAGGGGAACCAAACAGAATTCTGGTGGTTTGAGGGGTTGAATAATAAATGACCCTCTGAATAAACCTTTCACAATTTAAAAAAAAAATAAAAAAAGAAATAACATTCTTTTTTGCTGCAGTGCATTTAACACTTCCAGGCTGATCTACAGTCCAAATGTCACAATGCCCAGTTAATTCCGAATGTGTACACCTGCTAAATCTGCAGGGGGTTGAATACTACTTGTAGGCACTGTATATTCACACACAATATATAGTTGTATAAAAATAAATAGATAATTTAAAAAAATGACGTAGTCCTCCGCGGTATTTTTGATTCTCACCGCACATAAAGCATACGGCTGGGGCTGCAACCCATATCTGCCGGACGTTACATTGGCTGACAATCAACATACAGGGAAGCCCATTTTTTGAGTTATTTAAAAAAAAATAATAAAAAAAATGCATGGGCTCCCGCTGCATTTTCTATTGCTAGCTAAGGGTAATCCAAGCAGATAACCCACACTCCTTGGTGTTACCTTCACTGGCAATGGAAAATCCAGGGAAGCCCTTTTTTTTTTTCTTGCCAAAAAGATAAAAAAAAAAAGACGTAGGCTTCGCCGTATTTTTGTATGCTAGCCAGGTACAGCAGGCAGGTACGGGCTGTCCTCAACCCCCAGCTGCCTATTTGTACTCGGCTGGGAACCAAAAATATAGGGAAGCCCTTTTTTTAATTATTACATAAATTTCATGAAATAATTTAAAAAAATGACGTGGGCTTCGCCCAATTTTTGTGTCCAGACAGGTGCAACTCGGCAGCTGGGGATTGGAATCCCACAAAGCTTTCTGGGCCCCCGCTGCGAATTGCAGTCTGCAGCCACCTCAGAAAATGGCGCTGTATCCAACTCTTCCAGTGGCCCTTCCAGCTGGTATTAAGCTCGAGATTCTTAATGTCATGCCAAGTTTGACCCGGCCATCAAGAATCTCCAATAAAGGATTAAAAGAAAAAAAAACAACCACACAGAGAAAAAATATTTTATTTGAAAAAAAGACACAGACACACTTATGGACTGCATCTTTATTACTCCCTCTCACCCCTCCATGATCCTGATCTTCTGTCTTCCTCAACCGATGCAGCTCTATCAGAATGCACGAGGGGGAGAACACTTCTGCTCCCTCATGCAGTCAATCACTCAATGAGTGAGCAAAGGCTGCAGGGTAGTAAGCGGTGATGTCACCGCTGCCACCGTTGCCATAGTAACTTAACTATCGGGTTACTATAACAACGGAGATCTCCGATCACCTGATTCCCGGTGCCGCTATTCACCGGCTGCATTTCAGTGTGTGGCAGCCAATCCCTACATGTGAGCTGACTCTGTAAAGAGCGCCAACATGCAGGGAGGGGGAGCCGAGCAAGTGCCCGAGCATCTCACCGGTACATGGCATTCGCAGAGTCTACTGAGAGTACTGAGATGCTCGGGCGAGCACCGAGTACCGGTGAGCATACTGACACTACAGGACCTTGCATGACGTCATAGTTATGTGACCAGTCTGTAGCCAATCACATAATAGAACATTCACACGTGACTGTTCACATGCTATGACGTCACGGAAGGTCCTTTGGTTTCAGGGCGGCACAGCGATGATCGTACTTGGAAGCAGAAGTGGTGAGAGACAGAGTACAGGACGCATCGCGGGACCTGTAAGTATAATGACAATGTTTATTATTAACTGTATTATTTATTATACAGTCCCCTACCGCCCCATCCCATAACTGTAAAGTCCAAGATCGGTGATCGGACGCAAGATTGTGTTATCTCGATCCCGATCTCGATCTATACAAAATGATTGTCCGAGTCTTCCCAATCCCAACCATCAGTTGGATCACCCATCACTACCAAAGAACAAAACTGTACACAGTATTCTTAGTGTGGTCGCACTAGTGACTTGTATATGGGTAAAACTATATTCTTCTCATGAGAATCTATGCCTCTTTTAATGCATCCTACTATTTTATTTGCCTTGGTAGCAGCTGCCTGACACTGGTCAGTAAAGTTGAGTTTGCCGTCCACCCATATGCCCAAGTTTTTTTCAGTGACAGTTTTCCAAGTGTTTTACCATTTAGTACATAATTATACATTTAATTTCTTCTACCCAAGTGAATCACCTCTAAATATCTCTATGTACAGTATACCTTCCCTTTACCTCAGCCACAATAGTAGTATCTCATACTAGAGGTTACATTTTACATTGCTGTAGTTACAGAATATGATAGTGATTCTTTATTAAATAGCAATTACAAAGTTTGATCCAAAATGCATTTTATTCACATAATATGAAATACATGTAAGGCTACTTTCACACTTGCGTTGAACGGCATCTGTTGCATTGCGTTGTGTGACGCTTTGACGGATGTCTTGCAAATAGTGTGATAATAAAGGCAACGGATTCCTGGGAAATAATGCATTGCGTTAAGTTTTCTAGCCGCGCGAGAGAGACCATCATCACCGCACACGCAGGCACTACCGCACTTATCATCATCACACACATCCCGGCACTACCGCCCCCATCATTATCACACATACCCCGGCACTACCGCCCCCATCATCACACACACCTCGGCACTACCGCACTCATCATCGTCACACACACCTCGGCACTACCGCACCCTTCATCACACACACCTGGGCACTACCGCACTCATCATCATCACACACATCCCGACTCTACCACCCTCAGCATCACAGACACCTCGGCACTACCGCAGTCATCATCATCACACACACCTCGGCACTACTGCACCCATCATCAGACACACCTCGGCACACTATCATCATCACACACACCCCGGCACTAACGCCCCCATTATCACTGCACACAGAGGCACTACCGCCCCTATAATCACCGCACACGCAGGCACTACCGCACCCATCATCATCGCACACGCAGGCACTACCGCACCCATCTTCACCGCACACGCAGGCACTACCTCACCCATCATCATCGCACATGCAGGCACTACCGCACCCATCATCACCGCACACACAGGCATTACCTCAGTGACGTCCCCACTGACAGCGCAACTCACTTCAGTTGCTGCATGGAGCTCACAGCGAGTGGTGGTGTTCTACTGCCGCTCCTGTCAGCTTCATGTAGCAGAGCTGGATACATCGCGGGACCTCATGTGGATTACGCCGGATCTGCAGGGGTATTTGGGGATTTTAATAAAGTGGTGAAAGGGGGTGTTTTTTTGTCTTTCATTCCAAATAAAGTATTTTTTCGGGTGTATGTGTTTATTTACTTTCACTTACAATTTAATCATGGAATGTGTCTCATAGATGCCTGCCATGATTAACCTAGGACTTAGTGGCAGCTAAGGGCTGCCATTAACTCCTTATTACCTCGATTGCCACTGCACCAGGGCAATTCGGGATGAGCCGGGTAGAGTCCCCGGGACTGTCGCATCTAATGGATGCGGCAATTCCGTCGTGGCTTCTGACGGATATTTTTAGGCTGAGGGGCTCCCCATAACGTGGGGCTCCCCATCCGAGAATACCAGCCTTCAGCCATGTGGCTTCACCTTGGCTGGTATCAAAAATGGGGGGGCACACGTCGTTTTTTTAATTATTTATTTATTTATTGTACTGCATGATATAGACCTGCCCAACAGTGACTGTGATTGGTTGCAGTGAGACAGCTGTCACTCAGCGTGGGGGCGTGTCTGACTGCAACCAATCATAGGTGCCGGTGGGTGGGGAAAGCAGTGAATATGAGATGGAATAATGAGCGGTCGGCATTTTCAAAAGCAGGAGCAGCCGCCAGAGGAGTGTGACAGCTGTACAGCACCACATCGGTGATTGGTGAGTATGAGAGAGGTGGTGAGAAGGGGGAGAGAGACCAGGAGTGATTTTAAATTATTTAGATCGTTCTGCTGGACATGCTGAGCATGTGCAGTAGAACATGATGGAATCCATCAGCAGACTCCGCCGCTTAGTGCATTGCGGCGGAATCCACCCCCATAGACAATCATTAGACACCTTGGCGAATTGTAACGGAATCCGTCAAAGTGCGTTATTTTAATGACCCAAAAAACGCTACATGCAGCGTTCCCTCCACCCGACGCTGCGTCAAAATAACGACTCAGAGTTATCCAGCGGATGCAACGCAGACACTTGCATTACGGTGCGTCGTCAATACAAGTCTATGGAGAATAGCGAAGTGCGTTAATGGACTGCGCTATTCTCCATAGCGGCAGATTGCACTGAACGCAAGTGTGAAAGCAGCCTAAGACTAATATAAATCCGCATCTCTGGTGCGCAGGACATATATACTTTTTCGGCATGAATATGTTTGCCTATATTTTTACATATTAATCTTGATCTTAGCCATACAATAAATCATACAATGAAAAAAAAAAAATGTTGCCGCTTTAGATTTGGGTTTTACAGACTGAATGTCAAAACTATTCACTGTTTTATTTCTTGTCAAGTAATTGACTATATTATTTCTGTACTCTAGCAATGGCGTTATTTACTCAAGCAATGTACTGTTAAGACCTTTTTCCTCCAAATGTTAGATGTAGTGCATGAAGAATTTCAGGCAATAATTTCTTATAAAATGTGAGCACTATAGATGATACTTTGTAGTAAAATCTTCTTGAAAAATGAGCACATATTTACTATTTCTTTATATTTCTGTAGAGCAATGCACCTTCTTCTACTTGATCTTCCCTTTTTAATCAAGAAAACACTGATATACATATATTTATTTTCTGGCATCCTATATAGGCTGATCTTACACAATTTGAAGGTGATGATTCCAAATATGAAGTCAGGTCATAGATTTTTACAAATATAAGATATCTGTGTGCACATCGTTAAGTTTAATGTAAAGAACATGTTCACAAATCTGAAGAACAGAATAAGGTTGAGTTCACATGTTCTGTAATCATCTGTTAGAACGAAACCTGCACAGATCCATTGGAAAAATGATTTCTGTCGATCTGTTTTTTAACATTGAAGTCTATGGAGCAGGGCCGGCTCCAGGTTTTTGTGGGCCCCGGGCGGAAGAGTCCCAGTGGGCCCCATAAACAAGCAGACACACACACATACACAGATACATACATATACATATTTAAAGACAAACTCACAAAAATACATATAAACAGACAAATCTATACAGTCATATACACTGACATACATAGATACACATCATACATGCATACATACAGACACGCATACTGCTCTGCTGCATATATACATACAGACACGCATACTGCTCTGCTGCATATATACATACATACAGACACGCATACTACTCTGCTGCATATATATATATACATACATACAGACACGCATACTGCTCTGCTGCATATATACATACATACAGACACGCATACTACTCTGCTGCGCATATATATATATATATATATATATATACATACATACTGTGAGGTAGCGTGGTCGGCTGCGCAGCAGAAGACACGGGATCCAGGCACCAAGGGTCACAGCACACGGTTTAATATCCAAACAAAAGTCCACAACAGTACACATGTGCCTCTCCGGCATAGAACTCAGGGAGTTGTGTTCACTCCCTCACACTCGGCACCCCCGCCCTTGTTCCTGTTTCCTTTTAACCCTTCTTTCAGCCTGTAGGGAAACAGCATTAACCCTGGAGTGGAGTTGCTTTCTATCATGGAGTGAGCACAACCGGGGCGAGACATACCGGCCGTCATAGATAACCCCGGTCACAGTCTCACATACCCCCCCTCAGTTCAAGCGTGCGGGGTTGAACTCCCGCCATCAAACACGGGCCGCGGGACAAGGCATCGGCGTTGCCCTGCAATCTACCGGCCCGGTGTTCAACCGTAAACCGGAAGTTCTGCAGAGAAAGGAACCACCGGGTAACCCGGGCATTCCGTTCCTTGGCGGACCTCATCCAGACCAGTGGAGAGTGATCCGTCACCAAGCGAAACTGCCGTCCCAGCAGGTAATAGCGTAGGGACTCCAAGGCCCACTTGATCGCCAGGCACTCCTTCTCCACTACGCTATAATTCCGCTCGGGAGGGGTGAGCTTCCTACTTAAGAAGGTGACGGGGTGTTCCTCCCCCTGAACCACCTGAGACAGCACTGCCCCCAGGCCGACCTCAGAGGCATCAGTCTGTACTATGAACTCCTTCCGGAAATCAGGGTTTACAAGAACGGGCTGTCCGCACAGAACCCCCTTCAGGGCCCGGAAGGAGTCCTCGGCCTGCGGAGTCCAGCGCACCATAACGGACTTCTTGCCTTTGAGAAGGTCCGTCAAGGGGGCTGATAGTCCCGCAAAATCTTTTACAAACCTCCTGTAGTACCCCACGATACCCAGGAAGGCCCTAACCTGCTTCGTGGTCAGGGGTCTAGGCCACTTCTGGATCGCCTCAACCTTGTTAATTTGGGGCTTAATCACTCCTTGGCCTATCACGTAGCCCAAGTAGCGGGCTTCCGTGAGTCCCAACGCACATTTCTTGGGATTGGCTGTCAATCCGGCTGTTCGAAGCGCGTTCACCATCGCTTTTACCTGTTCCAAGTGGGTCTGCCACTCGGAGCTGTAAATAATGATGTCATCAAGGTACGCTGATGCATACGCCTGGTGGGGTTCCAGCACCAAGTCCATCAACCTCTGGAACGTGGCCGGAGCGCCATGTAACCCAAAAGGCAAGACAACATAGTGGAAGAGACCCTCCGGCGTAACAAAAGCGGTTTTCTCCTTGGCGGACTCCGTCAGTGGCACCTGCCAGTACCCCTTGGTCAGGTCGAGCGTGGTGAAATATCGCGCCTGTCCCAGCCTATCAATCAGCTCATCCACCCGGGGCATGGGGTAGAGATCGAACTTGGATATTTCGTTCAATCTCCTAAAGTCATTGCAGAACCTTAAGGAGCCATCAGGTTTTGGTATTAGGACAATGGGACTAGCCCATTCACTCCGGGATTTTTTGATGACCCCCAGGCGTAGCATTGTCTTCACTTCCTCTGATATGGCTTGTCTTCGAGCCTCCGGCACGCGGTATGACTTCAGGCGTACCTTCAGGTGAGGCTCGGTGACAATGTCATGTCGTATCAGACTTGTCCTACCAGGCAGCTCGGAGAAGACATCGGGGTTCTGCTGAACCAGCCGTCTGGCCTCTCGCCTCTGTTGCTTGGTGAGGGCTTCTCCAATCCTTACTTCCGGTTCGTCCTCTCTGGAGGTCGCTGGAGCCGGATGTGAACGACCCGAAGAGGAGGGAGATGGGGAAAAAACAACCATCAGGCTTTCCCGTTCCTGCCAAGGTTTTAATAGGTTGACATGGTATATTTGTTCAGGTTTCCGCCTACCGGGCTGCAATACCTTATAGTTGACCACCCCGACTCTTTCCTTTATCTCGTAGGGGCCTTGCCACTGAGCCAGGAATTTACTCTCCGCCGTGGGGATTAAAACCAACACCCGATCCCCGGGTTTAAAGGTCCGCACGGTGGCTTGTCTATTGTAGCGGCCGCTTTGCGCGGCCTGAGCCTCCTGTAAATGCTCCTTCACAATTGGCATGACCGCGCTTATGCGGTTCTGCATTCCTAAAATGTGTTCAATCACACTTTTATGGGGGGTGGGCTCTTGCTCCCATGTTTCCTTTGCCAGGTCCAACAATCCCCGGGGATGTCGCCCGTATAACAACTCAAAAGGCGAAAACCCCGTGGATGCCTGTGGCACCTCTCGTATGGCAAACATCAAATAGGGAAGCATCATATCCCAGTCTTTCCCGTCTTTGGAGATCACCCTTTTGAGCATGGTTTTCAGGGTTTTATTGAATCGTTCTACTAACCCATCCGTCTGAGGATGATACACAGACGTACGCAACTGCTTGATCTGGAGTAGCCGGCATAGCTCTTTGGTCACTTTAGACATGAATGGGGTCCCCTGATCCGTAAGGATCTCCTTGGGCAACCCCACCCGGCAGAACACAGCAAACAACTCCCGAGCTATAAGCTTCGCCGCAGTATGTCTGAGAGGTATCGCCTCTGGATACCGGGTGGCATAGTCAACAATCACTAGGATGTGTTGGTGCCCTCGAGCAGACTTTACGAGGGGCCCCACCAGATCCATCCCTATCCGTTCAAAAGGGACTTCTATAATGGGTAAGGGCACCAACGGACTGCGAAAGTGGGTCAGGGGTGCGGTAAGCTGACACTCCGGGCAGGTTTCGCAGAACCGTTTTACCTCCCCAAAGACCCCGGGCCAATAGAACCTTTGCAATATTCGCTCCTGCGTTTTCTTGACCCCTAGGTGGCCACTCATCAGGTGTTTATGAGCCAAGTCGAGGACCCGCTGGCGATACGGCTGGGGCACCACCAACTGCTCTACCCCCACGCCCCGTATTTCATCTACCCGGTAGAGTAAATCCTGCTTAAGAGCGAAATGGGGGTACCTTACCTGGGCACCGGGCAGCTGTTCCACCCCGTCAACTACTGTCACCCGACTCCGGGCATGTATTAATGTAGGGTCCTGGAGTTGGGCTGTCCCAAACGTATCCGGGGAGGCCTCCAACTCCGGGATGGGCTCGACCGTCTCAGCCTCTCCTGCCAATACCTCTAGGGGCGACCTATCGGATTCACATTCTGTCCCTATCATGGGAACCCCTACGGCAGGCGTCCCGGATTAAGGATTGTAGGGCTCAGGTCCCGGACTGACCAATATCTGAAGGGACTTAGGAGGTCCCTTCCATAAAGTCCAAAAATAGGGCAGATCCCTTCCTAGGATCACGTCATAGGGAAGAGTGTTAATAAGTCCCACCTCATGTTGCACCTGACCGCAAGGTGCTGTGATGGTGACAATCCCCGTGGGATAGTCTCGGCGGTCCCCATGTATGCAAACCACCCCCACGGTACGTCCTGTGGCCTTTACTTTAGCCCTTAGGGTTGATCGCACAAGGGTCACTAAGCTTCCGGAATCCAACAAGCCTGTAACCGGACATCCATTCACCTGTATTTGGCACAAGTGGGGCTCAGTCTCTGGGGAGACCAGGTCAGCGGTACACACCACCTGAGCATACATTGAACCCCGCCGGGTAACCCCACAATCCATGGGCTCCGTGGTGAGTGGACACTGGGCTTCCATATGTCCCACCCGCTGGCACCGCCAACATCTAATAGGGAAGGAAACCCCCTTGACGAGTTGTCGTTTAGGGTACAGAACCTTCCGGACCTCAGGGACGGCAGGCGCGGCCTCAGACGGGACGGTAGCGGACTCCTGCACCGGTGTCGGCGGTGGGTCCTTGGCCCTAGGCTTGGAGGGGCCGGACCGACGGGCGGTACGCAAAGTCTCAGTGTCCCGTATCAAGTCCTGCGTAGCCACATGCCGCTCTACCAGGGACACTAATTGGTCCAGGGTACTCGGGTCGCCCTGTCCTACCCACCGTTGAATGGTGACGGGTAAAGTGCGCACAAAACGATCAACTACTACCCTTTCCACCATTTGCGCCGGGCTCAGAGTGTCAGGCTGCAACCACTTTTTTACGAGATGAAACAAGTCATAGGCCTGGGAGCGTACGGGTTTGGCTTCCTCATAGAACCACTGATTTACCCGCTGAGTCCGTACATAGGTATTCACTCCCAACCGAGCCAGTATTTCGGCTTTCAAAGACGCATATTCTATGGCGTCCTCGGTACAGAGGTCCAGGTACGCTTTTTGGGGCTCCCCCGTCAGATAGGGCGACAATACCTCAGCCCACTGGGGGGTCGGCAGCTTTTCCCGCTCGGCCACCCGCTCAAACACCGCCAGGAACGCTTCCACATCATCCCCCGGGGTCATCTTTTGCAACGCTTGTCTCACCGCTTTCCGGACGCTGCCGTCATCACCCGGTCCCGGGGTTGTTGCTGCCGGTCCGGCACGGATCGACTTGGCCAGTAGAACCATCTGTTCTTGGTGCCTTTGTTCCTGCAATTTCAAAGATTGCTGTTGATGATCCAACGACCGGAGCAGGTGTGCATTGATCTGTTGCTGCTGCTTTAGTATTTCCTCCATGGTGTCGCCGGGTTTGGGCTGTAGTATAGCCGCTTGAATCCAGGACATGTGCTACCGGGTCACCAGAAATGGAAGCTACACCTCACCGGGCTGGCATGCCCGCCGATTCTCCACCATATGTGAGGTAGCGTGGTCGGCTGCGCAGCAGAAGACACGGGATCCAGGCACCAAGGGTCACAGCACACGGTTTAATATCCAAACAAAAGTCCACAACAGTACACATGTGCCTCTCCGGCAGAGAACTCAGGGAGTTTTGTTCACTCCCTCACACTCGGCACCCCCGCCCTTGTTCCTGTTTCCTTTTAACCCTTCTTTCAGCCTGTAGGGAAACAGCATTAACCCTGGAGTGGAGTTGCTTTCTATCATGGAGTGAGCACAACCGGGGCGAGACATACCGGCCGTCATAGATAACCCCGGTCACAGTCTCACAATACAAACACGCATACTACTCTGCTGCATATATACATACATACATACATACAGACACGCATACTACTCTGCTGCATATATACATACATACATACAGACACACATACTGCTCTGCTGCATATATACATACATACATACAGACACGCATACTACTCTGCTGCATATATACATACATACATACAGACACGCATACTGCTCTGCTGCATACATACATACATACACGCATACTGCTCTGCTGCATATATACATACATACATACAGACACGCATACTGCTCTGCTGCATATATACATACATACAGACACGCATACTACTCTGCTGCATATATATATATATATATATATATACATACATACAGACACGCATACTGCTCTGCTGCATATATACATACATACATACAGACACGCATACTACTCTGCTGCATATATACATACATACATACAGACACGCATACTGCTCTGCTGCATATATACATACATACATACAGACACGCATACTACTCTGCTGCATATATACATACATACATACAGACACGCATACTGCTCTGCTGCATACATACATACATACATACAGACACGCATACTGCTCTGCTGCATATATACATACATACATACAGACACGCATACTGCTCTGCTGCATATATACATACATACAGACACGCATACTGCTCTGCTGCATATATACATACATACATACAGACATGCATACTGCTCTGCTGCATATATACATACATACATACAGACACGCATACTGCTCTGCTGCATGCATACATACATACATACAAACACACACCTTGCTCTGCGGGGCCCACACACACGCGGCTCTGTGGGGCCCACACACACGCGGCTCTGCGGGGCCCACACACACGCGGCTCTGCGGGGCCCACACACATGCGGCTCTGCGGGGCCCACACACACGCGGCTCTGCGGGGCCCACACACGCACGGGGGGACAGGGAGGGGCGGGGAGGGAGTGATGTCCCACATACTGATCAGGTCACGGTGCAGATGGGGCCCACACAGCGCTGGAGGGAAGCGATGTGCTGGGGGTCGCTGGCTGGCACTTTGACTCCTTCATCTGTGCGACCGAGCAGGACGCCGGGTGGTAGCTCCGCCCACAGATGATGTTCAATGCAGGAGAACACAGTGAACGCTGTGGTCTGCGGGCCTTAAAGGGCCGGCAGCCACAGTTTCCAGTGCCAAGGACTGCGGTCCCCGGAACTCGGCCCGGGGGCAGGAGAACTGACAAGGCCGAGTGGGCCCCCCCAGCTCTCCAGGGCCCCGGCATTTGCCCGGGTATGCCGCGTGCTGACGCCGGCCCTGCTATGGAGGACGGATCCGTTAATGGATTGCTATTTATCTTGCATTTGTATCAGATCCTGTAAGAAAAAAAATCGATTTTTTACAAATGCAAGTAAAACGGATGGCTAAATAGCAATTTGCTAACGAATCCGTTTTCCATAGACTCCCTTGTCAAAAAAATTGATCCGGCAGGCATCAGTTATTTAAAAGCTGCACCACTCGAAGTATTCAAAATGACATTCAGGACATTTGTTAACCCTTCAAGCATTTCATAGGAATTAAAGGTAATCTGTAACCAGGTTTTTGCAATCAAGTATTAGATAAACATAATGTAGATACAAAGACCCTGATTCCAGTGATGTCACTTACTGAACTGTTTGCTGAAGTTTTGATATAATCATCATTTTATCAGCAGCAGATTATTATTAGAGGACTTGTAAACCTGCTGGCTGCCATTTAGTATCCCTCCATATTCATGAGGTCTGTATAATGCCTACCACCTCCCCCTCTCCCCACCACCCCACACAAAAACTGCCGCCACCACAGATTTGCAGCTTTCTGCCTATGTACAGTGTACATAGAAAATTGACAACACAACCAATGGTGTGGGTGGTGTTATCTACTGAACACAGCAATACCGCTAATTTGGTTGTAAACTGCTGTTTGACTTTTTGGACACACAACAAGGTACAGACGATGTGCTCTATTTGATTTTAGAAGCACAATTTTGTGTGGAATAGATTTATAACCCCTGTGTCGCAATTGCAGAGCCTTCTATGTGCTGAAACAGAAGAAAATCCCCAAAAGTGACCCCATTTTAGAAGCTACACCCCTTAAGAAATGCATATAAAGTTGTAGTAATCCTTTTGGACTAAGAGGTCTTATGTGAAATTTCATATCATTGGGACAGGAAAATGAAAAATTATATTTTTTCATAAAAATGTTTTAGCTCCATTTTTGATCATTTTCACAAGGGTAGCAGAAAATGGACAAAACAATTTTCAAAGCAATTTCACCTAAATACACCAATTCCCCATATGTGGTTGGATACTAGTGGTTAGTCACATAGCATGGAATGGAAGGGAAGGAGCAATATCTGACTTTGGAAGTTCAATTTTGCTGGAATAGATTCTGGATGTTGTATCACATTTGCAGTGTCCCAAAATACCCAAAAAATAGAAAATCCTAACCCACGTAACCCCATTTTGGAAACTACATTCCCAAAGGAATTGACCCTTTGGGGCCCACAGGTGTATCCCAAAAGTTTGTAACTATTGAGAAGTGAAAATTAAAAATTATGTTTGTTTTCCAAAATAATGTTGTATTAGCCCCAAATTTTACATTTTCACAAGAAAATAGAGAAAATGGGCCTCATAATAATTTGTAATGCAATTTCTCTTGCATGCAGGAATACCCTAAATATGGTTGAATGCTAATGTTTGAATACACAACATTGTTCAGAGGGGAAGAAATGCTACTTGGCTTTTGCAGAGGAAATCTGTTTGGAATAGTCTGCATACGCCACATGTAATGCCCTCAAGGAGCCAGAACAGCAGAAAACCCAGTGACCTCCATTTTTTTTTAAACTACATTCCTAGAGGAATTTACGAAGGGGTATTGGGAAAATTATGAATCCACAGGTGCATTACTGAATTTTTTAATGATAGGTCGTAGAAACGAAAAACTATGTATTTCCACTAAAATGATGTTTTAGCCTCAAATATTTTTTTTTTAAATGGGATAATTGGAAAAAATGGACAAGCCAATTTTTCCTGAATATAGCATTACCCAATATCTAGTTGGAAAATATGTATATGCACATGGAATTGCTCAAAAAGTTAGAATCGCAATATTGCTTTTGGAGTACAAATTTAGCAGCAGTAATTTATGGGTGCTACTTGCATATAGAGGCCTGAAAGTGCAAGAATAGCGAGGTTAGTAGGAAAAAATATAACTTGTATATTATTACTCTATTTCTCCTAAGTATGGCATTACTCTATATATGACCATACACTACTGTTTTGGGCATGTGACACAGTTTTGATTAGAGAGAGCATCATTTGGCTTTTGGTGTGCTGGGTTTGCTGGAGAAGTTTGTGGGCAGCACATGCAGAGCAGAAATCCCACAAGACTGACCACAGGTTGAAAATTACACTCCGTGAATTCACTACAGGTGAAGTGATTATTCTGCCACCACTGATGTTTTCCATAAGTGAGTTTGCACCGGATAATGCAGAGTACAAATTGCAACTATGCCATTTTAGAGCCCAATACATTGTACCCAGTTTGGGCTTCTGGAAAGCATTCATAAATTGTTAAGTAGCTTGTCCAAGACCTCTTAACAATTTATGTTCTGAAAATGAGATCGATATGGGTCTGACAAAGCCAACTGCACTGCCATATTCTGATAGCTATCACTTTTCTATTTCATTTGCCAATAAAGGGCTTGTTTTTTGCATAACCATAATACCAAAAATGATAAAAAAAAAATGTATATGTAAATTTTATTTCCATTTTTTGTCACTGTGATGAAAAAAATATTTTTTTGGTGTGGTTGTTCTTTTTTTACAGTATTTACTGTACAAGCTAAATAATTGAAACGTTTTATAGATCATGTTGCTCCGGATGCGGCAATACCAAGTATCTGTATTTCATTTTTTACTTTGGTTTTTACATAAAAACAGCATTTTTAGTGGATAAAAAAATTATCTTTTATTTGATTCCTACTTTGTTTTGTATTTCTTTTTAAATGGTTACACATTTTATTGGTCTTTAATTTTACTTTCTTACTTAGTCCCAATATGTAAACTTTTTTCTGTCTGATTGCTTGTCTCTCTACAATAATTGTGTTTTGCATGGTATTTAATGTGTTAGTTTCTCACTGACAGGAGACCTGTTAGACACTGCTTGTGGCAGTGTCTAACAGGCTACTGTAGCTGGCTAACTCCAAGGCAAGCCAGCAATTTACAGGAAGGCCTTACCCGCTGCACAATACATTTATGGTAAATATTGGAAAGGGATTCATCTGATTAGTCTTTGAACGCTGCTATTTCTTGTTGATAGTAGCAGATTGCCTGAGTACATCCTTGGATAATTAAGTCCCCTTTCTTGGGGATTCCTCAAGGTCTCCACTATAGTTCTTTTTCTTGCTTAGTAAAAGGCAGCTTTCGCTTGTCATATTGTTTCAGACACACATTGACTTACTTCCTCCTTGCCACTTGAATATTTATATATCCTTCCAGTTTCAACAAAGACATGTACTGACAACAGTTACTAACATAAGACTTACTTCTCTTTTAGTAATATATGATTAACTTCCTTTTTAATACCACAGTTATATTTTTTACAAGACATCCTACTTTACCACTTCTAGCAGCTAAAACTAAAACCAAATATTGTATATACTACAGAAAAAAGACAGCGATATTTACCAACAACAGACCCAATACTAATGCCCTACAGGATGCAGCAGGCCCCCATGATAGAGGTGTAAAATACTGACGAATCAACCACTCATCCACCTAACTATAATGGAGGGGAAGTGTGTGAGTGGTTGTTTCAGCAGTATGTTCCACCTGTGCTGCCTCCGCCTCTATCATGAGAGCCTTCTGCATCCTGTAGAGCATTAGTATTGTGGCCTGGTGTTGGTAAATACAGCTTCCTTTTTTATGTAATGTTTTCTTTTGTCTTGTTTTTGTTTTTATCATTTTATGTCCTTTTATTGTAGTAACTTACAACACAATAAGGACTCTTGATGTGGATTGCAAGTCTGCATATTTTGGGCAAAATATCAACCAATACCTCATACATCTTTTTAATTTTATTTTGTTGCACATTTTTTAATCTTTTGTAGGGTACAGCTTTCAGTATTGGCTGGGAAAATTGGGGGTGCCTGTCCCTGTGCACTTACAGTATATAGTGCTGGACAGTCCACATGATCTAATAGTGTGGGCATCAGTATTAGGCTGTAAGGCACACTGTGCACTACATCTGTATGACTGAGGCCCTATTCAAGCTTTAAGTGTTATCAGTTTATAGCCAGCGCTGCCTCAGCCTTTAACATGGGAGCCTGCTGCATCCTTTAGAGCATTAGTACCTTTGCTGGCAAATACGGCTGCCTTTTTTCTGGGATGTTTTTGGAATTGTATGACTTTTTTTGATTAATTGAAAATACTGTATGTATTATTATTAGTGATGGGTGATCGTGCTTGTCACTGTTCGTTACTTGATCTAGCATCAAGTTGATCCGACACAACTCGGGTACTGAGTATAATTTAAGACAATAGGAAACACAAGCATTTTCAAACTCCGATTACAGAGGCTTGATCAAGTAAAGAGCTTTGGCAAGCACGCTTGCTCATCACTAATCATAGTATAACTGCTTTTTTATAACTCTGCTCAAAAAAAAACATTTACTCACAGTAAAAAAGAGAAACAGCATTATCCAGCTCATCAATAGTGGTCTCTCGGACAAAAAGTTTTCCAAATTGCATCATGTGAGGGCCATGACAGTTGCAAAATGAAATTCATGCAACCATTCAAAAGCTAAGAGGTAGACAGCCAGGAAAATTATTGGAGTCAATAAGTCTGCTTATCACAAGGTCTATCAGTTCTGGTGAGACAAGCACGGCAGTGGATGTGGCTCATATGCGTCATAATAGTGAGATCTTAGATGTCCATGCAAGTATCATGCACCACACGTTACACATGTCTAATAACAGGAGTTTATATTAAAGATTAATACCTTTAAACAACTGGCAGTTACTTTAATAGCGCTCCAACAGACCGAAGCACCTATCTCCATACATGTCTGAAATGGTGACCCGAAAAAAAGTGAAGAAGTCTTAACTTCATTATTATCATAAGAAGTGTTGGTTTGAGTTTGCAAGGATGTATGAAAAGTGGACAGTAGAAGATTGTAAACAGGTGATTGGATTGATGAGATGAAAGTCAATAGACAATTGAAGGAACTGTCCAGTTCGGTGGAGGAAGCCTGATGATATGGGGCTGATTCACAGCCAAAGGATACTTGACCAGGATCGATGGTGGTCTCAATGCTGAAGTATATATATAAGAGTATCCTTCAAGATGAGTTATTTTGTACACTTGAGTACTATGTGTATGAAAAGGACATCATAGTGTTCCAGCAGGACAACGACCAAAAGCATATGTCAAGATTGGGGAAGAAATGGTTCAATGACAATGTAATAGAGTGGCTGGATTGGCCCCCACAGTCCCCAGCTCTCAACCCAATCAAACACTTGTGGGTAGAGTTGAAGGAAAACCTGTATACATAACCAAGTGATTCGACCAGTATGCAACAACATTGGAACCATTTAGAAAAGACCTGGCATGAGATTTCCATTGACACCTGCTTGAATCTGATCGAGAGCATGCACAGAAGGATTAAGGCAGTGTTGAAAGCCAAAGATTGATTTATAACATACTACAAAAATAATAAAAAAATAAAATTTGGATTTTTACCAGCAAAACAATAACAATGCAGGGCCGTGACATGAATGTGTATAATAAATAAACATATGCTAAATTAGTTGCAAATAAGATTTATGTATGAGATAGCCAAGATGATTGTCTATTAAATGAATATAGTTTCACGCTCAAAGATGTAGTGGATGTCAAGATATGAAGCCTGAAAGTCAAACGTTCAAAACATTGTTACCCTTTTGCTTGTATATATATACAGTGCCTACAAGTAGTATTCAACCCCCTGCAGATTTAGCAGGTTTACACATTCGGAATTAACTTGGCATTGTGACATTTGGACTGTAGATCAGCCTGGAAGTGTGAAATGCACTGCAGCAAAAAAGAATGTTATTTCTTTTTTTTTTTTTTTTTAAATTGTGAAAAGTTTATTCAGAGGGTCATTTATTATTCAACCCCTCAATCCACCAGAATTCTGTTTGGTTCCCCTAAAGTATTAAGAAGTATTTCAGGCACAAAGAACATTGAGCTTCACATGTTTGGATTAATTATCTCTTTTTCCAGCCTTTTCTGACTAATTAAGACCCTCTCCAAACTTGTGAACAGCACTCATACTTTGTCAACATGGGAAAGACAAAGGAGCATTCCAAGGCCATCAGAGACAAGATCGTGGAGGGTCACAAGGCTGGCAAGGGGTACAAAACCCTTTCCAAGGAGTTGGGCCTGCCTGTCTCCACTGTTGGGAGCATCATCCGGAAGTGGAAGGCTTATGGAACTACTGTTAGCCTTCCACGGCCTGGACAGCCTTTGAAAGTTTCCACCCGTGCAGAGGCCAGGCTTGTCCGAAGAGTCAAGGCTAACCCAAGGACAACAAGGAAGGAACTCCGGGAAGATCTCATGGCAGTGGGGACATTGGTTTCAGTCAATACCATAAGTAACATACTCCACCGCAATGGTCTCCGTTCCAGACGAGCCCGTAAGGTACCTTTACTTTCAAAGCGTCATGTCAAGGCTCGTCTACAGTTTGCTCATAATCACTTGGAGGACTCTGAGACAGACTGGTTCAAGGTTCTCTGGTCTGATGAGGCCAAGATCGAGATCTTTGGTGCCAACCACACACGTGACGTTTGGAGACTGGATGGCACTGCATATGACCCCAAGAATACCATCCCTACCGTCAAGCATGGTGGTGGCAGCATCATGCTGTGGGGCTGTTTCTCAGTCAAGGGGCCTGGCCATCTGGTCCGCATCCATGGGAAGATGGATAGCACGGCCTACCTGGAGATTTTGGCCAAGAACCTCCGCTCCTCCATCAAGGATCTTAAGATGGGTCGTCATTTCATCTTCCAACAAGACAACGACCCAAAGCACACAGCCAAGAAAACCAAGGCCTGGTTCAAGAGGGAAAAAATTAAGGTGTTGCAGTGGCCTAGTCAGTCTCCTGACCTTAACCCAATTGAAAACTTGTGGAAGGAGCTCAAGATTAAAGTCCACATGAGACACCCAAAGAACCTAGATAACTTGGAGAAGATCTGCATGGAGGAGTGGGCCAAGATAACTCCAGAAACCTGTGCCGGCCTGATCAGGTTTTATAAAAGACGATTATTAGCTGTAATTGCAAACAAGGGTTATTCCACAAAATATTAAACCTAGGGGTTGAATAATAATTGACCCACACTTTTATGTTGAAAATTTATTAAAATTTAACTGAGCAACATAACTTGTTGGTTTGTAAGATTTATGCATCTGTTAATAAATCCTGCTCTTGTTTGAAGTTTGCAGGCTCTAACTTATTTGCATCTTATCAAACCTGCTAAATCTGCAGGGGGTTGAATACTACTTGTAGGCACTGTATATATAGATATATATAGATATATATAGATATATACAGTTATATGAAAAGGTTTGGGCACCCCTAATAATGTTAACCTTTTTTCTTTATAACAATTTGGGTTTTTGCAACAGCTATTTCAGTTTCATATATCTAATAACTGATGGACTGAGTAATATTTCTGGATTGAAATGAGGTTTATTGTACTAACAGAAAATGTGCAATCCACATTTAAACAAAATTTGACCGGTGCAAAAGTATGGGCACCTCAACATAAAAGTGACATTAATATTTTGGAGATCCTCCTTTTGCAAAAATAACAGCCTCTATTCGCTTCCTGTAGCTTTTAATGAGTTCCTGGATCCTGGATGAAGGTATATTTGACCATTCCTGTTTACAAAACAATTCCAGTTCAGTTAAGTTTGATGGTCGCCGAGCATGGACAGCACGCTTCAAATCATTCCACAGATTTTCAATGATATTCAGGTCTGGGGACTGGGATGGCCATTCCAGAACATTGTAATTGTTCCTCTGCATGAATGCCTGAGTAGATTTGGAGCGGTGTTTTGGATCATTGTCTTGCTGAAATATCCATCCCCTGCGTAACTTCAACATCGTCACTGATTCTTGCACATTATTGTCAAGAATCTGCTGATACTGAGTTGAATCTATGCGACCCTCAACTTTAACAAGATTCCCGGTGCCGGCATTGGCCACACAGCCCCAAAGCATGATGGAAATTTTACTGTGGGTAGCAAGTGCTTTTCTTGGAATGCCGTGGTTTTTTGCCTCCATGCATAACGCCTTTTTGTATGACCAAACAACTCAATGTTTGTTTCATCAGTCCACAGGACCTTCTTCCAAAATGTAACTGGCTTGTCCAAATGTGCTTTTGCATACCTCAGGCGACTCTGTGTGTGGCGTGCTTGCAGAAACAGCTTCTTTCGCATCACTCTCCCATACAGCTTCTCCTTGTGCAAAGTGCGCTGTATTATTGACCGATGCACATTGACACCATCTGCAGCAAGAGGAAGCTGCAGGTCTTTGTAGGTGGTCTGTGGATTGTCCTTGACTGTTCTCACCATTCTTCTTCTCTGCCTTTCTGATATTTTTCTTGGCCTGCCGCTTCTGGGCTTAACAAGAACTGTACCTGTGTTCTTCCATTTCCTTACTATGTTCCTCACAGTGGAAACTGACAGTTTCAATCTCTGAGACAACTTTTTGTATCCTTCCCCTGAACAACTATGCTGAATAATCTTTGTTTTCAGATCATTTGAGAGTTGTTTTGAGGAGCCCATGATGCCACTCTTCATAGGAGATTCAAATAGGAGAACAACTTGCAAGTAGCCACCTTAAATACCTTTTCTCATGATTGGATGCACCTGCCTATGAAGTTCA
The DNA here is from genome assembly GCF_048569485.1 of Anomaloglossus baeobatrachus. Classification (NCBI taxonomy): domain Eukaryota; kingdom Metazoa; phylum Chordata; class Amphibia; order Anura; family Aromobatidae; genus Anomaloglossus; species Anomaloglossus baeobatrachus. Next base: position 262,056,825 of record NC_134358.1, on the reverse strand, counting down.
AAGCTCAATGAGGTTACAAAACCAATTTAGTGCTTTAGTAAGTCAGTAAAAAGTAGTTTGGAGTGTTCAAATCAAGAAATTGATAAGGGTGCCCATACTTTTGCACCGGTCAAATTTTGTTTAAATGGGGATTGCACATTTTCTGTTAGTACAATAAACCTCATTTCAATCCAGAAATATTACTGAGTCCATCAGTTATTAGATATATGAAACTGAAATAGCTGTTGCAAAAACCCAAATTGTTATCAAGAGAAAAGGTTAACATTAATAGGGGTGCCCAAACTTTTTCATATGACTGTATATATCTAATATATAAAGCTGAGTGTGTGTGTGTGTGTTTGTGTGTCTGTGTGTGTGTGTGTGTGTGTGTGTGTCCGCTAAAGGAATCCGCACCATCGCATTTACAATCACGAAATTTTGTGACCCAGGGAACGTCGTAGACTGTTTTGACAGAAAAATTTAACCCCGTGCTTTAGGCCCGTTTCAAAAGTCAGTGAAAAACAGTGACGTTTTTCACTGGCGTGTAAAACACGCACATGTCCCTGCGTGTGCCGAAAATTACGGCACACATGGGTTGTCTAAGTGCAATCCGGGCTCCGTTCTCCGTGGCCCGTGATTGCACTTAGAGATTCACTCACCTGCGACCGCTCCCGCTCTCCATGGTGCTGAATCCTCCCGCGACGCAGCATCCGGCCGGCGGTGACCCCTGCAGGAGCTGCTTCCGGGTCGGCTGCGTCGCGCATAATGAATGTGCGCGACAGTAATCAGCCGGCACAGAAGGAGCAGGGAGAACGGGCTGCAGAGGACATCGCTGGACGCCGGGTGAGTTAAAATGTTTTTTATTTTAAAAGTACGTTTTTTTCTAGCACGTGTTTCACGGACCACACCACTGCGTGGTCCGTGGGACATCAGTGATGCCAGAAAAAAATGGACATGTCTCCGTGCAGCAATCACGCACACGCGGGTACGCTGCACGGAGACACGTGCAGTGACAAATCACTGACGTGTGAGCAGACCCATTCATTATAATGGGTCTGCGTATGTCAGTGATTCTGGTACGTTTAAAAAAAAGCACAAACGTACCAGAAACACTGACATGTGAAAGGGGCCTTACAGTTAGTCTCTAAAATCTTGCCGCCATTAAACTGAATGGAGGTGGGAGCTATAGGTTATTAATAGCAACTGTCAGTGGTTGCTATAGGAACAAAATAAACTGTTAGTTGAAGCTTATGCGTGAGGTTATATGATGTCGGTGGAGAGATGGATAGAGAGACAGAAAAAAACAGACAGACAGAGACACAGACAGAAACAGATGGGGAAAGAGACAGACCTGGAAAGAGACAGATGGGGAAAGAGACAGATGGGGAAAGAGACAGCCCTGGAAAGAGACAGCCCTGGAAATAGACAGATGGGCAAAGAGACAGACGGGCAAAGAGACAGCCCTGGAAAGAAACAGACGGGTAAAGAGACAGACGGGCAAAAAGACAGACCTGGAAAGAAACAGCCCTGGAAAGAGACAGCCCTGGAAAGAGACAGCCCTAGAAAAAGACAGACGGTCAAAGAGACAGACAGGCAAAGAGACAGACCTGGAAAGAGACAGACATGGAAAGAGACAGCCCTGGAAAGAGACAGCCCTGGAAAGAGACAGACGGGCAAAGAGACAGACCTGGAAAAAGACAGACCTGGAAAGAGACAGCCCTGGAAAAAGACAGACAGTCAAAGAGACAGACGGGCAAAGAGACAGACCTGGAAAGAGACAGATGGGGAAAGAGACAGATGGGGAAAGAGACAGCCCTGGAAAGAGACAGCCCTGGAAATAGACAGATGGGCAAAGAGACAGACGGGCAAAGAGACAGACCTGGAAAGAGACAGACGGGGAAAGAGACAGATGGGGAAAGAGACAGATGGGGAAAGAGACAGCCCTTGAAAGAGATACACGGGGAAAGAGACAGATGGGGAAAGAGACAGATCTGAAAAGATTCAGACCTGGAAAGAGACAGATGGGCAAAGAGACAGACCTGGAAAGAGACAGACATGGAAAGAGACAGACCTGGAAAGAGACAGACGGAGAAAGAGACAGACGGGGAAAGAGACAGACCTGGAAAGAGACAACCCTGGAAAGAGACAGACCTGGAAAGAGACAGACCTGGAAAGAGACAGACGGTCAAAGAGACAGACGGGCAAAGAGACAGATGGGCAAAGAGTCAGATGGGCAAAGAGACATCCCTGGAAAGAGACAGACGGGGAAAGAGATAGACAGGGAAAGAAACAGATGTGGAAAGAGACAGACCTGGAAAGAGACAGACCTGGAAAGAGACTGCCCTGAAAAGAGACAGCCCTGGAAAGAGACAGAAGGGCAAAGAGACAGACGGGCAAAGAGACAGACCTGGAAAGAGACAGCCCTGGAAAAAGACAGATGGTCAAAGAGACAGATGGGCAAAGAGACAGACCTGGAAAAAGACAGCCTTGGAAAGAGACAGACAGGCAAAGAGACAGATGGGGAAAGAGACAGACCTGGAAAAAGACAGCCCTGGAAAGAGACAGCCCTGGAAAGAGACAGACAGGAAAAGAGACAGACGGGCAAAGAGACAGATGGGAAAAGAGTCAGATGGGCAAAGAGACATCCCTGGAAAGAGATAGATGGGGAAAGAGACAGACAGGGAAAGAGACAGACAGGGAAAGAGACAGACAGGGAAAGAGACAGACAGGAAAAGAGACAGACCTGCCTGAAAAGAGACAGACCTGGAAAGAGACAGAAAGGGAAAGAGACAGACCTGGAAAGAGACAGACGGGAAAGAGACAGATGGGGAAAGAGACAGCCCTGGAAAGAGACAGCCCTGGAAAGAGACAGCCGGGGAAAGAGACAGCCAGGAAAAGAGACAGCCCTGAAAAGAGACAGTCCTGGAAAGAGTCAGCCGGGCAAAGAGACAGACCGGGAAAAAAACAGATGGGGAAAGAGACAGACCAAGAGAGATGGAAAAGAGACAGACAGGGAAATAGACAGACAGACACACACATAGAAACAGACACAGAGATAGAGAGAGACAGACAGACACAGAGATGGAGACTGATAGACTGATACAAATACAGACAGAGATAGTAACAGTCAGACAGAGACATAGACACAGACAAGGAAAGAGAGACAGAGACACAGACAGACAGTGATACACAGACAGAGACTGGGAGAGAGACAGAGAGACAGTTACTATCCTGGGCAACGCCTGGGTACTACAGCTAGTATATATATATATATATATATATATATATATATATATATATATATATATATATATATATATATATATATATATATATATATATATATATATATATATATATATATATATATATAACAGACTACACTCACTTTTTCACTTGTTAGCTCACTGGTGATTCAATCACATGTTGAAGAGCAATTTTGAATGTTGGTCTTGTATTTTAATGTATATGAGTACATGCTACAATGCTTCAGTAATTATATCATATCATGCACATATGAAGAGAGACACTGTATTATTTTGTAAGACTGGGAGGCACAATGTTTTCATTATTAACCTCATTGAATAGTCAGGAATCCATAACATATTTTGTATGAAGAATTATGTACACAAAACTTAATTGCCAGATTTTAAGCCTCTGAAATGATGAAAAAAATTGAATTAAACTGGTTGTCCTCCCATGATTTTGAAGATGACCATAGATCAGTTGGTCACTGTGAATTCAGCTTCAAAAAACCTGAGCTGTCGTATGACTTCATACAACCTCATATACCCTATGTGATGCCATATACCCTAAGAGAAAAGGATTGTCTTAATTTGAAATATATTTTTCACATATTATATTCCTAAACTCAACCAAAACACATTTTTAAATGGAGATAACATTTAAAGCATATGCAACATTACTGTATTCTTGTTTTTCAGCGGTAAGAAGAATTTCTGCCCTCAGCAGATTTCTAAAGTGTCCTTAGCCAACTTATATTAAATAGATTGAAAATGTAAGAGATAAATGTTAGAGATGATTTATCTTCATTTTTCCCTTGTAAGTTTTTACAGACTTTTTTATTTTACAAGTGAATCACCATAAAGTAATATAACATAGTTTAGTTTACAATGTCATACAGAGAATATAAAAAAGTCTATACAACCTTTTAAAATTTCACATATTTTTGTGCATTTAAAAAACCTGAAGTTAAGTTAAATTATGTTCAAGTGTATCCTTTGTGTTTTTTATTTTTCAACAATGTATACATGAAAAGAAGAAACTTTGTAATATACAGTATCTTATCAGAGAAATCTGCTTTTTTTCCACCAGGACTGATCATTTCTTTTCAAAACCGGCAGTCAGTGAAAACAATTTATACAATTTTGTAATCAGTGTATTTGAGATTTCTTCTAGTATTTAACAATCTGGAAAGTGTCAGGCTCATTTTGATGGAAACACTTAAACCTTTACTGACATTTGATGAACTGGTACGTAATATGCTGGCTCCCTGACTTTGGTGCGAGCTTAGGAACTAAGCTCTCATCTTTGCCGGTAGATGATGGCTGTGATATTCAGCCATCATCTGCCTCTAACAGCTGCACTGGAGTGAAGTTTCACCTGTGGCTGTTAAACTGTTAACTGCCACTGTCAAGCTGTGATAGCGGCATTAACAGTGCACTTTTAGGGGGCGCGTCATTCTATGAGTCCATTGCCGCCGCTGTAACAATTGCAGGCACCGATTGTTCTACTAAAAATTCTCATGTCTGTTGTGCTGGTACTTATGTAGACAATAGGAAAAAATAATAATAAAACACAGATATGTCGTATGTATTCAATGAAGGTTACCTCAATTCAAATTTTACTAAAAAACCTTTTATTCTGAATTTTATTAAAATTTGCAAGACAAAAATTATTCCACACCATGACCAATAGCACAAAAACCAAAACCCAAAAACAATGAATAAAACCAAAAGGATCATGGAACCATCTTACTGTATATACCCTATATGGAAAGATCACATCCACAGAGAGTCAATTGGTAGTGTTCAAAAGGAGGGGCAATATTTTATTAAGATAACCCTCAATCTATCCTTTTCACTACCTATCAATGGAGATATGATTTGCATCACACAGACCCTAAATTACATTGGTGCCCCCATTCCTCGGTGGCTCTCCCTGATATACTGTACCTAATTTCCCTTCCTATCCAATGGGGATCTATGGGACAATTCACTTCCAAAATGGGAAAAGAATAAAATCACTTATCTGGGATGTGTTACAGATAGCACCTTTCCAGATTATATTCATTAATGCCATACAGTGGTTCCAAGGTTCTCCATGATCCTCCACAGCCTCAACGCGTTTCCCCCCATCTGTCGATTGGGGTTCATCAGGAGACTATAATATGCACGTCCGGAGAGACAGGTGCTGCAATATATGCAGAGAACTGACATTGTTGGCGATTGTGCCATGATATTGTCTCCTGATGAACCCCAATCACCAGATGGGGGGGAAACGCGTTGAGACTGTGATAATACTGTGGAGGAACATGGAGAACCTTGAAACCACTGTATGGCATTAATGAATAGAATCTGGAAAGGTGCTATCTGTAACACATCCCAGATAAATGATTTTTTTTCTTTTCCCATTTTGGAAGTGAACCATAGATCCCCCTTGAATTGGAAGGGAAATTAGGGACAGTATATCAGGGAGAGCCACCAAGGAATGGGGGCACCAATGTAATTTAGGGTGCGCGTGACGCAAGTCATATCTCCATTGATAGGTAGTGAAAAGGATAGATTGAGGGTTATCTTAATAAAATATTGCCCCTCCTTTTGAACACTACCAATTGACTTTGTGGATGTGATCTTTCTATATAGGGTACATACAGTAAGATGGTTCCATGATCCTTTTGGTTTTATTTATTGTTTTTGGGTTTCGTTTTTTGTGCTATTGGTCACAGTGTGGAATGGTTTTTGTCTTATAAATTTTAATAAAATTTAGAATAAAAGGTTTTTTAGTAAAATTTGAATTGAGGTAACCTTTCTGATAAAATTGAATTTTTTTACCTCCTTTTTGACTCTTTAAGCGCTGTATATGTATTCAATGAAAACAGATTTCTTCATTCCTAAGATGGAAGATGACAGTTGTCATTGATAAGATTCTACATAGATGGAAGGAAGATGAGAGAAAAGCTCTGCATCTAGCTCCTCCCTCCTCCTTCCCCGTACATGAGGTGCTATGTATCGGTTCCAGGTACCAGCGCAATATTCCCCAATACCTGGAATAGGTGCAAAGTGGTGCTTCCACCTCTCTCCTTCCCTTGCTCAGTAATTGGTGGCAGTTAGATCTGTGTGACCTGGTTATACATGAGTTTTACCATATCACACAGAGAAAACCAGTTCTGATATTCTCTGAGGGAAGGGGCCATTTTCTTATTTTCTCTGCATAATGCTTCTTGCTAATAATTAGTTATAATCAATTAGAATCAAGCAGAAAATAAAATGGCCATAGAGAAGAATCTCTGCTAAACTAACTCCCCTTTGTTATAGTTCAAAATAGCATGTAAGGTTTACAAGCTAAGATCTCCACAATGGCAATGAGAAATAAAAAATATGTTTTGTTCAGATCTTCACCTACATCATCATGATGTGGCCAGTCTAGCACGTACAATGTGGTGAAAGGTCCTCTTTATATCCTTCTTTATCTTACTGAACTTGTTTGATCAATCATCAGAACGCAATCAATAACATACCTGTTCAGACCGGCCAAACAGACATGGAATTTATGCTCAAGATAAAGATTAGCAGCTCCAGACACCTTTACCTAATACATTTTATGCATTTACTATTACTTTTAGCCAAGAATTATGCAAGGATATTTTCTGCAGACAAAAAGTCTTATGTTATGATGATCAGTTATAATTTGGCTTTGCTGAGAGCTCCTGTGTTCTGTATGAGAAAGCTTCAGCCTGACTCTTCTGGCTGCAGATTATATCACCAAGAACAAAAGGATTGGCAGATCAAGATCAGGCAGGCCAGATTCCTTTCCTCTCTGACATCAACTGCCAGGGGACAGTGGAGGCCCCCATATAAATGAAATGCCAAAATCAAAGGGTTAAGAAATTAGTCTAATATAAATTGGGGCAAACTTTTAAGCAATATTTTCGTCTTATTTCATTACAACTGAATTAAACTGATTGAAAACACTGATGCCAAACTGCTGTAAGTTTCCTGAAGTATATATATATATATATACTAGCTGTGGTACCTGGGCGTTGCCCGGGATAGTAACTGTCTCTCTGTCTCTCTCCCAGTCTCTATCTGTGTGTCGCTGTCTGTCTGTCTCGCTGTCTGTCTCTTTCCTTGTCTGTCTGTTTCTATCTCTCTGTCTTTATTTGCATCAGTCTATCTGTCTCAATCTCTATCTGTCTGTCTCTCTCTCACTGTCTCTTTGCCCGTCTGTCTCATTGCCCGTCTGTCTCTTTGTCCGGCTGTCTTTTTGCCCGGCTGTCTCTTTGCCCGGCTGTCTGTTTCTAGGTCTGTCTCTTTCCTGGTCTGTCTCTTTCCCGGTCTGTCTCTTTCCCGGTCTGTCTTTTTCCCGGTCTCTCTTTCCAGGGCTGTCTCTTTGCTGGGCTGTCTGTTTCTAGGGCTGTCTGTTTCTAGGGCTGTCTCTTTCTAGGTCTGTCTCTTTCTAGGTCTGTCTCTTTCTAGGTCTGTCTCTTTGGGCATTTGTCTCTTTGCCCATCTGTCTCTTTGCCCGTCTGTCTCTTTGCCAGTCTGTCTCTTTGCCAGTCTGTCTCTTTGCCAGTCTGTCTCTTTGCCAGTCTGTCTCTTTGCCAGTCTGTCTCTCTCCAGGTCTGTCTCTTTCCTGCTCTCTTTCCCGCTCTGTCTCTTTGCCTGGCTGTCTCTTTGCCCGGCTTTCTCTTTCCAGGGCTGTTTCTTTCCATGGCTGTCTCTTTCCCCGTCTGTCTCTTTCCCCGTCTGTCTCTGTCTGTGTCTCTGTCTTTTTCTGTCTCTCTCTATCTGTCTCACCACCGACATCTTTTTACCTCACACATAAGCTTCTTATTCTAACAGTTAATTTTGTTCCTATAGCAACCACTGACAGTTGCTATTTATAGCCTGCAGCTCCCAGCTCCATTCAGTTTAATGGCTGCAGGATTTTTGTAGAGTAACGGGGTTAAATTTTCCCGCCCAAACATAGTCTATGACATTCCCTGAGTCACATGGAGTGTCTGTGCAAAATTTTGTGATTGTACATGTGACGGTGCGGATTCCTTTAGCGGACATACATACACACATACATACATACATACACACATACACACATACATACACACATACACAGAGCTTTGTGTAATATATATATATATATATATATATATATATATATATATATATATATATATATATATATATATATATATATATATATATATATATATATATATATATATATATATATATAGTGGAAGAAAAGCGATTCCGGCAGCTAACTAGGAAAGGGTTCTTTACAGTTAGAGCAGTCAGACTGTGGAATGCCCTACCACAAGAGGTAGTAATTGCAGATACTATAACAGCTTTTAAAAAGGGCTGGATGATTTCTTCAGTACACACAACATTGTTGGTTATAACTGATTAATGACAAAATGTAGAATTGGTGGTGGAAGGTTGAACTAGATGGACCTAGGTCTTTTTTCAACCTCTGTAACTATGTATATATTATTTATTTATTTTTATTGATCCTGAGCAAAACAATTTATAAATAGCAACCATTACTCTCTAGCTGCAATGCAAGTTGTCCCATTCAGGATAATTGAAAGAATATATTTTTTTATTAGTACCAAATATCATGCATCATCCCCAAAAATAATATTTGCCTTTCTCAAATCTACTATTATGAATTACAGATCATATATCAATTTGATATAGCCACTACTAATCACCACGTATTTTTAGTTTAGGGATCAAACAATAGTGTCACAATACTTAAAAAGATCAAATACATAGGACAAGACAGATAATAATGCATTTTGTAAATTATCCAGCCGTAATAATATAATTTAATGCATAAATACTATTCTAAGAAGTCATGAATGATGAAATGCATAATATGAAGATCTGGGCTGCAAGCCTGGGACTACGTGTCTCCTTACTCCATTTGTTAAAGTGATTATGTGTGCCTCAGGAGCCCTTTATCATTGACCAGTTCACAGTATAGAATGTATCACCAGGTATTTACAAACTAATAGAAACAGCATAATGTAGGGACAAAGACTCTGATTCCAGCAATGAGTCACTTACTGGGTGGGCTGCTTGCATACTTCCGATAAAATTATTGCAGGAGGTTATTATTAGGGGACTAGTAAACGTTCTGCCATCTAGCTCTCCATATACATGAGCTTTGTATAACCCTGCCCACACTACTGATTGGCAGTTTTATGCCTATTATTATTTTCGCAGGGCGAGCACAGTATTAGTGGGACTCACTGGACAGAAAGTACCTTTCACCTGCCTGGAGGAGTCAACTGGACCAGCCGCCAAGTCTTCACTACTGCCAATGGAGGTGACCGCAGGTACACATGCTGGTAAGTGTCTGGCAGAGGGCAGCCCCAGGGTATCTGCGGTACCCCAGCAGCTGGCACCACAGATACAGTACAGTCTCTGATAGAAGCAACAGGCAGAGTTGTGGATCTGTCTGGTATGGATGGATGGATATGTGCCGCCCCAGCAGCGGATCAAACTGCTCGGATTTGGGGGTGGTGTCCATTCGTTGCTCAAGGGTCTCCAGACCCAGGGGCTCAGGGTCACACTCTAAAGTAAAAGGGGGGATATTTACAGGGGATTTATAGTTTGTGACGCCACCCGTGGTGTGCGGTAAATGGGAGTACCGACGTGGCCGTTGGGAGTACCCGGGGTGATGAAGCGGGGCAGCAAGGTGTCGTTGCCCTCCACGGGTAGGGGCAGGCCCCGGGACTCTGGATGATGCTACGGGGTGCTGTGAAGGGGGGGTCACTCAGGTACTCACTCAGCAAATAAACAGACACTGACAACCGGGTAAACCAAGTCTCTGGCTGCCGCTGCCTCTCAAAGGGAAGCTCGTCCAGGTCCTGTCCCCTGCAGTGCTGCCTGGTGATCCGTGACCTGCCTCCTGGCACAAAGTTTAGATTTTCCGTAGTGGCCCGCTAGTTTGGAACTTGCCAGGCCATGCCCCACTCCCCACTGTGGCTAAGTGAGGGATCCTGCTCTCAGGGCTCACGCTTGGGATTTCAGTGGGCTGCTTGTTTGTAAGGCCCTATCGCCCTCATTGCGCTAGTGCCCGGATTCTGGAGCTAGTGGGAAAAGTCCATAAAAGGCTCCGTTCTCCGCAGGTTAATTGCCGGGTTGCCTGAAGCTTCTCCCCGACCTAGGGTCCATGTACCCCGTCATGCCTTCGGTCCCGGACTGGTGATAGGACCAGGCTGCTAACCGTCCTCTTTGAAAGGTCCCGGGCACCTAGCCTCAATCCCCTGCAACCGGGGGTCCGACTCCTCTAGGTCAAGGCCACCATCTGCAACCTAGTCAGCTTCCCCTGGGAGCCACTACTCCAAGCTTCCTCTGAGCTCCTCTCAGCTACAGGGCTACCACACTTCTACTTTTCCACTTCTCTTCTACACTCCTCACTTCCCCTACCTGACTCCTAGGTGGGCGACCCTATTCCGCTTAAGCCGTCCACTGGTGTGCCTGGTGGGTGTGGTGCAGGGTGTATCTAGGATTTGATTTGCTGTTGGAGGCAACACTGCAAGATGGGGACCCAGAACCATGAGAGATATGAATACTGCACGGGAAGGGCAGTTTGTGCAGTACCCTGTGATGACCTGAATAGTCCAGGGGCGTCACAGATACACCAGTAGCAACCGGTGTGGATACTTGCAGCAGCGGGTGTCATGTTAGCCAGCCAGCGTGAATGATGACAGCAGCAGCAGATTAGGATAGCACTGAAAGATAGACAAGAGTCAGCAGCAGAATGTAGCCAATAAAAGCAGCAGTGACACTAAGGACCTGAAAACTAGCAACTTAACTAACTCATTGCCCAGGCACCTCCCTTAAGGGGAAGGTGCCTTAAATACCTGAAACCTCTCAGCTGACATGAGATGCACTTCTGGGTCAGGGTGCACAGGCTCTTTAAGAAAAGGGGTGTGGCCACGTGTACACTCTATAGGCATTTCCAGGAGGCCTGTGTGGTGTGTGCAAGCCTCGGGAGACAGCAGCATGATCCAATGACAGAGCGGCCACTGCAGGGTGGTTGGTCAGGTGAGAAAACCAACATCCCCGCCACGGGAGTGGAGCAAGACAGCGCGGGGATGTCGGCATGGGCGTTACATATATGCAGTGTATTATACAGAATGCTATCAATCAGTGGTATGGGTTGGGTTATACGAAGCTCATCATTAAGAGAACTGGTAGATCTGCAGCAGATGCAACAGGACTGTCATCAAAACTGCAGTAAGCATCTCAGCAAGTTATACATCACTGCAATCAGGGTTTCTGCCCCTACTTCAAGGTGTTCTCAGATGGGGTAGTAAAAACCTGGTGACAGATTGTCTTTAAGTACAATCCTATGTGTCAATAAAAAAGGGCATGTCCAAAGTCCAAAGCGGCTTATAGACATTGTCCCCAAATTCTATCCAGGAGTAGAAGGTCCAAGCCATATACCCTAAAGGCTACTTTACATGCTGCGACATCGCTAGCGATCTCGTTAGCGATGTGAAATTCTAGATCGCAAGTGCGATCTTTAGAGATCGCACATAGGTCATTTTACGCATGTGCGATCTCAAAAGATCTAGAATTTCACATCGCTAACGGGATCGCTAGCAATGTCGCAGCGTGTAAAGTACCCTTAACTCCATTATATCATTTTAATAGGGGCATAATACTATCCATAAATTGATCAGAACCATAAAAAAAAAATTATCATGCAACTGATGAAAACTGCAAAAGTCTCAAGTGTGCTATTTGTATGGAGTAGCTACTGATCATACAAAATGGCCACCTAAGATATGCTATAGGCAATATGAGCCTGGTTTGTCCTTTTTGCTACAACTGGAACGAAGTTTTTGAAGTAATGTTCCCAGAAAAAAGTATTTTGTCACAAGTATTTTGTCGCAAGGAGATATTTGCAGGCATCGCCAACTGTCAAGGCGGTGTCTCACACGTTCCCAACAAGATAACTAAGAGTTTATTATAAATATTATGGGCCCTATTATCAGGCTCATTCTTTGATTTCTTATAGTACCACATTATTATTGTGATTTGTGGTTGGCCATATATACAGTGCCTACAAGTAGTATTCAACCCCCTGCAGATTTAGCAGGTTTACACATTCGGAATTAACTTGGCATTGTGACATTTGGACTGTAGATCAGCCTGGAAGTGTGAAATGCACTGCAGCAAAAAAGAATGTTATTTCTTTTTTTTTTGTTTTTTTAAATTGTGAAAAGTTTATTCAGAGGGTCATTTATTATTCAACCCCTCAAACCACCAGAATTCTGTTTGGTTCCCTTAAAGTATTAAGAAGTATTTCAGGCACAAAGAACAATGAGCTTCACATGTTTGGATTAATTATCTCTTTTTCCAGCCTTTTCTGACTAATTAAGACCCTCCCCAAACTTGTAAACAGCACTCATACTTGGTCAACATGGGAAAGACAAAGGAGCATTCCAAGGCCATCAGAGACAAGATCGTGGAGGGTCACAAGGCTGGCAAGGGGTACAAAACCCTTTCCAAGGAGTTGGGCCTACCTGTCTCCACTGTTGGGAGCATCATCCGAAAGTGGAAGGCTTATGGAACTACTGTTAGCCTTCCACGGCCTGGACAGCCTTTGAAAGTTTCCACCCGTGCCAAGGCCAGGCTTGTCCGAAGAGTCAAGGCTAACCCAAGGACAACAAGGAAGGAGCTCCAGGAAGATCTCATGGCAGTGGGGACATTGGTTTCAGTCAATACCATAAGTAACGTACTCCACCGCAATGGTCTCCGTTCCAGACGAGCCCGTAAGGTACCTTTACTTTCAAAGTGTCATGTCAAGGCTCGTCTACAGTTTGCTCATGATCACTTGGAGGACTCTGAGACAGACTGGTTCAAGGTTCTCTGGTCTGATGAGACCAAGATTGAGATCTTTGGTGCCAACCACACACGTGACATTTGGAGACTGGATGGCACTGCATACAACCCCAAGAATACCATCCCTACAGTCAAGCATGGTGGTGGCAGCATGATGCTGTGGGGCTGTTTCTCAGCCAAGGGGCCCGGCCATCTGGTCCGCATCCATGGGAAGATGGATAGCACGGCCTACCTGGAGATTTTGGCCAAGAACCTCTGCTCCTCCATCAAGGATCTTAAGATGGGTCGTCATTTCATCTTCCAACAAGACAACGACCCAAAGCACACAGCCAAGAAAACCAAGGCCTGGTTGAAGAGGGAAAAAATCAAGATGTTGCAGTGGCCTAGTCAGTCTCCTGAGCTTAACCCAATTGAAAACTTGTGGAAGGAGCTCAAGATTAAAGTCCACATGAGACACCCAAAGAACCTAGATAACTTGGAGAAGATCTGCATGGAGGAGTGGGCCAAGATAACTCCAGAGACATGTGCCGGCCTGATCAGGTCTTATAAAAGACGATTATTAGCTGTAATTGCAAACAAGGGTTATTCCACAAAATATTAAACCTAGGGGTTGAATAATAATTGACCCACACTTTTATGTTGAAAATTTATTAAAATTTAACTGAGCAACATAACTTGTTGGTTTGTAAGATTTATGCATCTGTTCATAAATCCTGCTCTTGTTTGAAGTTTGCAGGCTCTAACTTATTTGCATCTTATTAAACCTGCTAAATCTGCAGGGGGTTGAATACTACTTGTAGGCACTGTATAATTGTTGGGCACATGTGAGACCCACACTCCTGCAACATTCATTTTTGCAATATTGTCAGATATTGATTATTTATATGAACTTGGTTGTTGGAGATACCGTGGTTAGGATGTATTGTTTTAATTGTGTTTTAATGTAAAATTGTCAATAAAGTCTTTATTATTTTTTATATATTGGGTGTGCTCTCGTGTTATATGCAGTGTCTTTTTCTCTCTAGATTTCACAATTTCATTAATGCCAGCTATAGTTTTCCTATATTTGTCTGATGAGGTGTTGGGATTCAGACTTACTGGTGGTTGCTGTTCACTATTACTCTGAGCAGTTGTGGTGAACCCTTGTTGTCTTTTTGTTGCTACCAACCTGCTCTCGCTTTTCTCTTTAGTCTCTTACAGTTTGTTCCTGTGAGTTTACAGTGTGTTTGAGTTAGGGATCGCCTAGGGTCCCCTAGCATGAGTGACAGCATAGGAATCCCCTCTCCCTTGCTATACTACAGTCACATCATGGCAAGTATGCAGAGAAGTCGTCTAGAGAGAAACATTTCTTTAGTTTTTAGTTCTATAGGAAACATTTAATTCAAATTCCTTCCTGTCAAAATGCCTTAAACCATGATATAACTTATAAAACCCAAAGGAAATTACTGGATAGAAGTAGAGGTAAAATTTGTGCCGTTTACTTTTGGCAGAATTAACAGTAGAAGATTACCACATCAGAAACTATGCCACATGTGACTTGGCAGGGTTGTACGGGAAGTAACAAGCAAAGATACAAATAAATTAATTTTATCTGCATTAAGATTAGAAAGTCATATGGTGTGTATATATATATCACTTATAAAATTAAAGCTTTTCAATTATTAACATTTTATTTTAGTACATTTCTTTATCCAACCATGCTATGTTCTTATATCTTCCTAAATGATGACGCATTTTGCTCTTCCGTACATTATAAAACCTTCTTGACACTTCTGACCTGAGGCTCTTGTACTCGTCTCCTCGAAAAACAGAAATAAAGTGGTATATTCATTGAGAATTATGGCCTAGGATTATTGTCACTTGTTGAAGTTTCCTAAATGTAGGACAAAATGTACAATCACAGAGCGAACATGCTTGGTAAAATATTTATATTGAGATTTAACAACCTGAAAACTAATGAATCATGGTTTGGAAAGAATAACAATTCTTGGAGTTTGACTTCAGTGTAAAATAACTCCATTTTTAATTATAATAACACTTTCAAACAGACGTCAGAAATGTACTCAACATATCTGTTTGTACAGCTGAGATAATTAGGCTTATCATTAGTATTCATGCTCAGAAAATCCTTTGCATGCTTCTACGAAATCAAATGTTGCAGGAGATTATAAACACATTGTCACTAAGTCCACAGGGATTTTGGTTTCTTATAGATCTCTTACCTACAGTACATCTTTTTTGTTTTTTTTCTTAGTTTTATTTATTATTTTTCCTGTAGGCAAAGCTTAGCAGATGCTTTCCAACAGTTTATACTGCGAATTTGCATCCAGATGTTTTTCCCTCTGGAAATGTTTCTTTGGGCTAGTAACTGTTTGTCTGGCGGCCTGTCAACAAAATAATGAAAGCCATCTGGGAAACTGAGAGATGCACTTCGTGGGCACTGGATGGTGGCACTGGGAATATGGAACGTGGTGTGTTGTCTGTCACCAAGAACACTTTCTCAGGAAGCAAGATCCTCAGGGGGACAGAAAACAAAGTGATCTAATAGACCTTCTTCACATTGCTAATGGTGAAAGCACTTTGTCTACTTGCATATACATTACGAAAAGCACCAAATATACGTTGCCATTTTTAAGTATTTAAAGAACTAGTAAAAGTAAAAGATAATCTTAATAAAAACAATCATGTACTCTCTTACATGCTCACAAAAAATAACATATGTAATTAAGGTCCAGTATATTGCATAAATTAATTATTTTAGAAAATAAACAAAAATTTAATAGAGATTCTACAGAATTCATTGACAAGGCCAACAATATCAACAAAGTCAGACGATAGTCTAATTCGTATGGGGGCCCCTGAGAGATGATTTGCGTGGGAGATAAGAATCCGTCAGATTTAATTCTGAACTGCAGATCCTTTTATAGTCTCAGAGATATGCAACTGCCAAAGATGCCTGACCTCAACTCTCTGATAAAGAACACATTAACTCTTCAGAACTAGCGCTCTTGTGTATGGGAAAGTTGGATGTCATAGCTTCTGCCTGAATAATCGTCTGAACCAATTTTTGACCCACAACTCTTTTAACTGTATGGGTGGCTTTAGTCAAACTTTTGTTTAGCTGACATTTATGACCTTCTTCAGATGGCTGTATTTTCAGTCTTTGTGTTGTTCATGTATGCAGTACACACGACATTGAACCTATATGATTATCAAGCCTGAAAAATTAAGGCTTATCATATCTACATTATTACATGATCAGAACTGCCATCAGTACAAGCATATATAACAAAATCAACACTAGCACATCAATACAGCAGCAGAACTATCATCAGTAAAGGAATACACCACCAAAACCAATATTAGTGCATGAATGCACCACATGAACATCATCAGTGCATGAATACAGCATCTGGACCATCATACGTACATGATTACAGCACTAGAACTACCATCAGTTTATGCATACAGTACCATAGTTATAATCCCTACGTGACTACAGAACCAGAGCCAACATCAGTCCTTGACTGCATCACTAGAAACACCATCAGTATGGGAACACTGCACCAGAACCATGATCAATACATGAATACAACGCTTGAAATTCCAACAGTATATGGATACAGCACCAGATCCATGATCAGTAAAGGAATATAGCAAAAAGAAAATAAAAGAGCCAATACCTTATCTCCAATGTAACCTCAGGATCCAAGAAAGGGAGGGGAGAGATGCGGTGGCTGACCTCCACCGGTATGCAATAGGAAAAGGTAAAAATCTCTCACCCAAGTAGTGAAAAATGCTTTATTGTACTAACACACAATTAAAAACATAATGGAGGAAAAATCCCCTCTCTACAACGCTTACACGTTTCGTTGGAAAACCACGTTACTCATAGGCTTACCTATGCACAATAAAACATTTTTCACTACTTAGGTGAGAGATTTTTTTTCCTTTTCCTAAAGGAATATAGCACCAGAACCATCAGTACAGCAATACAGCAGCAGAACCATTATCACTTCATGAATACAGCCCCAGGACCAACATCATTAAAGGAATAGAGCACCAGAAGCATCATTAGTACATCAATATAGAAATAGAGAATCAGAACCACCATCAGGACATGAATATAGCACCAGAACAATTATCAGTAAATTAATACAGTACCAAACTTATTACAGTGATATATTTCAATATCAGGTCAACCCCCGACATATACAATTGTACTATATAAACCTGCAACTCCCAGTATTACCTTCACAATGGTCAGGAGATTAAGGGAGTTGTTGTTACAGGCCATCATCAGACTGGCGAACAAACAGGAACCACAGATGGGCTCGAGGGTAGACAAGTTCATAGACACTTCAGATCATGGAAGCAAGATAGCTGTCATGTTGAAAAATTGCTCCAAGGATAAATTCCAGTTCCCTAGTTAGGATCTCTTCATGGCATTGCCCTCATGGTCTCCAAACTAATTTCCAGCTATCTTTGCATCTGCGACAAAAAAAGATTTATCATTGAAAAAGATAGACTGCCATTCCATCCTCAATTGCTCTGCACTATAATAGACTTTAAGAGCAGTGGCATGAGGTTAATGGAACACATGTAGCTGGATGTCTGGCTTGGAACGCAATTCACGTAAATGGCTTTTGATGGTTTGTGTAGGCACTGACGCCTTAGGTTTGGTTTCTGATGTCTAATTTATTTGCAGTACAGAATAGATCACTACTCAACATTCTTTGAATCTGACAAGACCATACGGGCAACGCCATAAAAAGGAATCCATGAGGAAACGTCACACCGGTCCTTTGTGGTGTGGCATAATGTATAGTAGCTGGACCCCAATAGTCTTCATTCTTGATTACATTTATTGATTTGATTATAAACTAGTGATGTTGCCATTTCTCCAGAGTATGCCAGGAGCCTTTTTTCAATACGCCTGGTCATATGTTACCCATGCTACTGTGAGCAGTCTGCATAGCCTAAACATGCTAGCATGACCTGCAGGATCTCCACACTTGTCTTCCACCAAGCATAGCTAAGAAGTCATTGGTCGGGAATTGCAAAGGGTGCTGCCAGCAGAGGATCTTGATGATTTGCTACTCAAGTGCATTAAGTGTGGCAGAGCAATCTTCAGATAACCATTAATAACCTGAATGATAGCATGTAAAGGTGTATAAGTATGGCGCTCATGTTCAATATTTAATAAAACAAGATGTTTTGAAAAAAAATGTTTCTTCTATTTTTTGTTATAATTTTTCATATCACATCTATCCTGTTATTTAAATTATTCCAGGATTGTTTCTTTTTGGTACTGCGATTTCTGTGTTCAGCAGTGTATATACATTTAGGAAGCAGCTTCTGCATAAACAAAAACATGGCTATTTGGGCCATAAAACACTTAATAAATACTGATCAGCTTCTGTGCCTCTGTGTGGTCATTTTCCAACTGCAATAACAGCGCCAGTCATGCCAGCTTGGATCTGGTCACTCAGTATGTGCTGCCAGTATATAATGACAGTCTGATTATCTGCTCACTTATAATGGTAATTTACAGAGCAGAATGCTGTATTGATTTACAAATTATTTGGTGCAATGGAAAATTAAAAGAATAATTAAAATCAAGAGACAAAAATATAGCAATTACCAACATGTTCTTTAAGTAGATATCTTCTGATAATTCTTTGCAAGAAAAACTTGTTAAAAGGCCTCATACATGTGAGTATGTGTATTTTGGATGGAATGATATTGCAAGCAACGCAGATCCATGGAAGTTTTTGTATGATGGCATGTGCTCTTTCCAAGAAGCCCTGAAAAAAGTGCTTTGCATGACCCCATTGAAAATAGGAATCCCATTTAGGTTTTTTCTGTGCATGTGGACTTTGATGAATACAGACAGGGATACTCAGATCCCAGATAATTTTCATGATAGAGTAACTTTAAATGGAGAATTTACCAATATATCATACACTGTCCGCTTCCATTGAGTTCTGTGTGTGCAATTTCTGTTGCTCTATGGGTTGAATTAAGAATAAATGTACTCACTTTACGGTGATCAATTTAATCTAATCAATTACAGGAAAAATCTATTTGTGAAACATGGCATCATCACTTAGAGAGCCATTACATTATATAAAGGGGGGTCATATGCATTGGTGATTAATGATCTGCGCTTGACCTGCAATTGACTGGTTCAGAAGTGCTGATGCAATGTAGAATTCCCACTCTGCTGGACAACAATGACTTTTAACTTTCTGTTTATAAGCAGCACTTGGGAACACACCCTAAAATGAGAAAATACAGTACAGACCAAAAGTTTGGACACACCTTCTCATCTCTAGAACAACTATTAAGAGGAGACTTTGTGCAGCAGGCCTTCATGGTAAAATAGCTGCTAGGAAACCACTGCTAAGGACAGGCAACAAGCGGAAGAGACTTGTTTGGGCTAAAGAACACAGGGAATGGACATTAGACCAGTGGAAATCTGTGCTTTGGTCTGATGAGTCCAAATTTGAGATCTTTGGATCCAACCACAGTGTCTTTGTAGAAACGGTGAGCGGATGGACTCTACATGCCTTGTTCTCACCGTGAAGCATGGAGGAGGAGGTGTGATGGTGTGGGGGTGCTTTGCTGGTGACACTGTTGGGGATTTATTCAAAATTGAAGGCATACTAAACCAGCATGGCTACCACAGCATCTTGCAGCGGCATGCTATTCCATCCGGTTTGCGTTTAGTTGGACCATCATTTACTTTTCAACAGGACAATGACCCCAAACACACCTCCAGGCTGTGTAAGGGCTATTTGACTAAAAAGGAGAGTGATGGGGTGCTACGCCAGATGACCTGGTCTCCACAGTCACCAGACCTGAACCCAATCGAGATGGTTTGAGGTGAGCTGGACCGCAGAGTGAAGACAAAAGGGCCAACAAGTGCTAAGCATTTCTGGGAACTCCTTCAAGACTGTTGGAAAACCATTTCCGGTGACTACCTCTTGAAGCTCATCAAGAGAATGCCAAGAGTGTGCAAAGCAGTAATCAAAGCAAAAGTTGGCTACTTTGAAGAACCTAGAATATAAAAAATATTTTCAGTTGTTTCACAATTTTAGTTTTTTCATTCCACATGTTTTCTTTCATAGTTTTGATGTCTTCAATGTGAATCTACAATTTTTAGAGTCATGAAAATAAAGAAAACTCTTTGAATGAGGTGTGTCCAAACTTTTGGTCTGTACTGTAAGTTGCATTCAGTTTCAGTACATAAAATAACACATAAAGCATAACCATTGTTTTAACTTTTATTTCATAAATCAATAGTGTAAATGAAAATAAACAACCTTGTAATATATCTTATCAGACAAATTTGCTTCTTTCTCTGCAGGTTGATCAGTTATTATTAAAATTCTGAATCCTGAGGTAAAATCTGTATTCACTGAAGACTTTCCCATTACTGAGATAGGAGATGGCAGTTGTTAGTGATGAGATTCTATGATGATGAGAGGAGGGAGGAGCTAGAGTCAGAAGGAGGAGCTAGAGACAGAGGGAGGAGCTATGGGTAGAGCTCCACCCTCTCCTCCCTCTTCTATCTACCCTACTTCCTCTAAAAATAAGACCTACCCCAAAAATGAGCCCTAATAGAATTTTGGGGGCTTTTTTGAGTATGCTTAAAATATACTGCTCAAAAAAATAAAGGGAACACTTAAACAACAAAATGGTATTTTAGTGTTCCCTTTATTTTTTTGAGCAGTATATAAGCACTACTCCAAAAATAAGCCTAGTTGCAGTTCTATAAGGAAGTGTCCAAGAAGCTAAAAAAGTTGAAGAATACAGCCGGACTCTATATTAAAGAAAGCAAACATCTTCAAAGAAAATAAGACCACCTCACCAGAGCCCAAAAAATTACAGTTGGCAAGTGCCGATGGTGGATGGGCTCTCACACAGAGATCTGCGTTGCTGTCAGGTGCCTCACCATTGCAGCTGCATTTCACTGTAGCTCTCACAAACAGATCAGGTACCAGTATCACTCCACGCGAGTGATATTTGTTCCAGTCACCACGGGGAGCCAACCACTGTAGAAAGCAAGGGGACCTAACAGCGATGCAGATTTGTGAGAGCTCATTCACTTGCCAACTCCGAATTATTTGGGGTCTGGTAAGTGCGATTCTTTTAAGTAGTATCTGCTTTCTTGTGGGGGTAAACTTAGCAGTACATAAAGATAATAACTATAAGCAGGTAATTTAAACATGTACCCACCACTATAGGACTGGTTCTGCGCCATGACACTAATGGACCAAATAAAAAATGTGCTTCTGACCAGTATTAGGATTAACACAAAATGTTTTTGTTGCAGAATGTGATGACATGTTATATTTGAATAAATGTTGATTTTTTTTTTGTTCAATAATAAATGTGGATTGTTGTTCATGGGAAAATATAAGACAGCCCCTGAAAATAAGCCCTAGCGCATCTTTCCGAGCAAAAAATAATATAAGAACATGTCTTATTTTCGGAGAACCACGGTACATAGAATCTCATCAGTTACACCTCATCTCCTATCTCAGTAATGGGAAAGTCTTCACTAATTTTATCCTAGAATTGAGAATTTTGGTAATGACTGATCAATGCTGGCAGAGAAAGAAGCAAATTTGTCTGATAAGATATAATACAAAGTTGCTTATTTTCATGTGCACTATTGTTTTATGAAACAAAAATTAAAATGATGGTTATGCTTTAAACTTTTATTTAAATCGTCTTTTTTAAGCATGTTAGGTTTTTTTTCTAACTTTCTATTTCATTATCTATATTTACAAAAAGTTATTCTAAACTCTTGCAGTTTGTACCCCAGTCTCTAATCCTCACAATACGCTGGCATGTTTCTGTTCTGTAGAGATAATATCTGTAATGTAAATTTGCAGGGGGATTCTACAGAAACCAGCACTTACAATATATGAAGTGCTAAGTCAGTGGCAGAGAGACAGAAGTGGTCCCGTGTGCAGGAACAGTATATGGGTCCTTTACAGTCCAATAGCTCATCACAATGGACAATTCCATAGCAATAAGGTGGAAGTTAGCCTCTTTGCACCTTGGGGCCCTTGTGTCAGCACAAGTAGCACCAATGACATGTCCGCCCCTGTACCAAGTTCACTTCCTCCATTCCCTGTAAAATAACCTCTGTACATGTGACAGAGCATGCTACTCTCCTTTAGATGCCCATGAACATCTCCTTTCTACAGGTTCCTCTGGTTCATACTCCAAAGCATAAATGCTATTAAGATGGCCACCCCATAATTATGTACAGTCAATAAATATCTACAGAAAGCGGAAACATTCCCGTTTTGAATGGGCTTGTTTATTCACAGCAGTTAATGGACAACACTGATTAAACAGTGTCAGATTTTGTAGTGGCATGCCCCAACAGCACGGAGAATTGTAAAGTCAAGTTGTCAGCTTATTCACTTACTACCAGGAATAATAGCAGAAGAATGTCACAAAGTTGAGTACTAAGAAAAGATCTCCAGAAAAGCTCCAGAACTGTTTTTCAAAGGGAATAAAAGTATTTACTAAAATGGACATGTCATGAGTGTTGGCGGGTCCTCTTTAAGCTTTAAGTTAGCTTGGGAATTACCGTAGGTATATATAGGACATCATGACACAGAAGGGACCTAGAAAGAAGCATTGAAGAATATAGCATTTGAGTGTCAGCCAAGGAAGCACATTTTTATGTAAATACATATATTATATATGAGCAAGTACCAAAGAATCACATAGAAAGATGATCATACCTCGTTTAATATGTATCAAGAATCTTGAATGTGCAAACTGTATGGAGAGGAACTATCATTACAATTGTTCTTTCCCATTGAGTTTGCTTTATTGTGAGTCTATGTTAAAAAGGCAGCATGGTGGCTCAGTGCCTAGAACTGATGTCTTCAAGCTCTGGGAACGCTAGGTGTCCCCTTGTCTGAATGGGTTGTCTCTCAGTACTCCACTTTGTCTGAATGGGTTGTCTCTCAGTACTCCACTTTGTCTGAATGGGTTGTCTCTCGGTACTCCACTTTGTCTGAATGGGTTGTCTCTCGGTACTCCACTTTGTCTGAATGGGTTGTCTCTCGGTACTCCACTTTGTCTGAATGGGTTGTCTCTCGGTACTCCACTTTGTCTGAATGGGTTGTCTCTCGGTACTCCACTTTGTCTGAATGGGTTGTCTCTCGGTACTCCACTTTGTCTGAATGGGTTGTCTCTCAGTACTCCACTTTCTTCTTGGACTCCAAAAGACTTACTGCTATGGAATTTAGATTGTGAACCACAATGCGGCGAGTGAGTGATGACAATGTCTGTAAATCATGTAGAATATGTTGGCGCCATATAAGCAAGCATAATACATAAGAGCATTTACTCTGGCTCGGAGAAGCAAGCAAAGTGGATGTTAACTGAAGTGATATGCATTATAAATATGTCAATTGTAATGTGTTACCTATCTGCTTTTTTTCTTTCTGAACCTGGAGAACCTGCACAGTTTATATAATCCTTTAGGTGCCTAGACTAAAGTTGCTAAAAATTGATGATTTTAACCATAATCATATCATTAGGACAAAAGATCTGTCATACTTGCAATCATTCATACTAGTGATCTTTTATACTTGCGATCTTTTTTTCAAGGACCATCCCCAAGAAGCTATTTCATTCTTCACTAGTGTCATTGAAAATGTATAACCTGGGCAAACAACTGTAGTGACCAAGCAAGGCAATCGTTCATTCAATGGTTTTCCACCCATCTATTTTTCTCTCTCCTATGAAAACCACAACACATTGTACCGAGCAAACCTTCCTTAAACCCTTAAAGGGAACATGTCACGTACAACATGTGTTCTGACCTATCACCAGACGCATGTATGCCTTAATTACACCTCCCTACCCATCCCTGTGTTGTAAAATTGTGTAATATGAAAGTAATAAAGAACCTTTTATTACTTACATATTTTCTATGTAAATAGCAGTGCTCGTCGACCAATTGGCGTCGCATCGCCCTGTGGGCGTTTGCATACTTTCCATGGTATCACGCCCCTGTGGGCGTGATACCATGGATTCACATGTGTGATGTCCCCCATCACTCACTTAGAATACTGCGCGTGAGCACTTACCATTCCCGCAGCCTTTTCCGGGTGCTCGTTGGCAGTTTCAGATGCGCTCTGCACATGATCAGAAGAGTCTGATCATGCGCAAAGCTTGTCTGAAGCCGGCGAGTGAACACCCGGAAAAGGTTGCGGGAATGGTAAGTGCAAACACGCGCGGGATCTGAAGGAGCGACGGGGGACGTCACACATGTGAATGCATGGTATCACGCCCACATGGGCGTGATACAATGGGAAATTATGCAAACTTCCACAGGGCGATGTGACTCCCATGGGGCGATGAAGTCTGCTATTTACATAGGAACTATGTAAGTAATAAAAGCTTTTTTATTACTTTCATATCACACAATTTTACAACACAGGGATGGGTAGGTAGGTGAAATTAGGGCATACATGCGTCTGCTGATAAGTAAGAATGCATATTGTACATGAAAGGGTCCCTTTAAAAGGGTTTTCCAACAAACAAAGTTGATTTGAATCAATAGATCTTGAAATAATAATAATTTCCACAATTGGATGTTGTAATGCCTGATTGGAGCCACAGACTCAGACTGGCTGTAAGGGGAGTCTAGAGAAAAGCCGCTCACAAAGCAGGACCCCAAGAACTCTGCAACCCTTTAACCACTATACAGGGATTTGGAATTACACAGAGCTCCAGAGATCACTACCTGTGGTAGACTGTAGTCCGTGGTTGTCAGGCAGGGTCAAAAACCAGGAGATGCAAAACAGGAACCGAATCGGCAGGCAAGGGCGTAGTGAGGAGACAAAGCAGAGGTCAAATCCGGAACTGGCAGCAAGGTACAAAAACGACAGGCAGGAGGGTAGTCAAAAACAAGCAAAGGTCAGCGCACAGGAATCAACATACAAACAGCACATGAGGAGTACAGAACTATCTCTGGCAGTGGTCATGTGACAGGAGGTGGAATAAGAAGGGTGTGGTGTCTTCCCATTGGCTGCAGGTGAATGTTGGCAACTTCAGCTGGAAGACACACACGCCACCTACAGTCAGGCAGTGGTACTTCAGGTTCCAGGGAAACCCAGCCTAGTGGATGAGCGGAGCCTGTGCTCCGCAGAGCCATGGGAACCGACTCCTCTCCCATCACCAGCACTATCCATGGTGGGAACATGGAGTCGTCTGGCGATCGGTGCAGAAGTCGCAGGAGCGGGCTCCGGTGGGGACGTGACAGTACCCCCCCTCCACGAGGGGCCACCGGACCCTCAAAACCCGGCTTGTCAGGGAACTGGAGGTGAAATCGCCTGACAAGACCTTTAGCATGGACCTCACTTGCTGGAACCCAGCACCGCTCCTCCGGGCCATAACCCTTCCAATGTACAAGATACTGCACCGCCCCTCTAACAATACGGGAGTCAAGGATTCTCTGTACTTCATACTTCAGGTTACCCTTGACCAAAACAGGAGGAGAGGGGTGCCTGACTGGATGAATGGGAATACGATACAACTTGAGGAGGGATTTTCGTTCGATATTTTGAAGGACTGAGGGAGGTTCAGGCGGAAAGCTGTGGGATTGATGACCTCGACTATCTAGTAAGGGCCAATAAATCTGGGACCCAGCTTAGCAGAAGGGACCTTGAGTTTAATGGGTGGGTGGACAACCATACCTTATCCTCAACTCCATGGCTTGGGCCCTTGCAACGACTCTTATTAGCAGCTGAAGCTTGACCACTCTGTGCCCACTTCAAGTTCTCTTTTACCTCAGACCAGATAGCCTTCAGATTGTTCACAGTGCTTTCAGCCTCAGGAGTATCCACCATAGCGGAAGAAAAGGACCCAAAACGTGGATGCAACCCGAAATTGCAGAAAAAAGGGGTAGTCTGGAGAGACTCCTGATACTGGTTATTAATGGCAAACTCAGCTAGCGGCAGATATTCCACCCAGTCAGACTGATGATCAGACACATAACACCGGAGATATTGTTCTAATATTTGATTAGTACATTCAGTCTGACCATTGGTCTCTGGGTGGTAGGCTGAAGAAAAAGATAACTCTATATTAATTTTTTTACAAAAAACCCTCCAGAATTTCGAGACAAACTGCGTTCCTCTGTCAGAAACAATATTTTCAGGAACCCTGTGTAACCGCACAATATGCCTAATGAACAACCTGCTAAGCGTTTCAGAATTAGGTAAACCGGACAATGGAACAAAATGACACTGTTTACTGAATCTATCCACTACTACCCAGATACAAGTCTTCCCTTCTGAGGGTGGAAGGTCAGTGATGAAGTCCATGGAGAGGTGGGTCCAAGGACTTTCTGGAATAGGTAGGGACTGGAGAATTCCAGCGGGACGGGTACGGGGTGTCTTGGCTCGAGCACAAGTTTCACAGGCCAGTACATATTCCTTACAGTCCTTTGCTATGGTTGGCCACCAAAAGCTCCTAGTTACAAGTCGGAGGGTATTGCCTATACCAGGGTGACCTGCAAGGACAGAATTATGGAACTCCTGAAGTACCCGTAAACGAAGTGGGGAAGCGAAAAACAGTTTATGGTCAGGAGTGGCTTCAGGGGCCTGGTCTTGAGCATCACGGATTTTTTCTATCAAATCTATGGATATCGATGATACAACAATGCCCTTACCTAAAATAGGGACTGGTTCGATGTTTCCTGACTGAGAGGGACAGAAGCTACGGGAAAGTGCATCAGCTCTTGTGTTCTTGGTACCGGGCCGAAACATCACCTTGAAATCAAATCTGGAGAAGAACAATGCCCACCTAGCTTGCCTAGGATTGAGTCTCTTAGCAGATTCCAGATAAGTGAGGTTCTTATGGTCTGTGATGACTGTGACCTTATGTTTGGCGCCGTCGAGGAAGTGGCGCCTTCCTCGAAGGCCCATTTAATGGCCAACAGCTCACGATTACCAATATCATAGTTTGTCTTGGTGGGAGAAAATTTGCGGCAAAAGAAGGCACAAGGACGGAGTTGAGTGAGAGACGGAGTACCTTGAGATAGCACCGCTCCCACTCCAACCTCGGATGCATCGACTTCCAC
Source organism: Anomaloglossus baeobatrachus (assembly GCF_048569485.1). Lineage (NCBI taxonomy): Eukaryota > Metazoa > Chordata > Amphibia > Anura > Aromobatidae > Anomaloglossus > Anomaloglossus baeobatrachus. Next base: position 262,029,609 of record NC_134358.1, on the reverse strand, counting down.
AATAAACGGACGCATAAGGTCAGGCTGAACCAGAATCAGGTCTGAGGAAAAACATTCTTTTAATGTAGCGAAGGCATGGATCGCCTCTGGCTTCCAATTAACTACATCAGCCCCCTTTTTAGTCAAATCAGTGAGGGGTTTGGCAATCTTGGAAAAATCCCTAATAAATTTGCGATAATAATTTGCAAACCCAAGGAAACGCTGCAAGGCTTTCAGGTACTTGGGTTGCACCCACTCCTTAATCGGCTGTAGCTTAGAGGGATCCATGCGGAAGCCTTCTGCAGACAATATATAACCCAGGAAATTAACCTCATCAACAAAAAAACCACATTTTTCATACTTAGCAAATAGGGAGTTCTCCCTGAGTCTCTGGAGTACAGTGCGGACATGTTTGACATGTGACTTAGCATCAGGAGAATAAATCAGGATGCCATCCAGATAGACCACCACATATTGACCACAGATATCTCTGAAAATGTCATTAACAAAGTTCTGAAAGACAGCCGGCGCATTGCTTAACCCAAAAGGCATTACTAGGTACTCATAGTGTCCCTCTGGAGTATTAAATGCTGTTTTCCACTCATCTCCTTCTCTAATGCGGATTAGGTTATATGCACCCCTGAGATCCAGCTTCGTGAAGTACCGGGCTCCTGTGAGCTGGTTAAAGAGATTAGGGATGAGTGGCAGAGGGTTCTGATTCTTTACAGTAATAGCATTAAGTTCACGGTAGTCAATACAAGGTCTGAGGCCACCATCTTTTTTCTCCACAAAAAAGAATCCAGCGCCGACTGGTGACCTGGATGGTCTGATAAACCCTCTCTGCAGACTGTCTGCTATATAATCTTTCATGGCCTGATGTTCTGGACCAGAAAGATTATAAATCCTACCCTTGGGGAGTCGGGAATTGGCGACCAAATCTATGGGGCAGTCATAATCTCTGTGTGGAGGTAATTAGTCAGAAACAGAGAACACGTCAGCAAATTCCCTGAATGCATGAGGTATGAGGACAGGTTCAGCTCTAGTCAGGATAACAGATAACGACATACACGTCTCCTGACACTCAGGGCTCCAGCGCACAATCTCACCCTGGTGCCAGTCTATGACCGGGTTATGTTTGCGCAGCCATGGCATGCCCAATACGACTGCTGCTGTCAGGTTCTCAAGAACAAAAAATGACACTGATTCTACATGCAGAGCCCCAACAAGCATGGAGATTTCTGGAGTTACAAGGTTAACCACACCCTGAGTGAGAGGGGTATTATCAATAGCAGAGATTTTAATGGGAGAGTTCAGTCTCAGCAAAGGCAAACCCAGCTCTTTTGCTACATCAGAAATTATGAAATTAGCAGCAGAGCCACAATCAACAAAAGCCTGCAGCCACACAGCTTTTCCCTGGTGAGACAATGAGACAGGTAACAATAACTTTATAGGGTCTGCAGGAAGTACCCGGGCACCTGAGTGAGTATCCTGGGGCTCACTCAGGTGCAGTTGCTGCTCTGGAAGCGATTGTCTCTGATATCCAGGCTCTCCATGATGGTCTCCCCAACTTGATCTGCTCCCTTGATGTCGACGGGACTCTGGACATGATGAGGGAGGTGCTGCAGAAGCTTGAACCTGGGCAGATCAGAGCTCTTGTACTTGCTGTGCGAGTCCCCGAACCAAGCCAGACAGGGTCAGCACCTGGTCCATCACAGTTTGGAGAGGATCCATCTCTTTTTTTTTTTGTGTTAGTGGGCCAGAGATAATGTAATGCCTGATTGGAGCCACAGACTCAGACTGGCTGTAAGGGGAGTCTACAGAAAAGCCGCTCACAAAGCAGGACCCCAAGAACTCTGCAACCCTTTAACCCCTATACAGGGATTTGGAATTACACAGAGCTCCAGAGATCACTACCTGTGGTAGGCTGTAGTCCATGGTTGTCAGGCAGGGTCAAAAACCAGGAGATGCAAAACAGGAACCGAATCGGCAGGCAAGGGCGTAGTGAGGAGACAAAGCAGAGGTCAAATCCGGAACTGGCAGCAAGGTACAAAAACGACAGGCAGGAGGGTAGTCAAAAAACAAGCAAAGGTCAGCGCACAGGAATCAACATACAAACAGCACATGAGCCAGGAGTACAGAACTATCTCTGGCAGTGGACATGTGACAGGAGGGGGAATAAGAAGGGTGTGGTGTCTTCCCATTGGCTGCAGGTGAATGTTGGCAACTTCAGCTGGAAGACACACACGCCACCTACAGTCAGCTAGTGGTACTGCAGGTTCCAGGGAAACCCAGCCTAGTGGATGAGTGGAGCCTGTGCTGTGGCACCGACTCCTCTCCCATCACCAGCACTATCCATGGTGGGAACATGACGTCGTCTGGCGATCGGAGCAGAAGTCGCAGGAGCGGGCTCCGGTGGGGACGTGACAGATGTGTTTAAAATATGTCCCTGTGCTGAGATAATCTTATATATGTGTCTCTGCTATGTGCTGTGTAATGGCCGTGTCTGTCCGTACAGCAACATGGTCTGATCATATCACAGCTCCTGGGCCGGGGAGGACGAAAAAGAGTATAAAGACATTACAGCATGGGGTCCCAAATTATTCTTTCTGTGAGGTAAAACCTTTTTTAGAAACAGTCAGGGAAAAGCTTTATCTTTTAAAACCAATCAGCTGTGATCCCATGCTGTGTTATCTGTATTCTCTCTTTTGTGTCCTCCCCTGCCCAGGAGCTGTGGTATGATCAGACTATGAGCCTGTACAGTCAGACATGGCCATTACACAGTACATAGCATGGACACATATATAGGGTTATCTCAACACAGAGACTTTTTTTTTAAAACACATCCAATTGTGGAAATTATTATTATTCCAAGATCTATTGATTCAAATCAAATTTAACACTAATTTTGTTGGAAAACCCCTTTAGAGAGGCCCTGTCATCGAGTCAAAAGTGACCAGTTTTTGCTCTTGTTTTTCTCTGGCTATTATTTTATTGTCGTCATCATACATGTTTTATGATTTTACACTGAACAAAAATATAAACGCAACACTTTTGTTTTTGCCCCCATTTTTCATGAGCTGAATTCTCAGATCTAAGATTTTTTCTATGTTCACAAAAGGCCTTTTTCTCTCAAATATTGTTCATAAATTTGTCTAAATCTTTTAGTGAGTACTGCTCCTTTGCAGAGATAATATATCCACCTCACAGGTGTGGCATATCTAGATGCTGATTAGACAGCATGATTATTGCACATGTGTGCCTTAGGCTGGCCACAATAAAAGGCCATTCTTAAAATGTGTAGTTTTATCACACAGGGAAATGCCACAGATGTCTCAAGTTTTGATGGGACCCACATTTGGCATGCTGATGACAGGAATGTCCATGAGAGCCGTTGCTCCTGACTTGAATGTTCATTTCTCTACCTTAAGACGTCTACAGAGACGTTTCAGAGAATTTGCAGTGCATCCAACTGGCCCCACAACCGCAGTCCACGTATAACCAGACCAGACCAGAACCTCAACATCTTCACCTCCAACATCGTCACCCAGACAGCTGCTGTAACAATTGGTTTGCATAACCAAAGAATTTCTACACTAATTGTCAGAAATCATCTCAGGGAAGCTCATCTGTATGCTCGCCATCCTTATTGGGGTCTACAGGTAACTTCAATTTATCATCATTACTGCTTTAAGTGGGAAAATGCTCACATTCGATGGCATCTGGCATATTGAAAAAGTGTTCTCTTTATGGATGAATCCCAGTTTTCACTACAGGGCAGATGGCAGACTGCCATCTGGGATTCTCTGGATCATCATATATGACAGCGTGTTCAAGTTCCTGCCAATATCCAGCAACTTCACACAGCCTTTGTAGAAGAGTGGACCAATTTTCCACAGGCCACAATCAACAAGTTGATCAACTCTATGCAAAGGGGATGTGATGTGTTGCACCGCATGAGGCAAATGGTGGTCACACCAGATACTGAATGACTTTCTGATCCTACAACTACTATGAAACTGCACATTTTAGAGTGGCCTTTTATTGTGGCCAGCCTAAAGGTCCAGTCACACTAAACAACTTACCAGCGATCCCAACAACGATAGGGATCGCTGGTAAGTTGCTAGGAGGTTGCTAGTGAGATGTCACACTGCGACGCCCCAGCGATCCCACCAGCAACCTGACCTGGCAGGAATCGCTGGAGCGTCGCTACACGAGTTGCTGGTGAGCTGTCACCAGCAACCAGTGACCAGCCCCCAGCGCCGCGTGGAAGATGCTGCGCTTGGTAACTAAGGTAAATATCGGGTAACCAACCCGATATTTACCTTGGTTACCAGCGCACGCAGCTACACGTGCAGAGAGCAGGGAGCAGCGCACACCGCTTAGCGCTGGCTCCCTGCTCTCCTAGTTACAGCACACATCGAGTTAATTACCCGATGTGTGCTGCAGCTACATGTGCACAGAGCAGGAGCCGCGCACACTGCTTAGCGCTGCTCCCTGCTCTCCTAGCTACAGTACACATGGGGTTAATTACCCGATGTGTACTGCAGCTACATGTGCACAGAGCAGGGAGCAGCGCACACCGCTTAGCGCTGGCTCCTTGCTCTCCTAGCTACAGCACACATCGGGTTAATTAACCCGATGTGTCCTGCAGCTACATGTGCACAGAGCAGGAGCCGGCACTGATAGTGAGAGCGGCGGAGGCTGGTAACGAAGGTAAATATCGGGTAACCAAGGACAGGGCTTCTTGGTTACCCGATGTTTACCGTGGTTACCAGCCTCCACAGAAGCCGGCTCCTGCTGCCTGCACATTTAGTTGTTGCTGTCTCGCTGTCACACACAGCGATCTGTGCTTCACAGCGGGACAGCAACAACCAAAAAATGGCCCAGGACATTCAGCAACAACCAACGACCTCACAGCAGGGGCCATGTTGTTGCTGGATGTCACACACAGCAACATCGCTAGCAACGTCACAAAAGTTGTTCGTTAGCAGCGATGTTGCTAGCGATGTTGCTTAGTGTGACGGGGCCTTTAGGCACACCTGGGCAGTTATCATGCTGTCTAATCAGCATCTTGATATGCCACACCTGTGAGGTGGTTGGATTATCTGCGCAAACGAGAAGTGCTCACTAACACAGGTTTAAACAAATTTGTAAGCAGTATTGGAGAGAAAAAGGCCTTTGGGGTACATGGAAAAAGCCTTAAGGCTACTTTACACACTGCGATATCGGTCCCGATATCGCTAGTGTGGGTACCCGCCTCCATCTGTTGTGCGACACGGGCAAATCGCTGCCCGTGCCGCACAACATCGCGCAGACCCGTCCCACATACTTACCTGCCCGGCGACGTCGATGTGACCGGCGAACCGCCTCCTTTCTAAGGGGGCGGTCCGTGCGGCGTCAAAGCGACGTCACTGAGCGGCCGCCCAATAGAAGCGGAGGGGCGGAGAGGAGTGGCCGGAACATCCCGCCCACCTGCTTCCTTCCTCATAGCGGCCGGGAGGCAGGTAAGGAGAGGTTCCTCGTTCCTGCGGCGTCACACATAGCGATGTGTGCTGCCGCAGGAGCGACGAACTACATCGTTACTGCTGCAGTAATGATAATCGAGAATGGACCCCCATGTCACCGATGAGCAATTTTGCACGTTTTTGCAACGATGCAAAATCGCTCATCAGTGTCACACGCAGCAACATCGCTAATGCGGCCGGATGTGCGTCACAAATTCCGTGACCCCAACGACTCCGCATTAGCGATGTCGCAGCGGGTAAAGCCCCCTTTTGGTAATTCAGTTGAGCTAACGAAAAAAGTATTCCATTTATATTTTTGTTCAGTGTATATGGTTTTTAACCTACGAACAATGAAATTATAACAACAAGGTACGAGCAAGCTACATCATAAACTCCTGCAAAAAATGTCACATACCAGCACAAAAAAGATGACAAGAACCTTTTGGATGGTGGAAAAACACAAAATGTAGACATAATGATATCTGTTGTGTTTTTCCTATTTCTTTTTGGCATTCTTTTTTCTGCTTATTTCTAGTCAATGTAAACTTGATAGTGGAATTGTAATAATTATTAAAACCTAAATCTAAAGAGTGCTAAAACTAAACTAATTCTCCATTTTCTGCCTGCTTATCTTTGATAAGTAATATGCTTGGAGATCTGTTGGACGCTTGAAATTAAGGGTAAAGGCTGCGTTACACGCAGCAACATTGCTAGCGCTGTCGCCGGTTAAAGCACCCGCCCCCGTCGGATGTGCGTCACGGGCAAATCGCTGCCCGTGGCACACAACATCGCTAGGATCCGTCACACATACTTACCTGCCTAGCGACATCGCTGTGGCCGGCATACCACCACCTTTCTAAGTGGGCGGTTCATGCGGCGTCACAGCGACGTCACACAGCAGCCGACCAATAGAAGCGGAGGGGCAGAGAGCAGCCGAAAGAAAGTGATGCCCCCCTCGTTGCCAGAGGGCGCAGGTAAGCTGTTGTTCCTCGTTCCTGGGGTTTCACATGTAGCGATGTGTGCTGACTCAGGAACGACGAACAACTTCGCCCCTGCGACAGCACCAGCAACGATATTTGGGAAATGAACGACGTGTCAACGATCAATGATTAGGTGAGCAATTTTGATCGTTAGCGGTCGTTCGTACGTTTAACAGGCAACAACGTCGCTAACGAGGCCGGATGTGCGTCACGAATTCCGTGACCCCAACGACATCTCGTTAGCGATGTCATTGCGTGTAAAGCCCCCTTATGTCCTAGACAACCCCTTTAAATTACTATGCATTGATCAGCCCTTAAACCCCTAAGCTCTAGCACTAAAAAGGGGTCATGGGATATACTGTAAAACAACTACACAAAGAGAACGAGGATAACGTAACAAACTGAGGAGAGAACATATGTATTTTGGATGGGCAACTACAGTGAATGGAGCAAGTAGTAAACACAAAGACACTAAAAAGAAAAAGGTTGTCATTGTGATTTTCAGGATTCATGACAATCTTGCTATTATTCTTCAATTTCTCAGTATTATTTCAATGAGTCATACAATTCATAAATGAAAGCAATTCATTACCGCTAATATAATGTGTCAAAAGGAGAAATGGCTAGTGTGTTCCTATATAGGCTAACCTGGAACAAGCTTTTTCTTATCGTTAATCTGACCTTTGAGCACCTTGGTAAATCATGTGCAGTCATAGTACATTTGTCACGATGAAAGGTTTAGCTTTAAATGTGTCAAGGACTTCAATAAAATGAGTTTTTACACACTGAACTTTGAGACAAACTTACTTAATTGCTTTCATTTCAGGAGGATTAAATATTCCCATGGAAATAGTATCTAAATGAAAAAGCACATGATATCTAAATCCCATGGAATATGTAGAGTCATGAACTGAGCGTTCACTGCAAGCACATTTATTTCATCGCATGTATAATTTATTAACACATTTTGTCAGTCTCATGACAGCTTTTGTGTCTCGGAATAAGCATTAGAATATAAAATAATTCTAAATCTTCCCATGTTCATGGGTTTCAATGATGTTTTAGGACACCGAAGGCAGATTTATGAAAAAAAAGTATCTCTTTCCCATGACAACCAATCACAGCATGGTCTTCATTTCAACTTGTCATCTTGAAAAATAAAAGCTGAGCTGTCATTGGTCGCTATAGGCAAGAAAGTACAGTTCTTTTTCTTTGGGACAGTTTTCATAAATCTGCTCTAAAATTTATTTTATGTGCTTAGGCTCATTACATGGGGCTGTACCATTTCAGATAAGCGGGCTTTACACGCTACGATTTCATTACAGCGATCTCGTTGGGGTCACGGATTTTGTGACGCACATCCGGCCGCTGTAGCGATGTCGTAGCGTGTGACTCCTAGGAGCGATTTTAGATCATTGCAAAAACGTCCAAAATCGCTCCTCGTTGACATGGGGGTCCACTGCCAGTTATCGCTGCTGTCGCAGGGGCGAAGTTGTTCCTCAATCCTGTGGAAGCACACATTGCTACATGTGACGCCGCAGGAACGAGGAACATCTCCTACCTGCCTCCGGCCACAATGCGGAAGGAAGGAGGTGGGCGGGATGTTATGTCCCGCTCATCTCCGCCCCTCCGCTTTCATTGGGCGGCCGCTTAGTGACGACGCTGTGACACCGAACGGACCGCCCCCTTAGAAAGGAGGCGGTACGCCGGTCACAGCGACGTCGCTATGCAGGTAAGTATGTGTGACGGGGGTGCCAGATTTTGTGCGCGACGGGCAGCGATATGCCCGTTTCGCACAAACGATGGGGGTGGGTCGCATGCTAGCAATATCGGGCCAGATTTCGCAGCATGTAAAGCCACCCTTAGTGTTCATTCCTGAAGTCAGTTTAATTACTATATATATATATATATATATATATATATATATATATATATATATATATATATATATATATATATACTAGAAGGTGGCCCGATTCTAACGCATCGGGTATTCTAGAATTTACGTATTGTGTAGTTAATGTTTGATTTTTGTTATATATATATATATTGTTGTGTGTAGTTACCAAGTGTTTGTGTAGGGCGCTGTAAATGTTCTGGGTGTTGTTGGGGGTGTGTGAGAGCGGTGTTGTATGTGTGTTGCGTTGTGTGTTGCGTTGTTTGTGGAGCGCTGTGTGTCTGCAGCATTCTGTGTGTGTGGTGCTGTGTGTGTTGCGCGGTTTGTGTGGGTGTGGAGTGCATGTGTGTGTTTTGGGGGGAGGTATGTTTTGTGCAGTGTGTGTGTTGCGCGGTATGTGCGTATATTTATGTATGCCGCGGTGTTTGTGTGTTGAGTGTTGTGTGTGTGCGGCTTTGTCTGTGTGTGTGTGGGTGTCTGTGTAGGGCGGTGTTTGTGGTTCCCAGTGTGTGTGGTGTGTTGTGCGGTGCGCGTGTGGCGGTGTGTGTGTGTTTAGGGGGAGGTGTGTACCCCCATCGTGCTCCATCCCCCATGCTGCTCACCCCCCATCGTGCTCCTTCCCCTATGCTGCGCATCCCTATCGTGCTCCATCCCCCATGCTGCGCACCCCCCATCGTGCTCCATCCCCCATGCTGCGCACCCCCCTCATCGTGCTTCATCCCCCATGCTGCGCACCCCTCATCGTGCTCCATCCCCCATGCTGCGCACCACCCCTCGTACTCCATCCCCCATGCTGCGCACCCCCATCATGCTCCATCCCCCATGCTGCGCATCTCCCATCGTGTTCCATCCCCCATGCTGCGCACCCCCCATCGTGCTCCATCCCCCATGCTGCGCACCCCCATCGTGCTTCATCCCCCATGCTGCGCACCCCCCATCGTGCTCCATCCCCCATGCTGCGCACCCCCTATTGTACTCCATCCCCCATGCTGCGCACCCCCCATCGTGCTCCATCCCCCATGCTGCGCACCCCCCATCGTGCTCCATCCGACATGCTGCGCACCCCCCATCGTGCTCCATCTGACATGCTGTGCACCCCCCATCGTGCTCCATCCCCCATGCTGCGCACCCCCCATCGTGCTCCATCTACCATGCTGCACACCCCCCATCGTGCTCCATCCTCCATGCTGCACACCCCCCATTGTGCTCCATGCTCCATGCTGCGCACCCCCCATCGTGCTCCATCCCCCATGCTGCGCACCCCTCATCGTGCTCCATCCCCCATGCTGCGCACCCCTCATCGTGTTCCATCCCCCATGCTGCGCACCCCCCATCGTACTCCATCCCCCATGCTGCGCACCCCTCCATCGTGCTTCATCCCCCATGCTGCGCACCCCCCATCGTGCTCCATCCCCCATGCTGCGCACCCCTCATCGTGTTCCATCCCCCATGCTGCGCACCCCCTATCATACTCCAACCCCCATGCTGTGCACCCCCTATCGTGCTCCATCCCCCATGCTGCGCACCCCCCATCGTGCTCCATCCGACATGCTGCGCACCCCCCATTGTGCTCCATCCGACATGCTGCGCACCCCACATCGTGCTCCATCCCCATGCTGTGTACCCCCCATCGTGCTCCATCCCCCATGCTGCACACCCCCCACCGTGCTCCATCCTCCATGCTGCACACCAACCATTGTGCTCCATCCTCCATGCTGTGCACCTCCCATCATGCTCCATCCCCCATGCTGCGCACCCCCCATCATGCTCCATCCGCCATGCTGCGCACCCCCCATTGTGCTCCATCCTCCATACTGCACACCCCCCATCGTGCTCCATCCTCCATGCTGCACACCCCCCATCGTGCTCCATCCCCCATGCTGGGGCCGCCAGGGGCAGGTCCAAGCGTGGCAACGTGTGCCGGGGCTGAGCGGGTGAGGCTTCAGCGTATGCCGGCTCCCTGCATATGTGTACCGGGAGCCGGTGTACGCTGGTAACCATGATACACATCGGGTAACTAAGGGAAGCGCTTCCTATAGTTACGCGATGTGTATCATGGTTACCAGCGTACACCGGCTCGGCACAATCCCAGCGGGGCCGAGCATGCCAACGTGTGGCGGGGGCGAGCGGGCGAGGCGTCAGCGTATGCCGGCTCCCTGCACATGTGTACTGGGAGCCGGTGTACGCTGGAGCGGGGCTGAGCAGGCGAGGTGTCAGCGTATGCCGGCTCCCTGCACATGTGTACCGAGAGCCGGTGTACGCTGGAGCGGAGCTGAACAGGCGAGGCGTCAGCGTATGCCGGCTCCCTGCACATGTGTACTGGGAGCCGGTGTACGCTGGAGCGGGCGATGCATGCGGAGGGCTGGGGCGAGCGGCTAATTCATGCGGGGGGTGGGGCCAGACCGAGGCGAGCGGCCAATCCATGGGGGGCGGGGCCAGGCCGAGCCCAGCAGCCAATCCGACAGTTGTCACTCTAACGACACTGTCACGGTGACACTGTCACGGTGACACTGTCACGGTGACACAATTTTGGAGCAAGACAGACAGACAGACAGAATAAGGCAATTATATATATAGATATATGTATATATATATATATATATATACTTTTTTATATATATATATATATATATATATATATATATATATATATATATATATACAGTCAGGGCCAGAAATATTTGGACAGTGACACAAGTTTTGTTATTTTAGCTGTTTACAAAAACATGTTCAGAAATTCAATTATATATATAATATGGGCTGAAAGTGCACACTCCCAGCTGCAATATGAGAGTTTTCACATCCAAATCGGAGAAAGGGTTTAGGAATCATAGCTCTGTAATGCATAGCCTCCTCTTTTTCAAGGGACCAAAAGTAATTGGACAAGGGACTCTAAGGGCTGCAATTAACTCTGAAGGCGTCTCCCTCGTTAACCTGTAATCAATGAAGTAGTTAAAAGGTCTGGGGTTGATTACAGGTGTGTGGTTTTGCATTTGGAAGCTGTTGCTGTGACCAGACAACATGCGGTCTAAGGAACTCTCAATTGAGGTGAAGCAGAACATCCTGAGGCTGAAAAAAAGAAAAAATCCATCAGAGAGATAGCAGACATGCTTGGAGTAGCAAAATCAACAGTCGGGTACATTCTGAGAAAAAAGGAATTGACTGGTGAGCTTGGGAACTCAAAAAGGCCTGGGCGTCCATGGATGACAACAGTGGTGGATGATCGCCGCATACTTTCTTTGGTGAAGAAGAACCCGTTCACAACCTCAACTGAAGTCCAGAACACTCTTAGTGAAGTAGGTGTATCTGTCTCTAAGTCAACAGTAAAGAGAAGACTCCATGAAATTAAATACAAAGGGTTCACATCTAGATGCAAACCATTCACCAATTCCAAAAATAGACAGGCCAGAGTTAAATTTGCTGAAAAACACCTCATGAAGCCAGCTCAGTTCTGGAAAAGTATTCTATGGACAGATGAGACAAAGATCAACCTGTACCAGAATGATGAGAAGAAAAAAGTTTGGAGAAGAAAGGGAACGGCACATGATCCAAGGCACACCACATCCTCTGTAAAACATGGTGGAGGCAACGTGATGGCATGGGCATGCATGGCATTCAATGGCACTGGGTCACTTGTGTTTATTGATGACATAACAGCAGACAAGAGTAGCCGGATGAATTCTGAAGTGTACAGGGATATACTTTCAGCCCAGATTCAGCCAAATGCCGCAAAGTTGATCGGACGGCGCTTCATAGTACAGATGGACAATGACCCCAAGCATACAGCCAAAGCTACCCAGGAGTTCATGAGTGCAAAAAAGTGGAACATTCTGCAATGGCCAAGTCAATCACCAGATCTTAACCCAATTGAGCATGCATTTCACTTGCTCAAATCCAGACTTAAGACGGAAAGACCCACAAACAAGCAAGACCTGAAGGCTGCGGCTGTAAAGGCCTGGCAAAGCATTAAGAAGGAGGAAACCCAGCGTTTGGTGATGTCCATGGGTTCCAGACTTAAGGCAGTGATTGCCTCCAAAGGATTCGCAACAAAATATTGAAAATAAAAATATTTTGTTTGGGTTTGGTTTATTTGTCCAATTACTTTTGACCTCCTAAAATGTGGAGTGTTTGTAAAGAAATGTGTACAATTCCTACAATTTCTATCAGATATTTTTGTTCAAACCTTCAAATTAAACGTTACAATCTGCACTTGAATTCTGTTGTAGAGGTTTCATTTCAAATCCAATGTGGTGGCATGCAGAGCCCAACTCGCGAAAATTGTGTCACTGTCCAAATATTTCTGGACCTAACTGTATGAAATGGCTCTTTGAGTTAGTGTCTATTCATAACAACATAAAAGCTCGAGTGTCTATTGACCTATTTTGTATTGCATATATAGAAGTAATCTGCACAAGGCTAGTTACTTAAATGGCTCCTTATGTGTTCAGTTTTCTGATGATTTCTGGTAACAACTAAAAGAAGAAACTGTATATTTGTAACTATTATTATTATTATTCGATTATTATTTTGTTTTCAGGTACAGAGAGAACAAAAACCATTTCCCTATCCAGTGATACAGCTCTCCACAGGGTTACACCATGCCAGTTATAAAAAGGAAATTAGTAACTGAAAACACTGGCAAGTTAGGGTTTTTTTACAACTCTATTATAAAACAGCATTACTGTACAAAGATAAATAGTAAAAATCTAATAATTTCTACCATTGCTGCCCGAATATCCATGATAGACAATATATTACAAATATACAATACATAGCTAGCAAAGGCTACTTTGACTCAGTTAACACAGCATTGAGATATCACAGCATAAAAAGTGTAATTCAACACCTACACTACTCACAAAAAGTTAGGGATATTTGGATTACGGGTGAAATCTCAGGATGATCCTAAAATGCACTGTAACCTTTACAGGTGAACTGAATGTGACTTTCTCTAAAATTCTATAAACTGTTTAATGTCAGCACTTTTTGCACAACTTGCTGTTCTCTAACAAGGAGCTTAATGGCAAAATTCACAACAGGTGTTTGATCCATGAATCCAAAAAATTTCAGGGTTCCATTAGAATTTGAATTAAAACAGTTATCATGTTGATGTTATTTTGACATCATGAGACGAAGACAACACATAACAATTAATCAACAGTACAGATCAACAGTACATCGCCATTGTGAGGCTTCAAGCAGGATGTTCTTCGACGGAAATTGCCACTGAGATTAGAGTGTCACAGAGTGTCATCAACAGGTTGCAACAGAGATACAAAGAGACTTGAAGAGTCACAGAAAGGCGTAGAAGTGGGCATCTTTTGGCTTCATCCCACCCTGATGGCCACTTCATTATGGACAATGTCCTTCAGAGCCAGGTGATAAATACCTCACAACTACAGGTATATTTAAGGGAGGTAAGAGTGTCATGTCATAGCATTGCAAAATCATTTACATCAGCATGGTCTACATGCTAGATGAACCATAGGGGTACCTGACCACACCACAAGGCCCAGGCATCGTCTTGTATGGGACAGGGAAAATCTATGCTGGGCGAGGGACCAGTGGTCCTCCGTGCTGTTTGCTGATGAAAGTCAATTCACACTGAGCAGTAATTATGGCCATCAGCAATGTTGAAGGCATCATGGAGAGCGCTACACCACTGTTGTCAGTAAATGAGCCTTTAGTGGTAGTGTTACAGTGTGGGCAGGTGTGTCCAGTCAATAAAGAACTGCCCTACACTGCCCTATACTTTGTGAATGGTGCAGTGACAAGCTCATACTACTTGAATTATATCATTAATCCAGTCATTGTGCCTCTGCATGAAAAACACAGGCCTAATATCATCTTCATGGATGACAATGCTCCAGCTCATTCAGGTTGCATCATTAGGGAACGGCTGCTGGAGACTGGGGTAACTCAAATAGAGTGGCCTGTATATTCTCCAGAAAATCTAAGGGATTAGCTGAGTCCATGTAGAGGCTCGTAACTCTGTACGCCAGAATCTCAATGATCTGAGGACTGCCCTTCAGGAACAGTGGGATGCCATGCCTCAGGAGACAATAACTTGACTTGTGAACAGAGTGAGACGTCGTTGTCAACTGTAGTTGATGCTCAATGCCACATGACAAGTTATTGACACATTTACTTCTTTTGTTTCAATAAATTGTTGATATGAGGAAATCACCATTGCATGCCCTACTTTCATGATAAAATATCAATGTAGGTTGAACTTTTTAGGTTTTCCATAATTTTTACCCAAAAGCCAAATATCCCTAAATTTTTGTGAGTGGAGTAACTTGACATTGGTCGATATCTTGTGCAATTTAAAATTGTCTTAATCTTCTAAACAAATCCTCTAAATCTGTATATGTGTTTGTTTAACATTTAATTCAAATCCACAGTCCATAGGGTATGTTCCCATGATCAGTGTTACTCTTATTCTGGATGTAGCATATTTTTGCTGTGTCCAAAATGCTGCATTTTACAGTACAAGCAAAGTGGATTGGATTAATAGAAATCTCATGTCCACTGTGCTTCTTTTTTACGAGGCATAAACTCACCTAAGGTGCATTGTTCCAAACCTCAGCATGTGTTTGTGTTTATTTCTTTTCACTTACAGATTAGAAATGGGGGGTCTCATAGATGTCTCCCATTACTAATCTAGGGCTTAGTGCAGCTGTGAGCCGTCATTCACCTCTTATTAGCCCGATTTCCACCGCACCAGGGCAATTAGAATGAGCTGGGTAAAGTGCCGGAATTGTCACATCTAATGGATTTTACAATTCTGGGAGGCTGTAGGTTGCTATTTTTAAGCTGGGGGGGCCCAATAACCTGCTGTTGGCTTTATCATTACTAGGTGTCAAAATTGGGGGGACCACATGCCGTTTTTTAAAATTATTTATTTACAGTAAATAACAACCCAAATGGGGTCCCTCTTATTTTGATCCACGGCCAAGATAAGAACATGGTTTGCGGCTGCAGCCTGTAGCCATATGCTTTATCTGTACTGGATATCATAATATGAGGTGACAGTATGCCATTTTTTATTTATTTTTACTTCACTCTAGGGACATACACAGCATGTGCGATTGCAAGCAGTCACACACGCTGTCATACAGGGTGGGAGCACGGTCTGACTGCAACCAATCAGAGATGCCAAGACTGCTGTTGGGCAGGGGAAGCAGTTCATGTGAATGAGGTTAATGAGTGGCCCTGGAAGTAGTGTTACAGCCACTCGGGAGACTCGGTAAGTATAACGCACCTGCTCTAATCCTCCTTGCCCTTTCTACCACCATTTTAAAGTGCATGATTCGGGTCCCCATAGACTTATAAGGGGATCAGCATCTGGGCAGATATCCAGGATCAATTCCGGGCTGAACCAGGTTCAGGGTTTTTTTTAAGCCAGCTCGGCCCGCGAATGCCGGTTATCTCTAGGTTCACCCATCACTAGTTAATAACATTGTTCAGGATATACTGGGAGTTGTAGACTCATGCGATACAATTGTAAATGGGGCTGACTTGACAATACAATTGATCACTGTGTTTAGCTTGTTTTTTGCATTCAAATACTTGATTCTGGTGATGTATTTATGTACCTATGGTGGTTCTGAGAACAGTCATTTACTAATGGTGGTTGTGGTATTCATCTACTTATTATGGTTCTGGTCACATATTTATGTATTTATGCTGGTTCTTTTAATGTGTTTGTGTAGTTATGATGTTTCTGGTGAAGTATTCATGTACTCATGTAGTGGGTCTGTAGATGTATTGATGTTCTGATGGTGGTTTTGGTGATGCATTCATGTTCTCATGTTGGTTCTGGTGATGTGTTCATGTACTGATGTTGGTTCTGGTATAGCCATATATATGGATGGTTGTTCTGGTGATATAGTCACACACACATATTGGGTCTGTAGATGTATTCATGTGCTGATGGTGGTTCTTTCTGGTGATGCATTCATGTACTCATGTTGGTTCTGGTAATGTGTTCATGAACTGATGTTGGTTGTGGTCATGTAGCATATATACAGATGGTGGAATTCTGGTGACATATTCATGTACTGATAGTCGTTCTCTTGATATATTCCTGTACTGATGATGGTTATGGTGCTATATTCATGTACTGATGGTGGTTGTGGTGAAATATTTATATACTATTGATGGCTTTGGTGTTCTATTTATGTACTAAGATTAATATATATGATAATTTCATATTTACTGTATGTGTACTGATGATGGTTCTGGTAATGAATATACATCACCAGAATCATTATTACTACATAAATGCCTCATCAGAGCCACTACCAATAGATAAATGTGTCACCAGAATATGTCACCACCCTCAATATTTGACTATGTCAGCAGAACCACCATTAGTACACAAATACAAAATTACAAGCATAGTAAAGCAATCAATTGTAATATCACATCAGCCCTACATACAATTGTTACGGTATGCATAAACCTACAACTCCCACTATGTCCTAAACAATGGTAGGGGAAGGAGGGGAGGGCAACCATTGACTTTATCTGCCTAAGGCGCAAAACTACCTTCTTCTGGCCCTGCTTATAGCCATATATGATTCACAACAGGACATAAAACACAGATCAGAAGTTAAAAATAGACATTTTTTAATTTGATTTGAAAACATTTTTTATTTGGCCTGGATTTTTGTATGAAATTATGTTCAATTTGCTTTTTTCTCTAAGATATTGTTGTTTTGTGTTATTTTTTTGTTAAACTTGTGTATAACAAAACATGTAAAAATGCAATACTTTCCTGAGAGAAATACTTCATTTTCTGGAACAATATCAAGGGTGCCAACACTTTTAGCCATGACTTTACACAGATAGATAGATAGATAGATAGATAAAATGAATAAAATCTATTAGAAAATAAAAAACAAAGCAGTTTCCATATAGTTAATTTCTCCTCCATCACATTTTACAGTTGATTTTATTCATTCAGGCATTATACTTGTATACCACATTGCCAAATGTTCATTCATTATTTATAACTCCAGATAATGCTCCAAAGTCCAGTAGAAATACTGTATGATTTACTCATGTATGGAAGTCTAACACATAAGCTGAAACAAGAAACATTTGCTAATTCTAGAAAAATATTAAAGTTTAATTTCTTACTTGGAAAAAGTTATCTTTTTGTTTTACTAGTTTGAAAATAAGTAACAATAATAATAATAATAATAATAATAAAAAAAAAAAAAAAAATACACAGCAGTTAAGTGACTTAAAACTTAAGGGTGCTTTACACGCTACGATGTTGTTCGTCGTTCCTGCGGCAGCACACATTGCTATGTGTGACACAGCAGGAACGACGAACAACAGCGTCCATCGGCATTGAGGAAGGAAGGAGGTGGGCGGCATGTTCCGGCCGCTCATCTCCGCCCCTCCTCTGCTATTGGACGGCTGCCGTGGGACGTCGCTGTGACGCCGCACGAACCACCCCCTTAGAAAGGAGGCGGATCGCCGGCCAGAGTGACGTCGCAGGGAAGGTAAGTCCGTGTGATGGGTGTTAGCGATGTTGTGCGCCACGGGCAGCAATTTGCCCGTGATGCATAACCAACGGGGGCGGGTACGCTCGCTAGCGATACCGGTACCGATATTACAGCATGTAAAGTACCCTTTATATAAGTGGCACAAAATGCCCATCAAAGTAAGCACTGAAAGTTGCTTGTTAAAAATGTAAAATCATTTTGTGCCATTGATTCTGCCATTGCCCACCTCTGCCAACACACAAATAGGGATGTACCTACAGCAAGTTTCATTGAATACCAGCTGGTCCAAATACAGTGGGAAAAAATTATTTAGTCAACCACCAATTGTGCAAGTTCTCCCACTGAAAAAGTTGAGAGAGAACTGTAATTGACAACATAGGTAGACCACAACTATGAAAGACAAAATGAGAAAACAAATCAAGAAAAACACCTGGCCTAATTTGGCAAGATTTTTTTTGCCTCGATCTGGGGCTCCACGCAAGATCTCACCCCGTGGGGTCAAAATAACAACAACAACGATGAGCAAAAATCCCAGAACCATACAGGGGACCTAGTGAATGACCTGTATAGAGCTGGGACCACCGTATCAAGGTTACCATCAGTAAAACACTACGCCGATAGGGATTCAAATCCTGCAGTGCCAGACGTGTTCCACTGCTTAAGCCAGTACATGTCCGGGCCCATCTGTTTGCTAGAGAGCATTTGGATTATCCAGAAGAGTATTGGGAGAATGTCATATGGTCTGATAAAACCAAATTGGAACTGTTTGGTAGAAACACAATTTGCCGTGTTTGGAGGAGACAGAATGCTGAGTTGCATCCAAAGAACACCATACCTACTGTGAAGCATGGGGGTGGAAACATCATACTTTGGAGCTATTTCTCTGCAAAGGGCCCAGGATGACTGATCCAAGTACATAGAAGAATTACTGGGGCCATGTATCATGAGATTCTGAGTACAAACCTCCTTCCATCAGCAAGGGCATTGAAGATGAAACATGGCTCGGTCTTTCAGCATGATAATGATCACAAGCACACCACCAGGGCAACAAAGGAGTAAGAAGCATATGAAGGTCCTGGAGTGGCCTAGACAGTCTCCGGATCTCAACCCCATAGAAAACCTTTGGAGGGAGTTGAAAGTCCATGTTGCGCAGCGACAGACCCAAAATATCATTGCTCTAGAGGAGATCTTCATGGAGAAATGGGTCAACATACCACCAATAGTCTGTGCCAACCTTGTGAAGATCTACTTAAAATGTTTGACCTCTGTCATTGGCAACAAAGGATATATAACAAAATATTGAGATGAACTTTTCTTATTGACCAAATACTTATTTTCCACCATAATTTTCAAAAAAAAATCTTGCAAATCAGACTAAGTGTTTTTCTGGATTTGTTTTCCCATGTTGTCTCTCATAGTTGTGGTCTACCTATGATGTCAATTACAGGCCTCTCTCATCTTTTTAAGTGGGAGAACTTGCACAATTGGTGACTGACTAAATACTATTTTTCCCAACTGTATTTGCTACTTTATGTTGGTATAACACATAAAATACAAAAAATATATATATTACGTTTGTGGGTCTAATGTGTAAAAATGTTGGAAAATTCACAGGATATGAATACTATATCAAGCCACCAGAAGGTTATTGTCCAACTCACCCCCATTCCACTGGAAGCCATGATGTTCAGACGATGCAGGGACGAAGGTGTAACGGTCTATTTACAAAGATAAAAGGCAAATGTGGTCTAGCAACAACATCCAAAAAATGTCTTTAAAAATATAGGTTTATTTCAATCCATGGAAATCCATAAAAAACAGTTGTCAGAGGACGTATTTCGGACCGATGTATAGTATGGTTACCAACAACAGGTTCCTACAAATATGGACAAAAAAAATGTGGCTTATGCAAATATATAATTAGACAAAAAAGATTATGTCTCATACAACAAATAAACAGTATCCCATTAATTATTTTATTAATTGTCTGACCAAAAATGTAATTTATTTAATATCTTGCACTATATGCAAAATCCAATATGTAGGAAGTACCTTCTGTACCTTAAGAAAAAGGATCTCTGAGCACATTAACAATGCTAC
The DNA here is from genome assembly GCF_048569485.1 of Anomaloglossus baeobatrachus. Taxonomy (NCBI): domain Eukaryota; kingdom Metazoa; phylum Chordata; class Amphibia; order Anura; family Aromobatidae; genus Anomaloglossus; species Anomaloglossus baeobatrachus. Next base: position 262,009,628 of record NC_134358.1, on the reverse strand, counting down.
AAATTCTACCAGGTGTCTCCCAACATTTTTCAGGGGTCTACCACAAGGTAATTGTGGCAGTCTAATAGTTAATGCTATTGAGAGGGTTAATGTGCCAAAAAGAGGTGTCAATTTTAAAGAAATTTTACATCATAAGGAAGCCAGATGGATTCTATGAATGAATACGAGATCACCTAGAGGCATGAACCTCAAAAATGATTTAACATATCTATATTGCTCAAATATCCATTATCATATGTTTTTTTCTTGTTCTATTGTGTCATTTCCTGCTTTCCCCCCCTCCCTTCTTTCTTTTAAGAGAACTGTTCAGTTACTGTTCGATAGAATGTGAATAAGAACATAGTTCCGAAATGCATCCTCTGTCAACTATTTTTTATGGATTTTAGTGGATTGAAATAAACTTACATTTTTTAAAAGAATTGCTTGGATGTTGTTGCTGGACCACATTTGCCTTATATCAAGGCACTGTATGTGTATTAGTAGTTCAAAATAATTTAATCACTCCACTTAACCACTCCACCTTTTTTTTAAATTTCACGGCTGCAATGGTGCTTTAAATCTAAGTAACCCGTCCCTGGTCTTATACACACACTCTAGCGTCTTCATTTGTTTTCAGCATCTGTTTCCAGCTATTTTTGACGTGCCAGCAGCTCTGTTTCATGGAGTGAGTTGGTGGTCACAACTCAATTCAAGTCTATGAGAGCATTGTTCTGGCTCTCATAGAGTTGTATTGAGAGTCTGCATTTTTTTAAAGGAATTTTGTGGATGTTGGTGCTGGACCACATTTGCCTTTTATCTTTGTGAATTGACCGTTATACCTTCGTCCCTGCATCGTCTGAACATCATTGTTTCTAGTGGAATGGGGTGGGCAGGACAATAACCTTCGGGTTTATATCTATTGCACGTTTTATAGGTCTCTTTTTCGTGCTCCCATATTCCCTATAAGTTTTTCATTAAGTAGTTTATTGAAGGCTTTCAGAAAAATGTTATACTGGAATAATTCCTCATAAACTCGTATTTATATCATTCATTATGGAAGCCAGTAATAATATCCTGACAAATGATTTTTTTAATTTTAGCAATCCATTGAGGTTGAGGAAAGCAGCAAATTTATTTTCTACCAGATCTGCACAAAATTCAAATGAGGATAATGAATTAAATGATCTCATGTGGGATCTAGAGAAAGTTATGTCCACACGCCTTCAGTTTTGGTGGGACAAACAGACTTTGCAAGCATATCTTAATCAGAACATGATCCCCAGAGGCTTATGACTTAAAAAATGCCCAACCACAGAATTTGATGCAGACTTAATTTCTAAATGGGATAACATACTCTCTGAATGTTCAGCTAAATTGATTAATTTGATTGTAGAACAAGAACAAGTTAAACTGGATAATTTAGACAAAACATTAAGAAATTAGAAGGTTCTCTAAATATTCGTCTTTGAACACATATAATATTTTAAAAGATAAGATCACTGAAAACCTTATAAAATTGGAAGGCTCGATCACTCTCACTAAGGAGAATAAATTTAAACATTTCTGATTATGAGAATAACCATGTATCAATATTGGAGGAAGAACATATTTGGTCTCATATCCATAAAAATATATCCTTAAAAAAATCCTTAAAATATAATGAAAATAAAAAGGATAAAAATAATTCTAGAGTCAGTTTTTCCTCAACAGAACCTGACCAAATAACAAGCACGTCATCCACATATCTACTGTACCATGCTGTATGTCTCCTGGTGGGAAGAACAAAATATTTTTTTCAGTAAGCCCTTCAGGAGACATATAGTATGATACGGTAGATATGTGGATGACATGCTCGTCATTTGGTCAGGTAATCTTACTATAGTTCTGGAATGTATTCAATATATAAATTGTAATGATCGGGCCCTAAAATTCACTAATACGGAATCTGCAATTATTGTGAACCTTTTGGATTTGCAATTGTCAGGAGATATGGAGACTAAAAAAAAAACTATCAGAAATATAGTAAACCAAAAAGTGGTAACACCAGTTTACGTGCCAATAGCAACCATCCTATTCACACAATAAAATCTATACCATATGGGGAATTCTATAAGCTTTGGCGTAATAGCTCCTCTGAAGCAGCTTTTCAAAAAGAGGCACACCTCACCACATGGAGGCTGCTGCAGAGAGGCTATTGCAATACAAATATTAACCTGGCGTTAACGAAAGATCAAAAAAATGGCGATAGGAATACTATAGCTAATAAAAGTAAAAATAACAATAGGGAAAGGTTTAAGAACAATATTAGTATAACATTTAGCACTCCGTACATTACACAGTACGATGACATTAAAAAAAATCATGCTAAGATATATTCCTATATTATATCAAGAGTCTATTCTCAATATTTTAAATAAAATAAATCAACTGTGTAGCTAGAAAAGGAAAATCCTTGAGTAATTTCTCTCCCCTAGCCTCTACAATGTACCTATTACTAATACTAATTGGCTTTCTTGTACTGGTTTTTACAAATGTGCAGGCTCAAAATGTAATGTTTGTCAGTATGCGACGCAGACAAAAAATATCAGTGAGAAGAAGAAAATATTGAGCTTCATAAATTGTAATACCCCTCATACTGTATATTGCATTTTTTGCAAAAGTTGTAAAATAAAATACATAGGATGCACAATCCGTAAATTAAAACGGAGAATTGGGGAACATATTTCAAATATTAATAATAAAAAATGTGGTATACTCAGGTGCGGTAAAACATTTTGAGAAATACCATGGAGGTAATTTGGAAAATGTTGGCTTTTATGGGGAAGAAAGAGTAACTAAACCCTTGCGTGTTAGAGTAAGAGAAGCTTTTTGGATTATAGAAATGAATGGCAAATATCCATATGGAATAAATTATAGAAATGACACACTATTTATTTATTAGAATTCTGTTGCACAGTTAGGCTATATGCGCACGTTGCGTATTTGCATGCAGTTACGCTGCGATCTTCACCACAGCGTAACTGCATGCGTCCTGCGTCACCAGAATAATCTATGAAGACTATTCAGGAGACGTGCGCACGTGGCGTATTAGGGTGCAGCGCTTCGGCTGCTGCCCGAAGCGCACGTTCTAAGAAGTGACATGTCACTTATTCCGTGGGCTCTGCATACAGTCCCCGCTCTGTCTATGGGAGAGGCTGCACTCAGAGCGCATGGAATCGGCTTTTTTTTTTCATTACGGACTCTTTCTGCAGCGATTTGAAGCGCACGTGTGCTGTTCAAATCGCTGCAGAAATTTCTGCAGGGACAGAACGCTACGTGCGCACATAGCCTTACCACTGGTATTTTGTAATTGTATCATCAATGTTAACTTTTTCTATGTCTGTATATTGCTGCCCTGTGATTGGTTGACTAGTATTTTTAAAGATGTCCCATGATGCAAGATTGCATTATTCACTAAATGTAAGAATGTAAGCCTGCAAGGGCAGGGTCCTCTTCCCTCTATACCAGTCTGTTTATTGTAATTTGTATATGTATTCTGTATGTAACCGCTTCTCATGTACAGCACCATGGAATCAATGGTGCTCTGTAAATAAATATTAATAATAATGATTAATAATAATTTACTGAACAAGGGGGGGTCATAAACATGTTGAGATGAGCATAATTGCTACTATGTACTTTTAATCTGTATCAATAAAGGTATGTGTTTTATTGCGACTCGCCTTGTACATAATTTTTACCTATTGACACCCAAAGTCCAGTGGTTGTCTAGAGTCCCACTTAATGTGCACCTGATCGGCATGATAAATGTTCACGGTCAGGCTTTTTTTTTTCATGTGTCATTTCCTGCTATTCTCCCCTCCCCCTCCCTTCCTTTAAGAGAGCTGTTCAGTTAATGTTTGATAGACTCTGAATAAGGACATATTTCCGAAACGCTTCCTCTGACAAATATTATATATTGATTTTAATGGATTGAAATAAACCTACATTTTTTAAAGGAATTTTTTTGGACGTTGTTGCTGGACCACATTTACCTTATATCAAGGCACTGTATGTAGTTCAAAGTAATTTAATCACTCCACTTAACCACTCCAGCTTTTTTTAAATTTCACGGCTGGAATGGTGCTTTAAATCTAAGTAACCAGTGCCTGTTCTTATACATACCATCTAGCGTCTTCATTTGTCTTCAGCGTCTGTCTCCAGCACTTTTTGACATGCCAGCAGCTCTGTTTCATGAAGTGACCTGGTGGTTACAACTCATTAGAAGTCTATGAGAGCATCATTCTGGCTCTCATAGAGTTGTATTGAGAGCTTGTGATATATCTTCAGACTTCTGATTAGTCATATGTTACAGTAATAAGATAGCGCCACTGGACCAAAGTAACATGGAAAAAAAGGGAAGACAAAGGGTACAGGGCACTTAGGTTTCAAGCATCACTTCAGTGCTGAAAATTAAAAATAAAAAGATGGAGTGCTGCTTTAAAAAATTCAGTTATATTATTCAAGACGGTGAAAAGTGACTGCACACCTTGATGTTAGCTTCTATGACCAGAATCCATTTGAGCCAGCCTGGAGTAATCAGAATCTGACATGGACAATTGTTTTGTACTCCAAAGTGATTTAACTCTTTAAATTACACCTTTTTTTAACTGCTTTCAAGTGTATTCCCCTTAGGGCACCTAAGATGCTACGTTCTCATCACCTGTTATTGCATTTTGCGCAAAGTTTGTGGTGACCAAAAAACTTAATTTTGAAGTTTTCATTTTTTTTGCTGCTATGTCATTTACCAATCAGATTACTTGATGTTCTATTTTGATAGATCAGGCATTTCTGAACACTGCAATACAAAATATGTGTACATATTTTTTTTTTAACCCTTTAATTTTCAATGGGGCGAAAAGGGGGTGATTTGAACTTTTAGGGTTTTTTTTTAATTTTTTTTATTTTACTAGTCTCCCTAGGGGACTATAAGGAACAGTAGTCTGATCACTCATTCTTTTCTGTTTATCACAGCTACACAGCTGAGATTAGTAGAAAAACTCACCTTTTGTCACTGGTAGCAGCTGGCCGAGTGAAAGAGGAAGTGGGTCATGTGAGCTACAGGAGTTATCACATGACCCTGTGCTACCATGACAACCATCGGCTCACAATGATGACGTCACTGCAATGCCGATGTAGCCCAATGAATACAGATTTACCGTGCTGGGGATTTAAATGGCTCGGTCACATTTTGACAGCGCCATTTAAGGGGTTAAAAGGTACAGGCAGAATGCGGATCCGCTCATGCCTGCGAGGCCCACATGTCAGCTGTACAAATCAGCTGACATGTGCACAGATCCCCGCTGGCTGCCGGACTACATTAGACTATGACCGATTAGGACGTAATATTACTTCCCACAGTCGTTAACGATGTGCCTGCCAGGTTTAAATACTTGGCGAGGACAGTGTTAGAAGTTCACTTCATCTTCTTACCTTGTCACACAATACTCTCATCCTCCTGTCTCTGTTGCCCTGTCCCCTCTTAAGCTCTCACTCCATCTTTGGTTCCTGGTCCTTTTTTATGCTTTCCTTCTCCACTGCTGTCCTCTGCATCTCTCAGCAGATCATCGTCCCCCAGCCTGCAGCCTTCTCTTCCTGAAGCGTCAAGTATCAAGCAGTGCTAAGTATAATTACTGTGTCCCTGTATGCTATTAACATCTTGTTTGCCATCTACTATTCAGTGCTTTTAACAATTGCTGTGTAGCCCTTAATCTTTGTAGGGAAAGCAAGTGATAGACGGGGTGGTACAATCATGTGCGTGTGTAACGGTGAGAATGGTGAGAATTATTATTAGATAACTGCGGGTTTTGTTTTATTAAGGGATTGTGCTTTTTGTATGGTATGGAGTGGAAATTTATATACTGTAGAGATTTGGGTGTGTTTAATAAATATCTTTTATTAGTAAACGAGTTTGTCTCAGTTAGTGTCCGATTTTATATATATATATATATATATATATATATATATATATATATATATATATATATATATATATACCGTATTTTTCGTTTTATAAGACGCACCGGATTATAAGACGCACCCCAAATTCAGAGGAAAAAATAGGTAAAAAAAAAAATATGGGGTCTGTTTTATAATCCGGTGGTGACTCTGCTCTGTTCTGTCCTGCCTCTGCTCCGTGCTGGCTCTGCCCCATGCTGGTTCTGCCTTGCTCCGTGCAGGCTTGGCTCTGCTCTGCCCTGTGCTGGTTCTGCTTTCTGCATGCTCTGTTCTGTGAGGGGGGCGGCGAGGCAAGGGTTATTCTGAAGACGTGCTTCAAACAAATGGCGCCCAGAGACAGTGCATGCGCAGATGGAGCTCTTGAGCCAAGAGTTCCATCTGCGCATGCACGGATTCTGGGCGCCATTATTTGAAGTCCTTACCTGTACCTCGGCGGCTGCCGCCGCACACATTAGCTCCGCTGCCCACCGCACACATCAGCTCCGCCGGCCGCCACCGCACACATCAGCTCCGCCGGCCGGCGCCGCACACATTAGCTCCGCCGGCCGCTGCCGCCGCAGACATGAGCTCCGCCGGCCGCCGCAGTACACATCAGCTCCGCCGGCCGCCGCTGCACACATTAGCTCCACTGGCTGCCGCCGCCGCAGACATCAGGTCCGCCGGCCGCCGCACACATCAGCTCCGCCGGCCGCCGCACACATCAGCTCCGCCGGCCGCCGCAGACATCAGCTCCGCCGGCCGCCGCACACATCAGCTCCACCAGCCGCCGCACACATCAGCTCTGCCTGCCGCCGCACACATCAGCTCCGCCTGCCGCCGCCGCACACATCAGCTCCACCGGCCGCCGCACACATCAGCTCTGCCGGCCGCCACACACATCAGCTCCGCCTGCCGCCGCCGCACACATCAGCTCCGTCGGCCGCCGCAGACATTAGCTCCGCCGGCCGCCGCACACATCAGCTGCACCGGCCGCCGCACACATCAGCTCTGCCGGCCGCCGCACACGTCAGCTCCGCCGGCTGCCGCCGCACACATCAACTCCGCCGGCCACAGCAGACATTAGCTCCGCAGGCCGCCGCCGACCACAGCAACTCCACCAGCCCCTGCACAGAGTGCTTGCCTCCTGTGACCTCTCAATCACCCTCCGGTAAGCTACGTTCGGATTTTAAGATGCACCCCTCACTTTCCTCCCACATTTCTGGGAGGAAAAGTGCGTCTTATAATCTGAAAAATACGGTATATATATTATATATATATTGTGATGTTGCACCCTGCAACGTGGGGGGTACTCACTCAGCATGCGGGTTCAGGTAGACATTGGAGGCACTTTGCTTAAATCCTCAGGCTGATTTATTTGGACTCCATAAAGCAAACCGCCAGTACCGAACACCAAGGGCATTTACATGCAGGAAAAACAGTTACATTCCCAAACAACAGAGCTTCAGTGTCAGTCCAGCACATAAGTCCCTGCAGAGACTTCTCAGAAGAGGTTTCCTCCCCTCCACCCACAGACAATCACAAAGCTACTTCCTCCAGCACAGGACATTCAGAGCAGTGCAAGGAGTGTGTCCAGAGGCCTGGATTTTACCTCTGGGACCATACCCCGAGGTGGAGATATGGTGAACAGCCGTCCCACCCATCTCTTTACCTGTTCACAACAAATCCGGCCCAGGTAATACACATTAACCCTCTCAGCACCTAATATGCTGGAGTATTCCACCCAGGTTCAAATCACTGATTTCAATATTCTCAGCGACACATCTCCCCCCTTGCACTGTACCAATGATCACATCACATATTCCCCCCCTCTGCCCAAAGCTGGGGGGTTTGGGCACCTTGATATAGCGGACAAAACCACCCACTCTGTCCGCTCCGGACTACAGCCCTTGACATATCGTCCATCACAGTCACCAGACCCTTCCCAGTGAACTCTCTCATACGCCACCTGGTCAGACCTATCTCTCCATGGGTGCCGCCAACGGTCAGGGTAGTAGAGAGACTCTCCCGTAGTCGGTACTACCGTTCTGTCTAACCCTGAGCTATCCTGTCCACTAGAGGGGTTACCATTGAGGGGCCTCAGCACTGAGCTGACAGAAGAGGCGCCATATCTAGACCCTCCGCATTGTCTGTTTACAGATCTATCGTGGGCTCTTCTTCCAGGGCATCTTCGTCTGTCTCTCACATTTTGCACTCTCTTGTCAGCATCGTTGGCTAAAGACACATCACTCCTTTCATTCTGGCCTTTGGATTTTGTCTCAAAGGACTGAGACCTTTCAGAGTCTGTGCTATAGCCTGATGAATACCGGGGTCCTTTATGACCTTGGCTCATTTTACCATAGGACTTGCTTTTGCCCTCTGAGGCAACACGTTCATCAAGTGAGCCATCCTGCTTTTCTGGACCATAGCCCAAATATGGTCGCCATCTCACACTAACTTGGCAAAGTTGGTTTGCAATTCTCTGTCTTTCTAGATTCAATTGTTTTAAGTCTTCCAAGTATCCCAGGCGGTATTCTAGGAGGGCTCGTATATCTTCAACACACTCCTTTGTTCCCACAATGGCACATGGAACCATACCGACTTCACAGGGCATCCTGGCTTCCTTTTGGATATCAATTCTTACTCTCGTCACCCCGGTCTTATCAACCATCTCCTGCATGACTCTTCCATGTCGTCCAAGAAGCCTCATGACCCGCTCTCTGGGCACTTGTATGATCTCTTCCACAAACTCCAACAACCTTCGAGCTGTCTTAACCTCTTCTGCAGTTTTCCCATAGATACGAAATGTTCCACTGTCCTTTTCTAATTGCACAGCTGTAACACCTGGAACCTTCCAGGCTTGCTTAATATTATTCCTTAGCGCTCTCATTGCCAGCCCAATTAATGGTTTCTTCACAACCACCACTTTTTGAAACACTGCGGTCAGCTGCTTCATCTGCGCCAAGCGTCTGGTGTCTTCCTCCTTCTTTGCAGTGATGAGCCACTTCGTACGAAGACACCGTAGGTGCATGTCACTCAGGATGGCCACTTGCTTCTTTGTGACATCACTTAAAGAGCACACCACCAACCGATTAGTCTCTGCGGCAAAGTACACTTTACAGGCTCCTACTGCCTTCTGAAATCTCTCATGCGCAGTCTCACTGGCACAGGCTTCTCTTACGTCTTCTGGCACAGCTATCAGGCACTTGAAGACTGGTCTGCTTCCTTTACTTTCAAGGACACTAGACTGTTCCTGAGGTCTCTTGCCTCCCTCCATATTCTTCACCAAAGGCTTCACCTTTTGAGTTACACACTCCTCGGGTTCAGCCCCAGCCTCAGAGGCTTTGAGTTTAAGGCTCTTAGCTGAGTCAATCTTCTTGTCTGCAATCTTGGTCTTACTCACTGAGTCAGTCAAGCTCTCAGCTCCTGATGAGACCTCGGGTCCAGACTTCACCTCTTCCTCAGAGGCTCTTTTCACTTTTACAGCACCAGCTGTGTCTTGGGACTTCACTGCATTACCTCCAACTTGCTCTTGGGTCTCTGCAGTGTCACCCTCAGCCTTCTCTTGGGAATTTGCAGCATCACCTTCTGCCAGAGTGTCACACTCTTCAGCATGGTACTCTGTTCCTTTTAGAGATGGGGCTGTATTCGCTGTTATCCACCCCAGCACTAGATAGTTCACCAGACTGCTCACCATGGCCATTGTGGATTATTCCTCCACCAACACTCTCCAGGATTTCTTTTCTTGTAGTGCTTTCCAGGATTTCATTTCCTATACCACTGTCACTTGACAGACTATCAGCTTCACATTCGGAAATCATAGGGACCACCACCATTACTTCCTTGGTTGGCTCCTTTTCTGCAATTTCAGCCCGTTGATTTCTGTCATTACACTGTGTCAGTTCAGTCTCTAATTCCTCTTAATTTTGCAGGATATCGCTGTCTGACTCTACCGTAGCAGTTGCTATATGGCAACATGTTTTCATTAACCAGGTATTTCACCTTCTCTGCACACTCAGACGGCATACATTGTGCCACCTCTCGGCGCTTGTTATGTCTTCGGCGTCGGGAGGAAGTTTTACCCTTCTCACCCTTCTGTACCTCACTGTACTCGTTTGTCACCTCTCTTGAGTCAGCGTCTTTACTGGAGTCATCGTCACTCCCCCTAGTGTCCTGGACTTACATGTCCCCGCTTAACCAGGTGTCAGCCCCCCTGTCTGGAGCTCTCCTATTTTTAATGGTCACGCTATCATTTGGTACTTTAAAGGTCAGGTCACTAAGTCGGGCATGTCCCCCATTTTCTTTGGTCACCCCTAACTTAGGGCTGTCAGCTCTAGGAGGCACTCTCTCCTCCTTACACAGAAACATACAACAAGGAACCCCTTCAGCCTCCAGCTGTGGTGGGGCTTCCTTAGCACCACTCTGATTTTTGCATGAGCCCGTGGGCACTTTACCCAGCTCCCACAAGTCCTCAAAAAATTCACAGTCTCTGCCTATTATAATGGGATGCGGTAAGTCAGGCACTACCCCAACATTAATGGATCCAAACACCCCAATTGTCTCAACGATCACTCGGGACCGTGGGTACTCTCCAATGTTCCCATGTCTGCAGCTGGCTTCCATCTTTCCAGGAATCAGGTAGGTATTGAGCGAGGCCCTCACCAGGGACAACAAGCTCACCGAGTCTACCAGCCCAGTCACACATTTGCCATCAACTTCCACAGAACACAGACGTGATTTCTCGTTAGCCGGGCAGTCTGTACCGCAGACCGGACATGCATAGCATGAGCACCATTGTCCTTGGCTACTGTCCGTCGGTACTACTACACCTTCGGATTTGGGATGCTCCGCCCCTTTTTGGGCCACCCCTGCTTTCTGGGACCCCGCCCCCTTTTGGGTAACATCCCCTTTCTGGGACTCCGCCTCCTTTAGAGACCCCAGTTCACACCGTTCCCCGATATCTCCCTGGGCACCCTGTGTCCGTATTGGCCCCAGAAGGGAACTCACAAACCAGTCCACTGCTGCCACATCTCTGTGCACTGACCACTCCTGCTGTCCACACACAAGGAACTGGTACAGATTTCATGAAATAATTAAAAAACAAATGACGTGGACTTCGCCATATTTTTGTATGCTAGCCAGGTACAGGAGGCACCTACGGGCTGCCCCCAACACCCAGCTGCCTATTTGTACCCGACTGGGAACCAAAAATATAGGGAAGCCCTTTTTTTATTAATTATTTCATGAATTTCATGAAATAATTAAAAAACAAATGACGTGGACTTCGCCATATTTTTGTATGCTAGCCAGGTACAGGAGGCACCTACGGGCTGCCCCCAACCACCAGCTGCCTATTTGTACCCGGCTGGGAACCAAAAATATAGGGAAGCCCTTTTTTTATTAATTATTTCATGAATTTCATGAAATAATTAATAAACAAATGACGTGGGCTTCGCCATATTTTTCTATACTAGCCAGGTACAGCAGGCACCTACGGGCTGCCCCCAACCCCCAGCTAACTATTTGTACCCGGCTGGGAACCAAAAATATGGGGAAGCCCGTTTTTTTTATTATTTCACTTATTACATGAAATAATTAAAAAACAAATGACGTGGGCTTCGCCATATTTTTGTGTCTAGCCAGATACAACTAAGCAGCTGGGGATTGGAATCCACAGCACAGGTTGGCCTGAGCTTTCTGGGCCCCTCTGCTGCGAATTGCAGTCTGCAGCCGCCCCAGAAAAGGGCGCTTTCATAGAAGCGCCATCTTCTGGCGCTGTATCCAACTCTTCCAGCTGCCCTGGTGATGGGTGGCTTGCTGGATAATAATGGGGTTGCGGCTAGCTGTATATTATCAATTGGCCCTAAGCCCGAAATTCATGGTGTCACGCCAATATTAGACATGGCCACCATGAATTTCTAGTACCGATAAAAAAAACCACAACACACAGAAAAATATTTTTATTATAAATAAAACACAACACAATTAGTGACGCCATCTTTATTGAAATAAAGAACCCCCCTCCGCAGTAATCCTGGCTCAAGGGTCCCGCGCCGTCCAATCCAGATCCAATATCATCTGATTGGTTTGCTGGAAGGCAAAGCGATCAGATGATGTGTCAGGTTCAAGGGCCTGAATCACATGACACAGCAGCTGATTGTATAAACGGCTTTTATACAATCAGCTGATGCATCAGTGCAAAAAAAAACCAAACAAACTACACACTTCAGTGCAGACTCCTGTCCGACGGCATCAGCTGATAGTTTAGCCGGCTAGGCGGTAAAAAGCCGGACTCACCACTCGACTTAAAGTGTCAGCTGATTCCGTCAGGTGACCGCATCAGCTGATCATCGCCTGAGAAAGAGAGAGAAAGAAGAGAGAGAGAAAGAGAGAGAAAGAAGAGAGAGAGAAAGAAGAGAGAGAGAAAGAAGAGAGAGAAAGAGAGAAAAGAGAGAGAAAGAAGAGAAAGAAGAGAGAGAAAGAGAGAAAGAAGAGAGAGAAAGAGAGAAAGAAGAGAGAGAAAGGACAGAAATAAAGTAGAGAGAGAAAGGAGAGAAATAAAGGAGAGAGAGAAAGGAGAGAGAGAAAGGAGGGAAAGAAAGAGAAAGAGAGAAAGGAGAGAGAGAAAGGAGAGAGAGAAAGGAGAGAAAGAAAGGAGAGAGAGAGAGAGAAAAAGGAGAGAGAGAGAGAAAAGAGAGAAAGGAGAGAAAGAAATGAGAGAGAAAGGAGAGAGAGGAAGAAGAGAAAGAAAGAGAAAGAGAGGAAGGAGAGAGAGAGAAAGAGAGAAAGAAGAGAGAGAGAGAAGAGAAAGAGAGAAGGGAGAGAGAGAGAAAGAGAGAAATAAGAGAGAGAGAGAGAAAGAAAGAAGAGAGAGAGAAAGAGAAAGAAGAGAAAGAAAGAGGAGAAAGAAGAGAAAGAGAGAAGGAAGAGAGAGAGAGAAAGAGAGAACGAAGACAGAGAGAAAGAAGAGAGAGAGAAAGAGGAGAAAGAAGAGAAAGAAAGGAGAGAGAGAAAGGAGAGAAAGAAAGGAGAGAAAGAAAGGAGAGAGAGAAAGGAGAGAAAGAGAGAGAGAGAAAGAAAGAAAGGAGAGAGAGAAAGGAGAGAGAGAGAAAGGAGAGAGAGAGAGAGCTCACAGCTGATGTCCGGATCCTCCCCTCAGTGCATAATTAAATTATAATTATAAATATATTATAAATATAATTAAAAAAAAAAATTCTTTACTGGGTCTAGAATTCGCGACCTCATGCTTCATAGGTGAGCACTCAGTTACTGCCTCTTAAGATAAAGATAGGCAGTAATTTGGTAATCTTGAAGTCTGGATTGCTGAAGTCTCAGCTGACCACGCGATTCTCTTGATTGCTACGTGGAGCTGATAGAGCACTCGTGTTCTGTAGCAGAGCTGACCGTGTCGTGTGGATTACGTCGGACCTGGAGGGGTATTGGAGGATTTTAATAAAATGCTGAAACAGGGTGTTTTTTTGTCTTTTATTCCAAGTAAAGGATTTTTCGCGGTGTGTGTTTATTTACTTTTACTTTATAAATAGATAATAATTATAAATTTAAAAATAAAAAAAAAAAAAAAAAAAAAATCTTTACCGGGACTAGAACTCACAACCTCATGCTTCTAATGCAAGCGCTCTATCCTCTAGTCTACTGCCCCTAATGTTAAAAATAGGTGAATTTGGTAGTGTTGACTTCTGCATTGCTGAAGTCTCTGCTGACCACGCAATTCACTTTATTGCTACGTGGAGCTGATAACTTTGCACTCGTGTTCTGTAGCAGAGCTGACAGTGTCGTGTGGATTACGTCAGACCCAGAGGGGTATTTGTCGGATAATAAAGGGGTGAAAGAGGGTGATTTTTTGTCTTTTATTCCAAATAAAGGATTTTTCGGTGTGTGTGTTTCTTTACTTTCACTTTAAGTTTAATCATGGACGGTATCTCAGGGAGACGCCTGGCATGATTAAACTCATTATTACCCCGATTGCCACCGCACCAGGGCAATTCGGGATGAGCTGGGTAGAGTCCCCCAGAACAGTCGCATCTAATGGATGCGGCTATTCCGGCCGGCTGCTGGGTGATATTGTTAGGCTGGAGGACTCCGCATACCGTGGCGCTCTCCATCCTGACAATACCAGCCTCCAGCCGTGTGGCTTTATCCTGGCTGGTATCAAATATGGGGGAAACCGCATTTTTTTTTAATTATTATTTATTTATTTTACTGCACGATATAGACCCGCCCGCCGGCGGCTGTGATTGGTTGCAGTGACAAAGCGGTCACTCAGCTTGGGGACGTGTCTGACTGCAACCAATCATAGGCGCCGGTGGGCGGGGAAAGCACGGAATAACTAATTGACTAATGAAGCGGCAGCCATTTTCTAAAGAGGAAAAGACACCGCAAATTTGTGACAGATGTGGAGCGAGGCGCTGGGGACGCAGGACGCTTGCAGATAGCAACATGTGCACATAGCCTTACTGTGAAAAGCCACATTTATGGTGATCGAACTGTTCTCGAACATAACTCGAACTGTCAAGCTTTTAGCAAAAAGCTCGAGTTCCAGTTCAATCTCGAACACCCCCCAAAATCACTCGAACATGAAATTGGCGAACCTTGAATCTCGCTCAACTCTATTAAGGAGTCCGGAGTTAACTCCCAGCCGCACCGCGGGGTTTCTCTTTGCGTGCTTTGCTGGGTTACACCCATGATGGCACGCCCCCTTGCTTCCCACGTGCCGCGTGGTTAATGGCACATGTTGTTTTTCAATGAATGCCAGTGCATAGTCTTTTACACAGTCTTTAGGCACGCAGTACCCATTTTGTAGCGGGCACGAAATCCTGTTCATGATGCCAAATATGACACATCCACCAGGGCCGTGGGGCACTTGTTATCGGGCTGGTTCTGTTCTTAGGGAGGATCACGGCGGCAAGGCCCAGCTCCGTGATCACAGCGGTGTTGTGTTAAGATGATGGGGGGCTATATTCATGGGATGAGTCGTGACACCACTCGTGGTATGCGACAAGATATGTGCCGCCGCTGCCATTCAGTTCCCCTGGGGGCGATGATGATGCAGTTGAGTTGGTATAGCTCTCCACAGGTAGAGCTGGGCCCCAGGGATGTCGATGGTATTGAGAAGTAATGGCGAGGTGCAAAGCCAGAGGCGCAGACAATAACTGGCCAACACAGAAATGCAGTCACATGTTCTTTTACTCACAGTTAATAGTTCCAGGTTACCACGATTAGTGAGATGCTGCCCTTGGAGTGCTGAGTCCTGCTGTGATGGGCCCCAGCCGATCCCTGGATAGTTCAGAGGCACAACCTGGAGCACCCTTCTGTGTTCCTTTCCTGGTCATCTTCCTGCGCTGGCCTCTCCTGCCTGCCCCGCACCTCGCACACAGTGCGCTGAGCCGGTGTCTGCGGCTAATTTTGATGGGTGGCTTTCCTGCCTTGTCCCTTTGTCCTATATGGTCACCTTTTCAGCGGGTTATGTGCGGTGGTGGCTTCAGTACTTGAAGTAACGTCAGCCTCCGGTTCTGCTAGCTGAGCCTTGTAGTTTTCCACTAGTCTACAGGCCGGTCCCCTGTTGCTGCCAATCCCTTCACACCGGTATACCGGCTGTGGATGTGAGCGCACGGGTGTATGGCGCAGTTCCCGTGGCTCTAAAGGGTGCTTTACACACTGCTACATCGCTAACGATATATCGTCGGGGTCACGGTGTTTGTGACGCACATCCGGCGTCGTTAGTGACATCGCAGTGTGTGATAGCTAGGAGCGACGATCAACGATCACAAAAACGGCAAAAATCGTTGATCGTTGACACGTCGCTGCAAATCATAATGTCGTTGGTGTTTCATTCAGCAGGTTGTTCATCATTCCTGCAACACCACACATCGCTGTGTGTGACACCGCAGGAACTACAAACATCATCCTACCTGCATCCATTGGAAAGGAAGAAGGAAGGAGGTGGGCGGCATGTTCCGGCCGCTCATCTCCTCCCCTCCTCTTCTATTGGACGGCCGTTTTGTGACATCGCTGTGATGCCGAACGCACCTCCCCCTTGAAGGAGGGATTGTTCGGCAGCAACAGTGATGTCGCTGAACAGGTATGTGTGTGTGATGCTGCCATAGCGATATTGTTCACTACGGCAGCGATCACCACATGTAGCACGAACGACGGGGTGGGTGCTATCGCTCGCGACATTGCTAGCATTCGCTAGCGATGTCGCAGCGTTTAAAGCATCCTTAAGACTCCTTCTGTTTTGATTTTGGGACGAGCTGCTCCAGCTCCAGACCCTAGGACTTCTCTCCTCCGCGTCCACTTCCTGACTGACTAACGTTCTACAGTCTGCTCCCACTAAATAAAATCCACCTCCAGACTAGCTTCAGGACTGTGCTTTCCCTAAAGTGCAACTTGCCCCAACCACAGCCTAATGGAGTGTTGCTAAATTAAGAGTGTGTGTCTGTGTATGTGTGCAACAACTTGTGGCCTCCTCCTTACCTGGGAATGAGATACCACACCTCTGCCTGATGTGCTATTCTTCTGTGGCGACTGGAGCCCCAGGGGCACCACAGAGGAATCAGAGAAATGATTAATTTGGGATATTCTATATTACCTGTCGAGGAACTACAGTTCCAGCCGTGGAGGATCACAGAACTGCTTCAAGATTAATTCTACATGATTTCAGCCTAGGATCCATAGTTCCAGCTGAAGGATCACCGAACTGCTTCACTACTCAACAGTGAGCCCATAAAGTCGCTTAGAAAAACCATTTTAGGACTACTCGGTTATCTGGCTACATATCTTGCTGTGCTTAGCCAGCTTCCTAAAATGCTATTATCTCCCCTCAGTGGGTGCCCACCAAAAGCGGGGTGCTGCTGGCTGAAATAGTTGGCCCTGGAAACCCAGAAGTCATGAAGATTCTAATCTATGGCGGGCCACTGGAAGGATGAGACTGTCGCTTGTACCATCTTGTCTCCTTGCTAGGAATGTACGATATGTTTTGTCTGTTAATGAGCCAATAAAGTCTTACCAATGTGTGGTTCAGAGTGTGGGCATTCAGTGGGATGAGTCCTGGTCCTTGCTGTCTTTCTGAAGACAGCCAGGCCAGAGGAGAAGAGCAGACACTGACCCTCATGTCTCCACACTCAAAACAACGAACTATCAACCATATTGATCCCCATGATATGTTCTCATTATACATCTTAGTGAAATTCAGACATCTTCATTATGTTCCCACATAATCAGCAGCTTAAAATAAAGATAATATATAATTACTATACTTCTTAATGGAACTTACAAACTTTCACTACAACACATTTCTACCAATTTTATTTATTCTGGTTTCTTGGTTTCCTCATAAAAAAATGTTTTTTATATATACATATATTTTAGTTATGGTGCTGATCTAAGTCAGAGTACAGTAATGTATATACTGACAGCACATGTGTGCTTCAAATCGCTGCAGAAACACCGCAGAAACACTGCATAATGGATGCAGTGTTTCAGCAGATTACATGCCGATTTCATGCGGTCGGGATGCTGGCTCTGATAGACAGAGTGGGAGCTGCATCCATTCCATAGCGCACAAATTAATTGACATGCTGCTTTTTTGAACGCACGGATTTGGGTCAAAATTTTGGCATCCAAATCGCTGCGTTCAAAAAAGCATCGTGCAGATGGATTATGCACAATCTACATAGATTGTGCTGGGGACGCATTTACGTTGCAGTGCTAAACGCAGCGTAAATGCATGAATTTACGCAACGTGCGCACAAGCCCTAAGGGCGGCGTTACATGGGACGATATATCGTGCGATCGCAAGAGCGATCGCACCTGCCCCCGTCGTTTGTGCGTCACGGGCAATTTGTTGTCCGTGGAGCACAAAGTCGGTAACGCCCTGTCACACGTACTTACCTCCCGAACGACCTCGCTGTGAGCGGCGAACATATTCTTCCTGAAGGTGGAGGGAGATTCGGCGTCACAGCGACGTCACACAGCGGCCACACAATAGAAGCGGAGGGGCGGAGATGAGCGGGACGTAACATCCCGCCCACCTCCTTCCTTCCGCATTGCCGGCAGGACGCAGGTAAGCTGTGTTCGTTGTTCCCAGGGTGTCACACAGAGCGATGTGTGCTGCCTCGGGAACGACGAACTACCGGCGCGCAGAAGGAGGAACAACTTTATGAAAATGAATGACGTGTCAACAGGCAACGATAAGGTGAGTATTTTTGCTCGCTCACAGTCGTTCGTAGCTGTCACACACTACGATATCTCTAACGATGCCGGATGTGTGTCACAGAATCCGTGACCCCGACGACATATCGCCCGATATATCTTAGCGTGTGATGCCGCCCTAAGATAGCATGGAATTCAGAACTGACTTGCTTTTTCTATCTGCTTTCATTCTCCTGCAATCAGAGCTTTTATTTTATATAGTATACATAAAAGATGACCTCCCCAAGCCAGGTTGATTATTCAAATTAGCTACATTCCAGGCTGAGGAGTTAACGCATTAGATACCCGTTAGCTATCTCCATCCTATTGATTTCTCAGTTTTCAGTTCCTGAGCTATCAGTCCTATAAAATCACCAGCCCACTCAACCCCACTCCCTACCATCCCAAAAAGATCCCATCAACAGCTTCCAGAGCAACTCTCCTCGTCAGAGCTCTCACTTTCCTGAGTTGTGTGTGTGCCGCCCCCGCGACAGCCGACGGGCTGCTCGGATCCGGATCCACAGTGGCCCGAGGGGTCTCCGGACCTGAGGCGGGGTCGCGCGGCCTATCGAAATTAAAAAGGGGGGAAAGTTTTGGGATAATATTTGTGACGCCACCCACGGTGTGTGGTAAAGTGAGGGACCACCGCTGCCGGTTTGGGGAGCCCCGGTACACTGATGTGCGGCAGCTGAAGTTGTTAACCCCTTCGTGGGCAGGGTGGTGGTGTCCCGGGGCCAGATGATGGATGGCGTGGGGAACCCGTCGGGTGCAAGGGCGGTAACGCGTACTCACACAGTCCACACTCAAACAGCACTGTGTATCCTACGTGTGGATCCCTCACACTTAAAGCGTTTTGGGTCCCGCTCACCTGTGTGGCTAGCAGGGTGAGCTTGCTCTCAGGGTTCATGCTTGGGATTTTCTGGACGGTTGTGGGAAGTCCTATCCCCCTCGTTGTGCTAGTACCCCGATTCTGGAGCGGGTGGGGAACGGTTCCTGAAGATTCCGTTCCCGTCGGGTGAATTACTATGCTGTGTGAAGCTACTTCCCAGCCTAGGGTCCGCGTACCCCGTCATGCCCTGGTCCCTGCTTGGTTGTAGCACAAGGCAGCCGGCCTGCTCTCTCTTTAGCAGCACCATACTCCCTGCCACTATCCCCTGCGACTGGGGTTCCAGCTCCTTCTGGCCAGGCCAACATTTGGCACCTGGGACGGGTACAGGAGTCCAGCTCCACAGCGTGACCTGGACTGTCACTGCTGTCTCTCCTTCCACCTCCACTCTCCAACTCTACAACTCACTAACTGCACTGACACTTCTGCCCTCTTTCTACCAGCCCTCCATCTGAGTGGCCTATTCCCCTCAGGCTGCCCAATGGGTGTTTGGTGGGTGTGGTGCAGAGTGTTCCTCTGGATTTGTGTACACCTGTTGGTAGCAACACCAAAGTGACAGGACCTGAAACCAAGGAGGAGCGGGTACCATGCAGAAGGGCAGATTGCACGGCACCATTGTGCCGACCTTATAGGCCAGGGCATCACATTTGCTTGTTCAAATGCACTGTTATGCAAATACAATGATAATAGTGTAGGCTCAAACATACACTTACAGACTTTTAAAGTGTCACTGTAGCAGGACAAAGCTCCTAGACCAGATTTGTCACTTGATGAGAAGTGCCCTCCCGAAAACCAACATGGAAGTGAGGAGACTGGAAAGTTCTGTGCTGCTGAAAACACAACTTGAAAATAGTCCTTTAAATTGGTTTCTTAGCATCCCAGGTGATTTGTATAGTTTTTTTTATCGTGCATCCCCACTGATCAACTGATATGATCATGGAAAACTAAAACTGAAATGGGGCTACCAGAACCTGACAGATTTTTTTACTCCAGTTGGGCCAATACCTTTATAACATATTTATTTTATTTTAAACTTGGAAATATAGTTCAATCAAAAAGGTTTATAAATGCTACTCAAAATGGGTTTCTTGTCAAGAAAAGTCATATTCATATTCCCCATGAGGACTTCTTAAGAGAGAACTAAAGCCGAGGACCTTAATATATGAGTCAGACAAGAAAGCCGCTAAGAGAAGCTCACACATTATATATATTTATACGTTGTTGGCATGTAAAAATACCCACCTTGTAGTCACTTCAGAGAAGAAATATCACAAAGGGAACCATCTCCTCTCAATAATATCTGATTACCGTTGGATCCAGGAACTAATCCCACACCAGTTAGTTAATCACAAGGGAGCAGGTTTTTAGGAGAAGAGGTTTTTTTTCTATGTATGAGAAAGTCCTTTTATAAGAAACATAACGACACTTTGGATGCTTGATAGTATATACTGTAGGTATAAAAGGCACATTACAGTCATATTGCTTCTGCATTAATTCAACAGGGTGATCATTACACCTAACTATTACGAAGGAGTATCTAGCACCATGTACATATTATCCATGGGCTACGATATATGTTTTCTAACGTTATGATTTCATTATGACATTAACTACATATGTTACTATGGCGATGCTACTAATATAGCAGTGATTTCATGGGTGATTGTCTGCACCATCAATGTGAGCATAAAGATACAAAACGGAAACTGAAAATATAAATCTGGTGGACTGTAGGCTTTTATTTTACTTGCTGTTGTGAAAAAAAGTACTTCATAAATAACCAATCTATTCTTTTTTTCTCCTTTGCGTCATCCAACCTTTTTGCCTTACTTTATGTTTGGGACCAAAACAAATTACCTCCATAAATACCATTCTATTATTATTCATGTAGGTGTTCATGATTTCTTATTATAGCTGTTATCAATAAAATATCTCCATTTTTAAAGAAAATTGAGTAAATCTTCTCCGTGACCTTTAGAACATTCGTTATTCTAAATGTATCTTTTTTTTTTTCAAAATGTCTATTAATATTTACATTTTAGGGATTTTATTTATCCTTGTAACCTATGTATAAATATACTGAAAATGCATTTACAAAAAGAATGAAATTAGCATGATATTGGTTTCTTGTATTCACCGTGGCAAAATAACTAAAAACAAAACAAACAAAAGACTTAGCATAGTCAAAAGACACTAAAGCCGGGGCCACACGGGGCACTAGTGCGGTCCTCACATGACACTTGGCTCATGCTGGCAGCACAGCGGGTGCCGAGTGTCATGCGAGTGTCCCTGCAACTGAGGTCCGATCATGCAGTCGGACTCAGCTGCGGGGGACGGGCCGTCGCTACAGAGGGGCGGGCCGGCATGGAGGAGGGGAGGGATTTATCTTCCTCTCTCCTCCATAGCCGACTATTGACATTTTCGTACTGCAATCGCGGTACACCGGTGTACCACGAGTGCAGTGCGATCTTTCTTTCGCCCCATAGACTTGAATGGATGTGAGAGAAAGAGTCTCGCATTACAGTCACAGAATGCTGCGATTGTTTTCTCGGTCCGAATGGGGCCGAGAAAATAATCGATGATGGGTGCTGGGACATAGGTTAATATTGGTCTGATTGGAATGCAATGTTTTATCACATTCCACTCGGTCCGATTTTCATGCCGTGTGGCTTAGGCCTAAAGGTTCAACACACAGGAGTCTCTGTATGGTTACTGTGGATCTCGTAGAGCTCAACTTGGATAAGGTATCAGCACTATATTAGTCAAATGCAGAAAAGTAGACAGGGGAACGCCAAGTGAAATAGGGTCTTATCCAAAAGACGAAATTGATGAGGTGAGATGTATGGTAACTGCTCACTTTATGGGGTTCTGTGTCCCACAACTAAGGAATCAAGGATTAACAGCTGTTGTAGTACCCTCAGGTCAGGAAATCCCACCATGTGAAACAAGTAGTAGGAGGATAGATGTGAAAGTCTGTGCTGCTGATGTTAAAATAAAGACATTCCGAAGACTGTTGTACACTATTGACTATGTAGTTTATTCTCAATTCTCTACGCGCTTCGAAGATAGACCAACTTCTTCATCAGGAAACCATAGTATAAACTGAACTGAGAAAAAAACATAGGTCAATCCTGTACAACACTCTTCTAGATTTCTTCATTTTAACATCAGCAGCACAGACTACCAGCTATAAAAAAATACTTCTATTTAATCACCATTAACCCCTTAACGACCCATGACGTACTAGATACGTCATGGATCGTGTGCCGGTAAGCCCCGCCCCCTGCCGCCGGCAGGCGGCGGTGATCGGCGCACATATCAGCTGTTATCAACAGCTGATATGTGTGCCTGCTAGCCGCGGGTGGAATCGCTTCCACCCGCGGCCATTAACCCCTTACATTTCGCTGCCAAAGTCTTGGCAGCGATATGTATATGGGCGCCGCCATGACAGTGACTTACCTCGCCTCCACCGGAAGTCACGTGACATGATCGCGTGACTTTCGGCGGTTGCCATGGTAGCACAGGGTCATATGATGACGCCTGTAGCTAACATGAGTCACTTCCTCTCAATGCCGGAATACAGCCGGCATTGAAAGTGAAGCAGCAAATCTGCAGTTCTCAGCTCTGTAGCTGAGATCTGCAGATAGTGCAAAGCGATCGGATTGCTGATCGCAATAGCCCCCTAGGGCTAGTAAAATAAAAAAAAAAGTAAAAAAAAAAGTTTTAAAAAATTAAAAAAAAATAAAAAAACCTAAAAGTTCAAATCACCCCCCTTTCACCCCATTGAAAATTAAAGGGTTAAAAAAATAAAAAATACACACATATTTGGTATCGCCACGTTCAGAAATGCCCGATCTATCAAAATATAAAATCAATGAATCTGATCAGTAAACGGCGTAGCGGCGAAAAAATTCCAAACGCCAAAATTACGTTTTTTGGTCGCCGCAAATTTTGCGCAAAATGCAATAACAGGCGATCAAAACGTAGCATCTGTGCAAAAATGGTACCGTTAAGAACGTCAGGTCGAGACGCAAAAAATAAGCCATCACTGAGCCTCAGATCCTGAAAAATGAGAACGCTACGGGTTTTGGAAAATGGCGCAAAACGTGCGCCACGTTTTTTGGACAAGCTTGTGAATTTTTTTTAACCCCTTAGATACAAGTAAACCTATACATGTTTGGTGTCTACAAACTCGCACTGACCTGAGGCATCATACCCACACATCAGTTTTACCATATAGTGAACACGGTGAATAAAATATCCCAAAAACTATTGTACAATCCCACTTTTTTTGCAATTTTTGCCGGACTTGGAATTTTTTTGCCGTTTTCCAGTACACTATATGGTAAAACGTATGGTTTCATTTAAAAGTACAACTCGTCCCGCAAAAAACAAGCCCTCATATGGCAAGATTGATGGAAAAATAAAAAAGTTACGCCTCTCGGAAAAAGGG
This sequence comes from Anomaloglossus baeobatrachus, assembly GCF_048569485.1. Lineage (NCBI taxonomy): Eukaryota > Metazoa > Chordata > Amphibia > Anura > Aromobatidae > Anomaloglossus > Anomaloglossus baeobatrachus. The sequence goes on along the minus strand of NC_134358.1, from coordinate 261,986,127 downwards.
GAGCAAAAAACAAAAACGCAAAAACGGAAAGTGCCCGGGGGCTGAAGGGGTTAAAAGTCATATTGCTGGGAGACATGCATGACTGGGTTCCCAATCATCCAGAGATTCTAGGACAGTACATAAAAATAGGGCAATTTCTTGACCTGTCTGTAAAAAAATATTAAGGCATCTGTAATTTTTTTTAAGCTAAAGAAACTTATAAAGATTATTGTGACTGCAATTATCATTATTTTACACTATATAGTGAATGCAGCTAATGTGTTATCAGAATTATGAAGTGTAGACAAGTATCACTTCTAATCATAATGATTTATTAAGATTTTCCAATGTTTCCATAAAAAATATTGTCTGGCCGCGATTTTTTGATCAGCGCTGTCCAGAGAAAATAAAGTCACGTTTGCAATAGTGATGCATGGTACATGTGGACACATGCATACCACAAGTTCCCTAACAATATATTCAAGAGTGACAGGTTTCAGATCTATGATATAAATGAATAAGAAACTGTGCATATATAACCCTATTTATGAAACTTTATATTACAGAACAATATAGGCTTGGTCACAGCACTGCAAAAAAAAGAATGTTTTTTCCCCTCTAAAGTGAAAATCAAGATATATTTGTAAAATAGCTATAGGCCTGACCTCTTAGCATGATAAAATAAGAAAGTGTCAAAAATAGACAACAGTCAGACTTGGCCTAGGGAATGGAGAACACATGAATATATAAAACTGTTTTTATGTTTTTTTATATTATCAATTCTTATGTTTACTCTTTAATGGGCATGATGCTGCCATTTTATGTTTGTTCACAGATTAAGTAGATGACAATAATATCTGAAAAAACTTTGTTGCTCTGATTCATTATAAAAATAGTAACAAAAAGAGGAATAAATATCCTCCAAAAATAAGATGGGCTGTAGTTGTACATCGCCCAGGCCAAAAACTACTACTCTAGCAGGATGCAGCTAAGCTCCCACTAAGTGGAGGCATCACAGGTGCAGGAGGAGCAAATCACACACACGCTTCCAAAAAAATGGAGAGGGCGATCGCTGGATGATAAAACTGCACACTGATGGCTTGTATAAAACCTTGTTCACACATGTAGGTAACACACTCACAAGCCCACAGCCTATTAGATCAGGTGGGCTGCCAAGCCGTACTCCATCTGTGCACCATACAAGGACAGGAACTCTAATATGCAAGGCCTAACAGAAAGGGTCCTGGCTGTATCCTGTACAAAACAATATGAGGTTTTAGTTGGTATTATGGCCAGAATACGTAAGATTACAACCATCATCACGGGAACCTCATGCTTGTAGGTCCCTACACTAAATATAAAATAGCGGCAAAAAGAGGAATAAACATCCTGCAAAAATTAAGCATTACTTACAGCAAAGAAGGGCTGCAGTTGTACATTGTCCAGGCCAAAAACTAGTACTCTAGTAGGATTCAGCTAAGGCCACACTAAGTGGAGGCATCACAGGTGCAGGAGGAGCAAATCACACACACCCTGTGCATCTGCATCTGAAAGCCATCAGTGTGCATTTTTATCATCCAGCAATCGCCCCCTCCATTTTTTTGAAGTGTGTGTGTGGTTTGCTCCTCCTGCACCTGTGATGCCTCCACTTAGTGTGGGCTTAGCTGCATCCTGCTAGAGTACTAGATTTTCACCTGGGCGATGTACAACTGCTGCTTTTCTTTGCTGTAAGTAATGCTCTGATTCATTCTCATCTTAACTACTGTAATTCAGTACTTATTGATCATCCTATCACTAAACTATTCAATCTATCCTAACTGCAGATGCCAGGCTCATATTTCTGTCCAGATGTTGCACAGATACTTCTTCCCTGGGCCCAACATTACACTGATTGCTCATTTGCTACACAATGCATCATAAACTTTTTACACTCATTCACAAATCTCTCCCCAGTCCTGCACTACTCAACATCTCCTTTATCTTTATCTACAACCCTCTCAATTAGGCTAATGATCCAAGATTAACATTCTGTATAATATGAACATCCCACTCCCGTTTCCAATACTTTTCCATGTTGAACTAAGGGGTACTTCTCAAATGGCGAGATCGCTAGCGAGATTGCTGCTGAGTCACGGTTTTTGTGACGCACCAGTGTCCTCATTAGCGATCTCGCTGTGTGTGACACTGAGCAGGGATCTGGCCCCTGCTGTGAGATCGCTGCTCGTTACACACAGTGCTGGTTCATTTTTTTGACATTGCTCTCCCGCTGTGAAGCACACATCGCTGTGTTTGACAGCGAGAGAGCAACGATCTGAATGTGCAGAGAGCAGGGAGCCGGCTTTTGACAGCCTGCAGTAAGCAGTAACCAAGGTAAATATCGGGTAACGAAGCAAAGTGCTTTGCTTGGTTACCTAATATTTACCTTGGTTACTAGCGTCCACCGCTCTCAGGCTGCCAGTGCCGGCTCCCTGCACACGTAGCCGGAGTACACATCAGGTAAATAAGCAAAGCGGTTTGCTTATTAACCCGATGTGTACTCTGGCTACGAGTGCAGGGAGCCAGCGCTAAGCGGTGTGTGCTGGTAACCAAGGTAAATATCGGGTAACCAAGCACTTGGTTACCCGATATTTACCTTAGTTACCAAGCGCAGCATCTCTTCCACGCGTCGCTGCTGGCTGGGGGCTGGTCACTGGTCGCTGGTGAGATTTGCCCGATTGACAGCTCACCAGCGACCATGTAGCGACGCACCAGCGATCCTGACCAGGTCAGATCGCTGGTGGGATCGCTGGAGCGTCGCTAAAGTGTGACGCTACCCTAAGTCTTTGGCATGCACTAGCGAATCCAATTGACTCACATTTTTAGATATGACCTTGGAACACATCATTTTCGGCAGGTCTATCACATCATCTCACTGATCTAACTGTTTTTTCCTCTACTTTCCCACATTTTCCTCAGAAGCTAGTCCTTTCTATCATCTATTCCCATTCATTCCATTTACTTAGTAGTACTTTATATTTCTGCATATAAAAATACTGGATGGTGAATATCCCTTATTTATTATAAAGATGCTTGGGCTATATAATATAGGGGGGTTGTAGATTGTAAATATTTGTGAGCATGGCCCTCACTCCTCTTGTTTGAATGATTGTAATTTCTGATATTGTATGGAATTTGTTGGTGTTATATACAGAATATTACTAATAATTATTATTATAGATAATAATACCCACATTTAGTTCATGAAATTTGTCCAGAACAATAGATACCACAATTTACACAAATATTAGCTTTAATTTTCTTACTGTTTGCGTGTTTTAAATGTGACAATATGGTGTGTAGTTTTTAATAAATTTGGTTTCAATAACCCCCCCTAATTAGATGAGATACACCATTCTTAAAGGGGTTTTACACGCTGCGACATCGCTAGCGATGTCGCTAGTGTTTGCACCCACCCCCGTCGCTTGTGCATCACAGGCAAATCGCTGCCCCTGGCGGACAAATTCGCTAGTACCCGTCACACATACTTACCTTCCTAACAACATTGCTGTGGCCGGCGAACAGCCTCTTTTCTAAGAAGGCGGTTCGTGCGGCATCACAGCGATGTCACACGGCAGGCGTCCAATAGAAGCGGAGGGGCGGAGAGCAGCCGCATGAAAGTCACGCCCACCTCGTTGCCGGAGGACGCAGGTATGGTGTTGTTTGTCGTTCCTGGGGTGTTACACGTAGCAATGTGTGCTGCCTCAGGAACGACGAACAACCTGCCTCCAAAATCAGCAACGATATTTGGGAAATGGACGACATGTCAACAATCAATGATTTGATGAGTATTTTGCATCGTTAGCGGTCGCTCTTATGTGTCACACGCAACAACGTCGCTAACGAAGCCGGATGTGCGTCACGAATTCCGTGACCCCAACGGTATCTCGTTAACAATGTCATTGCGTGTAAAGCTGCCTTTAGTAAATATGATCCAATGTGTTTTTCCAATGATAATAAGACTTGAGTCTCGATATGTGATGATAACACACACATGACCAGGACAGATTTTCATCCCTTGGGATTTAACAAACCCCAAATGTTCCCATTCAGTGACGATAAACAGAGATCTTAAAAAAGAAAGGAATTGATATACAAAGTATAATACAAGGTTATGTAAGTTTCCATTATAAAAATGGAATAAGATGTTTTTGATAAAAATGGAAAACCCCGATAAATTTGTGAACAGCATATTTCTTTAATTATGTAACTAACTCCCAAGAAAACTGCAACCCTAGAAAGTCAATAAAAGCCAAGTGTAAATCAATAGATACCAAATCAAATACAAAAATCTAAGCTTAAATTGTTATTCACAATTTGACGTGAAGTATGAATCACTTACTACTTATTTATTATGTAAAGTTACACCGTAAATGAATGATTGTGATTAATGGAGTCTAAATCCAATGACTCAGCAGCGAATCCTGACTAGCATTCCTCACAAACATTAGAAGATATTACATTTTTCTTTGAAGAATAAAGGAAAGAACTAAGAGATTATTATCAGGGCTTAAGGCTTTCATACAAATGAGAAAGGTTGGTTAAAACCATCAAAATTGGTGAATGGTTGTTTCTGGACTCTACACTGACACGGTATGTAGGGAGAGATAATTGGAAATTAATTTCCCTACACTTTTGTTCTCAAGGCAGATGGGATACAATCAAATGTTTTGTGGTTTTGATGTCATTTTCAATTAAATACTGTTTTATTTTCTGTAATATATTATGAAATTACACTGGGAGGAAAATTAGAAAAATGTTCAAAAATAAGTTACATATATTGTACAAGGTTATCTTTTTAGTTATCTTTATATCTAGCTATATAAGGCTCTTTTCACATAATATCAATGAATCCAATGAAATCCTGACAAATGTAACTGACTTTTATTGGAATCTAAAAGGAATTACCATGCTAGCAAAAGTAATGCTTCAGTCTTTGCTTTCTTTGCTACCCAAAGAACGGTGGAAAACCTTTGGAACAAGGAAAAACACCAGAGTGAACAGGGCCTAAAATGTATATATAACTGCAGCAAATAATAGAGATTGAATTTGTCAATATAGATTTAAAAAGTGGCTATATAAAAAGGATTGAATGTACTAACTGTGAACCCCCCAAATGTACTTTACCCAGGCCTCCTTGTTTCATAGTTGTTTTGGGAGTGTGGATATTCTTCCTTGAAAAATAGTTCTGGTCATATTAATGCTCTGCCAGTGTTTCTTCTGAGTCTACACTGTTATCACAATATTTTTATAGGAATAACAGTGGATTGGAACATGCAGAAGGAGGAGGAAAGTGAGAGCAGTGATTAGGAGAAATGCTCTGGAAAATGCTGCTTGCCAGAAAGAGGGATTGTGATTTTTCAAAACTGATAACAGTGCTGTAAGAAGCAGAGAGGGAAGGGAGAGGTTAGAAGCTAATGTTGATGTATACAACTCATTGAGCTAGAGAGTCCTAAATTGGATCTTAGCCAATCTCCTTGACAGCAAACTATATACTAGGTAAAATAAAAGGTCTAATTGCATAAGAATGAATGTAGATAGAAGAAGCAAGTCAATTGCAAACTTGCTTATTTTAATTCTACGGAAAGCAATTTAAGAACATGAGAATGCCCCTTTATTAAGATCCCCACATACAGAGATGTACCTATAGTGGGGGCAGGAGTTTCAGTCTTACCTGGGCTTGGAGCCTAAGGGGTACTTTGCACGCTGCGACATCGCTAGCTGATTGTAGCGATGCCGATGCCGATAGTCTCCGCCCCCGTCGCAAATGCGATATCTTATGATAGCTGCCGTAGCGAACATTTTCGCTACAGCAGCTTCACATGCACTTACCTACGCTGCGACGTCGCTCTGGCCGGTAATCCGCCTCCTTCCTAAGGGGGCGCGTCATGCGGCGTCACAGCAACATCACACGGCAGGCGGCCAATAGAAGTGGAGGGGCGGAGATGAGCGGGACGGAAACATCCCGCCCACCTCCTCCCTTCCTCATTGCAGGCGGGACGCAAGTAAGGAGATGTTCCTTGCTCCTGCGGCTTCATACACAGCGATGTGTGCTGCCGCAGGAACAAGGAACAACATCGTACCTGTCGCTGCAGCGAAATTATGGAAATGACCGACACTACCCAGATCACCGTTTTTCGACGCTTTTGCGATCGTTTATCGTGCTTCTAGGCTTTACACGTTGCGACGTCGTTACCGGCGCCGGATGTGCGTCACTTTCGATTTGACCCCAACAATATCGCAGTAGCAATGTCGCAACGTGCAAAGTACCCCTAAGGTTGCTCAAAAGACCAATTTGGTGCACAATAGAATAACAGTACTTTTAACACTAGAACTACTGAGGTAGTCATTTTGACTACTTTGCACCATGTATTTCTATATAGGTGTCACGGGTCCAGTAGTTCTAGTGTTAAAGATCCATGATATTTGTGGGCCCTGTTGTAGATTTTGCAATGGGGCCAACAAACTTTAAATTATGCCACTGCCCATACAGTACACATTAGAAACAGGACGAAATGGCCCACAATCTGATATGTATGAAATTTTCCCTACTTTCCTCTCCACCCCCTGAAAATGATGGTGGGGGAGAGAAGAATGAGACATGCTGCATTGAAATGCACAATTCTTTTGGGCGGCCGCTTACTCCATTCCCCTAACACAGGGGTGGGGAACCTCCGGCCCGTGGGCCATATGCGGCCCGCGATTACTTTTTCTGCGGCCCCTGGGGCAGATTCCCGGTGTCTGCTGTGCTCGGGCAGCCGCTCATCTTGTCTATTGCCGGCCGGCAGACAGACAGTACTAGGGGGGGGACTTTCTCCCTCCCTCTGGCCCCTACATGCTCCCTGTGAGATTGCAGCTATAAGCAGAGTGATGGGGGAGGAGCCTTGCACAGCACTAAGGATGCTGTATAGTGCCGTGCGTTCTGTCTCTCACTCTCCCGTTCTGTGCACTCTGCCTCTGTGCTCGGCTATTCAGGTCTGGCACCGCAGAGGAGAGAAAAGATGAGAATGAAGCCAGTCCTTGAACTGAGCTGCTGCATCCATCTTGCATCAGGCAGGAACTTGTGCTGCACCTGATCTTACAGGGCAACTAAGCAACAGGTATTTATAGCTGAGCTAAGGCGGGCTTTGCACGTTGCGACATTGCAAGCCGATGCTGCGATGTCGCACGCGATAGTCCCCGCCCTCGTCGCAGCAGCGATATCTTGTGATAGCTGGCGTAGCGAAAATTATCACTATGCCAGCTTCACATGCACTCACCTGCCCTGCGACCGTCGCTCTGGCCGGCGACCCGCCTCCTTCCTAAGGGGGCGGGTCGTATGGCGTCATAGAGACGTCACACGGCAGGCGGCCAATAGCGGCGGAGGGGCGGAGATGAGCAGGATGTAAACATCCCGCACACCTCCTTCCTTCCATAGAGCCGCCGGCGGCAGGTAAGGTTATGTTCCTCGCTCCTGCGGCGTAACACACAGCGATGTGTGCTGCCACAGGAACGAGGAACAACATCGTACCTGTCGCGGCAGCATAATTATGGCAAAAGTCGGAGCCTGCACCGATGATACGATAATGACGCTTTTGCGCTCATTAATCGTATCATCTAGATTTTTCACACAACGATGTCGAAAGTGACGCCGGATGTGCATCACTTTCGATTTGACCCCACCGACATCGCACGTGCGATGTTGCAACGTGCAAAGCCGCCCTAAGTGTGTTTATATCTAATATATACCACCATATATCAAATGTATTTGTGACTTCAATGTCCAGTATGTGTGTGTTGTGTATACGGCGTGTGTGTGCTGTGTATACGGTGTGCAATGTGTATACGGCGTGTGCTGTGTGTGTGTGCACTGTGTATATGGAGTGTGTGCTGTGTATATGGAGTGTGTGCTGTGTATATGGAGTGTGTGCTGTGTATACGGCGTGTGCTGTGTGTGTGTTGTGTATACGGCGTGTGTGTGTTTTGTATACGGCATGTGTGTGCTGTGTATACAGCGTGTGTGCTGTGTATACGGAGTGTGTGCTGTGTATACGGAGTGTGTGCGCTGTGTATACGGAGTGTGTGCGCTGTGTATACGGTGTGTGTGCGCTGTGTATACGGCGTGTGTGCGCTGTGTATACGGCGTGTGTGCGCTGTGTATATGGCGTGTGTGCTGTGTTTGGCAATTAATAAAGTTTCATATTTTAAGGCTTATTGGTATATCTAATTCCTGGTGTGCAGATGTTTACATGCAGAGCTTTCTTCATTCTCCTTATGTGCTGTGTATACGGCATGTTGACTGCTGTATATACAGCATGTTGACTGCTGTGTATACGGCATGTTGAATGCTGTGCATGGCTTGTGTGTGTGTGTGTGTGTGTGTGCTGTATACATCATATGTGCTGTGTATACGGTGTGTAAGTGCTGTGTACAGTATACAGTATCTCCTGTGCATGTGTACTGTATTTGGCCACTGTGGGTCGTGGGCGGTGTACAATATGACCAGTGTGTCGGGGCTGCGTGCAGTATACGGCCAGTGTGTCGGGGCTGTGTGCAGTATATAGCCAGTGTGTCGGGGCTGTGTGCAGTATATGGCAAGGGTGTCGTGGCTGTGTGCAGTATACAGCCAGTGTGTCAGGGCTGTGTGCAGTATACGGGAAAGACAAACCTGGAAAAGCAGTTGTGAGAAGCGAACATTACAGCCACACCAAAGAGAAGCAGCTCTGGCCGCCACAGTAGGGGTATAGGGGTGAGTTAATTGTTTGACCAAATATAGCCAGGTCATTTTGAAGTTGATAATTTTTGTGGCCCCCGAAGGTTGGTAGAATTTCCCAAATGGCCCCCGGCAGTAAAAAGGTTCCCTACCCGTGCCCTAACATGTAGATAATAATAAGATATGAAGACAATATGAATTGATAGCTAAGTAGTGAGAACAGATCTGTACTCCATTCATATGAATAATGAAGAGTTCTAATACATTAAATTCCAATATCTTTGTTGTATTTACTGTATATTTGTGTTGAAGGTTGTCAGGTTCAGTGACTTTTTGCAAAACTTTTAGGGAGTATAGCACCAGATGGAGTTAATTCCTGGTAAAATAACAGACATCAGAACATACCCTGATGGATCCCATTATAATTCACTGGGGTCCCTAGGTACCATTGGTGTCCATTGTGTGACTGATCTGGCCATCCATCATTTTCATCTTTCTGCTTCTATGATGAAACAACAAAAATGGAATTGATGACGCAAATGGGAACTGAGAAGAATGACATTCTACTTTGTTTTCAGAACCTCAAGCACAGCTTGGCACTTGTGATATAATTATAGTTTAGTTTATCTGTTGGTAGGTGTTTTGTGTCAGATACCAAGTGCTTTAACTTCCTGTAACTGTCCAGTATAAATTCCAAACTCATGCATGTCAGCAGAATAATCAGATTTATTTTTTCCTAGGAAAAGGATCTACAACCAGAATAAATCTCTGTTGTTCCAAAACGCAATAGGCAGTTGTCTACTATGTCTGTGTCACGACTGTGACAGAAACAGGGTGACTGGAAGAGAGTCTTTACGCTGGCCCTCAGAATAAGTGTACCATAGCCTTTCCCTCAACCCAGATGTACACTTCAAGATAGCAAGGTCTGAGCCATGGACTCGATTGAACTTTGACTATCACTGTCAGGATTCCACGTGCGCACAGCTTCAAATGCGAGAGCATCGGAAACGGTATGCTAATGACCATCTGCTGCCAGCGTCAGCCAAGGGTTATGTGACTGTGACGCGATCTTGCAATCGGATCACAGCTGCGGGAAAATGGAGCACTTTCTCCCCATCTCCTCTGCTGCCTGTCTCTGCGTACACCGCACTGCAGTCGGATTACATGGAAGTGCAGAGCGATGTATCACGCGCTCCCATAGACTTGCATGGGGGTGCGTGAGCCGAGACTCGCTGCCAAACTCAACATGCTGCGATTCATTCCACATGCCGCTATGGCAGGAGAAATGAATCAAAGATGGACACTGCCCCGTTTTGCATTAGATTGAGAGCAATCTGATGTTTTATCGGATTGCACTCATCTGTGCAACATGCAAGTGGAACCGTACCCTCAGCCTGCTTCTTGCTCTGTAGAGACAATTGTCTGTGCAAAGCGATGAAGGAGAGCTGACATTGCTCACCCTGTGGAGTACGTTGGACTAAGGATTTTTTTTATAATAAAGATGGAGTCTCTAAATGTTTTTTTGTTTTATTTCTAATAAAAAATAAAAGTTGTGGTTTTTTTTTATTTACTGTTTACTAGAAATTCATGGTGGCCATGACTAATTTGGTGCAACACCATGAATTTCGGGTTTAGTACCAGCTGAGAATATAATGCTGGTATTAACCCCTTTATTACCCAGCATGCCACCACCATCAGGGCTGCTGGACAAGCCGGGTAAAGCGCCTGGAAATGGCATTAAGAAACAATGCGCCATTTCCAGGGGCAGCTGTTATGAACTGGTAACCATGGACAATCCTAAAAAATCCCATTAATCAGGAATAAACAAAACCACAAGAGTAATTGGAAGCTAAGCTGACCACAATCCCCTATCTATCGGACAACACTAGAAGTAGCAGTAGGATGTTCCTAACCACCTAGACACCTCATCACTGCTGGAGAAACTTGCTACACCTCAAAGATAGAAATGAGGAACCCTAACTTGCCTCAGAGCAGTCCCCAAAGAAATAACAAGCCCCCAACCTGGGTGTAATCTGCCTAGGAAGGATCCACTATATTGGAAACTAAGCAGTACATAGTTCCTCCAGAACTAATGATGTTCTCCTTGGCTAGTAGAAAAGCAAGTAGAGATGAAAAATCAATTTGCAGGATCCAGTAGTCCCATCTGTATTAGTGGCTGCTGAACGAGAGCCCTCCAAATTGCCTCCTTATTGCAGGAATCCTTAGCTTCTCTTCTGATTAGTAAGCTCAAATGTGTGCATAATGCCACAACAATGATGTAGTTTGTATGGATCCTGTAGCCACTGGACAATGGTTTCATGAAAATAATGTTTATTTTTATTGCTATAAGCAGGATACTTGCAGTTATACTGTTGTGAATGTCATCCAAGTGGGTACTGGTGTGGAGCTCCCTCTGGTGGCCAGGAGTGGTAATAAAGCTGATTCTGAATCTGTGACTCAAACAGGTGATGGAATTAATTAGGAATCCAGGAAGTCATATTGCAGATCAGCCTAGTGTATATAAGAGAGCAGGTTATGCCTGGCAGTCGCCGGTAATAAATGTTTCCTGCTGCTTCTGAAGATGGCTGGGAGTTTTCCCTTCAGTTTCTCCCATTTATTCTGTGCCTGAATCTACTCCAGATAAGTTTAGATATAAGCAAACTGATGACAAAACGTACTTCCACATGTTAACCGTGTGCAATCCATATCATAAATACATAGATTGTCATATTAATATTCATGTGGAATATTGGGACTATATAATGGACAATCGTTACAAAGTAGGCAGAAAAAGGAGAAAAAATATGAACAAAAAATCCATATAATATGCAATTAAATTTATTGGTCAAGTATTGGGGAACACAACATCACAGTGATATTAAAGTGATATATCATTACAAAGTATTCAACTGGTCATATTGATATTAAATAGTTAACACAATATACTAGGTAATAATTCCTTGCCATGTCTCATTCTTTAATATATCACTCCCTGTATGTCAGTAGGCTCACTGGTATAATGAACCAACAATATGAAAAAATGATAGCTGTCTAATCAAAAATTCCCATCAATGTATGGGGACAGCAATGCCACTAGATTAATATACATATAATCCAGAGGTCCCCAGGCATGGAGAGGAGAGAGAGGGGGAAAGAAGGAGAGGGTAAAAACACCTGTGGAACGTGAGTGAACAAGATGGAAGGTATAGCTACCTGTATTAGCAATGGAGACCAGCCAGGTACATAGGACGCCCTACACGTGTTTCGGCACATGCCTTCGGCCATGGACATATAATATGATGAGAGAGACATCATACTGATCTTTTAAATCACTAAAATGGAATGTACAGATACAAAGACGTAATCTCATGAACTGATATTGGGTGTAATATTGCATTTTCCAGCACCAACCTATGAGTCTATTTTTTCTTTTTGCTGTAGTCAGTCATAGATGGTTTGACAACATTAATGGCAGTGTCATATCAGATTATTTCATAATCTATGAATTGTCACGGGGTCCTTCTGCCATATCACACAATCAACAGAGCGAGAGATGGCGGTACAATCCAAAGAGCATTTATTCCTAACAAATCAAAATGGTCTATAAGATAATCCACAAAACAGAGGGTAAAATTAATCCACTAACACAAATATAGTCCGGTAAGCGATAAATGTCCAGGTTTCTCTCTGAGAAGTCTCAGCTTCTACCAGAGGATCAATCTTCCTGCTTCATTCTTGAAGTTCTCCAACAGACTGCCTGAATCTCCCAGGTAAGCAGAGAGTTTACAGTAGGTGGATCTCACGCCCCCTCCCCCGACTTAGAAACAAAAGGCTGGCAGGAGAGGAATTAAACCTGCAAATGGGACAATGTACACAGAAGCGGTACAAATAAGACAGTGAACCACGCCCAAACATTAACCCACACAAAATGGTATACAATCCACAATATTCCACCATCACAAAATATATTATTCGATGTATTTAATGAACAATATATTATTTACATGTTTAAGTGATTAACAAACATATTTTCAAAATTGATAAACAGACTGTAATCATAATGCATCCATAACAATTAACACGTATGAAAAGAAATGAATAAAGAAAAGCTGTAGCTTTGTACCTGGAGAATGTCAAATTACAAGTTCAGCAGCTCACCGTGCAAAACAGCTGCTAATCTTTATATAGACTGCAAATAATTTTATAGAGCATCTACTGTGGAAATCTATTTATCTGTTACAGTTTTATTCAAAGAAAAAATTCTCTTAAAAAAAATCTGCCTTTGTATAGTCGTGTTTCTTACTAAATGTTGGACACTAAAGATGAGAGAGAGCATGGCTATACAAATACAGCACTTCCCTAAATAGCATAAATGAGTATACCCCCTTTGAAAAAAGAGATTTTAATCAATATCTTACTGAATACAAAAACTATTTCCAAAATTTTGGCAACACTGAATGTCATGGAATATTTTCTAATCCTTAACATGAAAGAAAGGGTAATAATTTAAATTTAATTGCAACATTTTCAGTTTAATTCAAATTAGTTGATCCAAAAATGAATAAAAGTTGATCCAAAAATGAATAAATTAGGAAATGAATACACCCAATATAAAACACTACTATTTGTAGTAGTTATATGGTTTATGAAGCTCAGCCTTGTCAACTGTTTTTGTGTTCAGTAAGATGTTGATTAAAATCTTACTTTTCAAAGGGGATGTACTCATTTATATTGCGCACTGTAACTTGAATCTTTGTATAAGTATTCACAGTCTGACACTCCCATTTTCAGTATGCCTGCACACTGAAAGTCGTACACCACAATTAGATTACGCCTTTATCTGTCTCTATGTGGAATGAGCTGTGTGCTATGACCTCCTATCCCTCCTCTGTACACGCATAAAATGGCACTCCATGGCCTCGTTTGTCACCAATAGCCCTATTCTTTAGTAGTGTGTGCAATGGCACCGAACATTTTTTTGTAGGCTTTTTTTTGTTAAAATAATCCTCACTAGTGATGAGTGAGCACTACTGTGCTCGGGTGCTTTGTGCTCATAACATGCAGTTGGACACTCAGACGGGCTCTACTTGTGTACCGAGTATAATGGAAGCATTTTTCCAAAAGATCTTCCCAAAAATCGCTCGAGTTCCTCATAGACTTCCATTATACTTGGGTACTCGAGTCGAGCCCACCAGAGCATCAAACTGCTCATTACATGTACCGAGAACTCTAGCATGGTAGTGCTCGCTCAACACTAATCCTCACAAATCGAATTTAAGGAAATATAGCTCAAAGTCAATCCCCCATGGATCGTTCCTTATATCTATAATGGCAACATAATGAAAATTCAGATTCCTAATATGTGTTGTAAACTACATAACTATGATTATCACAAGATAATTTCAGCCTCACAATAATATGTCAGATGAGAAAACTAAACTCTTTTAACTGCAAAAACAATTCCAATGGACTTCTACACAGTCTTAAAGGGAACCAATCACCAGATTTGGGGCCTATAAGCTGTGGCCAACACCACTGGGCTCTTATATATGGCAGGTTGCTCCGGTGCAGACTGGTCGAATGGGCGTCTCTGTTCTCCGGGACCGGCGCCTCCTTTTTCAGCCATCTTTGTTCTCCTTTTTCTGAAGCCGGCATGCATGACGCATCCTACCTCATACACACTCGCCGGCACTGAGTTCCTGCGCAGGCGAACTTTGATTTGCCCTGCTCAGAGCACATTAAAGTATTGTAGTGCACCTGTGCTGGACCTCAATACCGGCCTGTGTGCATGACGTAGGACGCGTCATGCACGCCGGCTTCAGAAGAAGGAGGATCAAGGTGGCCGAAAGAGGAGGCGCCGGTCCCGGAGAACAGAGACGCCCATTCGACCAGTCTGCACCGGAATAACCATTTAGGTGAGTATTATAAAGTGTTTTTATGTTCTACACAGTGGCCTGGGGTCTTATATACAGCATGTTAGAATGCTGTATATAAGAGCTCAGTGGTGGTGGCCGCAGCTTATAGGCCCCAAATCTGGTACAATTGGTACAATTTACAGGTTCATTCCAAGAAAATAATTCTACCAACTAGACAACTAGAACCAATCAAGGCACTTTAGGACAAACATGTAAGTGGTTGATTAAGAAAGTTGCCAATATTCCTCCCTAAAATCCTATAGAATGTAAGCCCACATAGGCAGAGTCCTCTTCCCTCTGTACCAGTATGTCTATTGTAACTTGTATATGTATTCTGTATGTAACCCCTTCTCATGTACACCACCATGGAATCAATGGTGCTCTATAAATAAATATTAATAATAATATGTGACTGCATTCATACCATCAGTACATGTTTTTAAGTAACATGATAGAAGTAGATTACCAGTGTAACAGATTAATATAAAATAAAATGTGAAAAAAATAAATTTCTTAAGATTTGTTCGAAATTTTGATTTCTTATTGGTCTTATTAATTTTCGACTCATACAGCTTTGTCAATAAATTTGTAAAACATTTTACTTTATTAGAAATTCTCACCTACAGTATTACAGTATTGTAGAACTTCACAATGCAAATGTTATTATCATTATTTTTATCATTTCTTCTAATAATAAGTATAATAAATAATAATAACTTAATAATAAGTTTAGCGTCATTTGGAAAGTTATTGAGCAAAAGTTCAAGGTAATGTATATTATTACGTATGTTAGATATATAGAGTATGCCATTAATATCATTCGTAAAGTTAGAATCTATTTTCAAATATTTTATTTCAAAGCTTACATCTAAATAGAAAAAAAATGTTTAGACACTTAACTGCTCTTATGTGAGCGATTCAGCTACTCAGAATGTAAAGTAACTTTACATTAGTACCGCACTTAGACAAGGTCTAAAATCTGAACTTTTGAACTATGCAAATGATTCAAGATGTTGTCTTACTAATTTGATTTCCTCCCTTGCTTGCATCTGTTTTGCTGTTGTTAATAGAAAATTAAAGTTCCTCCTACAAAAGTAAAATGTTATTTTTTTTCTTTATTTTTTATCAAACTTAAAATATTGACACTTTAATAGCTGTTACCAAGCATTTTTCATGTACCTCCCTATTGCCTTGTGGATATTTCAAACACTGAATTTTTTTCATTTTTCAATATGTATATTTAGTTAATTTTTACTAACAGGGAAGTTAAAATTTAAAGAACTACACAAAACTTCAGCTACCTCAATAAATATGGGATAAAATGTTTGTGATATGCAGAGGCAGGCTTCCAAACTTTTGTCTATGTCCTTCATCAGTTAGAATTTGCAGGAATTGAGGATTGAACAAACTACAAACCATCCTTACTTAATTTGCAAACTCGTGCCCAAAATACATTAATTGCTGCTTAACCCCTTCCAGAAACATTACAAAACTGCAAGTCAAGATTGCAGGCGATTTACCACAATATGACATATAGCTACATCAGAGAGATGACAGGGGCTAAGAAGTTGGGACCGTGCCATCTGTAGCAAGAGTTGGCTGTTATACATAGTTTCAATCGTAGCACTTTAACAGTTGTGACATTTGCATGGAAAGACAGATTATAATGAGGACAATCTGGGCTACCGCTTGGGCCCCAAGGTCCACAGGGGCGCATAGCCAGATTGCCTTCATTGTAATGTTTTGTGCAGCAACACACACTTACCTCCCTTCTGTTCTCCGGCACATATCTCCGAGCAGACAGCGCACCAGATTTCAGCACCAAATTTGCACCTGAAACCGCACTGAAACGGCGTCAAAAATCATTTTTTGCATTACTTGGGCCAAAAGATACACATTTGGTGCTGCAATTTTTACACCATATTCTTGCACCCAATCTACACATGCTGGCAAAAACTTGCATCACTATCTCATCAAAACCGCATGGTGTTGTGATCCATTATTTTACCAGGAGGGGTAGATTGGGTGCAGGAATATGGTGTAGAAATTGTAGCACTATATTTGCATCTCTTGCCAAAAAAAGCGGTTTCCAACAAGAGATGTAGGTCAGTGAAACTCAGTGCCCTCACCTGAAGTGAGGTTACCTACACTCACAGGTGGAGGACCATGGGAACCTCCAGCTGTGACTGCCTATAAACTGAGTGACATCACAGCTCATTGCCACGGCTCAGTCTCAGCCTGAAGCTCACAGTAGATGGTCATGTGCATTGCCCGCACACTGTACTTTCAGTAATGTAGCAGAGCTAGAATCATCGTGTGATCTTGTGTGGATTACGTCAGACCTGGGTGTTTGGGGGATTAATAAAGGGGTAAAAGAGGGTAGCTTTTTTTGTATTTTATTTAAAAAAAAGAATTTTTTTGGTGTTTTTTATTTCTTTTCACTTCCAGATTAGTCATGGGGGGTCTCTTAGATGCCTTCTATTACTAATCTATGGTTTAGTGGTAGCTGTGAGCTGTTATTAACCCCTTATTACCTCGATTGCCACGGCACCAGGGCAATCAGGATGAGCTGGGTAATGTTTTGAAATTGTTGCATTGAATGGATGCAACAATCCTGGGTGGCTGCAGGCTGCTATTTTAAGGCTGGCGGGCCCAATAAGCATGGGTCTCCCTAGCGTGAGAATACCAGCCCCCAGCTGTTGGCTTTATCATGGCTGAGTATCAAAATTAAGGGGATCACATGCAGGTTTTTATAATCATTTATTTAAATAATTAAAAAAAAAGCCGCATGCAGTCCCTCGTATTTTGATAGACAGCCAAGATAAGTCAATGGCTGAGGGCTGCAGCCTGTAGCTGTATGCTTTATCTGTGCTGGGTATCATAATATGGGGGACCTTAAGCCAATTTATTTATTTATTTTTACAGCATTATAAACACACAGACAGCATCTGTGATTGGTTGCAGGCAGACACGCTGTCACTGGCTGTGTGGACAGTACAATAAAATATAACCTTTCTTATTAAATACTATTAAAAATTTTTGATAATAATTCCCCACAATTTTGAAGCCTATCTGAAACACACAGTTAAAAATAACCGGGTTCAGATACAAAAATAGCAGGTAGGCTGGTAGTTGTTATCTCAGTCAAAGCTGCTACAGTTAATTCTATAAAATATGTCCAGGCCTGAACAATAATTATGCTTATGCAGACTCATATATGCTACTGCAACACAATAAGGCCACAAGACTTCAAAGCCTGTCCCTTTAGTATAGGGAGAACCATAAACACCACAAACTATAGGCTACCAGTTCACTATCGCCTATTAAATATATTTATAGGCTAGTATAATGATGTTCTAGATGTCCCAGAACGACTGGGGAAGAAGTCAATTTAGACTCTCTTTTATATACTAGAAATGGATATTATATGTGCAGGAGTAGGACATCTGTGCCCGAATTCACACTTCTCCCAAATAACCTTTACTTAGTCCTACTTTAATAAATGTTAGAGGTGTTGGTTCCTATAGTGGAAATTCCCTATCCAGGGTCAGGTTTACATCAATAAGACCTGGGGTAGAGCTCATATTCTTTATCGCCCCCCCATATCCAGTTATTCAAGTCAGCCACTAGATTGCTGCTGGGGTGAAGGGAATGATACTATAAACTACAATATTAAACAACTCCTCCAGCTCATTAAACCAATCTCTATTACATAATTAATGCAGTTTCAGTTCTACTGCCTATTCTGATTATATTTACTGATAGCCTCAATACCTCAATATTTTATTGTACTGTCCGCACAGCCAGTGAATTTTTAATATTAGTGGACGATTTGTAGGTCGATACAGTGATTGACTATGGGGAGATAAGGTATGCACACCAGTGACTATGGAAGGGGAATACATGGAATAGCAGAAACTGCTGTGTGAATACTGACATGAAAAATTCAATAGCCATTTGTAAGAATGAAATGTGAAAAATGGAACCTGCATTACTGCCATGAATATATGAATAAAGAGAAATTTAGCTACTGAATTGATCAATGCAGAAGAGCCCCAACACTACGCCAAAGTATTTCTCTACGTTGGGGTCCCTAGCTTGTGTGTGTCCTCTCATGCAGTTAAAAAACTTACCGTGTATGGGACGCTGAGACCCAGGCTATATATGCGTATAATGTGGATTGGCAATAGGTGTGTATGGGGAGGGTTCACAAACGAAAAACTACTAACATTAAGGAATAACGTTTGGAACTCCATTCTATGTCTGAACTGGGTGCAAAAAACCTAAAAAAACATCACTATGGGGAGATAAGGTATGCACACCAGTGACTATGGAAGGGGAATACATGGAATAGCAGAAACTGCTGTGTGAATACTGACATGAAAAATTCAATAGCCATTTGTAAGAATGAAATGTGAAAAATGGAACCTGCATTACTGCCATGAATATATGAATAAAGAGAAATTTAGCTACTGAATTGATCAATGCAGAAGAGCCCCAACACTACGCCAAAGTATTTCTCTACGTTGGGGTCCCTAGCTTGTGTGTGTCCTCTCATGCAGTTAAAAAACTTACCGTGTATGGGACGCTGAGACCCAGGCTATATATGCGTATAATGTGGATTGGCAATAGGTGTGTATGGGGAGGGTTCACAAACGAAAAACTACTAACATTAAGGAATAACGTTTGGAACTCCATTCTATGTCTGAACTGGGTGCAAAAAACCTAAAAAAACATCACTATGGGGAGATAAGGTATGCACACCAGTGACTATGGAAGGGGAATACATGGAATAGCAGAAACTGCTGTGTGAATACTGACATGAAAAATTCAATAGCCATTTGTAAGAATGAAATGTGAAAAATGGAACCTGCATTACTGCCATGAATATATGAATAAAGAGAAATTTAGCTACTGAATTGATCAATGCAGAAGAGCCCCAACACTACGCCAAAGTATTTCTCTACGTTGGGGTCCCTAGCTTGTGTGTGTCCTCTCATGCAGTTAAAAAGTTTTTCGTTTGTGAACCCTCCCCATACACACCTATTGCCAATCCACATTATACGCATATATAGCCTGGGTATATACTGCCATATATTCATGGCAGTAATGCAGGTTCCATTTTTCACATTTCATTCTTACAAATGGCTATTGAATTTTTCATGTCAGTATTCACACAGCAGTTTCTGCTATTCCATGTATTCCCCTTCCATAGTCACTGGTGTGCATACCTTATCTCCCCATAGTGATGTTTTTTTAGGTTTTTTGCACCCAGTTCAGACATAGAATGGAGTTCCAAACGTTATTCCTTAATGTTAGTAGTTTTTCGTTTGTGAACCCTCCCCATACACACCTATTGCCAATCCACATTATACGCATATATAGCCTGGGTCTCAGCGTCCCATACACGGTAAGTTTTTTAACTGCATGAGAGGACACACACAAGCTAGGGACCCCAACGTAGAGAAATACTTTGGCGTAGTGTTGGGGCTCTTCTGCATTGATCAATTCAGTAGCTAAATTTCTCTTTATTCATATATTCATGGCAGTAATGCAGGTTCCATTTTTCACATTTCATTCTTACAAATGGCTATTGAATTTTTCATGTCAGTATTCACACAGCAGTTTCTGCTATTCCATGTATTCCCCTTCCATAGTCACTGGTGTGCATACCTTATCTCCCCATAGTGATGTTTTTTTAGGTTTTTTGCACCCAGTTCAGACATAGAATGGAGTTCCAAACGTTATTCCTTAATGTTAGTAGTTTTTCGTTTGTGAACCCTCCCCATACACACCTATTGCCAATCCACATTATACGCATATATAGCCTGGGTCTCAGCGTCCCATACACGGTAAGTTTTTTAACTGCATGAGAGGACACACACAAGCTAGGGACCCCAACGTAGAGAAATACTTTGGCGTAGTGTTGGGGCTCTTCTGCATTGATCAATTCAGTAGCTAAATTTCTCTTTATTCATATATTCATGGCAGTAATGCAGGTTCCATTTTTCACATTTCATTCTTACAAATGGCTATTGAATTTTTCATGTCAGTATTCACACAGCAGTTTCTGCTATTCCATGTATTCCCCTTCCATAGTCACTGGTGTGCATACCTTATCTCCCCATAGTGATGTTTTTTTAGGTTTTTTGCACCCAGTTCAGACATAGAATGGAGTTCCAAACGTTATTCCTTAATGTTAGTAGTTTTTCGTTTGTGAACCCTCCCCATACACACCTATTGCCAATCCACATTATACGCATATATAGCCTGGGTCTCAGCGTCCCATACACGGTAAGTTTTTTAACTGCATGAGAGGACACACACAAGCTAGGGACCCCAACGTAGAGAAATACTTTGGCGTAGTGTTGGGGCTCTTCTGCATTGATCAATTCAGTAGCTAAATTTCTCTTTATTCATATATTCATGGCAGTAATGCAGGTTCCATTTTTCACATTTCATTCTTACAAATGGCTATTGAATTTTTCATGTCAGTATTCACACAGCAGTTTCTGCTATTCCATGTATTCCCCTTCCATAGTCACTGGTGTGCATACCTTATCTCCCCATAGTGATGTTTTTTTAGGTTTTTTGCACCCAGTTCAGACATAGAATGGAGTTCCAAACGTTATTCCTTAATGATACAGTGATTGAGACACGCTGTCACACAGGCTGGAGGCGCATCTGACTGTAACCTATCAGAGATGTGGGGACTGCCAGTGGTGGGGTGAAGTCGGGCATATGCATGAGGTTAATAAGTGGCATCGGAGCAGCCCCTGGATTGTACAGCCACGCAAGAGACTTGGTAAGTATAACATGCCTGCTTTTCACTTTTTTCTTTATTTTTCCTTTATTTCTTTTAATTACCTGAGTTGACAGACTTGGATCGTTAGCCGGAGTTTCCTGAGAACTCAAGGCCCAGGGTCGGTGCTGGGGTACTTTTGAACCCGTGCGGATCCAGACTTTTACAGTCCGGGTTCACCAATCACTATTTAATTGTAATAAATAAATGAAAAGAAAGCCTCACAAAGCAATATATAGGTATTGTGATATTTGTAATGACCTGCAATTTTGGAATAAAATAATAACATAAACATAAGTATAAAAAATTGGTATCACAAAAAATACAAAGGCAGAATTGCTGTTATGTTTACATTCTTTTGGGTAAAGAGTTAATAACAGTTTGTTAATAAGTTATGTTAAGGAGAAATTCCATAGTTTTAGGGAAATCTCCTTCTTAGCAGTGTATGTCTGCTGTAATCTCAGATTGAAGGTCACTGACAGCCGGCGGAGAAATTCAGACCACACAATATAGCTGGTATAAATTCCTTTCTCAGTAAGGTGCACATGTGTGATGTGCTTTATTATTACAAGCCTTTCTATAGAGCCGTAATGATTTAACATTTTAGCAAAATTCCTAAGTATACCATTGGTTATATTAAAAGCATATGCAGAAAGCCTGTGACGTTTATCCATTTTTTGGGACTTCCTCTCCAGCCCTTCCTATGTTCCGACTCCATAACTTGCAAGGTCCCTGTCATGTAACTCACAGTCATAAATTTGAACTTGCGCAGATGCAGCCATGGGAGACTTCAGTGTCCACACATGCTTACAGTATCTTGTTACTTATATAGAAAAAAAAGCTTGGTTATAAAAAAAGCATATAGAAAAATGTATTGTATTCTCACAGTAGAAAAGCACATAGAAATATATATTGTATTCTCACAGTCACCCCTAAAATATTTTTCTATTTGATTCCCTCCAACTTCCTCTGAGTTTAGTTTCCTGTGTGCTTTAGTTTTTATGACTGCCATGACCAATGGTAGTTTGAGAGCTGTGATCAATGCTGCAAGAGCTTTAGAATTTTTTATGGGTGCTCCACTGGCTGTTTTGTAGCCTAGAAGTGCCCACAGAAACATGTATCTGGAGTCTGTGTAGATATCTGGAGTCCATGTAGATATTGGACGTCTTTCCTTCTGCCGGTTTGCCGGCTTTAGTGACAGCCATAAGTTCAGCTTCCTGTGCTGACTTGTGTGGAGGCAATGGTTCCACAAAAATGATATCCGGAGGTGCCACAACAGAGTAACTTGTGTGAAACCGTCCTGTCTCCTCCACGTATCATGAGCCGTCCGTAAAGAAGGTCAGTTCAGCATCTGGCAATAGTGCCTCTGTAACTGTGGACAGGTGGGAGCAGTGGGCAGGTGGGAGCACTCAGATCACATAAGTTCATAGCAATCATTTTCTTGGGTGTCCGGGTCTTCATAGCCAATGTCTATAGGCTTGAAGGGAATATCCCAAATATAAAAGTATTCCACCCTTGAGAAAAAAAAAATGGATGGATTGAAAGTAGTACAGCGCTGGAACGTAAGATTGGAGGGTAGGAGCAAGGCGCACTTGAGTCTTGTGTACCTTTATGAGGAGATATTCTTTTGTTGACTTTGAAAATAGTCTTGAGATCACGTGGGGCACAAATAGTAACAGAATGACCTAGGATAATGTCTATTTTTCTTTTCAACAGGGCTGCTACATGTTCCAGAGGAATGTAATAACTTCCATCAGCAGACAGTAATGGATATAGGGGAACACAGCTGGGACTGGGTGCACTTGGCAAGGTGGGTGTACCATGATGGCTATCTGGGGAGGAGCTTGCCACATGGGTAACTGAGTCACTAAGTAGAGGCAGGGTGACATCAGAGGGGCAGAGGGTGTGGAAATACAGGGTGGTGAGGGAAGGGACGGGCCACCCCACAGGAAGCACATTACATGGCAGTGGGAGGATTTTTGCTGGGCACAGTGTGAGCAGGTACAACAATGATATGGTGGTGGTTGTGGCAGAGACTTGTAGTAAGCATAGCGCAATACATTGTCTTTATTATCACATTCTTCTTCCTCCACATAACATTCTTTTACAATTGCACAGGGTACTCCATACCAAGCTTAGGCTGTCCCAAGTAATCCTGCATCTTCCAAAGTTCCCTTCTGTTCTTTCAATGCCTTATTCCATTGTTCACGCTGTGATCGACCACATTCTGACATACTGCAAATTAGCATCAACTCCTTCATTTTTTTCCCTTTTTTCTCTTTTCTTTTTTTCTTCACATGTTTCTAGCCATTCTGATGGGTAACCAAATCACGAAATTTCATGTGTCCGGGGGTTAAGCCACCATCAGACTTAAAAATGGACTTAAAGGCGTCCATTTGTTGGGAATTTTCCGACCGGTTGTGACTTCTGAGACAGTAGCTAACACCGTGTCCACTCAGGGGGATACCAATGTCCACTCAGGGGGACATCCAACCAGGACCTTGATTGGCCTTTCCCACTACTCAGAAGATGGCTAGTCCAAAATCTGTAGCAAGGGCTTATACCTTGTACGAGCCTTATGACATTTAAGTCTGCCATTACTACCAATCAACTGTACCTGGCCTACACAATACAATTTACACTGAAAATCCAGTGTCAGAAAACACAACAAGCTAGACATATCCCCGAGAACAAGTTCAAGAGACAGACACTTACAACCTTTTCAGGTTCTTTAAGGTCGCCCATGAGGAAGGGAATCCGGTTGTAGAGAAAGACTCATGGGACCGACTAGACTATCCCAGGCTAATGGGGGCCACCAAAGGACACAGATAAGAGAATGATTATAAATCAAAACTCTTACCATAGTCCGTTGGAGTTGATCAGGCTCTGGGGCATTGGGCAGCCCGCAGTTCACCATAGGGACGTTCGATTTCGGTCTCCTAAGTCTCTGTTCCTTCATGGAGCGATCCGAGTCATGGCACCAGCTGTTAAGTAGAAATTCCATAGTTTTCGGGAAATCTCCTTCTTAACAGTGAATGTCTGCTGTAATCTCAAATTGAAGGTCACTGAGAGCCAACGGAGAAATTCAGACCACACAATATAGCTGGTATAAATTCCTTTTACAGTAAAGTGTACATGTGTGACATGCTTTATTATTACAAGCCTTTTTATAGGACAGTAATGGGTTAATCTTTTAGCAAAATTCCTAAGGATACCATTTGGTTATATTAAAAGCACATGCAGAAAGCCTGTGACGTTTATCCATTTTTTGGGACTTCCTCTCCAGCCCCTCCTATGTTCCATCTCCATAACTTGCAAGGTCCCTGTCACGTAACTCACAGTCATAAATTTGGACTTGTGCAGATGCAGCCGTGGCAGACTTCAGTGTCCACATGCTTACAGTATCCTGTAGCTTATATAGAAAAAAAGCTTGGTTATAGAAAAAGAATATAGAAAAATGTATAGTATTCTCACCGTAGAAAAGCACATAGAAAAAAATATAGTATTCTCACAGTTGCATATACCCCAAAATGATGATGCTCAAAAATACAACTGATACTGGAAAAATCAAGCCCTCATATGACTATGTCGTGAAAAACTATGTATCCTGGAACACAAATGCAACCATAGAAAAGTTTAAAAAAAATGATCAGGTTTAAAGGCCAAAACTAGCTGCAACACTAAGGGGTTAAAGAAGCTGTCCAGCATTATAGAAAATGTATATTTTCTGCAAAAACACTATTGTCCCATGATCTATGCTCTTTAAATTGAAGGAGAAAATTAAAGGGGTTGTCAAGGACTTTAGTATTGATGACCTCCTTAGGATAGGTCATCAATGTCTGATCGCTAGGAGTGTGATATCAATCAATTACTCTGCAGGCCAGAACTACTCCGTTGCAGAGCTGCACAGCTCCATCAACAGCATAGTGTCACGACCAGGTACTGAACATCTGTCATCTTTATATTTAAATAGGTGGAATATATGCAGTGCATAGCCGTGGCCACTATAGTTGACAGAGCTATGCTGTGTGCAGCTCTGCAACCAAGCAGTTCCTGCCAGCAGTGGGGACAGCTAATTGGCAGGGTTGCCTAGTGTTGCACCCTCATCGATTAGACAAAGATGACCAATCCTATGGATAGATCACCAATGTAGTCCCAGACAATCCCTTTAAGTGTAATGGATTTGTGAAGCTATTGGATGGACAGGCAAGAAAACATTAGATTCATAGAATTAAAAATCAAATCTATATATATATATATCTCAACATAAAAACATAACGTTCAATGTATATGGTGGAATTCTGTGCTCAAGTTTTCCTGACTTAAAATCACAGAACTATTTCCTTTCACATAAAAAATGATGCATCACTATAGTTACTGTGAAAAGGTATGATAGTTATGTAATTTCCGTAAGCGAGAATCGCTTCCTTGGCAGTTGTGTCAACAACGCTGTTCTTCAATGTCAATATCATAAAAGCGGCTGTCAGCTTCATACTCACAGGCCAATTCATCTATTTAGAGTGTATCTTGGTTCATCAGGCTGCATTACACCTTGGAAAGACATGCAGTTCTATATCCTTATGATGTATGTTAGCATGCACACCTGATTATATAGAAGGGTTCATTCAAAAAAAGCTAAAGTGCCAAATAGCTACAATTTCAAACAATTAAGGTCTATATATTTCATTATTTCTCTCGCCTATGATTATGATGTAAATTAAGTGGCAAAACTTAAACTGTTTCAAACCTTCCATGGGAATGTGTTTTATTAACATTTTTAGGTAGCCAAACAAGATAGCAAAGGAGCAAAACTGCAAATACACAAACTGAAATAAATGAAAATATCATGTAGGTTATATTATTTTATTAACAAAAGTAAGAACGATAAGTATTGCATAATTCCTTTCTTTGCTATTTTTTTCATACGTAAGACAAGAGGCAGTACATTTTTTTTCAGCATAAGAAACAAAATCTCAAAAGACTGAATAGAATTCAAATTACAGGAGTCTGAATTCATTGGTATCTGTTTATTGGTAGCTGTTCTAGCTCTGTTATTAAAGGGAATCTGTCAGCAGGTTTTCGCTACCTCATTTGAAAGAAGTATGATGTAGGCAAGGAGATTCTGAATCCAACAATGTATCAATTAGATTACTGGCTAAAGTAATTCTGAAACAATCCAAGAATTTAGATTCAGGAACACAGCAGGGTTGTCCCCACACACATCAGGCTCTCATTAGAGATTGTGCATTGACTGTGAGGTGTCAATCACAGCAGAGGGAGTGTTGGACTACCCTGCACATGAGTTTCTAGACCTGTAATGGCATAATCACAGGATAATAAACCCTCTAGTTTACGTAAACAATTGCTCACACACTGATAAGGGAAGTACAGTTGCTTTTTGTTTGTTAACCCCTAGAGCATGCTGTCCTCAGCTTACATAGCAAAAACCTGCTGACAGATTCCCTTTAAGATAAATGAAGCATAGCTGTCCTGGCTATTTTATTAATGAAGGTCATGAAAATCATATAATTGTTCACTGTTAGTGGACACTCCATTAGCAATCATCCTCTTTAAAGCTATGTTCACACAATAGTATAAAATATCAGTAAGATTTTTTCCAAAAAGTGAGACAATTTTTTTTCCTCACTTGTCATCGGTGTTCAACCCGTATGTAGATTTTGGTCCAAGATAGCACCCCCTTTAATTTCTCCTGTGGCCAGAATATGGGTATTCCGTCTCTTCTGTTCAGCAATGGACAGTGGACTGACTTGCCCAGCACATCTCTTGTTCTGTTCCTTCATTTCATAATGTGGAGAGATCTGTGAAATTAATGACCCTATAAAATAAACAAATAGCAAGATTACTGGGATATTCTGCTGCTTCGTGGTCACGTAAAATAGATTGGTGTCCATGCATATGAAGTCAACAGACCAAAACTCAGAGCACAGAGGCTAAAAGGGATTAAAAATGGGTGCTATGTGGGGGTTGAAAACCATTGTTAAAAAAGGGTTTAAAGATTTTTTTCCCCCATTTGTGGGACAACCCCTTTAAATGAATAAATACAGTATTTACCGATTGGCGTTAGTTTAATGTCAATTCATGTAATTGTAACTTTATTGATGGTATAATCTTCTCCTTTGAGAATTATGCTAAATTTTGTATGCACAATCTATAAAGTATGGCAGGAGCTTTCATGAGGAGATTGTGTGTTTTCATGATATGGGCATCAGTCTCAGGACTTTTTATATCCAAATGAAGCACCGTCTTATCTAAACAACCAGTCATGTCTGAAAAAGTTATAATTTTTAATGGACGGGTTATTTAAATTATTGCATGTTAAGGATGGTATTCTATCTTTTTCTGAATGTGTACTGCAAGGCACAATTTCTGATAGATGCTCATGAATTGCCAATATTCTACATTTGTACAGGATATATGAGCTGTGTGTGTTTGCTTGGCAGTTTTCAGTACGTTTGAGGAATATAGAAAGAAACTGAAGAGCAGCAATAAAAGAATGCATTATGTACAGACAGTTCAACATTCCCATTTCTTATAACCTAGAGAAAAGCATGCCGGATACATATATGTAATATACTGAGAGATATTAGTTTTACATTCATCTGAAGACAACCAAACCATACAAATCCTGAGATAAAGTCGCATAGTTCTCCAGTTACCACAATTAGTACTAGCACCAACCTATTCACACTATACAACTACTCACCTGGATCCAGAACTTCAATACAAGGTGTTCTACTCTAGGTTTATCGTGCCATGTTGGGTTATGAGAGAACTCAGAAATCAGTTATATAGCAAATCTAAGAGGGGAAGGTAAATATTTGTGGAAACAGTTCAGCAATGTCGGCGTCAGATATTTGGATCAATAACAGGCAAATATCACAGAGCACAGAGAGAAGCAATAATTGAAGATTAGGCAAAAGATTGCCAACAAATATTTACATGAATATTTAAGCAGTGGACGTAACTGGCTTGATATGGTCAGATGTGGACGTGACCATCAAAAAGACGAAAAAGTACAAAAGAGTGTAGGTTACAATTCAAGTTTTATAGATTAAAGGTTAGCAGCTCGGGTTTTAAAGTGCTACGATAGCAGTATGGTTATACAAGCAACATCCGAGTGTTAGGTGAGTAGGATTCTAGAGATGGGCAAACCTGCAGATGTTCGGGTTTACTGGGTCCAGCCATACATAAAAGAAAGTCTGGTTCGGGACCGGACTTGACCCAAATTTGAGCCTGGACCCTGATCCTCATATAGGTCTATAGTAACCCACATTTTAGAGCTATAAATGGTGTTAGTATGGGCTAGGGGGCTGCAAAAGGAAGCAAAATGGGGATTAAAGCAGGACAATTATACTTACCATGTTTCCATGCGAGCCAAAAGAGATTTACCAAGATATGTCTAAGAAATAGGCAGCATAGATGAGGCACCTGTTGTACTGACAACACAACCAATCGTAAGGACATACAGATTGTTCTAATACAACACATACTGGTTATGTGTATTGTGTATCTTGTAACTAGATTTGTAAGCAGTTCCATTCGAATACTTTGTTGCCATTTCATTCAGAAATTGTTATTTCATATTTATCTTGCTATTAACTTATTTAATCTTTGCTTCCTGGAATAGTACATGTGTCATTTGTATCACCTCCTAAATGTTTAAAAAATAAATAATATTAACCACATGAACATGTCCAGTTCTCTCCTTACAACGAGACTCTATTCTACAGAGGTGACTGGGCCAAAGGTGTGACCAAGCTCTATCAGTAGTGATGATTCAGCATGCTCGGCACTTATTGGTACTCGATTGAGCATCCTGGTGCTCGAGACAATCAGTACTCAATCAAGGATCCTGGTACTCGGGGACTATGTTCAAGCCCCTGCCCCACATGTTTTGAGGCTGATTTTCAGACACTAAACATGTGTTAAATGCCTGCCAATCAGGGTAATGCTGTAGGCATCTTGACTATTGGCAGGCCACATAGCATCATTGGGTCTATATGAGACCCGGGGTTGCTGGGCTCGGCGCACTGTACCAGGGAATAGTGTAGAGAGAGTTTCTGCTGGAGAAGGAACACAGCATTATAGTGTTACAGTACGTGTAATTGCAACATTAAACCAATAGTCTTTTTCAGGCCTAATTGAAATCGATTCTATTCTATAATAACACTGCTCTTAGCTGCAATTAGTGTACGGTTAACTGATAGAGTAGGAATAGTATACTAGAGGCATTTAGGCAGGGTTCATTGCATTACAGTCCTTGTTGCTGCCACTTACAACCAACAGTCTTTTTCAGGGCTAATTCAAATAGATTCTATTCTATGATAATACCACTCTTAAGGCCCCGTCACACTAAGCAACATCGCTAGCAACATCGCTGCTAACGAACAACTTTTGTGACGTTGCTAGCGATGTTGCTGTGTGTGACATCCAGCAACAACCTGGCCCCTGCTGTGAGGTCGTTGGTTGTTGCTGAATGTCCTGGGCCATTTTTTAGTTGTTGCTGTCCCGCTGTGAAGCGCACATCGCTGTGTGTGACAGCGAGACAGCAACAACTAAATGTGCAGGCAGCAGGAGCCGGCTTCTGCGGAGGCTGGTAACCAACGTAAACATCGGGTAACCAAGAAGCCCTGTCCTTGGTTACCCGATATTTACCTTTGTTACCAGCCTCCGCCGCTCTCACTGTCAGTGCCGGTTCCTACTCTGTGCACATGTAGCTGCAGGACACATCGGGTTAATTAACCCGATGTGTGCTGTAACTAGGAGAGCAGGGAGCCAGCGCTAAGCATTGTGCGCTGCTCCCTGCTCTGTGTACATGTTGCTGCAGCACACATCGGGTAATTAACCCGATGTGTGCTGTAACTAGGAGAGCAGGGAGCCAGCGCTCAGTGTGCGCTGCTCCCTGCTCTCTGCACGTGTAGCTGCGTGCACTGGTAACCAAGGTAAATATCGGGTTGGTTACCCGATATTTACCTTAGTTAACAAGCGCAGCATCTTCCACGCGGCGCTGGGGGCTGGTCACTGGTTGCTGGTGAGCTCACCAGCAACTCGTGTAGCGACGCTCCAGCGATCCCTGCCAGGTCAGGTTGCTGGTGGGATCGCTGGAGCGTCGCAGTGTGACATCTCACCAGCAACCTCCTAGCAACTTACCAGCGATCCCTATCGTTGTTGGGATCGCTGGTAAGTTGCTTAGTGTGACTGGACCTTTAGCTAGTGTGAGGTTGGTTGCTGGAGTCGGGATAGCGTATTAAAGGCATCTAGTGAAGGATTATTGCTTTACAGTCCTTGATGCTGCCATGTACAACCAAAAGTCATTTCATGGCCAATATAAATAGATTCTATTCTTTATTATTTCTGCTCTTAGCTGCATACATAATTTAAAATGCGGAAGGTGTGCAGCAAGGGACAGGGAAGTAGACGTCCCACTAATAGTGGTGCATGCAGAGGCTGTGGATATGGGACAAGGCAAACTAGTCATGCTGTAGGAGAACATTAAACACATGCATCATCTAGACCCTGCTCCCTGTCCCACTTTGCAGGGCGGGCACGGAACACTACTGCTAAAGCTATAACAGTGCTAGCAACTTGTAGATTGGATGGTAGATAATGCTTCTAGTCTGTTTTCTAGCACCACCCTGTCGTCCAGATAGACAAGAATCTGGACCACATAAAATTTACGCTATATAGCACAATACTTAAAAAAACACCCCTCAAAAACATCAATAATCTCTATAGCAAGAGTGGACCATTCACATTACAGCATGAAAAAATGTTATTAAAATATAACTTTTAATAGTGCTTGTTAAAAATGATATATAATCATAATAAAAACATGAATATAAAATGAATTACCTAATCCCCAGGTCGCCAAGCTCAAATGGACCATGGAATCAGGTACGACGCAAACAAACAAACTTCCTCTCTAGGTCAGGCTTATTGCCAATATTCCCTAGTTGTCTCAAAGATAGTTATCACAGGGAACCACCCTCCACAATCTATCTTAGAAACTTTACAATTTAAGAGGAAAAATAGTGAGATAACGTACCATTGCTTATATTCATGTCATTTTTTACCACACATGATCATTGTAAAAATGGAACAATCTCACCACATAGCGGGCTTATTCAAAATTTCATCAGATGTGGAGTAGATGCTGATAAACCTTCTTAGGTATCTTATCGCTCCATCCTCCAAATAATAAACCAGGCAGACATCATGTAACTCCCAACGCGTTTCTTTTTCACTTGAAAATTATCAGCGGAGCCTATGTTACTTGGATTCTGCACGTCTGGTCAGCCGCTAGTTAATTCCACATAATGGCTCATTCAAAAACAAGTGCCCATAACGAACTGCAATCAAAACAGCAGAGCTTTAGTAATTCTTTCTCAAATAAACACCTTAGCCCACCACATTTCAATAATCAACTCACCATAACGTGCCCAGAGACATTCATATTCCTAGTGCACCGCGCTGAGCGCTATGGGCCCCGCCATTTTATATCCATTGCGCATGCTCACTGCATCACAATCAATTGGAAAGGTCACATGATCGGACCTCACGTCCGCATCACGTGAATCAAGAGACCGCTCCTTACAAACGAGGAAGTGTGTGGAACGCACGCTGTGCGCTCCACACATTCAATCCATCCTCTCTATCAGCGCTGTGCATCCTGCACAGACCTCCTTAATCGAGCCTAGAGATATCAGCGCTGATTAAATCCTTCCACGTAGTTCTATGGCTGTGATCACTTAACTTAATATTTACTGCCTAATCACTGTAAAGCACAGAAATTTCTCTTTTCTACAGTAATAGTATCAGTCAGACAGTGGCATATTTTCCTCCATGAATTTTGCACTAATATAGGCACCATAGTGTGTTTCTACATATCCTTTAACATTGCTTACAGGGGCATAACTACTGCGGTCGCAGCAGTCGCGATTGCGACCGGGCGAGGTTAGGGGCCCACGGCCGCCCGGCAGATCAGTAACCAGCTCCTTTATGTGAGAGGAGCTGCGCTGTTCTGCCGTAGACCACGCGGTGTGGCGGCCGCTATATGACCCGGTCGCCGCCGCTGACACCGGGCCCCCCTGCCTGGTGTCAGCGGTGGCGTCACCGTGCTCCCATCACTCACCGCACTCCCATCACCATGCTCCCGTCATCGCGCTCCCATCACTCACCGCGCTCCCGTCACCACACTCCCGTCACTCACCACACTCCCGTCACCACACTTCCGTCACTGCGCTCCCATCACTGCGCTCATGTCACTCACCGCACTCCCATCACCGCGCACTGCTTTGATATTGCATAGAGCGGCAGGCGCCATTCTATGCATCATCAGTCTTCCCCGTGCCTGCGCGATGACGTCACTCCTGTGCGACTGCTTTGTGTGGTGAGAGGGTGAGAGCACAGAGCACACAGGAGGACGCTGACAGGAGCCACGGGGGAACGAGGACAGAAGTGAGGACGGACAACGGTGAAACAAGTAGAGGTGAGGACAGAACTGCGGTGGAAGGAGAAGAGAGGTGAGTACTTGCTTTTTTATTTTATTTTTTATAAATCAGTGAGTACACGGGGAAGCTGGCTGCAGGACACATGGAGTCCTTGGAGGGGGCCTGGCTGCAGGACACATGTAGTCCTTGTAGGGGGCCTGGCTGCAGGACACATGGAGTCCTTGGAGGGGTCCTGGTTGCAGTACACATGGAGGCCCTGGGGGGTGGCTGGCTGCAAGACACATGGAGGCCCTGGGGGGCTGGCTGCAGGATACATGTAGTCCTTGGGGGGGGCCTGGCTGCAGGACACATGGAGGCCCTGGGGGGGAGCTGGCTGCAGGACACATGGAGTCCTTGGGAGGACCCTGGCTGCAGGACACATGGAGTCCTTGGGGGGGCCCTGGCTGCAAGACACATGGAGGCCCTGGGCGGGGGGCTGGCTGCAGGACACATGGAGGCCCTGGGGGGGCTGTCTGCAGGACACATGGAGGCCCTGGGGGGGCTGTCTGCAGGACACATGGAGTCCTTGGGGGGAGCCTACAGCCCAAGGACTCCATGTGTCCTGCAGCCAGCTCCCCAGCTAGATGACTACACAAAAAACATACAATGCAAATCTCATCTCCCATGGTGGCCCAATCATCCTAGATCATATTAGGATCAGACCGCAATAGTTGAAGTCCACACCAAAATTCTGATAGTCTCAACCTAATTGGCATGAGTAAAAGTTACATTACGGGGGAAAAAGACTTAAATTCCCAACAAATTGTTCAAGCTGATAACATCACCCTTCCAAATAACGAAAATGTCATCAATGAAACGGACCCAGAGGACTATGTCCTCTGTGTCCGTCTCACCCGCAAAAATGATGGTTTCATCCCACCAGCCCAGGAGCAAGTTAGCATACGACGTGGCACAGCAACTCCCCATCGCGGTGCCCCTGAGCTGGTGGAAGTACTTACCATCAAAAGTGAACACGTTTCTGGTCAAACAAAACTCCAAAGCCTTCATTACAAATTCATTGTGTCCTTGGAGGTGGTTTCCTCGCCAATTCAAAAAATGCCTCATTGCCTCAAGGCTCTTGTCATGGGTGATGGAGGAATAGAGGGCTTCTACATCTATGCTGCATAGCAGCATGCCCTGCTCCAGGAAGATATCCTCATTACATCTTAGAAAGTCTGTTGTGTCTCTAAGATATGAGTTGAGAGAAACCACAAATTGGCTGAGAATTCTGTCCACACATACCCTGAGATTCTCCGTTAGACTGCCCATTCCGGACACATTAGGCCGGCCTTTAAAGCTCTGCTGTTTTGATTGCAGTTCGTTATGGGCACTTGTTTTTGAATGAGCCATTATGTGGAATTAACTTGTGGCTGACCAGACGTGCAAAATCCAAGTAACATAGGCTCCCCTGATGATTTTCAAGTGAAAAAGCATCTACTCCACGTCTGATGAAATTTTGAATAAGCCCGCTATGTGGTGAGATTGTTCCATTTTTATAATGATCTTTTGTGCTAAAAAATGACATGAATATAAGCAATGGTACGTTATCTCACTATTTTTCCTCTGAAATTGTAAAGTTTCTAAGATAGATTGTGGAGGGCGGTTCCCTGTGATAACTATCTTTGAGACAACTAGGGAATATTGGCAATAAGCCTGACCTAGAGAGGAAGTTTGTTTGTTTGCGTCATACCTGATTCCATGGTCCATTTGAGCTTGGCGACCAGGGGAATAGGTAATTAATTTTATATTCACGTTTTTATTATGATTTATATATCATTTTTAACAAGCACTATTAAAAGTTATATTTTAAATAACATTTTTTCATGCTGTAATATGAATGGTCCACTCTTGCTATAGAGATTACCACATAAAACTTACCCTGATTTTCCTTCCTCCCACCATGATGAGTCCGAAGAGATAAGTGACCTCACAATTGGACAATCCAAGGAGCTCTTTACCTTTCCATTTATGGTTTCTTCTGGCCTCTCACTGTGCACATTTGAAGAGGGACTTGAGGAGATCATGTGCAGTGATGCCCAAATATTTGAGCAGCCACAGTAGGAAGAAGCTAACAGTGGGGAACGGCAGTTACTGTCTCAAGAAGTGGATGATGATGACACATGGTTGCCAACAAGTCATGTTAAGTCAACAAGTCAGGAGGAGGACCAGAGTGAGAAAGTACAAGACAAGGTGGTGGATGATGAAGTCACTGACAAAACCTGGCAAAGTGGCTGAACACCTGTGTCCACAATCAGTGTTTGTGGATGACACCACTGCCACTTCCCATATGCTATGTGCTAAGCAATCGACTGTCCAGGATGCAGGTGTGGATGCCTCCAGCCCTGCACCTGTTGTTGCAAATTTGCAACCTCCATAAGCAATCACATCCACTTCCTTGTCCCAGCGCACAGTTCACCTGCCTCTACTCCAGGTCTTTTTAACACAAACAGAAATACCTAGCTTCCCACTCACAGGCCTAAACACTAAACGGCCACATTTCCAGACTGCTTGAATTGGAAATGTCTCCGTTTAGGCTAGGGTATAGCGAGGCCTTCCATAAACTCATGGCGGCGACCGTCCCTTGGTACTTGTTTCCCAGCGGCCACTATTTCTCCCTGTTTTCCATCCTTGCCTTACACAAACACGTGTCCCATAACATCACCCTGACCAACACAGTTACCGGGAAGGTCCACTTAACCACCAACACGTGGACAAGTGCTTATGGCCAAAGGGGCTACATTTTCCTGATGGCACACTGGGTGAGCCTTATGGAAGCCAGAACCACGTTGGACCTGGGATGGCACATGTGCTACTGACACCTAGAACTATTTGAACAGTTTTCATGAACAAAGGGGGATTGTGATAACACATATTTCAGGAACAATGCTCCAATACAGTACAAAACACCCCCAATCTTTTACCATTATAAGATAAACTCCTAAATATTAGACCAAAAAATGTAGAAAACACAATGGAGTTTTTTAAACAGCTTTTTATTCAAGATATAAAATGAACACCACAACAGTGTGTGTGTGAAAACATATAGACAATTTACAAGGCTAACAAAGAAAAACCTCACTAGTGGAGATCCAGATATCAATCATACAGCTTGCATGGGATTTCATATAGATAGAAGATAAACTACCAGGGTAGATAGATTATAACATGCAAGCTCAAAAATCACCCCCAAAGGACTAATAAGACTGGTATGCATATAAATTAGAAGACCCTAATTACCGGTGAACGAAATCGTCATGCCCAGCAAAGGATCATAAATACATACCCAGAAGTAACTTGAAACCGATGGGGGATATCCAGGATCACAGGCCCGACGCGCGTTTCGGCTACCTTTATCAAGGGCCGCCACACGTTGTGTCTGAGCCGCCTGTGCTCCCTTATATACCCCATAGATTGACATCCGTCCGCCCACCTGCAGCGCTGTCATTGCGCTCACCTGCGGTGGAACCCGTGACTTAATATCTCTACGCAAACACACGGCGGCAAGCAGCAGACATCCCACGCATGCGCTGGAGGGAACCCCCATGACGTCATTAACGCATGCGTGGTACTGCAAAAGATGCCGCCGGGTGTATGCACCCGGAAATTCCACCCGCAGAGCGAGCGCTGGTGCGTCCCAGGAAAGGCGGACTAGAAGCTGGACTAGTAGTCATGATCAGGCATGGAGAAGCGGCATATATAATAAAAGGTGTATATCTTGTCTGTCCATCCATATTCCTAACATAAAGAGATAACGTCTCACAAATCCCTGGTGGGAACTCACCAGAAATATGTCCTATAGAAAACAGAGTAAAAAAGACAGCAAATGGATTCATTCATCCATTTGCTGTCTTTTTTACTCTGTTTTCTATAGGACATATTTCTGGTGAGTTCCCACCAGGGATTTGTGAGACGTTATCTCTTTATGTTAGGAATATGGATGAACAGACAAGATATACACCTTTTATTATTTATGCCGCTTCTCCATGCCTGATCATGACTACTAGTCCAGCTTCTAGTCCGCCTTTCCTGGGACGCACCAGCGCTCGCTCTGCGGGTGGAATTTCCGGGTGCATACACCCGGCGGCATCTTTTGCAGTACCACGCATGCGTTAATGACGTCATGGGGGTTCCCTCCAGCGCATGCGTGGGATGTCTGCTGCTTGCCGCCGTGTGTTTGCGTAGAGATATTAAGTCCCGGGTTCCACCGCAGGTGAGCGCAATGACAGCGCTGCAGGTGGGCGGACGGATGTCAATCTATGGGGTATATAAGGGAGCACAGGCGGCTCAGACACAACGTGTGGCGGCCCTTGATAAAGGTAGCCGAAACGCGCGTCGGGCCTGTGATCCTGGATATCCCCCATCGGTTTCAAGTTACTTCTGGGTATGTATTTATGATCCTTTGCTGGGCATGACGATTTCGTTCACCGGTAATTAGGGTCTTCTAATTTATATGCATACCAGTCTTATTAGTCCTTTGGGGGTGATTTTTGAGCTTGCATGTTATAATCTATCTACCCTGGTAGTTTATCTTCTATCTATATGAAATCCCATGCAAGCTGTATGATTGATATCTGAATCTCCACTAGTGAGGTTTTTCTTTGTTAGCCTTGTAAATTGTCTATATGTTTTCACACACACACTGTTGTGGTGTTCATTTTATATCTTGAATAAAAAGCTGTTTAAAAAACTCCATTGTGTTTTCTACATTTTTTGGTCTGACACCTAGAACTGAAGGCCCTAGTTCCATTAGGGTTTCCCTCTCCTCCTACATCAGCTATTTCAGCCCCGCCTCCTCAACATCAAGCTCTATCTCTGAATTGTTATCCCGAACATTTGCAAGCTAGAAGCACAGTAGCACTGCCTTAGTGAAGTGGCAACAGGCTCTCCTGAAACTGATATCTTTGGGTTACAAACTGCCCACCACTGCAAAATAGTTGCAAGGTCTAATAAAGCACACGAATTTGTGGCTCTTGCCGCTGAACCTCCAACCAGGCATGGTTGTGCGTGATAAAGGCTGCAACCTGGTGTCGGCTTTTAGGCTTGGCAAGCTGCCACACATACCATGCCTGGCTCATATGCTCAACTTAGTGATTCAATGCTTTCCGTAAACTTACTCAGATTTGTCTGAGCTACTTGTCAAGGTACGTCACATGTGTGCCCATTTGTGCAAGTTACCTACAGCTGCCACAAGTCTGGCAATGCTGCAGCACCGCTTGCAAGTGCCAGCTCACCGACAAGTTTGCGACTTGCCCATGCACTGGAACTCAACATTGCATATGTTGGCAAGGCTTTATGAGCAGCAGAGGGCAGTAGGTTGAATACCAGATCAAACATGCCCATAAGTATTGCAGTCAGTCTCCACACATAAGAACCAACAAGTGGCTATGGACGTCTGACATCTGTGTGGTTCTCCAAAACATTGAGGAATCAACCAAGATGTGAGTGGCAATGATGACATTATCAGTGTAACCATTTCGCTTCTGTGCCTACTGAAAAGTTCACTGTTCACAATTAAAAAGAAAACTTTGCATGTGGATGTGGCACCCCAGGGTTCAGTTGCCACAAATATACCTGTACCTGGGCAGGGAAGGATCTCCACATTAGTTAATCCCACATACAACATTTCCACTTCAAGCCTGGAGGGGGAGCTCTACAAGTCGAGTTCAGGTGAGGTCCCCTTTAAAGCCAGGTTTGGAGGTGGAGTCAGAGAGACAGTTGACAGTTGGAGAAAAAGAGACTGGGCGAGCAGAGAGTGAGGGGAGACATCAAAATGGAGAGGGCAGTGCTTAGCCCGCACAAGTAACTGTGTGACCGCCAAGGGATCAAGAGTGAGGCAAAAGAGGAGTGACCGGGGAGGTGGAGCCAGACCGGTTCATCCCCAAGGAAGAGCGCTGATTATCGGACACCGGCGTCCGAGATTGTGAGGGATCTAATCTGCCCAGCAATAAAGACCGGGGGCCAGGGAGACTGCAGATCTCCTGGCCGCAGCAGCACCTGAAGGCAAAGCCGCTACAAAGAGCTTAGGGACCGCAGTGAGTACAGCAGTGCCCCTTAGAGACGCTCCCGCCGCCTGCCATACAGGTGAAGACAGTGAGAGAGGGACAAGGTATAGCTACAGGCAGTCTAGTACGAAGGAGAGACACAGCGCAGCAGGGAGGCCTCACAACCAAACTGGTGCAGAGATCCTGAACTGTTCCCAGATCACCCAAAAACTGTAACATCAGAAACTGAACCCCTTTTTAACACCTGCAAGTAAAATCTGGTCATAGTTAATGAATTGGTGTGACTCACTTTATTTCTTCATCTGAGGAGCCATAGGCTGCTGCACTAAAGTGACAGTTGAAAAGGCTGTGAGGAAAAACGGCCACCATATCTGTGTACTGCTAAAACTGCCCTGGGGACCCCGCTTCACCTACGGGAAGCGTAAACAACTGGCTGCCTAACCATCACCCCAGAGGTCTGACCTGCAGCCCCAGTAACCATACTGGAACCGTAGGTGGCGTCACAAAATACTTTTATTTATTTATTTATTTATTTATTTTTTTCTTTATTATTTTCTTTTCATTTTTTTTATTTTATTATTTATTGACTTTCAGCGACCACCAGGGCCACGGAACCGGGCACAGGCCCCCGTGACATAATCCCATTAACCAACACCCGGAACTGAGTACCCCACGGCCCTGGGGCGGGTCAGCTTTTGGCGTCACGAACAGGATCTGGACAAGGCCCAGTAACCCTGGGTAACGTGTGCCTTGAAAACTGTTTAATAACTGAACTTTGCCGCCATTTTGAGCATTTGAAAAACTAACTGCGCCACAGTGAGGATGGAGATGCAACACGATGCTGATGCCGCTGGAGCAGCTGCAGCACCTGAAGCTGTAGCCCCGATCATGCCGCTTGCTCTGCCGTATGTCCCAGGGGCGGCATGGTTACCGCAATATGCTGGGGAGCCCAATACCCTAGCTGAATTTAGAGAAAAGATGTGCAATTTCCTGGATATATACTCTATGACTGACAAGCAAAAAGTGTCTGTTTTGCTGGGGCAACTGATGGGTGCAGCAGAGTGAGAGGTTAAATCCTGGCTGAATACAGATAAAAGGACAATAACCCAGATATTTGCTAATTTAAAAGCTGCATTTGAAACTCGCACTGTAGCTGAGCTAAGAATCAGGTTTTACAACTGCAAACAAAGACCGCAGGATAGCATACGGGATTATGCATTGAACCTTCAGGAGGCGCTGCGGGCTGTAAAGCAGGTAGACCCTGAAAGTGCACGAGAGGAAGATAAAATGTTAATTGAACAATTTCTTGAGGGGCTACATTCACCAATTCATCAAACACAGCTGCGTCTATGGGTCATGGAGCATCCAAGTCTAGACTTTGTAACGCTGAAGAACCGGGCCATTAGAGCACTGCGAGTCCCTGTGACTACAGACCCCGCACCTCAACCGCGGCAAGCCATCACCTCTCCCTCAGAGGTGGCGTCCCTTTCCTTAACTCCAGCAGAAATCAATGGACAGGCTGTAATACCTGGTGCCTCTGATGACTTACGTTCCCAGGTACAGCAGCTAACAAAAGATGTGGCCATGCTCCTAAAGGCCATGCAACTCCAGCAGAAACCACAGTTGTTGGAGAGGATCCAGTTGGCTGACAGCCCTGAGGACATCCTGTGGATGCGAGGAAGGAGGAACCCACCACCCAGAGGAAGACCCAACGACCGCTACGACTCGTCAGGACAACCTATCTGCCGCCGTTGTAACGAGGCGGGCCACTTTGCCAGGTCATGTCCTTTAAACCAGCGACTCCTGCGGCAGCGGGCCGGCCACCAGGAATAAAACAACAAGGCCCATCAAACTGGCGCGATAGATATGTGGGAGGACGACCATTTCTATCTATCGTGCTAGATGGCATTCCCACACTTGCTCTATTGGACACTGGCTCACAGGTGACGACGATCCCGCATATCCTTTACAAAAGATTTTGGGCCGATTCTGAGCTCACTCGCCCAGACCCAGACCTTACTATATATGCTGCTAATGGACAGCCGGTATCACAAGTAGGGTACAAGGAGGTGACGATAAAGGTGGGGAGGGAGGAGCTAAAGGGCCAAGGACTTATTGTGGTGGATACTGATTGTCGTGAAAGAAATCCAACAATGATATTAGGTACTAATGTTGTTGAAAATTGTCTAGGAGAAGTTCTTTTCTTGCTCCAGCAGGTTGCAGAAACTGCCAGCATCGGGCAGCAGAGGGTCCTACAGAAAGAAATCAAAGCCCTTCTGCAGAGACAACAGGTAGAGTTGTCTGGTGGAGAAATCGGCAGTGTACGGGTAAGCGACCCATTCCCCATTGTGTTACCCCCAAGAAGTGAAGTGATGATTTGGTGTCAGGCAGCTATAGGCCTCAGAGGGCAGGATTACCAGGCAATGGTAGAGCCCATGTACTCAGATAGTAGGCCCACAGTCCTGACAGCCAGGGGGATAGTTGATGTACGCAAAGGGAGGGTACCTGTACGAGTTTTAAACTGTGGAGAGGAAGAGGTCAAGCTACCCAGATATGCTACTGTTGCCAAGTTGTTCACTGTCAACAACAACT
This sequence comes from Anomaloglossus baeobatrachus, assembly GCF_048569485.1. Classification (NCBI taxonomy): domain Eukaryota; kingdom Metazoa; phylum Chordata; class Amphibia; order Anura; family Aromobatidae; genus Anomaloglossus; species Anomaloglossus baeobatrachus. The sequence goes on along the minus strand of NC_134358.1, from coordinate 261,944,599 downwards.
CAATTCAGGCAGTGGAACCCTTGACCCCGTCCGACCAGGCGGAGGACAACAGCTCCAAGGGACAGCTGGAAGACTGGTGTCAGAATCTGCATGTCGGCACTGATTCCACCCCTTCTTACCAAAGGCACGGAGTTTATCGGGTGGTGAAGGAATATGAACGGGTCTTTAGTAAGCATCCATTAGACTTTGGGCGGATAAAAGGGGTACACCATCGCATACCTACGGGAGACCATCCACCTATAAAAGAGAGATACAGGCCTATACCACCAGCTCACTATCAGTGTGCTAAAGATATGTTACGTGAAATGAAGGAAGCTGGGGTTATTAGAGATAGTTGTAGCCCCTGGTCAGCCCCACTTGTCCTGGTAAGAAAGAAAGAAGGCACAATGAGGATGTGCATTGACTATAGGCAGATAAACCGCATAACACACAAGGATGCTTATCCGTTGCCCCGCATTGAGGAATCACTTGCTGCACTGAAAGCTTTTCCACCTTAGATCTTACCAGTGGGTATTGTCAGGTTTCCATGGCAGAAGAAGATCGAGAGAAGACCACATTCACGACGCCGATGGGTCTGTGTGAGTTCAACAGCATGCCGTTTGGACTCTGCAATGCACCCGGCACGTTCCAAAGGCTGATGGAGTGTTGCCTGGGGCACCGAAACTTCGAGACTGTACTGATATATCTTGATGACGTCATTGTGTATTCCAAGATGTATGAGGAACATCTGGAGCACCTGGCCGAGGTGTTTGAAGCATTGTCAAAGTTTGGTATGAAACTAAAGCCCTCAAAATGCCATTTGCTGAAGCCGAAGGTTCAGTATCTTGGGCATGTGGTCAGTGCGGATGGTGTGGCACCAGACCCTGAAAAGATCACTGCTATCAGAGACTGGCCAAAGCCAACAACCGTCAAAGAGGTGCGTCAGTTCTTGCGGCTGGTAGGATACTACAGGAGGTTCATAAAGGACTTCACGAAAATAGCGGCGCCTTTGCAAGATCTCCTGGTAGGCCAGACCAAAAAGGGCAAGACTTCCGGCCCTCCGTTTGAATGGGGTGAGAAAGAAGAAGACTCCTTCAAGCACATGAGGTGGGCCCTGACCGGTGAGGAAATCCTGGCCTACCCTGATTATAATCTGCCATTCGTGCTGTACACAGATGCCAGTAATGTGGGATTGGGAGCTGTGCTGTCGCAGGTGCAGAATGGCAAAGAACGTGTAATTGCCTTTGCAAGCAGGAAGCTCCGTCCTACTGAGAGAAACCCAGAAAACTACAGTTCGTTCAAGCTGGAATTCCTGGCCTTAGTCTGGGCCGTCACTGAACGATTCAAGCACTACCTGGCATATGCGAAGTTTACCATATTTACGGATAACAACCCGCTTACTCACTTGGACTCCGCAAAACTAGGTGCACTAGAGCAGCGATGGATGGCCCGGTTGTCAAACTATGACTTCACCATCAAATATCGGGCAGGCCGCAAAAACGCTAATGCTAATGCATTGTCGAGAATGCCCCATTTACCAGATGCAGGAGAAGACTCGGATGAGCTAGAAGAGATAGAGCTGCCGGCTTTTCACCGCAACAGTGCATCCCAGTGTAACCAAGGTGTTAAAGGCAAACGCCAAGAGGCCACGCTGAACCCGTTACCTTACCACGGGTGGGAGGAAACGCAAGACAGCGATCCGGCTGTTCGCCTAGTTAAAGAGCTAATAATCCAACCAGACTCAAGTCTTAGGGGCACTTTGCACACTGCGACATCGCAGGTGCGATGTCGGTGGGGTCAAATTGAAAATGACGCACTTCCGGCATCGCATGCGACATCGCAGTGTGTAAAGGCTGGATGATACGATTAACGAGCGCAAAAGCGTCGTAATCGTATCATCGGTACAGCGTCGGCGTAATCCATAATTACGCTGACGCAATGGTCCGATGTTGTTCCTCGCTCCTGCGGCAGCACACATCGCTGTGTGTGAAGTCGCAGGAGCGAGGAACGTCTCCTACCGGCCTCACTGCGGCTTCCGTAGGATATGCGGAAGGAAGGAGGTGGGCAGGATGTTTACATCCTGCTCATCTCCGCCCCTCCGCTCTGATTGGCCGCCTGCCGTGTGACGTCGCAGTGACGCCGCACGACCCGCTCCCTTAACAAGGAGGCGGGTCGCCGGCCACAGGGACGTCGCACGGCAGGTGAGTGTGTGTGTGAAGCTGGCGTAGCGATAACTTTCGCTACGCCAGCTATCACCACATATCGCTGCTGCGACGGGGGCGGGCACTATCGCACTCGGCATCGCAGCATCGGCCTGCGATGTCGTAGTGTGCAAAGCCCGCCTTAGCCCAGATGCCCCACCGGAAGCGCAGCACCTGTGGAAGGAAAAGAGAAGATTGTTCATCTACAGGGGTAGGCTATGCAGACATTACATCAACCCCTGAACCTATGAGAGGGTGTGGCAAATAGTGGTACCGAAGAGAGATGTTCAGATGGTGCTGGAGGCATACCATGACGGAGCAGGACACTTCGGGTGGAAGAAGCTTGAGGTACTGTTACGCAACAGATTCTATTGGGTTGGCATGAGAACTACCATTGAGAACTGGTGCCGAAACTGTGGCCCATGCAACCTGAGAAGAAAGGATCGTGACAGTCAAAGAGCTCCACTACAACCAATTGTCACCAAGCAGCCGCTGGAACTTGTAGCCTTGGACCATGTGAAATTGACACCCAGTAGATCCGGTTATACGTATGCCCTCACTATGGTGGACCACTATTCCCGGTTTCTGGTGGTAGTACCTGTAAAGGACTTGACAGAAAGAACCGCAGCGAGAACCTTTCAAGCCTACTTCTGCAGACCACATGGCTAACCGGAACAGGTGTTGACGGATCAAGGTTCTGCATTCGAAGCTGAAGTGTTCCAGGAGTTTTGCAACCTGTATGGATGTAAGAAAATCCGAACCACACCGAATCACCCACAGACAAACGGCATGTGTGAGAAAATGAACCAGGTTGTTATAGACCTGTTAAAAACCTTGCCCTTGGAAGAAAGAAGCATGTGGCCAGAGAAGTTGCCTGATTTAGTGGACATCTACAACAACATCCCTGTGAGTTCCACCAATTGCACGCCAGCATACTTGATGAGAGCAAGACCCGGGAAGTTACCAGTTGACTTAGAAATGGGAATTGTTGTTCCTGAAACCAGTTCACCTGAAGCTGATTGGAACACTAAGCGCCAAGAGCAGTACAAAAAGGTACAGGAGTGCGTAGAAAGAAGCCTAGACCAAATTAGAGAAAGGCAAGAGAAAGATTATAACAAGAATGCACCAGCTGCTCCTTTAATACCTGGAGAGATGGTTCTAAAAAGAAAAAGAAAGACCCATAAGCTTGATGACCAGTGGGAAGCAGAACCATACACAGTATTGCCCTCTAAATTTGACAACAAGAAAATCTGCTTAATCAGCAAGGATAAGGGAAAAACGTCAGCGGCAGTTTCTAGAGACCACCTTAAAAAATGTCCTGAACAGTTGAAGCAAAAAGAAGTAATCCCCTGTATACCTCAACCTAAAGAGGAAAAGAAAGAGAAGATGATAAGAACAGTACTTGGTGATATTCCTGAAAGTTGGCCTCAGTACAATGGAGCCATAATTATACCATTATTAACTGGCGCTCAACCAGTAAAAGTCCCAGAAAGACTGGAGGAACCGGTCAACGTTTCAGAAAAACTACCTGTCGCAGTAGAACCAGAGAACCCTGCTATTGGGGATCCTGCCAGTCCTATGGTAAGACTAAGACAACATTCACGCATACCAATATTGCGTAGATCCTCATGCAGACTAGTAGATAGTGCACGCATAGCACCAGCACTAGGTACCAGTACACTGCACCGACCAGTTGTGACACAGGCATTACATAGGTCTAGCCGTAGCAACTTTGGTCAGCCCCCGTCCCGTTATATAGAAGAATATTAAATAGAAAGTGTAGTAGTTAGTAAAATGTAAAAATATTTTATTTATTTGTTTATTGCAACTAAGTAAATCCGTAACCGTCAAGCGTGTTGAGCCTGCAGGACTTTTTGCATGAACTTTTGCATCTTCTTGAACTTTTATGGACCAATAGACCACAGAACTGGTAGTGGTCAAAAACTTTCTTATATTTACCATACTCACATTTTGCAGCGGAAGGACTGCATTTTTCTGTTTTATTGTTTTTTGTAATTTTTATTTTTTAAGACTTTGTACTACTCTTTATTGTTCCTAATGTTTTATAAGTTTGTGTTTCCAGTCCAGGAGTACTGAATTTAACTAAGGGGGAATGTGGCACCCCAGGGTTCAGTTGCCACAAATATACCTGTACCTGGGCAGGGGAGGATCTCCACATTAGGTAATCCCACATACAACATTTCCACTTCAAGCCTGGAGGGGGAGCTCTACAAGTCGAGTTCAGGTGAGGTCCCCTTTAAAGCCAGGTTTGGAGGCGGAGTCAGAGAGACAGTTGACAGGTATAGCTACAGGCAGCCTAGTACAAAGGAGAGACACAGCGCAGCAGGGAGGCCTCACAACTAACCTGGTGCAGAGATCCTGAACTGTTCTCAGATCACCCAAAAACTGTAACATCAGAAACTGAACCCCTTTTTAACACCTGCAAGTAAAATCTGGTCAGAGTTAATGAATTGGTGTGACGCACTTTATTTCTTCATCTGAGGAGCTATAGGCTGCTGCACTAAAGTGACAGTTGAAAAGGCTGTGAGGAAAAACGGCCGCCATATCTGTGTACTACTAAAACTGCCCTGGAGACCCCGCTTCACCTACGGGAAGCGTAAACAACTGGCTGCCTAACCATCACCCCAGAGGTCTGACCTGCAGCCCCAGTAACCATACTGGAACCGTAGGTGGCGTCACGAAATACTTTTATTTATTTATTATTTTCTTTTATTTTTTTTTATTTTATTATTTATTGACTTTCAGCGACCACCAGGGCCACGGAACCGGGCACAGGCCCCCGTGACATAATCCCATTAACCAACACCCGGAACCGAGTACCCCACGGCCTTGAGGCGGGTCATGGACAAGGTGGAGATGGAGGAAGAGAGTCCACAGGGTGATACTAACAAGCCCAGCCTCATGTCATCTTCTCAGTGCAGACTGGGTGATAATAAGGAGCATTGATGGCCTGAAGAGGAGGAGCAGAAGGAGGACAGAGAGGAGGGGAGGAGAAAGATGACATGGAGAGTTGTCCTTCTGGTGGGGTTAGAGAAGTCTTGCCTGTTGGGAGTCTGGTATACATAGTAGTTATTACATCCTGCTGCCTTTCTCGTGACCCTTGCCTTATATGCATTTTGACTAACAATGAATACTGGCATGGCTGGCTTTAGGCATGTGCGACTTGTGCGGTCGCACAGGGCGCCGACGGCCATGCTTCAGGGGGGGCGCCACAGAGAGGTAAGAAGTTAATTTCCTGCCTCCTCCGGCCCCAGCACTGCGTTTTTATTGTAACTGCCGCTGAGCGGGCAGAAGGCTTTGATGGGAAGAGCCGCAGGGAGACCCTATGTGGGAAGCTAAATGTTCTGTCTCCAGCGGCGCCTCTCCATCTCTTTCTTGAAGCCTGGCAACCGGGCGCCCGCGCCAAGCATACAAGCGGTGTGATTGGCACGGATACAGAAAGATGAGTTTCATCTACTGCCCCTGCTCAGATCAGTGAATGTGCGTATCCAGTCACTCTCCCGCCTAGCTCCGCAGGCTCACCTCATCTTACATCCCCAGACCTCGACAGTAGAGAGAAGGTCATGCCCTGTATGTGACCGCAGCGCAGGTGCAGTTTATTGCAGGCAGTCCTACCAGGTGTAGAATTGGGATGGTAGCTGTCTGCGCAGGCGGCCGGCTGCCTGCCTCTCTGTGCGGGCGCGGCTGCTTCTCTGTGCGGGTGGCTGGCCGGCTGCCTGTCTCTCCATGCAGGTGGCCGCCGGCTGCCTGTCTCTCTGTGTGGGTGGCCGGCTGCCTGTCTCTCTGTGCGGGCGGACGGCCGGGTACCTCCCTCTCTGTGTGGGCGGCTGGCTGCCTGCCTCTCTGTGTGGGCGGCTGGCTGCCTGCCTCTCTGTGCGGGCGGGCGGCCGGCTGCCTGCCTCTCTTTGCGGGCGGCCGGCTGCCTGTCTCTCTGTGCGGGCGGCCGGCTGCCTGCCTCTCTGTGCGGGTGGCAGGCTGCCTGCCTCTGTGCGGGTGGCAGGCTGCCTGCCTCTGTGCTGGTGGCCGACTGCCTGCCTCTGTGCGGGTGGAAAGCTGGGTGCCTGCCTCTCTGTGCGGCCGGCCGGGTGCCTGCCTCTCTGGGCGGATGGCGGGGTGCCTGCCCCTCTGTGCGGGTGGCCGAGTGCCTGCCTCTCTGGGCGGGCGGGCGGCCGGCTGACTGCCTCTCTGTGTGGGCGGCCCATTGCCTGCCTCTGTGCGGGCGGCCGGTTGCCTCTCTGTGCGGATACCGGCTGCGTCTCTGTGCGGGTGGCTGGCCGGCTGCCTGTCTCTCCGTGCAGGTGGCCGGCCAGCTGCCTGTCTCTCTGTGCGGGCGGCTGGCTGCCTGCCTCTGTGCGGGCCGCCGGCTGCCTGCCTCTGTGCGAGCGGCTGGCTGCCTGCCTCTGTGCGGGTGGACAGCTGGGTGCCTGCCTCTCTGTGCGGGCGGCTGGGTGCCTGCCTCTCTGGGTGGACGGCGGGGTGCCTGCCCCTCTGTGCGGGTGGCCGAGTGCCTGCCTCTCTGGGCGGGCGGCCGGCTGCCTGACTCTCTGTGCGGGCGGCCGGCTGCCTGCCTCTGTGCGGGCCGCCGGCTGCCTGCCTCTGTGCGAGCGGCCGGCTGCCTGCCTCTGTGCGGGTGGACAGCTGGGTGCCTGCCTCTCTGTGCGGGCGGCTGGGTGCCTGCCTCTCTGGGTGGACGGCGGGGTGCCTGCCCCTGTGTGCGGGTGGCCGAGTGCCTGCCTCTCTGGGCGGGCGGCCGACTGCCTGCCTCTCTGTGCGGGCGGCCGGCTGCCTGCCTCTGTGCAGGTGGCCGGCTGCCTCTCTGTGTGGATGCCGGCTGCGTCTCCATGCGGGTGGCCGGCCGGCTGCCTGTCTCTCCGTGCGGGTGGCCGGCCGGCTGCCTGTCTCTCCGTGCAGGAGGCCGGCCAGCTGCCTGTCTCTCTGTGTGGGCGGCCGGCTTCCTGCCTCTGCGCGGTCCGCCGGCTGCCTGCCTCTGCGCGGGCGGCCGGCTGCCTCTCTGTGTGGGCGGCTGGCTGCCTCTCTGTGTGGGCAGCTGGCTCCTCTCTGTGCGGTCGGCCGGCTGCCTCTCTGTGCTGGAGGCCGTCCGGCTGGATATTTGTTTGTGCGGGCAGCGGTGGCTGTGTGGAGCAGGGCGGTGTGGCTGATGTCCCAGATGCTCTGGGTTCAAATGATGGCATCTGGGGTAATGCGTGTGCAGATGGAGCCCTCAGCTCAAGATCTTGTCATTGAACTGAGAGCTCAATCTGCTCCGGAGGCTATTTCTTTGAAGCCTGCACCACTGACAGAGCATCTGGGACACCCACCGCACCAGCCTGCTCCACACAGCGAGCACAACCTCCGCTGCCAGCACAGACCCCACCGCTGCCAGCACAGCCCACACCGTTCCAACCGCAGTGCCTGCCTCCTGTGACTCTGCTCCCTCTCCAGTAAGACAACAATGGAGTATAAGATGGACCCCATTTTTTTACCTTTTTTTATCTCTAAATTTGGGGTGCGTCTTGTAATCTGGTACATCTTATTGTTACCATCAAGTATATGTGACTGTATTCCTGGAGTGCGCATCATTTTCATGCAAGGGGTGTTGTGTGTGTGTGTGTGTGTGTGTGTCCTTACATAGTAGTATATTAATATGCACCCATTATTGTAAAATGGCACCTTCTTGAAGCATAACCACATACACCCTTTGTAATAAAATGATGCCCCACTCCAGTCCATAAAAGGGAAGTCCACTACTTGGACAACCCCTTCTCATGCCCCTTGTTTGCCACAGAAAAATAAAGAAAGCTATACGCCCCTCCGGTGCAACCTCGGTTCCAGCGATGTCTAAAACTTCATTCCAGGGGCATCTGTGACATTGTTATAACACAGGAACCCCAGAAGCAATCAGCCCCGGCTTTCTTCTGCCCACCTTTGGACATTTCGACAGAAATTCAGTGTAGCGCTCACATCCTGCTCAAATGTCTGAAGGCGGAGAGAGAGAGACACTGGGCGCTGTTTGGTCAAGGGGCCTAATGGAACGCAGCTTTAGATATCGCTGGAACCGAAGCCGTACCGGAGGGGAGTATAGCTTTATTTCTGGGTCAAACAAGGGGAATGAGAAGGGGTTGTTGACATCCCTTTTATGGATTGAAGTGGGGCATCATTTTATTACAAAGGGTGTATGTGGTTATGATTCAACAAATGGTTTGAGTAGAGGTTGTCAAATTTAGTGGACAGCCCTTTTAAAGGGGCTGTTCTTTTAGTAAATGTCTAGCCTAAGGTGTAGGTTATTATAAAGAAATTATAATGCTGTTACGCAAACACCGTAAATAAAAAAAAACCTTTGGTTAAAATCACTCGAAAAATGTTTTCTAGTCTTACTGAAAACACAAAAATTGAATAAAAAGCCAACAAAAGTCATATGTGAAGGAATAAGCCTTAAAAGCTCTTTTGAACAAAAAACTTAAAAAAGTTACAGCTCTCAGAACATGGCAATGCAAAAAGAAATTCATTTTTGTAAAATATTGCTTTTAGTGAGCAAAGTATAAAAAATTGTATAAATCTGGTATAGTGTAATTGTTCTGACCCGAAGAATAAATCAGTCATCACTTTTATCGTATGGTGAACTGAGCAAAAAATGGAAAAGAATAAGCGAATTGCTGGTTTTCCCTCATTTTGCTTCTGAAAAATCTGAATAGATAGCAATCAAGAAATGTTATGTACCCCATAATAGTACCAAAAATCCTTCAGCTTATTGTGCAGAAAATAAGCTTCCGCACAGCCCTGTTCGCTCCAAAAAGAAAAAAGTTACAGTTCTCACAATATGACGACGAAAAAACTTTTTATTTTATAAAAAAAAAAAAAAAAGCATTTTCACTGTGTGATAGAAGCTGAACAACATAAATTTGGTATCACTGTAACAGCACCAACCTGCAGAATAAATCCATCTTATCACTTAAAGAGAATCTGTCAGCAGGCTTTTGCTACCTCACCAGAGATTACTGACTGCATCCGTTCTGACATATTCTAAGATTTAAGATTTTAGGCCTGTTTCGCATGTCAGTGAAAAACAAAGACGTTTTTCACTGACGTGTTAAAAGCGCATGTGTCCCTCTGTGTGCCGTGAGTTGTCAATGTGCAATCCGTGATCTGTGATACATGATAGCACATGGAGATAAACTCACCTGCCCCCGCTCCTGCAGTCCGTGGTGCTGAACTCTCCAGCTCTGCTGCATCTCGCCGCCGCTGTGTCTCCCCTATGCAAGTACGTACTTCCGGGTCAGCTGTGCCGTGCATAAATGAATATGCATGACAGTAATTAGTCGGGCAGGAAGCAGCAGCCAGCAGAGGCCGGAGACAGTGTCGCTGGAGAAGTTGAATGTAAAAATCACTTTATTTTCAATGTCCGTGTTTTTCTGGTACGTGTTTCACGGATCACACCATAGTGTGTTCTGTGGGACATAAGTGATGCTGGAAAAAAACGGACATGTTTCTGTGCACAACAGATAAAGCGTGTGAGTAACAGGGAGTACCTGCCTAAAAAAGCGCTGCAAATACACCATAGCAAAGGGACACGATGCACAGCAATTTCAAAATGATTTTGCTGTGCACGTGTTCCGTCTTTGGTTAATTATTTTAGCTTCTGTAGGCTTCAAAAGCCATGAAACAGCTAAAAGAAGTAACCTTCTCATTCGTGGGGCGGCTAAAATTGGAAGAAGCCACACGCTCTATATACTTAAAGGACACAGAATACAGTCATTGCTTAGACACCAGAAATGAAGCCAGTAACAACGGCGCATACATATAGACTTTCAGGATGATTTTTGCAAATGATTTTTATTTTTTTTAAATAACTAAATTGCAGTATGCTTAGGGTGAGGCTTTTTTGTCATTTTACAGTACATGAAAAAAACAAACGCAGCAGAAAAGCAATACAACCGGGCACCGGGGTCTTGTGATCTGCAGCCAATCACCGGCTGCTTCACTATCCCTCTTTCAAAACTGTAATCCAGAAAAAATGAGAGCTGCTGCTGTTTTATGACTTCCTCTGGATGTCAGTTTTATGTAAAGGATGAGAGAGTAAACCAGCTGCTGATTGGCTGCAGGTCGCCTGTGACATGGTCTGGGGGCACCACAGGGTAATTTGGCACAGGGCGCCATTTAGCCTAAGGCCAGCCCTGAGTACTGGTTGTGCATCCTTCTCGACCCACGTTAGAAGGAGAACTTTGCAGCTCTCCTTTCTGTGTCGGAGAAGGCTACTAAAACGGTGCAACACCAGAAGGCCATAGTTGAAGAATTGGTCAAAAAATTCCCATCTGACAACGCTGACAGCAAAGATCAGAGTTCTTTGGACAACCAAGGAGTATAGAGAAGAGAGACACACAGCAGGACCAATAGAGGCAGGGAAACACTTTAAAAAATCTGGGACAGTTTTATTAGAGCCTCCAAGCTCACAGGCCCTGATGCGCCGGGTAAACTGACAAGAAGGGAAACGTTTATGAAGATGGTGCAAAAATACCTATTAAACACCAATATTTATGAACTAAGTAGAGAAATAAACTGCTAATATCAAATCAATTTTTATTTATAAACATTAAAATTAGTTAAATCAAGCCATATCTTATCATATATAGCTATATCGGTCAGTGAGCACACACCCGGTCATGCAGAGCTAAATGCACTCTGATAGGGATATTAATCTAAAAGGTGAGGGATAGCACGAGGTGATTTTACTTGATGGTTCCAGGGATAACAATGAGATATTAAAGTAAGGCGGGCTTTGCACACTACGACATCGCAGGTGCGATGTCGGTGGGGTCAAATTGAAAATGACGTACTTCCGGCATCGCATGCGACATCGTAGTGTGTAAAGGTTCGATGATACGATTAACGAGCGCAAAAGCGTCGTAATCGTATCATCGGTGCAGTGTCGGCGTAATCCATAATTATGCTGACGCGACGGTCCGATGTTGTTCCTCGCTCCTGCGGCAGCACACATCGCTGTGTGTGAAGTCGCAGGAGCGAGGAACATCTCCTACCGGCGTCACCGCGGCTTCCATAGGATATGATGAAGGAAGGAGGTGGGTGGGATGTTTACATCCCGCTCATCTCCGCCCCTCCGCTCCTATTGGCTGCCTGCCGTGTGACGTTGATATGACGCCGCACGACCCGCCCCCTTAATAAGGAGGTGGGTCGCCGGCCAGAGCGACGGTCGCAGGGCAGGTGAGTGCATGTGAAGCTGCGTAGCGATAATTTTCGCTACGCCAGCTATCACACAATATCGTACCTGCGACGGGGGCAGGGACTATCGCGTGCGACATCGCAGCATCGGCTTGCGATGTCGCAACGTGCAAAGCCCGCCTAAGGGCCAGGCTGCAAATCCCTAATCTCGCTCCTACCTGGCCGCGGAGGTTAATACACCATAAGGTTTTGGGCGCCCCCCGCTCAGCGTCGGCTATCCCTAAGGAACCCCTATACCTGACTGTGTGCCAATAATTGACCCATAGCCCAAAAGGGTGTAATTAGTGCTGAAGTTAGAGTGGTTCAGTCACACTAAGTGCATAGTCAGTACACTAATAAATATTAGGGATTATTGTTGGTCATATAAACAGTTCCCAATTGGAATACTTATACACACACTCCCCTTTGGTAATATATGAAAAAAGGGGAGGGGGTTCTACAAGTAGCTACTTAGGACTGCTACCCAGTACAGTCGACCAACAAATTATTTTATGGACCCGTAATTAATTAAATCCCAGTTGGGTAAACTTATCTTGCTGGAGAGTGAACTCCCAGAAGAATCCCACTGACAAGAAGGGAAACGTTTATGAAGATGGTGCAGGAATAGCTAACCAACCATACCACCATCCTCCGTGGTTCCTCTGTGCCATACAGCTATTGAATATCCAAGATAGACATGTAGCATGAACTGTCCTTCTATGCCTAGAATGTGCTGGCCTGGTCTGCACATTGCATTTTAGTGCTGCAGGATGCAAAAGAATAGATAGGCACATCCGCCTGTCAACTGAAAATGCTGAAAAGCTGACTTAAAGGCAATTGTAATGTTCCTTTTATTGCAGTGTATTCCCTTGCACCACTTCATATGCAAATAAGGGTATACAGTCCTTGTTTACATATTTTTGTGTCCTCCTCCCCAACCTGTCAGACCACAGAACCTGTCTTCAAAAATTAAGGTTTTTGTTCCTGTATGCATTTGCAAACATTAATCTGGCTCTTGTATGTTTCTTTTGGAGTAATGGCTTCTTCCTGGCAGAGTGGCCTTTCAGCTCATGTTGATACAGTACTCATTTCACTGTGGCTAAGATACAAGCTTACCAGCGTCTGCCAGCATCTTCACAAGGTCTTTTTCTTTTGTTCTTGAGTTGATATGCATATGTCTGACCAAAGCACGTTCAATCTCTGGTACACAGAACCCATCTCCTTCCTGAGTGGTATGATGGCTGGACATTCCCATCTTGTTTGTACTTGCGTATAATTGTTCGTACAGATGAACATGGCACCTTCGGGTATCTGGAAATGGCACCTATTGATGAACCAGACTTATGCAAGTCCACAATTCTCTTCCTGAGATCTTGGCTGATTTCTTTAGACTTTCTCATGATGCTACACAAAGAAGCAGTGTGTTTCAGGTATGCATTCAAATATTTCCACAGGTCTGTCTCAAATAACTCAGATGTTGCCAATAAACCTATTAGAAGCTTCCAAAGATATAACATGACATCTCTTAGTGTATATAAGCTTTTGACTTCGCAGAAAGTAATAAAAATTTCTTAAAACATTATCTCTCTCTCTCGTTATTCTGGTATTTGGCAAATATAAATAATTTTGGTAAACCTAATTGACCTAAAATGGGAAGGGTTTATTCTTATTTCATGTCAGATAGTGAGAAAAATATGCAGATGTGTTTTTTTAGATAGTGTATGTGTCACGGGCGGGGGGCTACTCCAGGCGCTCGGATCCGGGATCGTGGCTGCGGCTTGAGTGGCGACCGGATCCGGGGCTTGTGCAGTAGCTCGCTGCCCACAACACTAATAAAGGGGGATATTTACAGGGGAACAGTCTGTCAGTGACGCCACCCGTGGGTTGCGGTGAGAGTTGGTAGCACCGCCACTGCCTGGTGTTGGGACGCCCGGGGCTGATGGAGCAGGGCAGCCGGATGGAATCCCCTCTATGGGTAGGGGAGGTGTAATCCCGGGGCCCTGGTGAACGGGAGTAATGGCTGCGGAGAGTGTCATGCAGGGTTGGACCGGGGATGGATGTTGTACTCACAGTTCCAAAGAATTGCACACAAAGTCCAGTGGTAAACCAAATTGCCAGTGACCAGTTGCCTCTGGCGAGTGTATTTGGGTCCCACACCCTGATGTAGCAAACAGGGGTCCCTTCCTCCTGCACTCAGTGTTTGTGTCTTCAATGGGACAACGCCGCTTGAAACAGGGAAGTCCATTCCTGGTATTTTGTATGTTGGGAGCTGTGGCCCGCGAAATCTGACCCTTGGGATCTCTGTGGGTTCTGGCGGACACCCTATCCCCTGCGTTGGGCTTCCGTTTTGCTCTCTGAGCTTACTGTGGAACAAGACCTGGAACCTTGTCCCCGGCTGGTCAATTCACTATGGGCTTGAAACCTTCCTCGCCCTAGGGTCCAGGCACCCCGACTATGCATGGCCTCCGGACCGGATTCCCGCTGTCAGCACCAGCGGGCTACAACCCTGCACCGGTCCACTTAAGGTCTCCCGCGACCGGATCTCAGTCCCCTGTGGTCCTGCTTGCCGTCTGCCACCTAGTCAGTTGTCCGGTAGTCCAGGGGCCTCAACCCCTGACTCCACTGTCACTCCACAATCCTCTCACTTCCTCCTCCTGAACTTGACTGTCGTGTTCCCTCCCTTGACACTTTAGGACCACTAGGTGGGCGCTCCCATCTGTCTGGTCCCGCCCACTGGTGTGTCCCTATTGTCATGGGGGTGACTAGGCTTTACTGGCTGGTGTTGTGCACCTGGGTGTGGGTTTGTGTTGGTATGCCAAGGAGGATGGAGTCTTGCACCTAAGAGATTTGTACAACCTCTGTGGCTACCTGGTTTTGCCAGGGCGCCACATATGTAAATATCTGGTTTCAACTGTATGTATACCCCCCCAGGGATAAATGTTTTTTAGCCCTTGAACTTAATACGTCAGCTTTACCAGTCTAGGAGTAATTTCTTGTCCATGGCAGATTTTACAAAAAAGTAAAAAAAAAATGTCTGAGACAATGTCTTTCAGGGGGTATGGCAGTCTGATTTTTGGCAGCTCTTGCACTTAGTGCACAGGATTCCTGAGTGTAGGAGTCCCACTAACTAACAACATTAACAGAATATGTATGAGGCCCTCCTTTATGTCTAATACAGGGTGTTTTAGAGTCCCTCTTCAGTCTGATTTTTGCCAGTTAACACTAGAAGTCCCAGAGAGGGGTCATTTAACATTTCTACCATTGGAACCCTATGGAGCTCGAAATTCCTGGGACTTCTAGTGTTAATGCATTGACCACATAGGCTTTGTGAGTTCCAAAGTCTCTCCTTCAAAAATTAAACAGAATGGTTTGGATCATGCCACACATACCACATGCCCAGATAAGGTAGTAAACTATTAACATTACATTTATGGCTGAATGGTTTTCTCACCATTGAAAGCAATGAGAAAGTACAAAAACGCTACTTGTGAAAATAGCATCAGGGGTGGAGATGGCAATTTTTTTTATCTCTTTTTTGAATTTGCCTTATATAAGTCATGATCTGAAAATAATGTTTTCTGAAATTTTTTTCCTGTAAGATCCATTTTATTTTAGTTTTTTTATGTTTTATTGTCAGTCCATGAAAATGGCATAATACTCTGACATTATTCCCAGCAGTGACCTGAAAGTCAAAGATGCATTCAGTTATTTTCCTCATGCAGCTCCATCTATTTCAGCATTTATCATGTCCCCTTCCTCCGAGACGTCCCATTATATTCATTACTTGAGAGCACCCCGAAACACCGTGTCTGCAAATTGGGATTCTGATCTGGCTTATATATCCTGAGTCATATTGCAAAGGATTGTTAAAAATCTACTTGTGACTTTTAGGATCGCTACTTCCAATAGGTGGCGCTGTGCTAGAGTTTGTCTCCTTTACTGGAGAGACAATTTGAATATTTCTTAGAGGGGCGTGGCAGCTATAAGTCCCCTTACTTGGCAGCCAGACTGGCTTGCAAAGTCGTTCCCCCGTAGTCCCCACATAGCTTTCTCATGAGCCAGATCAGACACCCTCATACTTTGCACTGACGAGGGGCAAGCACCCCGAAACACCGTGTCTGCAAATTGGGATTCTGATCTGGCTTATATATCCTGAGTCATATTGCAAAGGATTGTTAAAAATCCACTTGTGACTTTTAGGATCGCTACTTCCAATAGGTGGCGCTGTGCTAGAGTTTGTCTCCATTACTGGAGAGACAATTTGATTATTTGAGATGAGCACTCGAGCAGTGTGATTTGCTCGATTCGAGTACCAAGTACCTGAGCATTTTGGTGCTCGCTCATAACTATCAGGCATTTATGGTATATACATGATATGCATATGTTCAGTAACCATATAGTGCACAATTAGGTATGTGATTCTCTGAACTGTTTTGGAAAGCCAATCGTGGACAGCATCTTTCACAATGCCAAGTGTTTCCATTCTAAACAGTTGCATTTATTATCCCTATTGTCACCACACAAAAGCTTCTTACAACTATTAAACAAGTGAACTATAGTTGAGCTAATGTGAATTGTTGGCTGCAATGATTGCATGTTGACCACGTGGTCACTAGTCACTACACATATGCTGTTAATTCACTATTTTATAAAACTTTATTCAAAACAGGCTGAGTTTATATGCCATGCAATGCATAACCATTCATTGATTTCAAGAAGATATTCTGAACTCTGCAAAATCAATGCTTGGATTTTAAAGAATTCCAGAGGAACTAAAGGAAATTCTGCACTCAATCTCTTTCCGAAATTACCATAACAGTATGATTTTATTGACATAGTTTATGTATTAGTATTAATAAGCAGTGCTTTCTTGTGTGGTTCCCCAAAGACTACAGGTGGAACAGATACACTAAAATACTGCTCACCTTGGCTAGTTGTGCTGTGGTCACATCAATAAATACACGTCTAGAACACTCAGGATCCGAACTCCCACTGGATGAGAAAACAATTTAGTTTTGATAGATGCACTTTTAGTAGGAACTAGAGAGGCTCTCGGAACCACCAACGGAAGACACTGAAAATTGCTGAAAAACCTCAGCTATGCTTGAATCACAAGTCCCAACAAGGATATATATATATTTATATATATTGGCACTAAGCAAAGCATTTCTTCCATCAATGAAATGTTGCTGCCCAACACTAGCAGCAGTTATCCAGCACCGCATAAGGACAGTGCCACAGCCATGCTTGACTGTAGGCACCAAATATCTTTCTAAATGCAGTTTTCTAAATGGATGTGCCTAAAGTGAAATATGGCAGTGTCGTTATGTGGGGTTTCATGAGTGTTTCTAATATCAGGAAGATACTGTACATTTGATTGATGGTATCATGAATTTAAAGATGTAAGGTTCTCAGTCAAAAGAGATGATGCTAGCATAATTCCATGCCCTTATTAAATGTTCACTTTTCCAACATGACAATAATCCAAAATACATAATTGTTGCATTTCTGTAAAAGAACAGGGTGAAAGGGAATCAGTGGCCAAGTATCCAACCAAAACATCTATTGGGAATTCTGAAGAGACAAGTTGAGGTACTGAACTGTATTGTAATTGTATTGAATGTCGGGTGTATTTATTATTTTAACAACTAATTTGAGTGAAAGTGAAGATGTTGCCATGAAAGCTATAGTATTAATCTTATTTTCATGATAGAAGTTAAAATGTTTTTTGTATGAAATACTGTCATGTGCACATTTTGGAAATTGTTCTTGTAATCAGTGAGAAATTGATTAAAATTGTAGTTTTCAAATAAGGTATATGCATTTATGCCTAGCACTGAATGTACAATCATGGTCAAAACTCTGGGTATCCTAGAAATTGTTCCAGAAAATGAATTATTTCTCACAGAAAATTATTACAATTATAAATTTTATTATACACATGTTTATTACCTTTATGTGTATTGAAACAACACAAAAACATTCAAGCAAAAAAAAACTAAGGGAAAAAAAGGCAAATTGGACATAATTTCACACAAAACTCCAAAAATGGGCCCGACAAAATTGTTGGTATCCTCATTGAGGATTCCTCAACTTAATATTTGGTTGCACACCCTTTAGAGTAAGTAACTGCAATCAATCACTTCATATAACCATCAACAAACATTTTATATCTCTCCACTAGAATTTTGGACTCTTCTTTTGCAAACTGCTCCAGGTCTCTCATATTTGAAGGGTGCATTCTCCCAACAGCAATTTTAAGATTTCTCTGCAAATGTTCATTGGGATTTAGATCTCATTGCTGGCCACTTGACAACTCCTTAGTGCTTTGTTTCCATCTATTTCTGGGTGCTTCTTGAAGTATGTTTGAGGTCATTCTCCTGCTAGAGGAACTATGACCTAGGACGCAAACCTAGCTTTCTGACACTGGGCACTTCATTGCGACCCAAAATCCTTTGGTAATCTTCAGATTTCATGATGCTTTGCACACAGTCAAGATATCCAGTGTCAGAGGCTGCAAAAGAACCCAAAAAGTCTTTGAACCATCACCATATTTGCCTGTAGGTAGTGTGTTCTTCTCTTTGTAGGCCTCATTCTGTTTTCGATAAATGGTGGAATGATGTGCTATACCAAAATGCTCTACCTTCATTTCATTTGTCCACAAGATTCTTTCCCAGAAAGATTTTGGCTTACATACATTTTGGCACACTTCAGTCTAGCTTTTTATGCTTCTGTGTAAACAGTGTTGTCCTCCTGAGTTTACTGCCATAGCGTTTCATTTAATTCAAATGTCGATTGACAGTTCTAGCTGACATTGATGCACCGTTAGCCTGTATGACCACTTGAATTTCTTTGAAACTTGATTGGAGTTGTTTATCCAAGATCCAGACTGTTCTGTGTTGCAACATTTCATCAATTTTGATCTGGCGTCCATACCCAGGGAAATTAGCGACAGTGCCATGGGTCGTAAACCTCTTGATTATGTTGCACACCTTGGACAAAAGAACATCAAGATCTCTGGAGATGGACTTGTAACCTTGAAATTGATTATATTTTTTAATTATTTTTGTTCTCAAGACCTCAAACAGTTCTCTTCTCTTTCTGTTCTGTATGCTTAGTGTGGCACACATAGACACACAATGCAAAGATTGAGTCAAGTTTTCTCCTTCTTATCTGGTTTCAGGTATGATTTTCATATTGCCCAGAACTCTTACATGCCACAGTTGAGTTTGAACGAGTATCACATGGTTGAAACAAAGCTGTTAACCTACAATTTTGGAAATGTGCCAAGAATTTTGTCCACTACATTTCTGGGAGAAATATTTCATTTTCTGGAACAACTTTAAGGGTGCCAACATTTTTGGCCATGACTGTATATAGGCACTGAGCAATGTGTTTCTACCTTGGCTGAAGGATTCTGTTATGGAGCCTAAAGAACACCTCAAGCCTAAATAGAAATGTGTTGCTCAGTGCCAATAAACTACAAAGAATTGTAGTTCCAGCAATTTTACATGTCGCACAAAGCACGGAACATAGCAAGAAAACCAAAAAAAACTAAATATGGGGTGGGACCCAAATAAATATATTAATGATTAAGAAATACTCATATCAAAAAAGTACAATACAGACATAACAGACACCAAAAAATTGATATTGGTGGGTGAGTGATTGTGGGAAACCCTATACTATAGGGCACACTTCACACAAGTTCCCTTCTCAGGAAGGGGAGCCCCATGTTATAAGGAGCCCCCCAGACTAACAATATCAGCCAGCAGCCGCCCGGAATTGCCGCATCCATTAGATGCGACAGTCCCGGGACTCTACTCGACTCATCCCGAATTGCCCTGGTGCGGTGGTAAACGACGTAATAAGGAGTTAATGGCAGCAGCTCATAGCTGCCACTAAGTCCTAGGTTAATCATGGCAGGTGTCTCCCCGAGATACCTTCCATAATTAACCTGTAAGGTAAAGAAAATAAACACATACACCCGTAAAAATCCTTTATTTGGAATGAAAGACAAAAAAAACCCCTTTTTCATCACTTTATTAAACCCCCAAATACCAGTCCAGGTCCGACGTAATCCACAGAGGTCTCATAACGCTTTTAGCTCTCCTACTTGAAGCTGACAGGAGCAGCAGTAGAACACGACCGCTCTCTATCAGCTCCACGCAGCAACTGAAGTGAGCTGCGCGATCAGCTGTGCCCTCATTCAGGTGACCCGCGGACACAGCTCTCGGGTGGAGGACTGCAGCTGTGGCCGCGGGTCACCTGAGTGACGGCACAGTTGATCACGCGGCTCACTGCGGTCACTCAGGGGATTTGCAGTTACCTCTCTCTCTCCTCCCGATCGCAAATCTCCTTTTCCCGGCGAAACATTAAAAAAAAAAAAAATGCAAAACGTTCTTTAACAGGAATCCGTTACTTTATTAGCACACTATTTGCAACACAACCATCACATGCGTCACACAACACACTGTAACGGATGCCTCATAACGCAAGTGTGGAAGCAGCCTAATGTGTGTGGGGGGCGGAGTGCAAGGTGGGTTGAGCCGAGAAAACCCTTGGCGCTGAGGACATCAGTGCCGGGGACTGCATGGCCGGGGACAGGTGACTATCCAGGTATGTGTGTGTGTGTGTGTTCAGTGTATACATGTGAAGTGTGGGGGGGGTGGAGCCGAGCGGGGAAGTGTCGGGCGTCGTCCTGTCGGCCCGTAGTTCGGGTTGTTCAGTTAGGCTCCCTGCACACGTAGCCAGGGTAAATATTTGGTAACTATGCAAAGCGATTTGCTTGGTTACCCGATATTTACCTTGGTTACCAGCGTACACCGCTTAGCGCTGGCTCCTTTGACACGTAGCCAGGGTAAATATCGGGTAGCTAAGCATAGCGCTTTGCTTAGTAATCTGATGTGTACCCTGGTTACGTGTGTAGGGAGCCTTAGCTGAGCCGTTGGTTACAGGCTCTTTAGCACACGCGCTGTGGCGATGGTTGTTACTGTAGTGATGTCATTTTGGAGCAAAAAAGACAGACAGACAGAATAAGGCAATTATATATATAGATATTGAGGTTTTTGTGAATTTTTCTATGGTTCCTAAGGCAACAGCTGGTAAATTTATTATGTCAGTTATGGAGATTAATATCTCATCAGCATATAAACTAATTTATGCTGTCTTATGCTAGTAGATATACCTTTGATGTTATCATTGGATCTTATAGATTCCATCAAGGGCTCCATAATTAGGGCAAAGAGAATGGGTGAGAGAGGGGCATGAGACCCTTGTCTCATGCCATTGGAGATAGGGAAGTTTGATGATAAGTAGTAGCTAGTATATTAGCTGAGGGGACTGAATATATGATGCTTTTTAATATTTGTCCATTAAATCAAAATTTTTCAAAAGAGGACTGCATAGATACCCAGCATACTCTTTCAAATGCCTTCTTTGCATCCAAAGATAGAAGCAGAGAAAGTGCTCTGTGTTTTTTTTATAAGGAAGACCAGATTAATTATTCTTCTAGTCCTGTCAGAGGCCTGTCTTTTGCTGAAAAACCAACCTGGTCAGAGTGAACCAGCCAGGGGATACATTTTTTAACCCTTTGGGACAAAAATGTAGCATGTACCTTTACTTCTGTGTTTAGTAAAGTAGGCCTATAGCTGGTTACTTTGGTTGGATCTGCTCCACTTTTAGGTATAACTACATCTGTGGCTTTAAGCACCTCTTTGGGAATACTTGCGTCTACTGCTGCTTTATTTTGGATGTCAGTTAATGAAGAAATTCTAAGTTCTCCATATGTTTTACTTATTCTTTAAAAAACCCATTAAGGCCTGGACACTTCCCCTTCTTCAGTGCACTGACACCGAAATTGACCTAATCCTGTGTAAATGGTCTGTTTAGGTTGGTTAATTGTTCTCCAGATATTGTGGGGAAATTGATTTTTTGAAGGAAATTTGTTATATTTTCTTGATTGGGCTGTTGAGTGTATTTTCTTTTAGATTATAAACTTGGGTATAATGGAGGTGAAGACTTCTTTTTTTGGGAGGTTACATAGTTACATAGTTACTAAGGTTGAAAAAAGACCTAGGTCCATCTAGTTCAACCTTCCTCCACCAGTTCTACATTTGGTCACTAAGTCATTTATAACCAACAATGTTGTGTGTACTGAGGAAATCATCCAGCCCTTTTTTGAAAGCTGTTATAGTATCTGCCATTACTACCTCTTGTGGTAGGGTATTCCACAGTCTGACTGCTCTAATTGTAAAGAACCCTTTCCTATTTAGCTGTCGGAATCGCTTTTCTTCCACTCGCAGTGAGTGCCCCCTGGTCCTTAGTATTGTCTTCGGAAGAAATAAGTCATGTGCCAGTCCTTTATATTGACCACACATATATTTATACATATAAATGCGATCTCCTCTGAGACGTCTTTTTTCTAAGCTAAACATATCTAACTTTTCCAACCTGTCATCATATGGGAGACCTTCCATTCCTTGTAGTAGTCTAGTTGCCTGCCTTTGAACTGACTCTAACTTCTGAATGTCCTTTTTAAAATGTGGAGTCCAAAACTGGATCCCATATTCCAGATGTGGCCTTACAAGTGATTTATAGAGGGGTAATAATACGTTGGGATCGCGGGATCTAATCTCTCTTTTTATACACCCTAGAATCTTGTTTGCTTTTGCAGCTGCTGCTTGACATTGAGTGCTGCTGCTCAGCTTATTTGTAATGAGAATACCCAAGTCCTTCTCCTGTTCTGTAGTCCCGAGTTTACTTCCATTTAATGTATACGCAGTTATAGGATTACTCCATCCTAGGTGCATTACTTTACATTTATCAACATTAAATCTCATTTGCCAAGTATCTGCCCATTCTGACATCTTATCCAGATCTTTTTGTAATATTATACTATCAAGGTCAGTTTTTAATATCCTACATAGTTTGGTGTCATCAGCAAAGACTTACACTTTACTATCAATCCCATCCACAAGGTCATTAATAAAGAGAATAAAAAGAATTGGTCCTAGCACAGATCCCTGCGGCACCCCACTGCTGACTATGGCCCATTTAGAGAATGTTCCATTTATGACTACTCTTTGTTTCCTATCTTTTAGCCAATTCCTTACCCAGTTGCATATAGTTTCCCCCAGTCCTTGCTTCTGGAGCTTTAGTATAAGCCTATTATGTGGTACAGTATCAAATGCCTTTGCAAAGTCCAAATAAATCACATCAGCTGCATTACCAATATCCAGGTTTGCACTTACCCCCTCATAGAACCCCAACAGGTTGGTTAGACACGACTTATCTTTCATGAATCCATGCTGTCTGTCAGTTATTATATTATTTTCTGCAACATATTTTTGCATGTCATCCCTTAAAATGCCCTCAAAAACTTTGCATACTACTGATGTCAGGCTTACTGGACGGTAGTTGCCTGGATCTACCCTCTTACCTTTCTTAAATATCGGTACCACATCAGCAATCCTCCAATCCTGAGGCACCAACCCTGTTACAAGCGAGTCTAAAAAGATGAGATACAGTGGTCTGTCAATTACGGAGCTCAATTCCCTCAATATTCGTGGATGAATGCCATCTGGCCCTGGGGATTTGTCAATGTTTAATTTACTCAGATGTAGGCGTACTTCTTCTTGTGTTAAATTAATTATATCGGGTGGTGAACTTTGATTTTTCACTTGTTGAATGATGCCTGGTACAGTCAGTTCCTTGGTGAACACAGATGAGAAATGCCTATTTAATATCTCAGTCTTTTGTTTGTCCTCTATAACTAACTTGTTATTATATTTTAAGGGGCCAATACTATCCTTTGTTTTCCTTTTGGCATTAATGTATTTATAAAAGATTTTGGGATTTATTTTAATGTCATTGGCGATTTTTGTTTCAGTAGCTAGTTTTGCTTGTTTGATTTCTTTTTTGCATTGCCTATTGATATCTTTATACTCCTGCAATGCTATTTCTGTATTCTCAGCCTTCAAGATTTTAAACGCCTTTTGTTTTTGTTTTATTATACTTTGTACAGTCTTATTTATCCATAGTGGTTTCTTTTTATTCCGGGACGTTTTATTACCAGAGGGTATAAGTTTTTTACAGGACTCTAGCAATATATCCTTAAACTTTCCCCATTTATGTTCAGTATCCCCAGTTACCATGACTTTGTCCCAATCTACACATTTAAGCTCTTCCCTTAATTTGTTGAAATCAGCTTTCCTAAAATTCCAGGTTTTAGCATTTCCCCTTTGAAATGTTCTATTGAATATTACGTTGAAGCTTACCATATTATGATCGCTGGTGCCCAAGTGCTCCCGGACCTGTAGATCTGAAATTGTATCCGGTCTATTTGACAGGACCAAATCTAGCAAATTATCTCCCCTCGTCGGTTCATCTACCATCTGAGAGAGGAGATGGTCTTGAATGGTAGATAAGAATTTACAGCTTTTAGCACAACCAGAAGATTCTATGTCCCACTGTATGTCTGGATAGTTGAAATCCCCCATAATAAGAACCCGATTATTATTATTAGCTGCCTTTTCAATTTGTTCCAGCATTTCACCCTCTATTTGTTCAAGTATGTTAGGAGGCTTATAGCAAACTCCAATTCGCATTTTTCCATTATTCTCCTCCCCATGTACATTTACCCATACTGACTCTACATTGTTGCAGTTCCCCCCAATGTCATCATTCAACACAGGTTTTAGGTTAGATTTGATAAATATACACACCCCACCACCTTTTTTGTCTTTCCTGTCCCTCCTAAATGTACTATAACCCTGTATGTTTGTCACCCAGTCATGGCTTTCATCCAGCCAGGTTTCCGTAATGCCCACCACATCATAATCCATGGTTGACATAAGAGTCTCCAATTCATTCATTTTGTTTGCAAGACTTCTTGCATTTGCCAGTAAACATTTAATCCTATTAACACCTTTATTACTCCTAGCCTCCCTACGTTCCTTGCATGTCCCATCCCCCCCTAATCCTTCATTAACCCCTACCATCTCACTGTCTCTATCTGCTCTATCTATCCCCTTTTTTGCTCCACTACCCTCCCTCCCCCCAGATCCTAGTTTAAAAGCTCCTCCATCCGTCTGACCATTTTCTCCCCCAGCACAGCTGCACCTTCCCCATTGAGGTGCAGCCCGTCCCTACCGTAGAGCCTGTAGCCGACTGAGAAGTCAGCCCAGTTCTCCATGAACCCGAACCCTTCCTTCCTGCACCAATTTCTAAGCCACGTGTTTATCTCCCTAAGCTCCCGCTGTCTTTCTAGGTTATAAGAGTCTTATTGTCTATGACTTATTTTATGCTAGTTTTATTTCTAATCCTTTTTATTCTATTTGCCATTAATATGGCAATTTTGTTATTCGAATAATAATGAGTTATTTTAACTGATTGGATCCATTTGTCAAATTAATTGGCTAATAGGGATTTGATCTCTATTATGTGTTATAGAAATTGTTGGTGGATGGTATGGGAAGATTTCATTTCTTGGGCTTTTTCTAATTTGACTAGTTTTTGGGAGAAAGGTTTAATCTTTTTCTCTGGTAATCTTTTTGGGTTTGGAGGAAAAGGAAGTAGCGCTTCTTTGTGAGCATTCCAACGAGTATTGGTAGATGTTTCTCCTAGTTTATTTTCTTTAAAGAAGTTTTGCATATCTCCTCTTATTACTTTTTTGTTTCCTTTAATTTGCATTAAATATGTATTACATCTCCATTTTATTCATCTCAGCTTTAGCATCAGCACTGCTCTGTACAGGACAAGTGATTGGAAGATTGATGTTTCAAGTCTCCTAAGGGGACTAATAAAAATAATAAAAAGTGGGACAAAGTTTTTAACAATATGGAAAAACAAAATTCAAAAGTTCAAATCACCCGCCTTTTGCCCCAATGCAACTAAAAATACACATACTTGGTATTTCAGTGTTCAGACATCTCCAATCTATCAAAATATAAAATAAATTAATCTGGTTGGTAAACAGGGTAACGAAAGAAAAATTAAGCATGCCAGAATTAATTTTTTGGGCCTCCACAACATTACAATAAAATGAAATAAGAGGTAATCAAAACATCACATTCATACCAAAATTGTATTGGTAAAAACGCCAGCTAAGGGAGCAAAAAAAAAAAAAATCACACAGCCCCAGACGCTGAAAAACAAGAACATTATGGGTTTCAGAAAATGTCAACAAAAGCGCCATTGTTTAATTTGTTTTTTTTACAAATTTCTGATTTTTTTTTACCAATTAAATGTTAAAAAAAACCTACGTTTGCATTCTACGAACTCATAATGACCTGGGGAATCATATTGCAAGATCAGTTTTACCATGTAGTGAACATGGTAATTAAAAACCCTCAAAACCAATTGTGGAATTGCACTTTTTTGCAATTTCACTGCACTTGGAATTTTTTTCCATTTTTTAGTACACAATATGGTAAAATTAATGGTTTCTTTCAACTAATGCAAGAAACAAGCCCTCATATGGCTATGTAGACATAAAAATAAAAAAAAGTTACGACATTTTGAAGATGGGGAGGAGAAAACAAAAACGAAAATGGAAAATCGCCAAGTGGGGAAGGGGTTAACACCCGGGGCATCACCCGAATGAGTCTTTCTTTTAATTATGTTACTCGCAATTGCATACCTCCCAACTTTTGAAGAACAGAAGAGGGACAAATTCTACGGCACGCCACGGCAAATTTTGACCACACCCTAGCCACACCCACCAAGCCACACCCATTTGGCAATAAGGGTCATTCAGCAAATGCCCTGGACTGTTCGTTCATTCATAGCAGCAAGAACTTTCTCATAGTTATATAAGCGTCACTATGACCTGTTGCTTTTTTTGTGTCTGTGGTTTTTGTTTTCTGCAGGTGTCTGCACCAAACTACACAATAACAATCTTCTCTGGTTATTGCATTTCTGCTGCATTTTTTATGCCTTTTCCCATTATTTCATGCGTTTTTGGTGCAGATGGGAATCTACATTTTTAAGGATTTTTATAGTACAGGAAATCTTTGATTCTGCACTTATAAAAAGTAACTGTGTTTTTTTAAGCTCCACATAGAAATTTCTAGAGAAAATAAAAACACCAAAACCGCAGTGTTCAGCGACGTCTTTTCATGAAATCACATCCACTTTGCTTGGACATTTACACACAGCAGAATGTATGTGCAAAATACACCAGCAGAAAAATGTATCATTTATGTGAACACGGACTAAATGTCCAAGCAAAGTGGATAAAACATCATGAAGTCTCCGCCTGCTGAGCATCTTCAAGACGCCACTGAACTGTGCAGTTTTGGTGGATTTTTTTTCTCTACAGGCTTCTTTGTGGAGCCTGGAAAAAAAACTGCAAGGGGAAAAAAAGTGGCGTTACATTTTTAAACGCAGAATCAAAGCTCTTCTATAGTATTAAAAAAGCATTAAAAACCCGGATTCACATCTGCACCAAACATGTATGAAACATCTAGGGAAATCCAAACACGCAATAATCAGAGAGGATTTTTATTGTACAACCGGAGAAGAAAAGGAGATAAGGCAATGATCATGTTTAAAAAAATACATTTTATTAATTAAAACCGCATAGCATTAGTTATTACAAAAATTACATCATTTGAAATAGGTCTAACAATTCTGTAGGAAGTGAAAAAGTGGTTTATGTAGGAGCAAATACTTGCCGCACAGAACCAACCGAGTATATGGGGTTTGAAATCTAATATGCCACCATATCCATAAGACCATTTAATATTGTGAGATTGCAACAAGGTGGCAGCCCAAAAGGGGGAGCAGTAAAGCAGTAATACAATATCTGCTTGTAAGCAGAATATATTAATATAGTTCCCCTCTGGGGCCCACCACAGTTGCAATGAGGGGTTAACTCGGCCGCTGCACAGGTCCACAGGCAAGAACCGGCCTGACTATATATATCCCAGCATAAGTATGCATGTTAAATGTCCAAGCCTGGGGAGCTGCGCAGACAGGGACAGCCAACATATAATGGGGGCAAATTAAGATTACAATACCTGATGGTAGGTGTACAAAGCTGGTTCTGGAGGCAAGGAGAGCCTCCTGACAGCTGTTTCGCATCGTGCTTTTTCAGAAGGAGGTGTTTGTATGGTGTGCATGCAAAGGCTTTATTGGGAACATACATGTTGTGAACAATCGATCCTAATTGCGGTGACTCGTTTGCGCATGCGGCATCACCCAAGTACGGAAGGCAGAGGGGAACAAAAAGCACCGCTGTGTACGGCGCACGCGCGGGACCACGGGATGCGTCACCATGGTACCCACGCGCGGGCACCAACGGGCTCGCCCCCAGCTAGCTACCGCCCGCAGTCGGCACGCCGGAGGATGCGCACAACCACAAGAAGGTAAGTAGAAAAGACATATAATTAATACAATAACAGGTACAAGAATGTATATAATTCTCATTGGACATTGCGCAATGAATATTCTAATGGAGGACCGCAGATTCCACAAGGAACCCAGTGTGGAAGAATATTCATGTCCCAATAAGTAGTATAAAAAGACCTAAGGTACATAAAAATAAGAATAATGAGAAACAAAGATTAAAAGTGTACAAAGCATACACAAGTTAAAATATAAGCCCCCACAAAACCACCAAAATGCAAAATTATGTATCTGTGGCAATTATCATGCCTCAGAGGACCCAAGCAGAGTACTGGGAGATAACAAAAGGAGAAATAGAAGGGTGTGAATCATCCAAAAAAGGATTTTTCAGGGATTAATTATAAAACCTGACCAAGATGGGAAGATGTCAAAAAGTGCCCATTATAAAAACGTGGCATAACTAACCACTTAATTTAGTCCGAAGGGCACAAGGGTGTTCAGGGGGATAATCCACTTGGACTCCCGATGAGCGAGAGTCTTACGTAGATTGCCCCCCCGGACACCCCCCTGGATCACATCAATGCCCCTAACCTGTAATGATTTAGGGCTACAATTGTGGACAGCCCTAAAATGGCGGGGCAATGTTTTCAACAGGGTGACATCCTCCACTTAAGCAGCCACAAGGATGTCTCTCACGTGCTCCCTGACTCTAACGCGGAGCTCACGTGACGTGAGCCCCACATAAATCAGGGAGCACGAGCATGTAGCATAATAGACCACATGTGTGGTGCTGCAGGTAATGTATTCATCAATGGAAAATGTCTTTTTACCATCAGAGGAGGTGAAAGAAGGTACCCTGATGATGTTACTACAATCGGCACAATGGCCGCGTGGGAAACAGCCCCGAAGGGGACCCCTAGATCCAAAGAAATTCTTTCTGGGAGGGACGTAATGGCTTCTGATGAGAAGATCCCCCAGGTTTTTTGCCCGCCTAGCTGTCATGAGGGGTCTCCTGGGAAGCACTTCAGCCAAAGTAGGCTCCGTAAAAAGTACCGACCAGTGCTTCTCCAGGATTCCCCTCATCGTGTCCCACTCATGATTAAAAGTCCCAATAAAACGGATCTGATAGTCCATGGTTGACCGACGTTGTTTATATTGGAGAAGATGTTCCCTGGGGGTATTTTTTTCACGTAGCTAGCCTCTTTTAATGCATCTATTGCTATACCCCCTCGCTCTAAACCTGCATCGGAGATCAGACGACTGGGTTTTAAGGGTGGAAGAAGTGGAGCAAATCCGCTTCATCCTCAAAAACTATCCGGTCAGGATGGCACGTATGGTTGACATGATATGACCCGAGGATGCATGAAGGAGGGCATTGAACGATGTATCCTTGCGGAAGCTGTCGGTCTGAATGCCCCCGAACCCATCCACATAAATATTGACATCAAGAAACTCCAAGTTGGTATTACTGGACCTATAGGTCAATTTGATATTAAAAGAATTAAGGTCATCCATGAATTGATCGAGCTGCCCGACTGTGCCCTGCCAGATAACAAAAACATCATCAATAAAGTGGAGCCAGCGCTGCACATGGGAGCTCTCCACAGCACCACCGTCCCCAAACACCAACCTCTCCCAGTAACCCAGGAAAAAGTTGGGGTAGGCGGGCGCACAGGAAGTGCCGCGCCGCTGTAAATAAAATAAATCCTTAAAAAACAAAAAAATTATGAGTCAGGGCAAAGTCGAGCAGCTCCATCACCAGTGTAGCCATGGCGCCATCGAGACCGGAGGTTGAGAGGTAGAAGCGGACTGCCTCCAGACCGTCAGTATGTCCGATGCAGGTATAGAGTGAATCCATGTCGGCACAAACCATGAGCATATCCGAATCCATAAAGATGCCATCAAGATGCCTCAGGATATCCATGGTATCCTTGACATAGGAGGGTAAGTTTTCAACTAAAGGTTTTAAATAAAAATCAATAACTCTACAAATAGGTTCACATAACCCTCCGATGCCGGACACAATGGGACGTCTCGGGGGGTTGAGGGCATCTTTATGGATCTTGGGTAACAAGTAGAACGTAGGGACACGTGGACAGCTGGTGATCAACCCCTGGAGCATGTTCTCGTCAATGATGCCCTGGTGGTAAGCCTGAGTCAGGATTTTCTTCAATTCAAGGGAGAAGGAGGTCATGGGGTTGTGAGTGAAGCGTGAGTATGTTGTATTATCCCTAAGTTGCCTTAGTGCCTCTTTCTCATACTTATCTATCGGCCAGACCACTATGTTCCCCTCCTTGTCCGCCGCCTTGATCACGACATCATCATAACTCTGTAATAAGGTGACCGCCGACCTTTGACGATGAGTTAAATTATCAAATTTACGTCTTGTTGGTACCTTTTTAAGGTCGTCGGTCACCAATCTGAGAAAGATATCAATGGCCGGGCAGAGGGACAAGGGGGGGAAGCGTGTGGATCTGGGCAATACTTATCTACCGGCCAGACCACTATGTTCCCCCCCTTGTCCGCCGCCTTGATCACGACATCATCATAACTCTGTAATAAGGTGACCGCCGACCTTTGACGATGAGTTAAATTATCAAATTTACGTCTTGTTGGTACTTTTTTAAGGTCGTCGGTCACCAATCTGAGAAAGATATCAATGGCCGGGCAAATTCTATTCTATTCTGCAGCTCCTGTCACCTTCATGCAGCACAGCTGGATGCGACGCTGGAGGACTGTGGAGTACGCCGGACATGGAGGGTTTCTCGGGGTTAATAAATTGGTGATGAGGGACTTTGTTAGTGTTTTTTATTTCTAATAAAGGATTTTTCGGGTGTGTGTGTTTTTTAACTGTAATTTACAGATTAATCATGGAAGGAATCTCGGGGAGACGCCTGACATGATTAATCTACGATTTAGTGGCAGCTATGGGCTGCCATTAACTCCTTATTACCCCGATTTGCCAACGCACTAGGGCAAATCGGGAAGAGCCGGGTACAGTCCCAGAACTGTTGCATATAATGTATGCGGCAATTCTGGGCGTCTGCTGACTGATATTGTTAGGCTGGGGGGCCCCCCCATAACGTGGGGCTCCCCATCCTAAGAATACCAGCCTTCAGCCGTATGGCTTTATCTGGCTGGTATTAAAATTGGGGGGACCGCACGCCGTTTTTTTTAATTAGTTAATTATTTATTTCACTGCACAGTATACACACACCCACCGGCTGCTGTGATTGGGTGCAGTGAGACACCTGTCACTCAGCGTGGGGGCGTGTCTCACTGCAATCAATCATAGGCGCCGAAAAGCAGGGAATACGAGATTGTTTAATGAGCGGCCGGCTTTTTCACAAGAGGAAAAGCCGCCGGAGTTTAGTGAACAGCTGTGCAGCGCCGCGGCAGTGATCGGGGAACGGTAAGTAAGAGAGAGGGGGGAGAATGACCGACAGACTGTGAGAGGGGGACAGACAAGACAGAGAGAGACATACAGAGCGAGACCGACCGACGGGAGATAGAATGAAAAAAAATGACCGACATCGCTAGTAAAAAGCACAAAACGTGCGTTTTGGACATCGGAGTGCCACACAATGTTTTACGTAAAATCTTTCATGTATTAATCTCAAAAAGTAACATACACCAGCTCTATCTCACTATTGGGTATGTGCCCTTAACATTTCCGCCATGAAAATTAATTTTGGTGTCATTTTTGAAGGTTTTCTGGTGAGTCCGTAAAAATGGCGTAAAACTCGGACAAAATTGTTCACAGCTGTGACTTTTGAGTGATAAATGCTTCAAGGGGTCTTCCCCATGCTGTTGCCATGTCATTTGAGCACTCTTCTGAGACTTTTGTGACATTTTTAGGGTTTCTACATGCTGCCGGGGGTCATTTCAGAAAAATACTCGGGTCTCCCATAGGATAACATTGGGCTCGGTGCTCGGGCCGAGTACGCGAGTATCTTGGGATGCTCAGCCCGAGCCTCGAGCACCCAAGCTTTTTGGTGCTCGCTCATCACTAATGATGGTCTGTTTCTTTTCCATTGAGTACTCATTTGACCGCTTGTTGTGGGTTCACAGCAACAGCTTCCAAATGCAAACACCACAGCGGGAATCAGCACCAGACCTTTTACCTGCTTGATTGATGTTGGATTTTAATGATAGTGCATATAGCCCATTAAAGAGTTTTTGAGATAATTGTCTAATTACTTTTGGTCCCTTGAAAAAAAGGCAGCTACATATTAAAAACCTGTAATTCCTAAACCCTTACTCTAATTAGGATGTGAATACCCTCAAATTAAAGCTCAGAGTCTGCACGTTATGCTCATATTGATAATATCTTGAATATGTTTTGGTAAACAAGTAGCATGCCAAAACTTGTGTCACTGTCCAAATATTTCTGCACCTACACACGTAGTCAAAATTGTTGGTACCCCTCGTTTAACAAAAGAAAAACCCACATTGGTCACAGAAATAACTTGAATCTGACAAAATTAATAATAAAAAATCTTTAAAATTGATCAAATGAAAGTCAGACATTGGTTTTCTGCTTCCACATAATTTATTAAAAAAATAAAACTCATGAAATAAGCCTCGATAGAAATGATGGTACCCTTAACTTAATATTTTGTTGCACAACCTTTTGAGGCAATCACTGCAATCAAACGATTCCTGTCAATGAGATTTCTGCACCTCTCGACAGGTATTTTGACACACTCCTCAAGAGCAAACTGCTCCAGTTATCTCGTGTTTGAAAGTTGCCTTTTCCAGACGGCATGTTTCAGCTCTTTCCAAAGCTGTTGAAAAGGATTTAGGTCAGGGCTCATAGAAGGCCACTTCAGAATAATCCAATGTTTTCCTCTTAGTCATTCTTTGGTGTTTTTAGCTGTGTGTTTTGGATCATTATCTGGTTGCAAGATCCATGACCTGCGACTGAGACCAAGCTTTCTGACACTGGGCAGCACATTTTTCTCTAGAATCCCTTGATAGTCTTGAGATTTCATTGTACCGTGCACAGATTCAAGACACCCTGTGCCAGATGCAGCCAAGCAGCCCCAGAACATAACCAAGCCTCCTCCATGTTTCACAGTAGGGAAAATGTTATTTTATTGAAAGGCTTCATTTTTCTGTCTGTAAACATACAGCTGATGTGCCTTGACAAAAAGTTCAATTTTTGTCTCATCTGTCCAAAGGACATTCTCCCAGAAACTTTGTGGCTTGTCAACATGTAGTTTGGCAATTTCCAGTCTGGCTTTTTTTCCTTTTTTTTTCAACAATGGTGTCCTCCTTGGTTGTCTCCCATGAAGTCTACTTTGGCTCATACAACGCTGGATAGTGCGATCTGACACTGAGGTTCCTTGAGGTTGAAGTTCCCCTTTAACCTCTTAGAAGTTTTTCTGGGCTCTATTGTTACCATTTGTATTATCCGTCTCTTTGATTTGTCATTAATTTTCCTCCTGCGGCCACGTCCAGGGAGGTTGGCTACAGTCCCATGGATCTTAAATTTCTGAATAATATGTGCAACTGTAGTCACAGGAACATCAAGCTGCTTGGAGATTGTCTTATAACCTTTACCTTTAACATGCTTGTCTATAATTTTCTTTCTAATCGTCTGAGACAACTCTTTCCTTCACTTCCTCTGGTCCATGTTGAGTGTGGTACACACCATATCACCAAACAGCACAATGAGTATCTGTAGCCTATATACAGGTCCACTGACTGATTACAAGTTTGTAGACACCTGTGATGCTAATTAGTGGACACAGCTTGATTTAACATGTCCCTTTTGTCTCATTATTTTCAGGTGCACCATAATTTTTGGCCAGGCCTGCTTTATGGGTTTTATTCTTTTTTTTAATTCTGTGGAAGCATAGCTGAAAA
The DNA here is from genome assembly GCF_048569485.1 of Anomaloglossus baeobatrachus. Lineage (NCBI taxonomy): Eukaryota > Metazoa > Chordata > Amphibia > Anura > Aromobatidae > Anomaloglossus > Anomaloglossus baeobatrachus. The sequence continues at coordinate 261,910,964 of NC_134358.1, read as the reverse complement.
GCAATTTCTGACTTTGATTTGTTCATTTTCATAGATGTTTTATTTATTATTACTTTTGTCAGATTCAAGTTATTTCTGTGAACATTGTGGGTTTTTCTTTCATTAAACGAGGGGTACTAAACCGAAAAACCTCACTCATCGATAAAATTACTAAACTTTATTATTTCATCAATATTTAGAAAAACACACCCAGTGATTGTGGACACACACACAGGGGCATGAAGGAGGAATTTGGGAGCAACCTAGGATTTAACCCTTATATTCTCTTTTGAGAGGTACAGCTCCTATATAACCTACCGGGTAATATGCACAAAGGTGTACACACAGGCGCCACACTTTTCTCTGGGCACCCCCGTTCAGTTTCAATACTCCTAAATGCGCCCTCAATAAAAAGTATTTGCCACTAGCAGGGCCGGAAGGTGGAGGAGGGGGGAGAAAACATTCTCTATGGGATCCCTATCTCACCCTATAAAACTCACTCCTACCTACCAACGGAGGGTGTGACGCCGTAACTGTTTTGGGCGCCCCCGTTCCACGTCGGCTGACCCTTGATGCGCCCTGACTCCAAGTGGATAATACTAAAAATGGCACAACATTTGTACGTGATTCAAGATGATAAAGTAATGAACCCACAACCTGTGCTTAGATAGCATAAATATCCTTTCTCACCAAATTTGAAATTGAAAGTCAATATGCTATCACTTAAATCCGTACTTCTTTGTGACCATAAAACATGGAAACACACATAACTTCCAACTATGCAGGTATGTCAAACAGGCACTTAGATACCAGATTCCTCAATTGTGCATTTATATTTAAACAGGTTCCTGCATAATACGAAGCCAACAATAAATCAAAAACTGAAATTCCAAGGGGGAATTATTAAATTCCAATTACTTCCCTTTTTGATGTATCTTTTCAAACCGCCTCGACGCGTTTCCCCTTCATTTTAAATTCAAGGATCATCAGGAGGCAAAGAATCCTAGTTGTCAGATGTGGTGATCCATGGCTGTATGCCTTTATTATTTCATCAATATTTAGAAAAACACACCCAGTGATTGTGGACACACACACAGGGGCATGAAGGAGGAATTTGGGAGCAACCTAGGATTTAACCCTTATATTCTCTTTTGAGAGGTACAGCTCCTATATAACCTACCGGGTAATATGCACAAAGGTGTACACACAGGCGCCACACTTTTCTCTGGGCACCCCCGTTCAGTTTCAATACTCCTAAATGCGCCCTCAATAAAAAGTATTTGCCACTAGCAGGGCCGGAAGGTGGAGGAGGGGGGAGAAAACATTCTCTATGGGATCCCTATCTCACCCTATAAAACTCACTCCTACCTACCAACGGAGGGTGTGACGCCGTAACTGTTTTGGGCGCCCCCGTTCCACGTCGGCTGACCCTTGATGCGCCCTGACTCCAAGTGGATAATACTAAAAATGGCACAACATTTGTACGTGATTCAAGATGATAAAGTAATGAACCCACAACCTGTGCTTAGATAGCATAAATATCCTTTCTCACCAAATTTGAAATTGAAAGTCAATATGCTATCACTTAAATCCGTACTTCTTTGTGACCATAAAACATGGAAACACACATAACTTCCAACTATGCAGGTATGTCAAACAGGCACTTAGATACCAGATTCCTCAATTGTGCATTTATATTTAAACAGGTTCCTGCATAATACGAAGCCAACAATAAATCAAAAACTGAAATTCCAAGGGGGAATTATTAAATTCCAATTACTTCCCTTTTTGATGTATCTTTTCAAACCGCCTCGACGCGTTTCCCCTTCATTTTTAAATTCAAGGATCATCAGGAGGCAAAGAATCCTAGTTGTCAGATGTGGTGATCCATGGCTGTATGTAAACGAGGGGTACCAACAATTTTGACTATGTGTGTAACTGTAGATCTATGATCAGTGACCTATTGTATATTACAAATAAACCTCTTTGGAAAAGATTCATGCAGTAGGACCAAACATGCATTGGTTCCCAAATATAGACTCTTGGCTGAATCAGTTACATATTCATTTATTGACTTCTCTGCATTGTTTTCTAAAGAGTTCTTTGAATGGTAGTTTTAAGGCTTAAATCTGTTAATCGACTTCTTATGCTAAATGGAAGAGCCAAATCTAGAAAATTGTTCAAAATGTGTTCCTTTTTTATCAGCTGATTTAGGGTTTTTTCACACTGGTGGCTACTGGTTAGGAAAAAACATTACCCATACATTTTAAAACATTTGTGAAGGGCTTGGAAGGCAGTGGAGTAAACAGTTTGGAATTTAGAAGAAAACAATCACCCCATGAGAGGTTCACAGCATCCAAGGTGCATTATAATCACTGTTGCAGAAAGGCAAATATACGAATCGGCTTCATACAGAATTCTCCACTCATGAGCTGAACATATAGGTCAAACACATTCGGCTTTTTAGCTGTATAGGGCATGCTGACATTTTCAAAAGTGTACGTTAAAATCACTGCAAAAAAACGAGACTGGATTAAAAAATTCACTGAGGCATAGAATCAAGGTGAACTTTTGACTGTCAATCTACCACCCGCACTTTCTTAACTCTTCCATCTGAATTCCGCGGTATAGAACAGTCAACAGTTCCAGAGGACATAGAGTTACATATCTTAGCTCCTTCTTGTAATATTAATCTCAATTCTGACAGCGGCACAAAGCGGTCAGAGGTTCCTATAGATAGTTCTGCCACTTCAGAGTGATTGATAGGAAGTCTGAATTCAATTGACGTGTGCGGTGTCTCTTGTATTAACAGAATTCATAGTGGTCTCAAGCTGGAAAGTTCACTGAATATTTGCGCGTCATTTTACTACTACATTTATGATGCATACGATGTACTCTATTTTTATCAGATATACTTTTATGTTCGAACACTTATTACTCTTCATTTATAACTTTAGCTGCGATCAAACTAAATTAGGACATACTGTATAATAGCTTTTTGCACTGTATTTTATTTCCACAATATACTGGTGTGAATGTGTAACATAACTAGCAGGTTGCACCAAATGTGTAATGCCAGATGCAGCATTTTATTACATTTGGTCACGTGTGACCTAGATTTTGCAGACTGTAATCCCCTATAGTAATTAGTATTCTCAAAGTTAATACATGATGCATCTCCACAAGGGTTCCTCAAATGGAAAGTATATTTAGTATTCCACTATATGCACTATTTTAATAAGGTTAGGGCAATTTGTGGAACTCCGTGATCTTTCTATGTAAAGCAGTCCAGAATACCACGTCCAATGCTCGGACTACACTGAAGATCTTCAGTTGAGTTCTGATGTCCAGTGATTGTCAATGTGATTGAGTTGTGATTCGTGACCAAATAATGTTGGATTTCTGCTTCCAGGTCAGAAGTGACAAAATACTTTGCACACAAAGATTTCATTGTAAGTCATGTTCAAAAACTGTCGCAACCTGTCTGCAATATGGCCGAGAGTTTTCAGATAATTCACAGCTCTAAAAAAAGCCATGCAAGAGCAGTCAAATGTTTTTGAGTGAGCCAAATAACCATGACTCTTCCCACCCTGACAATACCAGTCCCCAGCTGTCCACTTTACCTTGGCTGGTTATCAAAAATAGGGTGAACATCATGTGGAGACACGGGGCTCAGTGGGTGCTCTCGTCCACTAAAACCCACCACCTTTAGAAAGACAGCATGGCTCAGGGCTCATCCCAACTGAACGCCGGCCTCCTTAACCGTGGGCGTAACACTACTCAGACAACACAGGGTGAAGGAACCACAATAATTAGACTTTATTGGATCCCCAAACAATTAACGGCACATAACACATAACCAGCAAAATACACAAATGTAACAGGCAACAGAGTCTCACCCTTCCGCTGGCTCACCAGGGATTTAGAATTTCCATGCCTCAGAGCTTCCAGGGCCGCTTACTCCAATCCAGCAGCACCCCGCTTTTGGCAGGCACCCACCGAGAAAGGAATAATGCCAGATTTAGGAAGCTGGCTGAGGTCTGCAAAGTCTGTAACAGGTGACTGAACTGTCCCAACCTGAGTGTCCTCCTTAGGTAGTTTTGGTATGATGATACAATCCTGGCAGCCGGAGTCGAAATCCCTAGGCTGTGGATATGGTCTCCAACCGGAACCGGAGTCCCTAGATTGAAGCTATAAGATATCCTGATCCTCTAGTCAGCTCCAAAGAGCTTAGACTGGATCCATCAGCCTCCATCAACAACCTGGTGGCTTAAAGAAGTCCCTTTTATAGCCACAGCCTTCCATTTAGATACACTGCGTCCTCATCGATTGGTTGGACAAGAGCGCCTCTCCCATTGGATGAATCTCAAGCTGCATGGACAATGTTCATCCAAATGATGTCTACAGAAAGACTGAGGGTATACATGTAGTCTGGGAGTCACCGACTAGACAATGGCTACTAAGTTAATCACATTAGCAATACACATCTACAATACAATGAGAACTTTGCATAATTGAGTTATCTGGGTGTCTGGGCTTCAGTGGCCAACACAATTACATGAGTCAAGAAGAGTCTTGAAAAACAATGAGGGACTTATCCCCCGTCTATAAACAATCTATCATCCTGTCTGGCTGAATTTTAAGAACCTTGAACCCATGAGAGTCCATGTCGTCACATTCCTCCCCCTTCTTAATATTAGCCAGACATGATAGGCTTCTGATCATCCTTCTCCTCTTGACGGCATTGTCCTTTTTAATGGTGAGGTCAGCAACAGAGGCTCGCATCTATACACCTCCCCCTGATTACCTCCCACAAGTTGAGCAGCCATATTGTGGACAAGCACTAAGGTGGGGTCCATGAGATGGGCCTGCACAAATCTCCCACTATTAATCCTCCCCCAGTCAATAGCCACAGTGTGGTTAGGCTTACTCACGGTTCTTGGCTGAGAAGTGGATGATAGAGACCGGGAATGCAAACCATCCCTGGAAAAGATGTTAGAAAGATCCACATCAGGGTCCTGCTTGGCTTGGAGGTGGGTGATGGCTGCTTCAAACTGACTGGATAGTCCTTGTCCTTGGTCATTCTCCAAAATGACTGGTGGGAGCAGGTAATTCACAAACCCCACTTTCACTTCCCTTTGAGTGGTATCCGAAACAACAGGCTTGGTGGGGCCATCTATGAACCCCACTTCAACTTCCTCCTGGCTAGTCCCCGAAACAACAGGTGTGGGGAGGCTGTCCATAAACTCCATATGGACCTCTTCCTGGTCAGACCCCAAAGTAACTGGTGTGGGGACGGTGTCCATAAGCTCCACATCAGCCTTGCTCTGATTAGTCTCCACAATGACAGGTGTGGGGAGGCTGTTCACAAGTCTCACATCAACCTCTCCCTGGTCCTTTCCCGAAATAACTGGTGTGGGGACGGTGTCCATAAATTCCACATCAGCCTTGCTCTGGTCAGTCTCCACAATGACAGGTATGGGGAGGCTGTTCACAATCCCCACATCGATCACTTCCTGGTTGGTCCCCAAAATACCAGGTGTGGGGAGGCTGTCCACAAGCTCCACCTCGACCTCTCCCTGGTCGGTCCTTAGGTCCAACTGCACACATGCCAGAGGAATGTCTGAGCGCTGGCCCTCAGCCAGGGAGATAGATAATTGGGAATCTGGTACAGGGTCTTCTGGGGAAACAATAACTGGGCTTACCAGGGTAATGGAGGAACCAGTGTCTCGTAGTCCCTGGCTCTTGACCGGCTGAGCTGGTAGATGGGCTCCGGGCATGCGGCCTCGGTTTTGGAGACAATATTTATCTATATGTCCATAGCGCCCACATGTATAACAGCGCCATAGATTGGGCGAGTCACAGGCCCTGTTTTTAGTCCTTTGTTTTGGCGCAGCTTCTGCTGGGTAGCGGGACCATCCTTCTCGACCGGCTGGTGTTAGCAGTACTGCAGCTGGAATCCCATAAACATATTCCAGAACATAAGCCCTCTCTTCTCTTGAGGATCTAGGCCCCAATGCATCCAACAACGCTGTGGCTTGGGCCATTTTGGACAAAGTTGATTCCCGATTGTCACTAGATCCATAATGTGGTACATAGTTTAAATCCTCTGGGTCAATATCGGCGGGATCCTCATCGTCCTCTGCATCATTCTGGGCATCCCAACGGACTAATTTCTGGATCAAGTCTGACCAAGTCTCAGCGTTCCAGTAGATAATCTTTCGCCTCTGGCACAGATCCTGTAGCATCCATTTACTGCAGCGGTCGTAACTCCTCTCTTGTCCTTGTCCCATGGCTGAGCTGGTGGGGTTGGACATGGCAGCGTCCGAAACCTGAATGCCTCCCCTATGGCCTGCTGGGTATGCTTATGTGCCTCCCTGGTTGTTGAGCCCTGGACGGTGTCCGAAAACACCAGTCCGCTGCAGCTCCCCTGGGTAAACCAGGCTGAGTAGTATCCCACTGCTGCCACCAATTGTGGAGACACGGGGCTCAGTGGGTGCTCTCGTCCACTAAAACCCGCCGCCTTTAGAAAGACAGCGTGGCTCAGGGCTCATCCCAACTGAACGCCGGCCTCCTTAACCGTGGGCGTAACACTACTCAGACAACACAGGGTGAGGGAACCACAATAATTAGACTTTATTGGATCCCCAAACAATTAACGGCACATAACACATAACCAGCAAAACACAAAATGTAACAGGCAACAGAGTCTCACCCTTCCGCTGGCTCACCAGGGATTTAGAATGTCCATGCCTCAGAGCTTCCAGGGCCGCTTACTCCAATCCAGCAGCACCCCGCTTTCGGCGGGCAGCCACCGAGAAAGGAATAGCGCCAGATTTAGGAAGCTGTGTGAGGTCTGTAAAGTCTGTAGCCAGGTGACCGGATTGTCCCAACCTGAGTGTCCTCCTTAGGTAGTCCTGGTATGATGATATAATCCTGGCAGCCGGGGTCGAAATCCCTAGGCTGTGGATATGGTCTCCAACCGGAACCGGAGTCCCTTGATTGAAGCCATAAGATATCCTGATCCTCTAGTCAGCTCCAAAGAGCTTAGACTGGATCCATCAGCCTCCATCAACAACTTGGTGGCTTAAAGAAGTCCCTTTTATAGCCACAGCCTTCCACTTAGATACACTGCGTCCTCATCGATGGGTTGGACAAGAGCGCCTCTCCCATTGGATGAATCTCAAGCTGCATGGACAATGTTCATCCAAATGATGTCTACAGAAAGACTGAGGGTATACATGTAGTCTGGGAGTCACCGACTAGACAATGGCTACTAAGTTAATCACATTAGCAATACACAACTACAATACAATGAAAACTTTGCATAATTGAGTTATCTGGGTGTCTGGGCTTCAGTGGCCAGCACAATTACATGAGTCAAGAAGAGTCTTGTAAAAACAATGAGGGACTTATCCCCCGTCTATAAACAATCGATCATCCTGTCTGGCTGAATTTTAAGAACCTTGAACCCATGAGAGTCCATGTCATCACACATCACACCAATTTTTTCATTATTTATTTAAATACTTTAAAAAAATGCCGTGGGATTCCCTCTATTTTTGATAACCAGCCAAAGTAAAGCAAACCTCTGGGTGTTGCAGCCCGCAGTTGCTTGTTTACCTCCGCTATGTTACCAAAAATAGGTGGGAGCGTACGTCATTCTTTTTTTTTAATTATTAATTCATTTTTTTCAAGTACTGCGCCGACCAATCCTAGCCATGCTAATAGTTGAAAATGACTGTGATGGGACCAAAAGTGGCAGTAGAGAAAAGCTTGCTGATTGGCAGCTATGCAGCCTTTCAACAAGCTTTATTAGGATGACAAACCCAAACAGGAACCAGACGTACAGATAAAAGTCTGTGTTCAAGCCCAAGACCCGGACACCCGGTGTCTTGTACTAACCCCGACCTTTACAGTTCCTAAGGCTGCAGACACATTAGAGTATGGCATCTGATGTGAGAGCAAAGGATGCGATATGATAATGACCCTCGGCTCAAGCTCTCCTGCAAGCATTAGCTGTGTCATGCAACTGTGACCGGATCTTGCAATTGAGGCACAGCTGTGAAGCTGAGGGCGGGCGCTGTGGAGGAGAGGAAGGGATTAATCCCCCATCTCCTCCATTGTCCGTTTAGGGCTGGAGGAAAAAATTGCTGATCTGAGCTGCAGCATTGTCTAACATGGGGCCGAGTTCAATGCTAGATTTTCTCGCATTGCACTCGTCCCATTTATACGCTCGTGTGAGCGTACCCAAATAGTGAGTGTACCCACTTCCCACCCATTAAAGGAAATTATTTTACCTTTGTTTGTGTTTAGGCCCACATGTAACTTATGCCATTTAGAGCATTATGTGAACAACTAGTGCGTTTTCTTCTTAAGCTATTGCACTGCCGACATTATAAATGTACATCATAACATGTTGCATTTTTACTTGGTATGTTACATGTGAATATTATTTTACATCGCGTTAGGTGTTGCTATAGGGGCATTTCTCTGATTTTTTTTGTTTGTTTTGATTGCTATAGGGCTTGGTTTGTTAATATTTGATGTTTCATATGTATAGTCTATCAATCTGGATGGGTGCTTCAATATAAGACTGCAGGGACAGTGAGGGAGGGTCAATGTTGAGCAAGAGCACCACCCTTTGCGTTGCCTTTAGGGTGCCATACTCCATGGCAAGGTCATAGCAGATTAGGGTTACCTAATGTTCTTCCCTCTCTCTATATATTTATGCATGTTTGTCCATATAAGACTGCTGTCCCTGACATTTCCCTTTGTCATTTTTTGAAGTATACATCCCTTATGGTGTACATACACTGTGTGCAGAATTATTAGGCAAGTTATATTTTTTTTATGATTGATCAACAACTATGTTCTCAATCAACCCAAAAGACTCATAAATATCAAAGCTTAATATTTTTGGAAGTTGGAGTTGTTGTTTTTTTAGATTTGGTTATCTTAGGAGGATATCTGTTTGTGCAGGTAACTATTACTGTGCAGTTTATTAGGCAACTTAAAAACTAAATATATTCCCATCTCAATTGTTTATTTTCACCAGATAAACCAATAGAACTGCACAAAATTTAGAAATAAACATTTCTGACATGCAAAAACAAAACCCAAAAAGTGAGTGACCAATATAGCCACCTTTCTTTATGATGACACTCAACAGCCTACCATCCATAGATTTTGTCAGTTGCTTGATCTGTTTACGATCAACATTGCATGCAGCAGCCACCACAGCCTCCCAGACACTGTTTCGGGTGAGTGAGGTGTACTGTTTTCCCTCCCTGTAGATCTCACATTTTATGAGGGACCACAGGTTCTCTATGGGGTTCAGATCAGGTGAACAAGGGGGCCATGTCATTATTTTTTCATCTTTTAGACCTTTACTGGCAAGCCATTCTGTGGAGCTTGATTTTCCTCAATTCATGGGCAGTTATTTTGCGACTTTTTTGCCCAACACACTTCTTGCGACCCTGTCGGCTATTTGCCATGAAACAGTTGATTGTTCGGTGATCACGCTTCAAAAGTTTGGCAATTTCAAGACTGCTACATCCCTCTGCAAGACATCTCATAATTTTGGACTTTTCAGAGCCAGTCAAATCCCTCTTCTGACCCATTTTGCCAAAGGAAAGGAAGTTGCCTAATAATTAAGCACACTTTATATAGGGTGTTGATGTCATTACACCACACCCCTCCACATTACAGAGATGCACATCACCTGATTTACTTAATTGGTAGTTGGCTCTCAAGCCTATACAGCTTGGAGTAGGACAACATGTATAAAAAATTATCATGTGATCAATATACTCATTTGCCTAATAATTCTGCACACAGTGTATATATTTTTTGCACTTGCCTCTTTTTTACACCAGTGTGTATATGTTGTATGTCGTCTTTTTATCTAAGGCCCCCTTCACACGTCAGTGAAAAACACTGACGTTCTTCACTGACGTGTAAAACACGCACATGTCCCTCCGTGTTCCGTGATTCACGACACACATGGGTTGTCCATGTGCAATCCGTGATCCGTGATTGCAAATGGACATTACTCACCTGCCTTCGCTCCTGCTGTTCATGGTGCTGAACTCCTCGGCTCTGTAGCGTCCGCCCACTGCTCTCTGCAGCTACTTCCGGGTTGGCTGTTCCTGCTTTCATGAATATTCATGAGCCGGGCAGGAGCTGCAGAGAGTGGAGGCTGCACAGCGAATCGCTGGAAATGTTAGTTGAAAATGTTTATTATTTAATATGTCAGTGTTTTTCCGGTACGTGTTTCACGGATCACACACGGATCACACCATCGTGTGGTCTGTGGGTCATCAGTGATGCCAGAAAAAACGGACTTGTCTCCATGCAGAATCACGGACACGCGTGTACTCTGCACGGAGACACGTTCAGTGAAAAATCACTGATGTGTGAGCAGACCCATTGATTATAATGTGTCTGTGTATGTCAGTGATTCTGGTACGTACAAAAAAAAAGCACATACGTACCAGAAACACTGACGTGTGAAGGGGGCCTAAAAGGTATTTTCTGTATACTAATGACAACCCCTTTAAGCTTAAAGAAATATGAGTTCTCTCTAAACATCAAGTCTGAAAAATACAGAGATCCAAAAGTCAAGCTTGAAGAAGGAGGAGGTTTATTGAAACGGTGCTCAGGTGTGGGTACACTTGATTCCTCCATGAAACATCTCTCTATATAGAGTGAACGGTTTCCTTGTTAAAAATGTATGCTTTTTTCACTATTAAAGCTCAAAATTCATAGGTTTTTCAACTCTGGTTTTTATGTGTCAGTGTAAATATTTATCATTATGAAATAAAGAAGTAACCATTTTAAAGACATGCTGGGTTATGTAATGGGATTTATCCAATTTGAACTGCTCCCACATATGGAATACAGTGAAACAAGTTTCTAAGAAAAAAAAAGTACACATTGGGCGACTATGAAAGATTTTCTGAATTACCATTCAATTGTATTTATACTGTATACAATAATATGGAGCATTTTTTTTCGAAAAATAAATGAATAAGTTCCTTATTTTAAGAAGTTACACCCCAAATGCCAGTTCAACAACTATAGAGAAGAAATAATGTTCCAAAAATTACTACTACTAATACTAATAATAATAGTGGTTATTCTGAACTAAAATAAGGACTTTTACTGAGCTTAACATATTATTTCCTCCCAACAATAGGCTTCTGTAATAAGACAAAAAAATGGTTTCTGGGCCTTGAAATCACACTGTGCAGCCTAGAATTTCAGTAACACAGCTATGGTATATTGTGCTTTGCCAACTACACGTGCCAGCACTCCTACCAGGCATGTGTTATGCAAAACTTGTTAATGAATTGGGTTCACAATAAAAGAATTAACCATTCTTTAAAATGCAGCAAGAATAGCTTTGACATTCTCTATATTTGCTTTTATGGTCCATTTTGCCTCTGCCATAGTGATGTTACACTCGTTTAGAGAATTGTATTGCATCCATTGCCTGCAAGTAAAAAAAATATTCCTGTTAATCCACAGTCCTGCAACTCTGTGATATCTAAGTGATGGTCATGAAGTAGTACATTTTTATATTATTCAGGACCTCTATTATGTGCCGTGATGAGAAAACAAACCAGAGCAGCACTTGCCAGAAAACATGAGGTCAGCATGGCTATTCTGGGGAAGCACAATTCTTATTCTTACCAAAGAGACTTAATGTTCTTCAATTGCTAAATAATGGATATTGAGTAATCTCAGCCAATTCACATTGCAACAAAAGCCTTTGCAAATTGAAATAAACTGCAATTTAGTTGCACATTCATTTTTATACTTTGCTTTAAGTAACTGTAGTGGTCCCTAAAAATGGAAAATTCTTTTTTTCTTTAATATTAAAATTTTCATTGAGACATATGAAAGGGTAATTATTGAATCATTACTAGTTGATAAAATTTCAAATGCAGAAAAAGCCTCCAGTTAAGTTAATCAATGAAGAAAATATTCTCCTAGCTTTGTAACACAGAACATTTAAGCTGTCATTTATATACGACACGTTTCATTCAGAAGCACAATCATCTGATGTCATAGTGTTCATAAAATGGCATTTAAATATATGATATCATGCATTAGTTCAATAGAGGACAACAAATACTCAGCTACCCTCAATTACTTAAGAAGTATAAGCAAATTGTAATGCCGGCACTGGCATCCCTGCACTGTCCCTCTTCCTTCACCCAGCAGAGATGCTGACGCACTCACCAGTGCCTGCATCCTGAACCTGTTTTCCATTAGTCGTACTCAGCCTGAACTTGTAGCTGAACCCCAACTGCTTCTGTCAGCCTGAACCCGAACCTGGCCTGTCAGCCTGAAATTGAACCTGTCCATCAGGTCAGAACCAGCCGTCCAGTCTGAACTAGTACCTGTATTTCAAAAAAACTGACCCACATATCCAACAAGTGTGAATAGATGCTAGCTGAAAAAACATAGCAGATATAAGATGCATACAGCTGCACACTAAAAAGCCAACAATGTATAAGGGAACTCTGGTACTGCATTACTGTTATATGAAAAAATTAGATTTTTAGTTTATGTATTGGCCAATGCATGTAAGCCTGGAAACCAACGGCAAGGTAATTTCTATATTCCGGGTACCTAACTTAAATGCCACTATTTGGATTAACCTCCATGTTTGGGCAGCTAGACTCCTGCTATAAAGGTTATGAACACATTTTTGAAATATTTGTAGTGAGTCTCTTTCTGACTGAGCACTCCATCCTATAAACCAGGCTGTGTTCATAACCTTTATAGCAGAAATCTAGCTGCCCAAACATGGAGGTTAATCCAAATAGTAGCGTTGCAAGTTAGAGTTTTTAGTCTAGCTGCCCAAACATGGATGATTTTAACCTAGAGAGTGGCATTTAAGTTAGGTACCTGGATTACAGAGATTACCTTGCCGTTGGTGTCTGGGCTTACATGCATTAGCCAATACATAAACTAAAAATCTCATTTTTTCATATAGCAGTAATGCAGTACCAGAGTTCCCTTATACATTGTTGGCTTTTTAGTGTGCAGCTGTGTGCATCTTATACGAACTAGTACCTGTATCCACCCTGCCTGTGATCCTGATCCAGTCCTGCCAGTGACACTGAGCCCTGTACTTATGTCCCTGACCCCTGGGGTCAGCTGCAGCAGTCTAGTGACTGCTTTGGAGTGGTACTCGGTGTCTACCGGCAGCCAAGTCCAACCTCACCATCAGAGGCTCTGGTGAATACCCGGTAGGCAGTTAGTCACACCCCTCCTGGGTAAGCCAGGCCCGTGCATCACATTCACCTGGTCCAACCATTCAGTGACTTTGTTATAGAAGGAAATCAGGTTGGTCTGACAAGATTTATTGGTCATAAAGTCGTGCTGGCTCTGGTTACTTAATGCCTTTCTATCCAGGTACCTAAGTAAATGTTCCTTGACAATTTTCTCAAAGATTTTTCCTGCTTTGGAGGTCAGGCTTACTGAACTGTAATTCCCAGGATCCTCATTTGCCCTCTTTTTGTAATTAGGAACTAAATGCTCTTTTCCAATCTAGAGGGACCACTCCAGTTTCCCATAAGTAATTCAAAATTATGGCAAGCGGTACTATTATTTCCTCAGCTATCTCTTTCAAGACTCTAGGGTTTAAATCAGTGTTTCCCAAACTCCAGTCCTCATGGCCCCCAACAAGTCATGTTTTCAGGATTTCCTGACTATTGAACAGTTGATGGAATCATTATCAAGGCATCACATCACCTGTGCTATATTAAGGAAATCCTGAAAACATGACCTGTTGGGGTCGTGAGGACTGGAGTTTGGGAACCACTGGTGTAAATCATCTTGTCCTGGGGACTTGGTTTCCTTTAACTTGGCTAAGTGTTCTAATATCAATCTTTTGCTTATTGTCAACTTGGACTCCTCCTGCCCATCATTTCTATCATGATTATTATTGAAGCTTGCATTAATTTTTTTGGGAGAAGACAGATACGACCACATATAAGGCATTGCAGCATTAGTGAGAAAATGCATAACAAATTTTCTTTTGATACTGAAAAATGTGTGGCTAAATCAATAGTTCTGTGGAAAATAATTAAAGTCTCAACTCCCCTGCCTAATGTTCCAAAACGTCTATGAAGAACCTATAGATTCAAAATTACCACTACACACCTAGATGAATTCTTTGAGGAAAGTACTTTTTAAAATTGGGTCAATTTGGTCAGGGAGCTTTGTGGGATTTCTGCTGTTCTGGATCCTCAGGGACTCTACAAAATTTAAAATAGTGGTCTTCCTTTCTGAGCCCTGCCGCATGTTTATACAGTGCTTTGTAACCATATATGGGATTTTAAATACACAGATTTTAACCTTCCCCCACCCATCTCCTAACCTTTTCTCCTGTAAGTGATTGAAATTTTATGGCTATACTTGGATTGAATAAAGATTTTTGCTATTGTATTAAGCACTGGAGCCATTGCTTCTTACACATATGGGGTACTGTTGCATTTGGGAGCAGTTTTGTAACTTACATGGTACAAGTTCTCCTATTACCACTTGTGAAAATGTAAAATCTGAGGCTAAATACCATTTTAGTGGAACTAATATAATTTTTATTTTTTTCATTCTACTTTGGATTAATTCATGTGAAGCATCTGAAGGATCTGAAGGGTTATCAAACCTCACTGCCATTTTGAATACTGGGAGAGGTGCTCTGCATGGTGGCTCAGTGGTTAGCACTGCAGTGTTGCAGCACTAGGGTCCTGGGTTCAAATCCCACCAAGGACACCATCTGCAAGGAGTTTGTTTGTTTTCCCTGTGTTTGCGTGGGTTTCCTCCGGGTACTCCGGTTTCCTCCCATACTCCAAAAACATACTCATAGGGAACCTAGATTGTGATCCCCAATGGGGACAGTGTTGCCAGTATATGTAATGTATGTAATGTATGTAAAGTGCTGTGTAATTAAAGTACCCGGAGGAAACCCACGCAAACACAGGGAAAACATACAAACTCCTTGCAGATGGTGTCCTTGGTGGATTTTAACTTCAAATTAACCCACAAAAAAACAAGTGTCCACCTCATCCATTATCTGTTAACAGAAATATAGGGGGTCTCCAAGTTACTGGTATCACTGGTAACAAGTAGTCACTTATAGCCTCACTAGTGGTTTGGCTGAATACTTGGATAACCAATTGCAACGGTATGTTTTACATTTCCATGGGAATGGATATAATCTGTGCTGCTGAAATAAAGGAGATCCAGAAGCAAAGGACTCCTTCCTCAGAACAACCACATGTTTGATACTCAGACTCATGGATCTTCCAACTTCATCCATTCACCAGGATAGGGGGATATAATGTGACCTGCCTTCCTCCTGTGCTGTAAGTTTTCCTTCCCTTTTTTTTGTTTAGAATTGATCTTTCGTTATGGTGCCCATCCCAAAACAACCGGTTGGTAGCTGCAGGTAGACAGAGACACAATCAGGGTCTAATTGTTCATGTGAGTGGCTTTAGTGCAGTGAGTGGCTTTTGTAAGTTAGATTGTTCTTAACGCTCAACATACCTATCAATCAGAAGCGCTGCTACTCAGGCTCTTTTTGTTTTGTGTTTATATATATATATATATATATATATACTAGAAGGTGGCCCGATTCTACGCATCGGGTATTCTAGAATTTACGTATTGTGTAGTTCATGTATGATTTTTGTTATATATATATATATATATATATATAGAGAGAGATGTTGTTGTCTGTAGTTACCAAGTGTTTGTGTAGGGGCTGTACATGTTCTGGGTGTTGTCTGGGTGTGACGGGGGGTGAGAGCGGTGTTGTATGTGTGTTGCGTTGTTTGTGGAGCGCTGTGTGTCTGTAGCGTTGTGTGTGTGTTGCGCGGTTTGTGTGTGTGTGGTGTGTTTTGGGGGGAGGTATGTTTTGTGCAATGTGTGTGTTGTGCGGTATGTGCGTATATTTGTGTGTGCCGCGGTGTTTGTGTGTTGGGTGTTGTGTGTGTGCAGCGTTGTCTGTGTGTGTGGGTGTCTGTGTAGGGCAGTTGTTTGTGGTTCCCAGTGTGTGGTGTGTTGTGCAGTGCGCGCGCGTGTGTGTGTGTGTGCATCAGCCTCTCTTCTCTCAGCCTACCTCTCCCAGCCTCCCTCCTCCCAGCCTCCCTCAGCATCAGCCTCCCTCTCCCAGCCTCCCCAGCATCAGACTCCGCCAGCATCAGCCTCTCTCCTTCCAGCCTCCTCCAGCATCAGCCTCCCTCTCCCAGCCTTCCCCAGGATCAGCCTCTCTCCTCCCAGCCTCCGTCCTCCCAGCCTTCCCCAGCATCAGCTTTCCCCTCCCAGCCTCCCTCAGCATCAGCCTTCCCCAGCATCAGCCTCTCTCCTTCCAGCTTCCCTCAGCATCAGCCTCCCCTTCCCAGCCTTCCCCAGGATCAGCCTCTCTCCTCCCAGCCTCCTTCCTCCCAGCCTCCTTCCTCCCAGCCTCCCTCAGCATCAGCCTGCCTTCTGCTCCCAGTCTCCCCCAGCATCAGCCTCCCCATGCATCAGCCTCCACCAGCATCAGCCTCTCTCCTTCCAGCCTCTCTCCTTCCAGCCTCCCCCAGCATCAGCCTCCCCTTCCCAGCCTTCCCCAGGATCAGCCTCTCTCCTCCCAGCCTCCTTCCTCCCAGCCTCCCTCTCCCAGCCTCCCTCAGCATCAGCCTTCCGCTCCCAGTCTCCCCCAGCATCAGCCTCCCCAAGCATCAGCCTCCACCAGCATCAGCCTCTCTCCTTCCAGCCTCCCCCAGCATCAGCCTCTCTCCTTCCAGCCTCCCTCAGCATCAGCCTCCCGTTCCCAGCCTTCCCCAGGATCAGCCTCTCTCCTCCCAGCCTCCTTCCTCCCAGCCTCCCTCAGCATCAGCCTTCCCCTCCCAGTCTCCCCCAGCATCAGCCTCCCCAAGCATCAGCCTCCACCAGCATTAGCCTCTCTCCTTCCAGCCTCCCCCAGCATCAGCCTCCCCAAGCATCAGCCTCCCTCGTCCCAGCCTCCCTCTCCCAGCCTCCCCCAGCATCAGCCTCTCTCCTCCCAGCCTTCCCCATGATCAGCCTCTCTGCTCCCAGCCTCCTCCAGCACGCCGTGCTCCTCTGCCGACACTCACACACCCGATCGCATCCACTCACACACACCCGATCGCATCCACTCACACACACCCGATCGCATCCACTCACACACACCCGATCGCATCCACTCACACACACCCGATCGCATCCACTCACACACACCCGATCGCATCCACTCACACACACCCGATCGCATCCACTCACACACACAGACACTGACGATATCGCACATACGCGCTTATACTCACAACATCCGGGGATATCACATGCTTCTGGCCATGTGATCCTCCGGCAGGTCCTGGAAGATCACAACAGCACAGTATCGCCGCCGAGAAGCAAGCGATATCCCAGGATGTTGTGAGTATGTGGATGCGATGTGATGTGTGTGTGAGTGAGTGTGATCCGATTTGTGTGTGTGTATGTGTGTGCTGTTATGTGTCTGTATTTTCCGCCGCTGCAGGACCTTGATGTGTGGATGCGATGGGATGTGTGTGTATGAGAGTGAGTGTGAGCCGGTGTACACTGGTAACTATGATACATATCGGGTAACCAAGGGACCTTAGTTACCCGATGTGTATAATGGTTACCAGCTTTCACGGCCTCCGTGAAGATCCCAGCATCGCAAGGTTATGTGTGGCGCTGCTGAGATCCTGACGGAGCCGGTGTAGAAGCAAGCGATATCCCAGGATGTTGTGATGTGTGAGGTGTGTGTGAGAGTGAGTGTGAGAGTGAGTGTGATCTGATGTGTGTGTGTGTACTCACCTGGGAATCGGGGCTCCGTGTCAGTTGGGCCAGAGCGAGCGTGCATTGCGTGAGGGGGGCGGGGCCTGCAGAGAGCCGGGGCGAGAGGCCAATCCGTGTGGGGGGGCGGGGCCATGGCGAGCCCAGCGGCCAATCAGCTTTGTGTCACCGTAAGGACACAATTTCGGAGCATGACAGACAGACAGACAGACAGACAGAATAAGGCAATTATATATATAGATATATATATATATATATATATATATATATATATATTATATAAAGCTGAGTGTGTGTGTGTGTGTGTGTGTGTGTGTATATGTCCGCTAAAGGAAACCGCACAGTCACATTTACAATCACGAAATTTTTGCACAGACACTCCATGTGACTCAGGGAACGTCATAGACTATGATTGAGCAGGAAAATGTGACCCCGCGCTTTACAGTTAGTCTCCAAAAATTCTGCCTCCATTAAACTGAATAGAGGTGGGAGCTATAGGCTATTAATAGCAACTGTCAGTGGTTGCTATAGGAACGGAATAAACTGTTAGTATAACAAGCTTATGTGTGAGGTAATAAGATGTCGGTGGTGAGACGGATAGAGAGAGACTGAAAAAGACAGACAGAGAGACAGACAGAGACAGACGTGGAAAGAGACAGACAGAGACAGCCGGGCAAAGAGGCAGCTGGGATAAAAGACAGCCGAGCAAAGAGACAGCCTGGCAAAGAGACAGACCTGGAAAGAGACAGACCTGGAAAGAGACAGACCTGGAAAGAGACAGACCTGGAAAGAGACAGACCTGGAAAGAGACAGCTGGGCAAAGAGATAGTCGGGCAAAGAGATAGTCGGGCAAAGAGATAGTCGGGCAAAGAGACAGGTCGGGCAAAGAGACAGACCTGGAAAGAGACAGCCCGGGCAAAGAGACGGCCCGGGCAAAGAGACAGCCCGGGCAAAGAGACAGCCCGGGCAAAGAGACGACCCGGGCAAAGAGACGGCCCGGGCAAAGAGACAGCCCGGGCAAAGAGACAGCCCGGGCAAAGAGACAGACCGGGCAAAGAGACAGACCGACAGAAAGACACATAGAGACAGACAGACATATAGACACAGACAGACAGATAGAGACAGGCAGACACAGAGATAGCGACAGATAGACTGATACAAATACAGACAGAGAGATAGACACAGACAGAGAGAGACATAGACACAGACAGACAGCGACACACATACAGAGACTGGGAGAGAGATAGTGAGACAGTTACTATCCCGGGCAACGCCCGGGAACTACAGCTAGTCTATAATTGCCTTATTCTGTCTGTCTGTCTTGCTCCAAAATTGTGTCCTTACGGTGACACAAAGCTGATTGGCCGCTGGGCTCGCCATGGCCCCGCCCCCCCCGCACGGATTGGCCGCTCGCCCAGGCTGCGCCCCCACATGGATTGGCCGGCCGCTCGCCCAGGCTCCGCCCCCCACACGGATTGGCCTCTCGCCCCGGCACCCTGCACGCATTGGCAACTCGGCCACGCCCTGCCCCCTCACGCAATGCACGCTCGCTCTGGCCCCGCCCCCCGCACGCATTCCCCGAACTGACACGGAGCCACGACTCCCAGATGAGTACTGTACCCCCGGGAGCCCACATCAGCGTACGCCGCCAACCCAGCCGACACATACCCTCGCATTGCTGGGGTTGCCGCCGTGTGCTGGTGTGGGCTCCCGTGCGAGCGGGGGACAGGATACGCTGGTAACCATGGTAGCATAATTACCAGCGCATCAAGGTCCTGCAGCGGCGGAACATACACACGCACACACATAACACACACACACACACATCAGATCACACTCACTCTCACACACACATCACATCGCATCCACACACTCACAACATCCTGGGATATCGCTTGCTTCTCGGCGGCGATACTGTAGAGTGACCTTCCAGGACCTGCTGGAGGATCACATGGCCAGAAGCATGTGGTATCTCCGGATGTTGTGAGTGTGAGCGCGTATGTGCGATATCGTCAGTGTGTGTGTGAGTGTATGCGATCGGATGTGTGTGAGTGTGTTCTGATGTGTGAGTGTGTGTGTGTGAGTGTATGCGATCGGATCTGTGAGTGTCGGCAGAGGAGCATGGCGTGCTGGGGGAGGCTGGGAAGAGAGCGGCTGATCCTGGGGAAGGCTGGGAGGGGGAGGCTGATGCTGGGGGAGGCTGGGAGGAGAGAGGCTGATGCTGGAGTAGGCTGATGCTGGGGTAGGCTGATGCTGGGGTAGGCTGATGCTGGGGGGAGGCTGGGAGGGTGTAGGCTGATGCTGGGTTAGGCTGATGCTTGGGTAGGCTGATGCTGGGGGAGGCTGAGAGGAGAGAGGCTGATGCTGGGGGAGGCTGAGAGGAGACAGGCTGAGGCTGGGAGGGGGAGGCTGATGCTGGGGGAGGCTGGGAGTAGAGAGGCTGATCCTGGGGAAGGCTGGGAGGGGGAGGCTGATGCTGGGGGAGGCTGGGAGGAGAGAGGCTGATGCTGGAGGAGGCTGGGAGGATAGAGGCTGATGCTGGGGGAGGCTGGGAGGAGAGAGGCTGATGCTGGGGGAGGCTGGGAGGCGAGAGGCTGATGCTGGGGGAGGCTGATGCTGGGGGAGGCTGGGAGGGGGAGGCTGATGCTGGGGGAGGCTGGGAGGGGGAGGCTGATGCTGGGGGAGGCTGGGAGGAGGGAGGCTGGGAGGGGGGAGGCTGAGAAAAGAGAGGCTGATGCTGGGGGAGGCTGAGGCTGGGAGGAGAGAGGCTGAGGCTGGGAGGAGAGAGGCTGATGCTGGGGACAGAGAGGCTGATGCTGGGGACAGAGAGGCTGATGCTGGGAGGATAGAGGCTGATGCTGGGAGGAGAGAGGCTGATGCTGGGAGGAGAGAGGCTGATGCTGGGGGCAGAAAGGCTGATGCTGGTGCAGCATGGGGGATGGAGCACGATGGGGGTGTGCAGCATGGGGGATGGAGCACGATGGGGGGTGCGCAGCATGGGGGATGGAGCACGTTTGGGAGTGCGCAGCATGGCGGATGGAGCACGTTTGGGAGTGCGCAGCATGGCGGATGGACCACGTTTGGGAGTGCGCAGCATGGCGGATGGAGCACGATGGGGGGTGCGCAGCATGGGGGATGGAGCACGATGGGAGGTGCACACCTCCCCCCAACACACAACACACCACACACACACTGGGAACCACAAACACCGCCCTACACAGACACCCACACACACAGACAACGCTGCACACACACAACACCCAACACACAAACACCGCGGCATACATAAATATATGCACATACCACGCAACACACACACATTGCACAAAACATACCTCCCCCCAAAACACACCACACCCACACAAACCGCACAACACACACAACGCTACAGACACACAGCCCTCCACAAACAACGCAACACACATACAACACCGCTCTCAACCCCCGCCACACCCAGACAACATGTACACACACCAGAACATGTACAGCGCCCTACACAAACACTTGGTAACTACAGACAACAGCATCTATATATATATATATATACAAAAATCATACATTAACTACACAATACGTAAATTCTAGAATACCCGATGCGTAGAATCGGGCCACCTTCTAGTATGTATATATATATATATATATATATATATATACATATATATGAATGTGTTGTCCAATGAAGTGTTCCAGAGTTATTACCACATAAAATGATACTGGTCAGAATTGTAAAATTTGGCCTGGCTAGGAAGGTGAAAAGGCACAGAGGTGAAGGGGTTACGCACATATTTAGCATTCTGTTGGTTGGCAGTGTATCACAGAAGTGTTGCCCAGTGAACAGTTTAAACCTTAGACAACTACACAGAGAAACACACAGTTCTCATTTTTAAAACAGCCTAGTAAGCAAAAGCAGTACTCGCTGTAGTCTAGAATCTGAAAACCAGTTGTTGCCATAGTTGGGAATTTATTTGGAGGCTTAGTGGAAGTGTAAATGATCTGTCAGTGGCACTGTATAAAACAAAGGCAATTTTTTGTCTATTAGAGATGCGTAAATGATTTCTGTCACACATATATGTAAAATAAATTGTAACTTTTGCAGTCTATGACTTAGGCAAACCCAAAGCTGAATATATCACCATTTGTGCACCATACAAAAAAAAATGTTTCCTCATTGCAGAGAAATTATAGAATTGTGGCTATCTTTTTAATTACATGTTATTTATTATTTATATTAAAACCTATTCCTAGGGTGGCCACATTGTCGATGCACCTTGTATTGGGTGTACAGATCAAGGTTTCCTAATTATTTTCTAATAGGGCTTTACTAGCTAAATTCAGGGTGATGCTAGTGCTCACCCATGACTAAGCATAACAAACAGCCCCCATAAGGCCCTGTGCGCTCTTACCGGATTTTGCCGCGGATTTTCTGCGGATTTGCTGCATGTTTCACTGCAGAAAATGTTCATAACATCTCTGCAGTGAATCACCAGCAAAACCTATGGGAAAAAAAAATCCTGTGCGCACTAGGCGGAATTTGACAGCTGCATGTTTTGCTGTGGGATTCCCGCAGCAAAAACAATTGCATGTCAATTCTTTTCCGCATGTCGCTGCAGGATTTCACTCCATTGACTGCAATGTAATCGTGAAATCCCGCAGGGAATAATGCAGGCAGCAAATTCTGTGTGGTTCACTGCATTTTCCTGCGTTATTCCCTGCGGTATTTCGCGGTTTACCTGCGGTAATGTACATCGCTTGCCTGCGGTTTTGCAGGGAAGTGATGTCATTATGACAGGAAGAGGAAGCCGTGCAGAGAGTAAACACACACATCACACTCACACACAGACATCACAGACATAGAACACACACACAGACATATAGAACACACATAGAAATCAAACGGAAATATAGAAAACAAAACACGTGGGCTCCGCTGTATATTTACCGTCCAGCCGAGGTAAGCACACAGCGACGGCCCAGTATTCTCAGGCTGGGGAGGGAGAGGGGCAGGGTTAATGTCCCCCACCTCCCTCCCACCTCCCGCAGCCGAGAATATCAGCCACAGCTGCCCCGGGACTGTTGCATGCATTACGCGGCAGTACCGGAGTGTCCCCGGCTCTTCCTGCTGCCGTGATGCAGTGCCAGTCAGGGTAATACAAGGAGTTAATGGTGGCGAATCACAGCTGACATGATCAACCCGTAAGTAAAGTGAAAAAACACACACACCGAAAAATCCTTTATTTTAAATAAAACACAAATAAGCCCCTGGTTCACCCATTTATTAACCCCTTCCAAACAAAGCTCCAACGTAATCCACAGCTCCGGCATAATCCACAGGTCCTGCACTGCTTACATCCAGCCGCAACTGACACTGTCACAGCGCTGAATGCAGGCTCGCAGCGAGACAGCAGAGGTAACCACAGGGCATTTCGCACGGCCGGTAATGTGAACTCACTACCGACTGTGAGAAATGCAGCGATCTGTCCTCTATCTATCTATCCCTCTATCTATTCTTCTATCTGTCTTTATTTATCTATCTACTATCTATCTCAGAAGGAAATGATTTTTTTTTTCTTCTTCAATGGGCTTTATTGCATTGAATGCAATAAAGCACATGTACCAACCCGCACGCGGCAAAACCGCGGCAATACTGCGGTAAAACCGCGGCAAACCGCATGCGGTTTTCGAGTGCGGTTTGCCGCGGTTTTTTACCGCGGGTGCGGTAATCTTTCAATGGCTGCGGAATTTTCTTGAGAAAATTCCATTTTCCAGTGCGCACATAGCCTAATACTACCACCAAATACCGCACATATTACGACTAGCAATATCAGCATTAAATTATAAATTGAATCACAAAATACTTCTCTAGTAACGCAAAATGCCACAATGCAGAACACAATACCCCCCAACAGTATACTATCACAGGGTGTGATAAGATAACTAGGAGTAGGGGCACCTAGACTGACCCCAGACTAGGGACCCTAAACCATCCCGTAGACCAGAGGTAAGCCAGATGGCAGCGAGGACTGAATCACCAGCATTACCCTAACTCCTGAATTGCCCTGGTCTAACATCCCTTTTCCCCCACCCCCAGCGAGAGCTGGGACAGGAATAATGAATCCCATAAATACCGACTGACAGGGGAAACCCAAGACTCAAACTAACTGCAAGCACACACAGAGGAAAAGACAATACATGCTCAGGGAGAAATAATGTATAGGGAAGAAATAAACAAACAACAAAGATATTTCTACCACACACCAAATAGCATGCAACAGTTACCAACAACTGGATCACAATGCACAAAGACCGCTATCACTGGAGCAAAGCTAGAGCTATAATTGGCATAAGGGACCAAATTGTACTATCGTTTAAAGGGCAGATGTTGCTATGAAAGGTTTTCAGCAACCTGTGACCCCAGCAGCAATTCACAAGCCAGCAGGAATTAACTCCTGCTAGACTGATCACCAGTGAGCACAAAACTAGACAATGCCCGGCTCTGAGTAATTCAACAGCACCAGGTTTTGTGTCAGACTCTGCAGTGTGAACAGAGCCTGAAGATGCCAAAACTCCTGATGAGATTAGAGCATATACATACCACAATGAAGCACAAAATATATTCCAGCAGCATTGAACATACAAGATAGCAGAAAATACTCAACATATAAAAACTGGTTTACAGAAAATGCCAATTACTAGTTCAATCTTGACTTATTCGTGTCTGTATCGCTGGAACACCAATAAAGATCATTTATTGTGAGTAGAATGTGCACGATTGGGGTGGGCCAATATGATGCCAAGGTCATGAGGAAGGGGGCTCTCGTATTACCATTTGATCACATAGGAAAAGGAGAATTTGCTGTCAGGCCCTAATCAGCAGCAATAGATGCAGCATTTCTTTTTTTTCTGGCAATGCTCAGCATAGTCCACAAGCCACCTCCAGCTAAAGCAGAACCACAAGTCATACTGTCCTGCAGTAGAAACAGTAAAGCAGTGTATGAAATTTATCCAAAAAAGCAGAAGGAATCCAGCTCTTCAAGTGAAAAAGACTTCAGGATTATTTCAACATGCAGGCAAAACAGATAGCATGACCAGCGCTACGCGTTTCAGGTGAATAGAATCACCCTTAATCATGATGTTCATGATTAAGGGTGATTCTTTTCACCTGAAACGCGTAGCGCTGGTCATGCTATCTGTTACCTGAAGAGCTGGATTCCTTTTGCTTTTTTGGATTATTTTGGGTCGTGGCACTGCCTGTCCGTGCTCCCGGGAAGATACTAAAAGGAGTGGGTTCATACACGGTGAACTGAATATTATACATATATGGAATTTATGGCAGCTGAAATAAAAAGATTGCTCTCTGTGGGAAAAATAGAATAATACTTTTTAATGGCTAACAAAAACAAAATAAATGACGTTACAAAGCAAGTTTTCAAGACTTCTTATTGATCTTCATCAGGCTTAGTATAACAAAGTATCTGAGCAAACATAAATATATACACAAAAGAGCAGGGGTATGGCATAATAAATGGACATTTAAATGTGCTCTCGGGATCTAATCTCTACTTTATACACCCTAAAATCGTGTTTGCTTTTGCAGCTGCTGCCTGACATTAAGTACTGCTACTCAGCTTATTTGTAATCAGAATACTGAAGTCCTTCTCCTGTTCTGTGGTCCCGAGTATACATCCATTTAATGTACATGCAGCTTTAGGATTACTCCGTCCTAGGTGCATTACTTTACATTTATCAACATTAAATCTCATTTGCCAAATATCTGCCCATTCTGACATCTTAACCAGATCATTTTGTAATATTGTATTATCAAGGTCAGTTTTTAATATTTTACATAGTTTGGTGTCATCAACAAAGACTGACACTTTACTATCAATTCCATCCACAAGGTATGGATTAATAAAGAGATTAAAAAGAATCGGTCCTAGCACAAATCCATGCAGTGCCCCGCTGCTGACTATAGCCCATTTAGAGAACATACCTGTCATGATCCAGTACCGGTATTTCCCACTCCAGAGTTTCCCAGACCTCGCCTGGTCATGACAGGGGTTAACTCCCATCAGCCTCGTTCCGGTTTCAGGAGACACTATATCTGGGCACTGCACCAGCATTCCAGTGCTGGTTATAGTTTTGCTCTGCAGCCTGTGACTAACTCTGGTGAGATTTCCTGTTTGATCTGACTCGTTTCTGTGCACTGACCTGTATCCTCTCCCATTCACCCATCTGTCCCAGTCCCTGACTTCCCACTCTCCTGTCATTTGTTTACCCATCCTTATTCATCCTCCTTCCTGTGTTTGCTTCTCCTCGCCCTCCGGTCTTGTCTTCTGTTACCTGTGCCCTTTGTGATTCCCTCTACATACCTGATCTCCCGGCATCCGACCTCGGTTCTGCTTTCTGACCCAATTTTAATCCTCCCTCTGCAGTGACTTGACTTCCCGACTAGACCCTGACTGCTTGACTACTCTATTACCCCCTGGTAGTTCGCCTGTGAACTAACTGCTGAAGTTAATCTGCTGTACTTCAGCCTCCTTTCTGTTACAGTGTTACTTTGACTCTCCTTCATTACTCTGCTGCCACCTAGTGGGGAATACGCCATACTACTTCTTACCAGCCCTTTGTACAGTGTGACTTTATAACCAGCCCATACTTTTTCTCTTGTTATAGACCCCTTATGTGCACTTGCAGATCAGATGTCAGAGTTAACCAAGATGATGCAGGATCTGTCCGTGGAGCATAGAACTCTGGTCACTGCCCATAATCAGCTTCAGGGGAAGCTTATGGCGGTTGTAAAAATCCTCCAGGGTTCCATGGCTCAGGCGGCCATTAGACAGCCGGATCACGGTGATAAATCCCTACACTCTCCTGAACCTATGGTTAAGCTTCCTGATACATTCTCTTGGGAGAAAGAGAAGTTTTTTACTTTTAGGGAGAGTTGTAGATAATTTTTCTCTCTTAGAGCCTGATCCTCTGGGTATAAGAGCCAGCAGGTGGGGATAATTATCTACTTGCTCAGGGAGGGTCCTCAGACTTGGGCCTTCTCATTGCCCCTGACAGCCCCTGAACGTATTTTGGTGAATAGGTTTTTTGATGCCCTGGGACTTATTTATGATGAGCCTGACTGGGTCATGGTGGCGGAGGATACAATTATGGGTCTCGCTCAGGGCAGTCACACGGCTGAATGGTGTTGTTCTGAGTTCAGGCAGTGGTCCACCAAGGTGTCCTGTAATGACTCTCCATTAAGATGCCAGTTTAGGAGAGGACTGTCTGATTATCTAAAGGATACTCTTGCTCTTCATCCTCCACCTAGTTCTTTGTAAGAGGTGATGACCCAGGAAGTACGGATGGATCAGAGCAGTAACAGAGAGAAAACTAGCTCACCTGTGCCTGGACCACCCCTCCTTGGAGCACGGAAAACACCCTGTCCGGTGTGAGCATCAGTAGAAAAAGGAGCAAGGATCCAGCTCCATGTGCTTAGTAAAATTTCCAAGGCTTTATTATTACAAATAAAATCCAAAAAGGCAGACTTACAAAGGTAATATTGAGGTTTTTTATATTACCTTTGTAAGTCTACCGTTTTGGATTTTATTGATATTTGTAATAAAGCTTTGGAAATTTTACTGAACACATGGAGCTTGATCCTTTCTCCTTTTTCTACGTATGGATCAGAGGTAGCGGGAGATATGGATGACCCTGTGAAAGACCCCATTTAGTCCTGTAAACCCCAAGGTTGTTCCACATCCTGGACTCATGGAGGTTGGTGCCATTGATTTCAAGGAGAAAGAGAGGAGACGTCGACTGGACAGGAAGTTGCTTTTCTATTGCGGAGGTTGGGGACATTGGAAGAAGGACTGTCCCATTTGCCCTCCAACCGCCAAACCGCCGGGAAACGCCTAAGTCTGTGTGATGGTCGAGAAGGTCACCCAGAGTCTCAGATACCCTTTTGCTCATTTCAAAATATTCTGTTGGAGGTGGAACTCTATATTTGGAGAGTGTTGCTTTTTTGCCTCTGCTCTCGTGGACTAAGGATCCTCCATGAATTTCATTGATTAGTCTGGTATCCAAAGCTAAGATAGGGACAGTTAGGCTAGAGACATCTATTCATATTATTGCCATTGATGACACCGTTGTCGCAAAATGTGGTTAAATTTATGTCTGAGGAGTTCCTCCTCAAAGTGGGTTCCCTTCACCAGGAACTTATTTCATGTCATATCATGGATAATATCCCAGCTGAGATGGGGTTGGGATTCCCCTGGTTACACATGCACAACCACGATATGGTTAAATAAGTTCCTAACTGTGCAAATGGTTGTCTTACTACTGTTCAAGTGTCTTCCACTAATCTAGAGGGTATTCGAGTACCTAAAAGATTTTGGAGACGTGTTTTCTGAAAAAGAGGCTGAGGTTTTGCCACTGCATCACCCTTATGATTGTATCATCAATAGTGATGAGCGAGTATGCTTGTTACTACTCGGTACTCGCACGAGTATCACTGTACTCGGGCTACTCGGCGGGGACCGAGTAATCTCGCGATATTCGTGCTGTACTCGTGGTCTTCATCCCTGCATGTTGGCACTCTTTTGAGAGCCAGCCCTCATGCAGGGATTGGCTGGCAGACCACTGCAATGCCACAGCCCTGTTAGTTGTGGAATTGCAGTGATTGGCCGGCCTGCACAGCGTGACCGAGCCTTTATACCGGCGGGCGCGCTGTGCTCTGCACACAGCCATCCAGACAGTCAGTGCAGGAAGAGTGTTGCTGCTTCAGGGAAAGGTTTGCGGCCCTTTATAGCTATTTCCGTAGCAGGGCTGCAAACAGTGTGACCAGAAGTCCTTCTCAGGACTATTATAGTTGTATACAGGCAGGCAGGGTATAGCCAGGTCGGAGTACAGTAGCAGAGTCCTTCTCAGGACTATTGTTGCTGTATACAGGCAGGGTATAGCCAGGTCGGAATACAGGCTAGTGACCAGAAGAGTCCTTGTCAGGACTATTGTAGCAGTATACAGGCAGGCAGGCAGGCAGGGTATATAGCCATTCCTAGTGGTGACCGTATACCAGCTTTCATCATATCTGGGGCTGGTGTACACAGTCTAAAACAGTCCAGATAGTGTCAGACTTCTCAGTAATTGTCGCTCCTAAAAACCTGTTAGGTTCTTAGTGCGTCCGTGCTTGCATTTAAAAACCGCACGTGTGTGCCTGTCGGCGGCAGCGTACAGGTGCACGTTTTGAACAAACTATTATATAACGCACAAGTCTAGTGTATAATACACGTCAGTCAGCAGTGTCTGATAGTGTCAGACTTCTCAGTAATTGTCGCTCCTAAAAACCTTTTAGGTTCTTAGTGCGTCCGTGCTTGCATTTAAAAACCGCACGTGTGTGCCTGTCGGTGGCAGCGTACAGGTGCACGTTTTGAACAAACTATTATATAACGCACAAGTCTAGTGTATAATACACGTCAGTCAGCAGTGTCTGATAGTGTCAGACTTCTCAGTAATTGTCGCTCCTAAAAACCTGTTAGGTTCTTAGTGCGTCCGTGCTTGCATTTAAAAACCGCACGTGTGTGCCCGTCGGTGGCAGCGTACAGGTGCACGTTTTGCATAAAATATTATATAACGCACAAGTCTAGTGAATAATACACGTCAGTCAGCAGTGTCTGATAGTGTCAAACTTCTCAGTAATTGTCGCTCCTAAAAACCTGTTAGGTTCTTAGTGCGTCCGTGCTTGCATTTAAAAACCGCACGTGTGTGCCCGTCGGTGGCAGCGTACAGGTGCACGTTTTGCATAAAATATTATATAACGCACAAGTCTAGTGAATAATACACGTCAGTCAGCAGTGTCTGATAGTGTCAAACTTCTCAGTAATTGTCGCTCCTAAAAACCTGTTAGGTTCTTAGTGCGTCCGTGCTTGCATTTAAAAACTGCACGTGTGTGCCTGTCGGTGGCAGCGTACAGGTGCACGTTTTGCACAAAATATTATATAATGCACAAGTGCACTTGTGTGCGTTTTGCACAAACTTGGATATAACGCACAAGTCTATTGAATACACGTCAGCACAGCATTGCAAAATGCGCAAGGGCGTTGGCAACGAACAAGGAAGTGGTGCAGGCAGAGGCCGAGGTCGTGGGCAAGCTCTAATTTCGCCACAACAAAGGGCCACATCTAGTCGCTCACACGTCCTGTCCCAAATTCTTGGGGACCGAAGCAGTACACCGCTCTTGAACCAAGACCAGTGTCAACAGGTTGTTAGTTGGATAACGGATAATGCTTCCAGTCAGATTGGCACCACCACAAACACTCTGTCTTCCACACGGTCAAGTGTCAGTAGCCGTGATACTGCACCGCACATTTCAGAACCTGATCCTCCTTCCTACCACAAGGCTGAGTAAACGTCCTCGGACATTACTGATCCCACACTTGGACACTCGGAAGAGCTGTTCATGTTTCCATT
This sequence comes from Anomaloglossus baeobatrachus, assembly GCF_048569485.1. NCBI lineage: Eukaryota > Metazoa > Chordata > Amphibia > Anura > Aromobatidae > Anomaloglossus > Anomaloglossus baeobatrachus. Next base: position 261,880,688 of record NC_134358.1, on the reverse strand, counting down.
CGCACATTCTGGCCTCTCGCCAGCTCATGTTTAAGTGGGTCATGAGGAGATCGTATGTACAGATGCCCAAATATTTGAGCAGCCACGTTCTCACGAAGTTGTCAACGTGTCTCAACAAGGGGTGGACGATGATGAGACACAATTGTCAGCAAGTCAGGAGGAGGAGCAGGGTGCGGAAGAGGAAGACGACGTGGTGGTTATCCAGTAACTGACCCAACCTGGCAGGAGGATATGCAGAGCGAGGACAGCAGTGCACAGGGGGAGGGAGGCGTAGCATCCCAACAGGCAGTAAGAAGCAGGGTGGTGGCTCCAGGCAGAAGTCAGGCAACCGTTCCCCGGAACAACAACACGACACAAGGTGCCTGTACAAATTTTAGGTCTTCCCGAGTCTGGCAGTTTTTTAAGTTGGCTCCAGATGATTCTAGAAAGGCCATTTGCAACACCTGCCGTGCCAGCATCAGCAGGGGTACCAAAACTAGCAGCCTGACCACCACCAGCATGATCAGGCACATGTCAGCCAAGCACCCGACTTTGTGGGAAGTACAACAGAGTCGAGGAGCAGTGCTTGCTGATGTCACTGCTACGTCTTCGCTTGTTGTGCATGCGAGCCAATCCCCTGTCCATGCTGCCTGCGAACAAGCCTCCTCCGGTCCTGCACCTGCAGTTGCCTACGCAGAAATAACACCATCATCAAGCACGTCCTTGTCCCAGCGCAGCGTTCAGTTATCCATTCAGCAAACCTTTGAACACAGGCGCAAATACACTGCCAACGCCCCACATGCCACAGTTCTAAATGCTAACATTTCGCGACTGCTTGCGCTGGAAATGTTGCCTTTTAGGCTGGTGGAGACAGAAGCATTCCGCGACCTGATGGCGGCAGCTGTCCCACGTTACTCGGTCCCCAGCCGCCACTATTTCTCCCGGTGTGCCGTCCCCGCATTGCATAACCACGTGTCACAAAACATCACACGTGCCCTGAACAACGCTGTTTCACCCAAAGTCCACCTAACCCCAGACACGTGGACAAGTGCTTGTGGGCAAGGCCGCTACATCTCGTTGACGGCACACTGGGTTAATATTGTGGAAGCTGGGACCCAGTCTGAGCGAGGGACGGAACACGTCCTTCCCACACCAAGGTTTGCAGGCCCTACCTCAGTCAGGGTTTCACCCACACTCTACAGCTCCGGAATGTCATGCTCTTCAGCCTCCTCCTCCTCCTGCGCATCCCCATCCACTTTACCCTCCACACCAGTCCCAAGCTGGAAGCACTGCAGCACTGCCTCGGCGAAGCGGCAACAGGCTGTGCTGAAGCTAATCTGCATAGGTGACAAACCCCACAATGCAGAAGAGGCGTGGACAGCTCTGAAACAGCAGGCAGATCACTGGCTCACACCTCTGAACCTAAAGCCAGGAAAGGTCGTGTGTGACAATGGCCGGAACCTGGTGGCGGCTTTGAGGCGAGGCCAGCTGACACATGTTCCATGCGTGGCCCATGTGCTCAACCTCGTGGTTCAGCGGTTTCTAAAGTCATACCCAGAGCTGTCTGATCTGCTGGTAAAAGTTCGCCGCCTGTCTGCACATTTTCGAAAGTCACCTACTGCTTCAGCCGGCCTTGCCGGCTTTCAGCGCCGTTTGCATCTTCCGGCTCACAGACTGGTGTGTGATGTCCCCACGCGTTGGAACTCAACTCTGCACATGTTGGTCAGGATATGTGAGCAGAAGAGGGCAGTTGTTGAGTACCTGCATCACCTAAGCCGTCGGGAAATGGGTCAAACTCCACACATAACACCTGAGGAGTGGAGATAGATGTCCGACCTATGTACCATCCTCCAAAACTTTGAGGACTCCACCAAGATGGTGAGTGGTGATGACGCCATTATTAGCATCACCATACCACTTCTCTGCCTTCTAAAACGGTCTCTGCTCAAAAACAAACATGATGCATTGCAGGCGGAGCGCGATGAGTTGGAGCAAGAAACAGTAGTGGGTGATAACACACAGCCCAGCCTTGTCTCATCACAACGTGCAGTGGAGGACTATGACGAGGAGGAGGATGAAGACATGGAGCAACTCTCCGGCCAAATTGAGGATATGACATGCACATCAGTCATATCCTCGGTTCAGCGTGGCTGGCCAGAGGACAGGGTAGATGAGGAGGAGGAGGAGGAGGAGGAGGAGGACAGCATGTTCAGTCATCGTGTTGGTCAGGATACTGAAGTGATGGCTGTTAAGAGTCTGGCACACATGGCTGACTTTATGGTAAGCTGCCTGTCTCGTGACCCTCGCGTTAAAAACATCTTGGCCGACAATCATTACTGGTTGGTAACACTGTTAGACCCACGCTACAAGGAGAACTTTATGTCTCTTATTCCCGAGGCGGAGAGGTCAGCCAAAATGCAGCAGTTCCGGAAGGCCATAGTCACGGAGGTAGGCAAAGTATTCCCCTCACAAAACGCTAGCGGCATAGGTCAGGAATCAGTGGACAACCAAGGCGTACAGCCGAGAGAGGCACAAGTCCAATCCGCCAGAGGTAGGGGAACAGTCTTTAAGATGTGGGACAGTTTTCTCAGCCCCTCATGTACCACAGCCCCTGAGGTGCGGGGTAGTGCCACAAGAAATCCTAAGTTTGCCCAGATGCTCAAGGAGTACCTTGCAGATCGAACAACTGTACTCCGACATTCCTCTGTGCCTTACAATTATTGGGTATCCAAGGTGGACACGTGGCATGAATTGGCTCTCTACGCCTTGGAAGTCCTGGCCTGCCCTGCCGCTAGCGTTTTGTCAGAGCGTGTTTTTAGTGCTGCAGGTGGAATCATTACAGATAAACGCACCTGCCTGTCAACTGAAAATGATGACAGGCTGACTCTGATCAAGATAACCAAGGGTTGGATTGGGTCAGACTTCACCACACCACCAGCAAATGAGAGCGGAATTTAAAGTTTGTAACGGGAATTTGCCATGTACCTCCACTCACCCATGGGTACACACTTCTAGACTTTGGATAATCACTGGACTGCTCCTCCTTCTCCTCATGCGCCACCATGATGACCGTTACAATAGTTAGGCCTTTGTTTCAGGTATACCCCCAGTGGTAAATTTTTTCGCCCATTCTTTCAGAATGGACATTACAACGACAGGAGACCCGCTCCTTTGCAATGGGAACAATGTTTTGAGGCCCTCATGCACGTCTCTATCCAGTGACAATGTGGAGCCTCCCAATTTTTGGCTACCCTGCCTAAGGGCTATACTACAATACACCCACTTCCTGACAATGGACACTTCAGGTTTACAGGCCCTCATGCACGTCTCTATCCAGGGACAATGTGGAGCCTCCTAATTTTTGGCTGCCATGCCTAAGGGCTATACTACAATAGACCCACTTCCTGACAATGGACACTTCAGGTTTACAGGCCGTCATGCACGTCTCTATCCAGGGACAATGTGGAGCCTCCCAATTTTTGGCTGCCCTGCCTAAGGGCTATACTACAATAGACCCACTTCCTGACAATGGACACTTCAGGTTTACAGGCCCTCATGCACGTCTCTATCCAGGGACAATGTGGAGCCTCCCAATTTTTGGCTGCCCTGCCTAAGGGCTATACTACAATAGACCCACTTCCTGACAATGGGCACTTCAGGTTTACAGGCCCTCATGCACGTCTCTATCCAGGGACAACGTGGAGCCTCCCAATTTTTGGCTGCCCTGCCAAAGGGCTATACTACAATAGACCCACTTCCTTACAATGGGCACTTCAGGTTTACAGGCCCTCATGCACGTCTCTATCCAGGGACAACGTGGAGCCTCCCAATTTTTGGCTGCCCTGCCAAAGGGCTATACTACAATAGACCCACTTCCTTACAATGGGCACTTCAGGTTTACAGGTCCTCATGCACGTCTCTATCCAGGGACAACGTGGAGCCTCCCAATTTTTGGCTGCCCTGCCAAAGGGCTATACTACAATAGACCCACTTCCTTACAATGGGCACTTCAGGTTTACAGGCCCTCATGCACGTCTCTATCCAGGGACAACGTGGAGCCTCCCAATTTTTGGCTGCCCTGCCAAAGGGCTATACTACAATAGACCCACTTCCTTTCAATGGGCACTTCAGGTTTACAGGCCCTCGTGCACGTCTCTATCCAGGGACAATGTGGAGCCTCCCAATTTTTGGCTGCCCTGCCAAAGGGCTATACTACAATAGACCCACTTCCTTACAATGGGCACTTCAGGTTTACAGGCTCTCATGCACGTCTGTATGCAGGGGCATTGGTGAACCTCACAATTTTGGACTGCCCTGGCAAAGGAAAATACTACAAAGACTCACTTCCTCAAAATGGGCACATTGGACGCAAGAGGCCTTCATGTACGTCTCTTCTCAGGGACATCGGAGTGCCACACAATGTTTTACGTAAAATCTTTCATGTATTAATCTCAAAAAGTAACATACACCAGCTCTATCTCACTATTGGGTATGTGCCCTTAACATTTCCGCCATGAAAATTCATTTTGGTGTCATTTTGAGGGTTTTCTGGTGAGTTCGTAAAAATGGCATAAAACGCGGACAAAATTGTTCACAGCTGTGACTTTTGAGTGATAAATGCTTCAAGGGGTCTTCCCCATGCTGTTGCCATGTCATTTGAGCACTCTTCTGAGACTTTTGTGACATTTTTAGGGTTTCTACATGCTGCCAGGGGTCATTTCATAAAAATACTCGGGTCTCCCATAGGATAACATTGGGCTCGGTGCTCGGGCCGAGTACACGAGTATCTTGGGATGCTCGGCCTGAGCCTCGAGCACCCGAGCTTTTTAGTACTCGCTCATCACTAATCATCAATCTCATTCCCGGTGCTAAATTACCCAAGGCCTGTTCGTACAATCTTTCAGGCAAGAAATGCGCTGCCATGAAAAAGTATATTTCCGATAGTTTAGTATCTCGTAGCTTGGACCCGATATCACCTCCCGAACCCCCTTCCTCCATTTTTCCACATGGGGTAATTGTTGCTGGGTTATCCTCCGAATTGTAGACTGATATTTGCGATACCAAGTCACTTGCCCCTCATTGTTGCCTGATACCAAGCTCTTTGTTCCTGCTCAATTTAGGTTACAAGTTCTCCAAGAATTCAATGACTCCGCGCTTAGTGGTCATTCAGATACAGTATCTCAGCCACCCGGAGAGCTATTGCCAGGTTATTTTGGTGGCCCTCCATGTCCTTGATGTTGCCGTGTTTGTGTCTGCTTGTGATACATGTGCACATGCTAAAGTGTCCCATAACCAGCTGGCCGGAGAATTGGTACCATTACCAATTCGGGATAGACCCTGGACTCATTTGTCCATGAATTTTATCACCGATCTCCCTCTTTACAAAGGCAAGACTGTTGTCCTGGTAGTGGTGGACAGATTTAGCAAGCAGGCACATTTTATCCCCTTGGCAGGACTACCTAATGCAAAAACACTGTCTATATTGTTTATTGAGCATATTGTACGGCTGCATGGAGTGCCTCTGAACATGGTGTCTGACAGAGGGGTGTAATTCGTCTCTAAATTTTGGAGGGCATTTTGCAAGAGATTAGGTATCGGATTGACCTTCCCTTCTTCCTACAATCCCGAGACCAACGGGCAGACGGAGAGGACCAATCAGTCACTGCAACAGATTTTACGATGTCTTGCCACGTTTCAGCAGAATGATTGGTGTTCCTTGTTGCCTGTGGCTGAATTTGCGTTCAATAACCTGATTGAATTTTCCAGACTAAATTCGGAGTGCCCAGGGGCTGATTGTGGTTCAACGGTTCGGGGATGTTTGGAGGGAGGTACAGAAGAACATTGGGGTTGCCCAGCGCAGACAGAAGTGCTTTGCTGATAAGTGACGAAGAGTAGAACCTAATTTTCTGTTGGGGGACAAAGTGTGGTTGTCTACAAAAAACATCCGCCTGAGACTTCCCTCTGCTAAGCTGGGTCCAAAGTTTATCCATTTTGTCTGTGCTTACCATAGTCATTTTGCATCCCCAATGTGTTTTAGAAGTCTCTTCTCAAATCGTTTGTTCCCTCCTTTGCTGAGTCTCCATATCCTCCTCCTTCCATTTCTGTTGATGGGCAGATGGAATATGAAGTTGAGCGCATTGTCGACTCCCAGATGGTCCACAGCTCGTTTCAGTATTTAGTACATTGGGGGGTTACGGACTGGAGGATCAATCCTGGGTCCCTCCACGATTTGTCCATGCCAGTCAATTGGTTTGTGACTTCCATAGACAGTTTCCTGTGAAACCTGGGGGGTACTGTCATGATCCAGGATCAGTATTCCCCGCTCCAGAGTTTCCCAAACCAAGCCTGGTCATGACAGGGAATAACTCCTATCAGCCTCGTTCTGGTTTCAGGAGAAACTTTCCAGTTTCTATTTTCCACGCATTCCAGTGCTGGTTATAGTTTTTCTCTGCAGCCTGTGACTGGCTCTGGTGAGATTTCCTGTTTGATCTGACTCCTTGTTTCTGTGCCCTGACTTGTACCTTCACCCATTCGCCCATCTGTCCCAGTCCCTGACTTCCCTATCCTGTAATTTGTTTACGCATCCTGGTTTATCCTCCTTCCCGTGTTTGCGTCTCTTCACCCTCCGGTCTTGTCTTCTGTTCCCTATGCATTTTGTGATTCCCTCTGCATAGCTAATATCCTGACATCCAACTTCGTTTTTGTTTTCTGACCTGATCTTGATCCTCCGTCTGCAGTGACCTGACTTCCTGGCTAGACCCTGACTGCTTGACTACTCTATTGCCCCCTGTTAGTTTGCCTGTGAACTGCCTGTTGAAGTTACTCTGCTGTACTTCAGCCTCCTTTCTGTTACAGTGTTACTTTGACTCTCCTTCACTACTTTGCTGCCATCTAGTGGGGAATACGCCGTACTAGTTCTTACCAGCCCTTTGTACAGCGTGACAATACCATTTATGACTACTCTTTGTTTCCAATCTTTTAGCCAATTCCTTACCCAGTTGCATATAGTTTCCCCTAGTCCCTACGTCTGGAGCTTCAGTATAAGGCTATTATGTGGTACATTAACAAATGCCTTTGCAAACTCCAAATAATTCACATTAACTGCATTACCAATATCCAGATTTGCACTTACCTCCTCATAGAACCCCAACATGTTGGTTAGACATGACTTATCTTCCATGAATCCATGCTGTCAGTTATATTATTTTCTGCAATATATTTTTGCATGTCATCCCTTAAAATGCCCTCAAAAACTTTGCATACTACTTATGTCAGGCTTACAGGACAGTAGTTGCTTGGATCCATCCTCTTACCTTTCTTAAATATCGGTACCACATCAGCAATTCTCCAATCCTGAGACACCAACCCTGTTACAAGTGAGTCTAAGAAGAGGAGATATAGCGGTCTGTCAATTACTGAACTCAATTCCCTCAATATTCGTGGATGAATGCCATGTGGCCCAGGGGATTTGTCAGTGTTTAATTTACTCAGATGCAGGTGTACTTCTTGTGTTAAATTAATTATATCAGGTGGTGAATTTTGATATTTGACTTGTTGAATGATCCCTGGAACAGTCAGTTCCTTGGTGAACACTGATGAGAAGTGCTTGTTTAATATCTCAGTCTTTTCTTTGTCCTTTATAACTAACTTGTCATTATATTTTAAGGGGCCGATACTATCCTTTGTTCTCTTTTTGGCATTCCCGTATCTATAAAAGATTTTGGGATGTATTTTAATGTCCTTGGAGATTTTTGTTTCAGTAGCTAATTTTGCTTGTTTGATTTCTTTTTTACATTTCCTATTGATGTCTTTATACACTGTGTGCAGAATTATTAGGCAAATGAGTATTTTGATCACATGATAATTTTTATACATGTTGTCCTACTCCAAGCTGTATAGGCTAAAGAGCCAACTACCAATTAAGTAAATCAGGTGATGTGCATCTCTGTAATGAAGAGGGGTGTGGTGTAATGACATCAACACCCTATATAAGGTGTGCTTAATTATTAGGCAACTTCCTTTCCATTGGCAAAATGGGTCAGAAAACAGATTTGATGAGCTCTGAAAAGTCCAAAATTGTGAGATGTCTTGCACAGGGATGCAGCAGTCTTGAAATTGCCAAACATTTGAATCATGATCACCGAACAATTAAGCGTTTCATGGCAAATAGCCAACAGAATCGCAAGAAGCGTGTTGGGCAAAAAAAGCACAAAATAACTGCCCATGAAGTGAGGAAAATCAAGTGTGAAGCTGCCAAGATGCCATCTGCCACCAGTTTAGCCATATTTCAGAGCTGCACCTTTACTGGAGTATGAAAAAGCACAAGGTGTGCCATACTCAGGGACATTGCCAAGGTAAGGAAGGCTGAAAAACGACCACCTTTGTACAAGAAACATAAGATAAAACGTCAAGACTGGGCCAAGAAATATCTTCTTAAGACTGATTTTTCAAAGGTTTTATGGACTGATGAAATGAGAGTGACTCTTGATGGGCCAGATGGATGGGCCAGAGGCTGGATCAGTAAAGGGCAGAGAGCTCCACTCTGACTCAGATGCCAGCAAGGTGGAGGTGGGGTACTGGTATGGGATGGTATCATCAAAGATGAACTTGTGGGACCTTTTCGGGTTGAGGATGGACTGAAGCTCAACTCCCAGACCTACTGCCACTTTCTGGAAGACAACTTCTTCAAGCAGTGGTACAGGAAGAAGTTGGTATCATTCAAGAAAAACATGATTTTCATGCAGGACAATGCTCCATCACATGCATCCAACTACTCCCAAGCATGGCTGATCAGTAAAGGTCTAAAAGATGAAAAAATAATGACATGGCCCCCTTATTCACCTGATCTGAACCCCATAGAGAACCTGTGGTCCCTCATAAAATCTGAGATCTACAGGGAGGGAAAACAGTACACCCCTCAGAACAGTGTCTGGGAGGCTGTGGTGGCTTCTGCACACAATATTGATCGTAAACAGATCAAGCAACTGACAGAATCTATGGATGGTAGGCTGTTGAGTATCATAAAGAAAGGTGGCTATATTGGTAACTAATTTTTTGGGGTTTTGTTTTTGCATGTCAGAAATGTTTATTTCTAAATTTTGTGCAGTTATATTGGTTTACATGGTGAAAATAAACAAGTGAGATGGGAATATATTTGGTTTTTATTAAGTTGCCTAATAATTCTGGACAGTAATAGTTACCTGCACAAACAGATATCCTCCTAAGATAGCCAAATCTAAAAAAACTCACTCCAACTTCCAAAAATATTAAGCTTTGATATTTATGAGTCCTTTGGGTTGATTGAGAACATAGTTGTTGATTAAAAATAAAAAAAAATCCTCTAAAATACAACTCGCCTAATAATTTTGCACAGTGTACTCTTGAAATGCCAGTTCTGTATTCTCAGCCTTCAAGATTTTAAACACCCTTTGTTTTTGTTTCAATATACTTTGTACAGGATAAGTTCTTCGTTGTATCCGAGGGCATTGAACCTTGGATCAAGGTGTTTCTTAAATTAGTATTTATAATAGTACAGTTTGGAATTTTTAGTGCATTGCACATCTCATAATACATGCCATTTTGAGTTTAGCTGGCTTTCTTGTTTTTTTTTTGTAGTATGGGTGGTGTAGTATCACAGGTGGAAGACCATGGGAACCTCCAGGTGTGACCGCAAAAGCTGAGTGATGTCACGGCTCATCGAGCAACTTTTTCTCTGCCTGAAGCTCACAGTGTGTCATCATGTTCTATTACCACACACGGTCACTTCAGATGTAGCAAAGTCTAAATTGTCGTGGAACCTCGTGTGGATTATGTCAGACCTGGGTGTTTTGGGGGTTAATAAAAGGGTGAAAGAATGTGGGTTTTATTGTATTTTATTTCAAATAAAGGATTTTTTCAGTATTTATGTTTATTTCTTTTCTCTTACAGATTAGTAATGGGGATCTCATAGACACCTCCCATTACTAATCTAGGGCTTAGTGGCAGCTGTGAGCTGTTATTAATCCCTTATTATTCCAATTGCCACTGCACCAGGGCAATCAGGATGAGCTGGGTAAAGTTCCGGGATTTTTGCACTTAACGCATGTAACAATCCTGGGCGGCTGTAGGCTGCTATTTTTATTGGGGGGGCCCAAAAAGTATGTGCCTAACCAGCCTGAGAATACCATCTCCCAGCTGTCAGCTTTATCATGGCTGGGTATCAAAATTGGGGTGACCGTAGGCCCTTTTTTAAATCATTTATTTAAATATAAAAAAGTTGCATGTGATTTCTCTTACTTTCATACACAGCCTAGATAAGCACACACCTGGGGGCTGCAGCCTGTAGCCATATGCTTTATCTGTGCTGCGTATCATAATATGGGGAGACGCTATGCCAATTTTTTTTTTTAATTTATTGTTACAGCAATAGAGATGCACACAGAGCGCCTCTGAATGACTGCAGTCAGACACATTGTCACACATGGTGGACTGCAACCAGAGACACGGGGACTGCCGGTGGGCGGAGGAAGCAGTGAATACAGTTAGGTCCAGAAATATTTGGACAGTGACACAATTTTCGCGAGTTGGGCTCTGCATGCCACCACATTGGATTTGAAATGAAACCTCTACAACAGAATTCAAGTGCAGATTGTAACGTTTAATTTGAAGGTTTGAACAAAAATATCTGATAGAAATTGTAGGAATTGTACACATTTCTTTACAAACACTCCACATTTTAGGAGGTCAAAAGTAATTGGACAAATAAACCAAACCCAAACAAAATATTTTTTTTTTCAATATTTTGTTGCGAATCCTTTGGAGGCAATCACTGCCTTAAGTCTGGAACCCATGGACATCACCAAACGCTGGGTTTCCTCCTTCTTAATGCTTTGCCAGGCCTTTACAGCCGCAGCCTTCAGGTCTTGCTTGTTTGTGGGTCTTTCCGTCTTAAGTCTGGATTTGAGCAAGTGAAATGCATGCTCAATTGGGTTAAGATCTGGTGATTGACTTGGCCATTGCAGAATGTTCCACTTTTTTGCACTCATGAACTCCTGGGTAGCTTTGGCTGTATGCTTGGGGTCATTGTCCATCTGTACTATGAAGCGCCGTCCGATCAACTTTGCGGCATTTGGCTGAATCTGGGCTGAAAGTATATCCCGGTACACTTCAGAATTCATCCGGCTACTCTTGTCTGCTGTTATGTCATCAATAAACACAAGTGACCCAGTGCCATTGAAAACCATGCATGCCCATGCCATCACGTTGCCTCCACCATGTTTTACAGAGGATGTGGTGTGCCTTGGATCATGTGCCGTTCCCTTTCTTCTCCAAACTTTTTTCTTCCCATCATTCTGGTACAGGTTGATCTTTGTCTCATCTGTCCATAGAATACTTTTCCAGAACTGAGCTGGCTTCATGAGGCGTTTTTCAGCAAATTTAACTCTGGCCTGTCTATTTTTGGAATTGATGAATGGTTTGCATCTAGATGTGAACCCTTTGTATTTACTTTCATGGAGTCTTCTCTTTACTGTTGACTTAGAGACAGATACACCTACTTCACTGAGAGTGTTCTGGACTTCAGTTGATGTTGTGAACGGGTTCTTCTTCACCAAAGAAAGTATGCGGTGATCATCCACCACTGTTGTCATCCGTGGACGCCCAGGCCTTTTTGAGTTCCCAAGCTCACCAGTCAATTCCTTTTTTCTCAGAATGTACCCGACTGTTGATTTTGCTACTCCAAGCATGTCTGCTATCTCTCTGATGGATTTTTTCTTTTTTTTTCAGCCTCAGGATGTTCTGCTTCACCTCAATTGAGAGTTCCTTAGACCGCATGTTGTCTGGTCACAGCAACAGCTTCCAAATGCAAAACCACACACCTGTAATCAACCCCAGACCTTTTAACTACTTCATTGATTACAGGTTAACGAGGGAGACGCCTTTAGAGTTAATTGCAGCTCTTAGAGTCCCTTGTCCAATTACTTTTGGTCCCTTGAAAAAGAGGAGGCTATGCATTACAGAGCTATGATTCCTAAACCCTTTCTCCGATTTGGATGTGAAAACTCTCATATTGCAGCTGGGAGTGTGCACTTTCAGCCCATATTATATATATATATAATTGTATTTCTGAACATGTTTTTGTAAACAGCTAAAATAACAAAACTTGTGTCACTGTCCAAATATTTCTGGCCCTGACTGTATGTATGAAGGATAATTAGCTGCCCCGGAAGTAACGTTAGAGCCATGCAGAGACTCTGTAAGTATAATGCGCCTGCTCCAATCCTCCTATCCCTTGTACCACCATTTTAACGCACCAGATTCGGGTCTGATATAGACTTGTATGGAGACTGGCGTCCAGTCAGATATCTGGAATTTATTCCGGACCCAAACCAGGTGTTTTATAGCCCAGTTGGACCCACTGATCCCGGGTATCTGCGAGTCCCCTCATCACTACTTAGGACATATAAGACAAACCAGAGTCTTAATTTGCAGACACTGTGTTTTAGGGTATTGCCACTCATCAGTGCAAAGTATGCATATGAAATTCATGATAGAAGACTAGATCATGACTTACAGCCCTTTCCCCAGAGATCAAAGAGTTTTAGATAAGGTACCTCATCTAGACCACTGGAGTACAAAAGAGATGTTAATAGTTTGCCAACCTTCTAATAATAATGAGATATTTCTCAACTTAAATACCAAGTAAATTACAAAAAATAAAGGTAATGCCCCCATGTACATTAGACTAACTTTGACCAAAGCCATTGATATTGATGGGCTCTGCTGGCAGCTTACTGTGTTGGGGAACTGCCTGACAGGTGATGTAGGAAAAACATGGATTCGGTATGTCCACTATTGTATTGCTGATCATTTTGTTCTGTAAAAGATAAGCCATCAGAGAAGTCTGGCAGTGGCTCTTTTGTAGGGAACACTGGAAGTACTCAGCAATGCATATAGGGGAGTCAGGAGAGATAGCCGCTCCCCAAATGATTGGCTCAATCATTGTTTGGGTGATCATTATCTATTGTGTACTGAGTCTTTTAGTGGCCAGTGTGAAAACTCCAACATTTCAAGATTATTTTTGTCACATGATGATGACATTTTCCTTCTTTCCAGGCCTATAAGGATAAGTGCCCACGATCAGAATTAGCAGTGTTTTGGATACAGCGTATTTTCCCTGCATCCAAGATGTTGCACTGTACAGTAGAAACACAGTGGACAGAATTTATAGACATCCCATGCCCACTGGGCTTCTTTTCTATGCAGTGTAAACTTTTTGAGCCACAACATGTCAATTTATTCTTGTGGAGATGCTAGTGCTCCAAGTGGGAGAACATAGTGAAAGTCCCCTGTTCCCAGAACTCAGATTGTGGGCATGGAGGTTGCATTCTCCTGAGGTGAACACTAGCGTCTCCACAAGAGGAATGATGCCAAGTCTAGAATGTAGCATCTCCTGATTATGGCCATGTGACCCAAGTATCCTACTCTTAATCCTATGTGAACCCAGCCTCACAACAGAAGCACCCTAGCATTATAGCCCTAGATTGCAAATGTAAGACCCAGTAAGAATTTCAACAGTTGAATTAATTGATATGTTACATATCTTTCTAAAATCCATCACCAGCTTTGTCAAGAGGCAAGACAAAGAAGCATGAATAATTGATTTAATTATGACAGTGCATACTTATTGGGAAGAGCACAAATTACTGCTGGTCTGCGGTGAATAATCTTATACATTCTAATCGCATGAGGATTACAGGTGAGATAAAACCACATAACAGACCTCAAAAGTTAATGACTAATTTGCTGTGCATTTTAATGAATCTATCATATATTTCATCATTCACTGATAATAATATTTACTCAAGTTCAAAGGGCAATTAACAGCGGTGGTTAACTCAGGCATGGAAGGCATACATTATTTAGCATCATTTATCTGTGTTAGGTCTCATAATTATGGCATGCAAGGAGATTTTCTGGGATTCAATTAATTCTTTATCACAAGGCAGAGACTCTGCTGGGATGTATTCAGACAAGTAAAAGCATGTGAATGTGAACAGTGTATCCATGTTTATCTCCTAAAGCCACAATATCTGGCCTGGTGCCTTGACAGAGCAAATATGACGACTTCACCGTTTTCCCATTTACAGAGAGAATGTGTCAAACAATATTGTGCCACCTATTAATGTCGCGCATGGGTAAACTATCTCAGTAATCACACACTGTGAACCCCCAGGACGCGCCGGCTTCTGTTCTTTCACTGAACCATTGCCAATTACAACACGTATGAGGATTCACTTCTGGAATTGATAACAACTGTTAACAGAAAAGTATCTTCTCTGCAAATCCTTGCATTTCCAAGACAGCAAATGGCTGGATCTCACAGTTCACTTCCAAGCAATTTAAAGCTATGGTTATATAGTCATACCATAGAAAGAAAACATTCAGAAACGCACATGATTTTTAGCTTCATTATAAAGGAGGCTCCAGGATAAAAACTGAAACGCCGCAAGAACTAGTGAGCCCGGGATAAAGATTCCCACTCACGATATGTCCTGTCTCAGTGTATGATTCTGCAAGAATGTGCTCGGTGTGGTGGACAATTAATGAGTTTGTGGAAAAGCAATGAATATTAACAGCTGTTAGTAGTAGTACATATATATATATATATATATATATATATATATATATATATATATATATATATATATAGTCATACGAAACAGTTTGGGCACCCCTATTAATGTTAACCTTTTTTCTTCATAACAATTTGGGTTTTTGCAACAGCTATTTCAGTTTCATATATCTAATAACTGATGGACTCAGTAATATTTCTGGATTGAAATGAGGTTTATTGTACTAACAGAAAATGTGTAATCCGCATTTAAACAAAATTTGACAGGTGCAAAAGTATGGGCACCTCAACATAAAAGTGACATTAATATTTTGTAGATCCTCCTTTTGCAAAAATAACAGCCTCTAGTCGCTTCCTATTAGCTTTTAATGAGTTCCTGGATCTTGGATGAAGGTATATTTGACCATTCCTGTTTACAAAACAATTCCAGTTAAGTTAAGTTTGATGGTCGCCGAGCATGGACAGCACGCTTCAAATCATCCCACAGACGTTCAATGATATTGAGGTCTGGGGACTGGGATGGCCATTCCAGAACATTGTAATTGTTCCTCTGCATGAATGCCTGAGTAGATTTGGAGCCATGTTTTGGATCATTGTCTTGCTGAAATATCCATCCCCTGCGTAACTTCAACTTCAACTTCATCACTGATTCTTGCACATTATTCTCAAGAATCTGCTGATACTGAGTTGAATCCATGCGACCCTCAACTTTAACAAGATTCCTGGTGCCGGCATTGGCCACACAGCCCCAAAGCATAAAGGAACCTCCACCAAATTTTACTGTGGGTAGCAAGTAGAGATGAGCGAACCAGTCGCGGTTCGGCTCGAGGTCGGTTCGCCGAACGGAGGTCCCGTTCGAGTTCGGTTCGTCGAACGTTCGACGAACCGAACTCGAACTGCATAGGAAACAATGGCAGGCAATCACAAACACATAAAAACACCTCGAAAACACCCTCAAAGGTGTCCAAAAGGTGACAAACAACTCACAACACAAACACATGGGAAAGTGACAAGGACATATACTCATGCGAAAACAAAAGAGCTGGACAAGGAAAAAGAGGAGGAGACACAGATATATGAGTATATGCAAGGAAACATCGATGCCATTACTGTGCAACTTGAGCCCTGCTCATTTTAGGCTTCCAATCTGGATAAATTGCCTGAGCTCGCCACGTACGCCTTGGGGATCTTGTTGTGTCCTGCAGCCAGCGTTCTCTCGGAACCTGTCTTCAGTGCTGCTGGGGGTCTGCTGGCAGATAAGCACACGTGTCTGTCCACTGACAATGTGGACATGGCTCTCAGAGGACTTTTCTTCCCCTGGGTCAGCCAGGGGACGGGAAAGGCACGCGTATTTTTGAGAGTGCTTCATGCAAAGCATCTTTTTCTTTTTCAAAAGGGGGGTCAACTGATGCCAGTCAAGTGGGGTGTGTGTGGCCCAATTAGTGGCAACGAGCGAGACTGTGGTTGGAGTCCCCTCGCTGTGTTTCTAAAAGAACCAAGATGAACAAGTCATGGCTCTCAGAGGACTTTTCTTCCCCTGGGTCAGCCAGGGGACGGGAAAGGCACGCGTATTTTTGAGAGTGCTTCATGCAAAGCATCTTTTTCTTTTTCAAAAGGGGGGTCAACTGATGCCAGTCAAGTGGGGTGTGTGTGACCCAATTAGTGGCAACGAGCGAGACTGTGGTTGGAGTCCCCTCGCTGTGTTTCTAAAAGAACCAAGATGAACAAGTCATGGCTCTCAGAGGACTTTTCTTCCCCTGGGTCAGCCAGGGGACGGGAAAGGCACGCGTATTTTTGAGAGTGCTTCATGCAAAGCATCTTTTTCTTTTTCAAAAGGGGGGTCAACTGATGACAGTCAAGTGGGGTGTGTGTGGCCCAATTAGTGGCAACGAGGGAGACTGTGGTTGGAGTTCCCTCGCTGTGTTTCTAAAAGAACCAAGATGAACAAGTCATGGCTCTCAGAGGACTTCTCTTCCCCTGGGTCAGCCAGGGGACGGGAAAGGCACGCGTATTTTTGAGAGTGCTTCATGCAAAGCATCTTTTTCTTTTTCAAAAGGGGGGTCAACTGATGCCAGTCAAGTGGGGTGTGTGTGGCCCAATTAGTGGCAATGAGGGAGACTGTGGTTGGAGTCCCCTCGCTGTGTTTTACATGATTTTCGAAGGGCATGACATGCCTAAGAGGTTGAGTTTCATCATCTGCAACTTGTTGGCAACAGAAAGGCTGCCTTTACACCCTTTTGAGATTGAGGATTTTCGAGACCTTATGCCCATTGCAGTGCCCCAAGAGCCGATGGCCAGTCGTCACTCCTTCTCCAAGAAAGGCGTGCCCGCGCTACCACAGCAGGTCGCACACAACCTCACCGATTCCTTGAGAAGCTCTGTGTGTGACAGGGTGCATTTCACCACAGATACTTGGACCAGTAAGCATGGACAGGAGAGTTACATGTTGCTGACTGGGCACTGGGTAACTATGGTGAGAGATGGAGAAGGGTTTGCTGTACAAGTCTTGCCGTCCACACGACTTGTGTGTCAATCCTTCATCTGTATGTACAAGTTCCTCCACTGCTTCTGCCTCCTCAACCTCGTGTAGGTCCTCCACCTCGGCCAAAACCCTATGTGGTCAGGCCACCCGCGTTGTAACTGCGCCCAAGGAATCCCACACACCTCCTTACTATGCTGGCAGCAGAGCTCAAGGCCATCAGGCGGTCAAATGTTTCCTTTGAAATGTAGGGGAAATGTGAGACACCGCTGAGGAATTGTGGACGGTTAGCTCTGGAGAGTGAGACCGAGTTTCATCAATGGTTGTCTCCACTCAACCAGCAGCCAGGGAAGGTCGGGTGCGACAATGATGCAAACCAGTCTGCGACCCTTCTTCAGGGCAATGTGGCACACGTGCCTTGTATGGCTCACGTGTTGAACCTGGTTGTCCAGCAATTTTTAAAATACCATCCCGGCCTACATGGCCTTGTGCAGCGGGCACGCTGCTATGTGCTCACTTTCATCCTTCGCACCCAGCAGCTCAACAACTTTCATCGCTCCTGAAGTCTTAGGGTCTGGCGGTTAAACGCCGGAAATGCGATGTTCCGACACGCAGGAATTGGAATCTGCACATGTTGCAGCATCTGTGGCAGCACCGCAGAGCCCTGCTGAAATACGGTATGATGTATACCCTGGGCTAACTTGATCCAGAGGTGGTGCAGATCACGCTGCTGGAGGGGTGTCAGATCAAAGACCTATGCACCCTTCTACACAGTTTACAAATGTCGACGAAGATGTTTAGCACTAGCGATGCCATTCTCAGCGTGACAATTCTGGTCATCTACAAGATGGAGCACACTGTAAGCATTATTCGGAGTCAGGTGTTGGTCCAAGAGGAAAAGGAGGAAGTACAGGAGGAGTCATATGCAGAAGGGATAATAAGAGCTACAAGGTCCATACGGTGAGCGGCACCTAGGCGGCAGTCATGGTGGGGGAGATGGATTAACAAGGGCGCATAGTATCAGCAAAAAGTGTTGAGGAAGGTGCAGGAGCCCATGAAGAAATGGAGGACGAACTTGCGATGGGCATGGAAGACTCAGCAGATGAGTGAGAGCTTGCTCACATTTCGGTTGTGCGAGGTTGGGGGGAGAGGGCAGAGGAAGGAGGCACGATTCTCACCTCTCTGCCACCAAGAAACCAAGGACTTTGTCCTCCTGGATGCACAAGACACATGAGCGCCTTCTTGCTGCACTACCTACAACATGACCCTCGGATTGTACGAATTCGAAGTAATGCTAACTACTGGGTTGCCACACTGTTAGAACCCCGGTACAAGACAAAATTTGTCGAAATAATTCCTGCCATAGAAAGGGACGCACGTATACAGGAGTATCTGCAGAAGGTGGTACGGATTCTTAGATTTGCTTTTCCAGTAAACACCAGTGCTGCACAGAGTGAATCTCAATGCTTTGTCATGGATAGGAGGAAATGGTCTTTTACTTGTCCACATGTGAGGGACCGAGGGCTGGCTGCTGTGCTGAAATGGCATTGAGTACAGTGTCCCTGCAGAGTTGCACTTTTGGTCATATACCAAATGAGTTGAAAAAGGACAAATGCTGGTGGAAAGGGGAACAGGTGTGTTGGAAAGGGAAAAAAAGTTTTTGTCCGTGGGTTTGTTTGTTAAGCAAAAGTAACATTTGATGAAGAAACACCATCTGTTACGGTGGGACTGGCAGATTTGGATAAGGTGGTATATACTATGTTACCGCTATATAACGAAAATTAAGAAGAAAAGAAAGAGAAAGGTATATATCCCCATCAGCAGTCAGTGTCCACCGTGCTCCCAGATGGAAAAGGAGAGGTTGGCAACTGGAAGGTTAGGTGGAGGATACAGAGCTGTGTGGCTATGAAACTAATAGTAGCCTGAACCGAGTTAGACGCCACTCGGATCTGGAGACTGGGAGCCCTGTTAGCGTCACAGGGTCCACACGCCCACCCAGCCCAGGAACTCCCTGTTAACATCACAGGGGCCATTGAGTACGCTGACCGTGTGCATTGGGGCCACACCTGTGGACAGCAGGCGCATCAGCAGCAGCAGGCCTGTTAATGCCACTGGGCTGCACAAGCAGGACTTGTAGGACAGGAGCTGGTCTTAATCGTTCTGCGTTACCAACTGTAGTGGCGGCCTGCATCGACGCCCTATCCCTGCCTACCTCTGGCCTAAAGCCGCAATGGGTTCAACACATGGAGGTGTGCTCTTTCGGAGCATAATAGAAGACTGCGCACCTCCTTGTTGGCTCCAGCCCGTTTTATAACCTGGGTCCGCCCCAAACCAGGGTGGACCACAATGCACCTCCTGGAGACAAAAGCAGAGTGACACGTCATGAGTGGCATAACTAGCGTCCTATTTGGAACCACAACTTCAATAATGACCTCATGGCTGCCACGACACAAACACCTCACCAGTCATCGTCTGACCATCAATAAGGTGACGAGTCATAGGGGCGGGCCTCTGCAAGCCATTTGGGAGTGGCCTGGCCACATCGTCAGGACACCTGATGCCCTGTGGTCTATATGGGCCCCCCCACATCAGGGGCAGGGCCAAAGAGTTCATTACCGGACCTAGTCTCTGATGCAGTAAGTGCCTGAGCATGCTCAGTTGCATGAAATAGAGTCTCTGAAAAAAGACTATCAGCTTTAGCATGGTGTCTCGGCACAAAACAGGACTTAGACCCGGCACGGAATGCAAGTACCTGTGCAAAGAGGCTTTTCGCACTAAGTGCGGGAGCATGCGCTGTATCCCGAAATGAAGACTTAGCCTCAGGAATGGCACAGTCAGGCTGAGCATACTCACTAGGCGAAACACTGTAGTTAAGCTGCAGCTGGGGTAAATCGGCACATGCATGTGCACTAGCTGCCTCTCCACACGTGGAGGAGAAATTGCTCTTCGGGTGTGGACTTGGAGATGCTGTCTATGAACAGAAGCAAAAGCTAAAGAAAGCCTCACTTTCTATCCCTCCGAATGATCAAATGCAGCAATGAATTCCCTGAGTTTGCTATAAAATTAGCGTAGCAAAATGTGCATGAGGGTGTCCTGCACAGGTGCTAGAAATAGCTTGGCACCAGTGGGACAATAATGAAATACAACAGCCAGTTCTATAATGCCACTAAATGGCAGTATTTTTTGCTATCAATATAGCTTATTAAAAACAGAGCAGGAGGGTGTCATGCAGAGGTGCTGTAAATAGCTTGGCACCAGAAAGGCACTAATGGAGTACAACAGCCACTTTTTGTATGCCACTAAGTTGCAGCAGTTTTTGCTAGTATAATGGCTTAGTTATAATGAGTTGGAGTGTGCAATGCAGGCAGACGTGCTGCAAATATCTTTGCACTACTGGGACTATACAGAAGTCCAATATCCACGTTTAGGATGACACTAGGTACACTCAGTGTTTGCTAGTATAATGGCTTAGTTATAATGAGTTGGAGTGTGCAATGCAGGCAGACGTGCTGCAAATATCTTTGCACTAGTGGGACTATACAGAAGTCCAATAGCCACGTTTAGGATGCCACTAGGTTCACTCAGTGTTTGCTAGTATAATGGCTTAGTTATAATGAGTTGGAGTGTGCAATGCAGGCAGACGTGCTGCAAATATCTTTGCACTAGTGGGACTATACAGAAGTCCAATAGCCACGTTTAGGATGACACTAGGTACACTCCGTGTTTGCTAGTATAATGGCTTAGTTATAATGAGTTGGAGTGTGCAATGCAGGCAGACGTGCTACAAATATCTTTGCACTAGTGGGACTATACAGAAGTCCAATAGCCACGTTTAGGATGCCACTAGGTTCACTCAGTGTTTGCTAGTATAATGGCTTAGTTATAATGAGTTGGAGTGTGCAATGCAGGCAGACGTGCTGCAAATATCTTTGCACTAGTGGGACTATACAGAAGTCCAATAGCCACGTTTAGGATGCCACTAGGTTCACTCAGTGTTTGCTAGTATAATGGCTTAGTTATAAAGAGTTGGAGTGTGCAACGCAGGCAGACGTGCTGCAAATATCTTTGCACTAGTGGGACTATACAGAAGTCCAATAGCCAC